>NC_092714.1:65010874-65610874 GCF_047496885.1 Scyliorhinus torazame | reverse complement strand
AGGGGGGATATGGGGGAGGGGGGATATGGGGGAGGGAGGATATGGGGGAGGGGGGATATGGGGAGGGGGATATGGGGGAGGGGGGATATGGGGGAGGGGGGATATGGGGAGGGGGATATGGGGGAGGGGGGTTATGGAGGATATGGGGGAGGGGGGATTATGGGGGATATGGGGAGGGGCGATATGGGGGAGGGGGGATATGGGGGAGGGGTGATATGGGGAGGGTTGATATGGGGAGGGGGGATATGGGGGAAGGGGGGATATGGGGGAGGGGGGATATGGGGGAGGGGGGATATGGGGGAGGGGGGATATGGGGGAGGGGGGATATGGGGGAGGGGGGATATGGGGGAGGGGGGATATGGGGGAGGGGGATAAGGGGGAGGGGGGATATGGGGGAGGGGTGATATGGGGGAGGGTTGATATGGGGAGGGGGGATATGGGGGAGGGGGGATATGGGGGAAGGTGGGATATGGGGGAAGGTGGGATATGGGGGAAGGGGGGATATGGGGATATGGGGGAGTGGGGATATGGGGGAGGGGAGATATGGGGGAGGGGGGATATGGGGAGGGGGGATATGGGGAGGGGGGATATGGGGGAGGGGGGATATGGGGGAGGGGGGATATGGGGGAGGGGGGATATGGGGGAGGGGGGGATATAGGGGGGATATGGGGCATCTGGGGGATGGGGGGATATGGGGGAGGGGGGATATGGGGAGGGGGGATATGGGGGGAGGGGGGATATGGGTAGGGGGATATGGGGGAGGGGGGATATGGGGGAGGGGGGATATGGGGGAGGGGGGATATGGGGGAGGGGGGATATGGGGGAGGGGGGATATGGGGGAGGAGGGATATGGGGGAGGGGGGATATGGGGGAGGGGGGATATGGGGGAGGAGGGATATGGGGAGGGGGATATGGGGGAGGGGAATATGGAGGATATGGGGGAGGGGGGGATATGGGTGATATGGGGAGGGTTGATATGGGGAGGGGGGATATGGGGGAAGGGGGGGATATGGGGGAAGGGGGGGATATGGGGGAGGGGAGATATGGGGGAGGGGAGATATGGGGGAGGGGGGATATGGGGAGGGGGATATGGGGTATGGGGGATATGGGGGAGGGGGGATATGGGGGAGGGGGGATATGGGGGGTATGGGGAGGGGTGGATATGGGGGAGGCGGGATATGGGGGAGGGGGGATATGGGGGAGGGGGGATATGGGGGTGGGGGGGATATGGGGGATATGGGGGAGGGGGGGAAATGGGGGAGGGGGGATATGGGGGAGGCTCACCCTGCCTGCTCTGACAAGGTCGTTCACCTACTTGTGGCACTGGGTGCCTGTCCGTGGTGTCAGGGCCGCAGCGGTGACGGCCTCTGCCACTTTCCTCTACAGACGCCGGCTGTGGCGTGGGGCAACTCTGCGGCCGTGCCCGGGATACAGGGCGTCCCTCCTCTGCTCCACCACATCCAGGAGCGCCTCCACATCCCGTGACTCGAACCTCGGGGCTGAGCGGCGGCCAGCCATCCAGTCGGGTGTTGCGGTCGGGTGTTCCGGTCGGGTGGGGGGGAGCAGCGCGGCCTTATGAGCCGTCACGCCGTGCGGCGCGTATGACGCTGCACGGCGTGAACCACTGCGCAAGCGCGGATCCCGTTACGTCGCTGCTAGCCCATTTCGGGCCGGAGACCTTTGACCCATTTTTCCGACGTGATGCAAGTCGGATTTGCGCCGTTTTTTGCGCCGATCGGCGGACTTTCCGCCGATAACGGAGAATTTTGCCCGAATCCTCACTCCCTATGAAGAATGGGCCCTGTAGATCGCGGGGTTGCCCTAGGGGAGAGCAGAGACAATAGTGAGGTTGGCCTGTGCAGAGCCATGAGGATCCACTCCCCTTTCATCCAGATGACCTGTCCCAAATGAGATCTTGATGTCCCACAAAATTATCCTTCCCTCTCACTGACCACACAGCCATTGTCTCGTAGAGTCACCATCTGATGAGGCCGGGTTATCCGGTGTCGCACACCCTGTCATCCAAGAGACCACCTCAGAGGAGAGCTCTGAGGAGAACACCGGTGATGCGTCACAGCTATCAGCCCCACCTTCCACCAGTGCAGAGACACACACCTCAGTGGATGACATTAGTGGACAGGCTTCTGCGGCACACTCTGGTGAGCACCAGACAGCTCTTGATGCACATCAGGTGGAGGCAGGAACATCCAAGTGAGGCAGCAGTGGGAGGTCTGCTGGATCCCAGGACTCAGCTGGGTCTTGGCCAGATGCTGAGCCTCTGGACATGTTCTCCTAGAGCTGATGCAGTCGAAAGCCCAGAGCTGTGAGATTCAGGAGGGAGTGTTAGTGGCATTCCAGTGATTGCAAAACCAATTGGCGAAGTCCCGAAGCCTTCAGGCACAGATGGTGCCAGGCACTGCAATGCTCACAGGCAGTGCTAGGGTGGTGACCACAGTGGAAAACCTGGAGCATGCACTCCTCGAGCAGTGGGGTCTAAGGCATTGCTCAGTCTGTGGCGACATATCGGAGGGCCTTGACATCATGTCCCATTTGCTGAAGACATGTCCCAGACACAGGTGGACATTGTCGAGGCACTCCGGACCGTGGCCCATTCACTGAGGACCATAGCTGAGGGCATCGACACCATGCTGCAGACAATGGGAACCTCCAGGACTGGCAGCGCCAGATGACTCAGCGGCTTCTTGAGCTCACTCCAGCTGCCTCTCCTTCCCATGGAGTCCCCCAGGGCCCTCAGGGAAAAGGAAGTGCTGCAGCCCATCCTGGAGCCTTCCATCAAGGAGACTAAGATGGTTTCCAATTCCCCCCCTCCTGACACTAGCGCATCTCAAGTGCAGAGGGCAGATCAGGGTGTACGGTGACGCCTGTGACACCAGTAAGTCGTCCGGGGCCCTCTGGTTCTAGGCCCTCCAAAGGATAATCACCATAGACATCGAAGGCCACAGAATGCAACAGGTTGCCTCCACCTTTGATAGTGCATCCTGGGGACACACCTAGACGGAGCACTAGACCACAGAGGATCATGAAGAGTGAGGAGCACTGAGTGGGCATTGGTGAGGTCACTATCTGTAGCTGGGGGAATGGAAATCCTGTCACATTAAAATGTTCACTATTAAAACATCTGACACTTTACACATGAAGCTTCTATCACTTTAAACTTCACAGAGGGCCTGTCCGCACCCCCATCCCCTGTTCCTTGACCTCCATGAGATCACCTATCATCCTGGGTGGTCCTTGAAGACACCGGGGATCTCCAAGAGTCCCAGGATGTAGCTGTGCTGCATGCTCCCGGGCACCTTGGTGGGTCTGGTGCAAGTTGAAAGTGATATAGTCGGATGTCCGGGCAAACAGAGCGTCCGTCACCTCCCAGATGCACCTATGGGCTGGTGACTGTGACACAGATTCCCGCTCGAACCCTGGAATTACCCAATGGTATAGAAAGTTAGGTCTGTCATGACTTTCACGGCCACCTGAAGCAGGCGCCTGTGGTGATTTGCATCACTGTAAATACACAAGGGGTTAATGTAAATACACGTAGACACTAGCTAGACACTAGAGGGAGCACTAGAGACATGGTACACAGACATTCAACCAATAGGTCAGTAAGATAGGACACGACCAATGGGCAGTCACGACACACACAGAGGTGACACTACCACAGGGGGGCATTACACCAACCCATATATAAAGACACAGCACACATGATCTTCCTCTTTACAGTGGAGGCACTCAGTGTGTACACAGGGTTGATTTGAAACACATCACACCCACCACGTGGATTGTAGCAGACTGGTTCGTCAGTCTGAGTAGCTATAGAAGGATTAACAGTAGAGTCGAATCCAAGTAGGAGAATTGTTAATAGTTTAATTAACGTGTTAAAGCTATCTCCAAGTCTGGACCTTCCTTTGTCAGAGTGCACATCAAGGAAGCAGCTTATGCTACGACAAGAGCATAACTAAACAGTGCCCGCCTCCTCTACGGGGTGCCATGAACGCGAGGACGCGGCACAGGTGCTACACTGTCTCTCTGTTGAGCTGCAGCCTTCTCCGGCATATGCTGTTCATCAGCTCATTGAAGAACAAATGATGCCTGCACTCCTTGGCATGGCACTGACTCCCCTTCTTGTCCCCTCCTCAGCTTGATGGGTGGCCGGTCTTGAGGTTGTGCAGCAGCCCACTGTACACATGGTGCCGCCTCCAGCCTACATTGGACTTGCTGTCTTCTTCTGCTCACCTCGGTTGCAACAAGCACAACAAGGGCAGCCTCCGTGGGATCAACTCCTGCAAACATATTTGTATCTGGAAGAAATTGGAGAAGGAGAGAGACTGGCAATCAGTTCGGTCTTCCATCATAATTCGATTCCCGGCTTGGGTCCTTGTCTGTGCGGAGGCTGTACGTTCTCCCTGAGCTTGCGTGGATTTCCTCCGGGTGCTCCGGTTTCCTCCCACAAGTCCAGAAAGACGTGCTTGTTCAGTGAGTTGGACATTCTGAATTCTCCCTCTGTGTACCCGAACAGGTGCCAGAGTGTGGCGACTAGGGGCTTTTCACAGTAACTCCATTGCAGTGTTAATGAAATCCTACTTGTGACAATAATAAAGATTAGTATTATAATGGCCATTTATCAAAATGGCAGGTATTCGCGATTTTAAATTGGCAAATTTATTTCAATATGATCCTGAAACCAGTTATGTGAGTGAAATAGACAATTATTTGAAACAATGTTCATTTCACACATCTCTAGCTTGATTGGCATGTGACCTGTAGTTACTCCAGGGGTGCACCATGTGTCTTCTCAAAGTTAAAGTTTCACAGACACAAGGGTGCGCCTATGCTGAATTTCAGGTTTGACAGGGTTGTGTTATCTGGCTGAAAGAATCCTCATTCTTTGCTCCAAATCTCACCTGCCATTAATTTGCACAGAGGGGCTGTGGTGGTATGTATTAGAGGTAATACGGTACACCACGTGTCGACAGGCTATTGGTGGAGGGATGCCAGGTCCTGATAGGATCTGCCACCTACTGGACTCCACCCAGAAATGCCGGTATAAGAACCCAGCTTTTCCCTCCATTTCCCTCAGCAGCTGCATTCTGTAACCACGCTGCTGGGGATAAAGTTCTGCTTAATAAAGCCTTCAATTGACATTACCTCAACCTGCCTCGCGTCATATTGACGGTGCTACAGGGGCCACAGGCAGAAAGTTCAAAATCCATTACGTTGAAAGTGACAGAACCAAGGAAAGCAAACTCAATGCACTGACCTTTCTGCCACTGAATGATCTGTACGTCAGGTTGCACCTGGCATAATGATTCAGAAGTTTTCTGGAGGCCCACTGATAGTTCCTGGCCTGATTCATGGAACCTTACAGAAATGCTGGCGCATTATGGTTCTAACCGGTCCTCTCAAGGTTAAATGGGCCTTTCTTAAGAAAATGTCTTCGCATTTGGTGCTGGCTTGGTGCCAGGCCCTGCTGTCCTCTGGTGCAGATGGTGTTTGAGTGATCATTGTCCAGTGCAAGTGTAATAAAAGTGTTGCTGAGAAATGCAGTAAGTTGCTCGAGAGTGGTGTGAAAACACCACTTGCTCTATACATCTGTTTACTATTAAATAGCTCTGAGTGTTAAAAATAAATTCCATTTCAGTCTTCAAACAGCAAAGCATGTGCTGTATTCGGTTCAACAATTCTAGTTTTAAGTAGGAGTGAGCGCTGGTTCAGATGAATGCTACCTTACAGGTCTGTTAATGTTTCTTGGAACTACATTTTGGAAGAGAGAACATTGGAATAGAGAACGTGCAAAAACAAGTCGTGGATAAAACAAAGATGTACACTAATTTACACATCCCGTAACAGCCTCCCCGAACAGGTGCCGGAATGTGGCGACTAGGGGCTTTTCACAGTAACTTCATTGAAGCCTACTTGTGACAATAACCGATTTTAATTTCATTTTTCGTTTCACATTGCAGATACAGTCAGTTTCTGTCCTCTAAATGTGTGTGTATATAATCATGCATTATAGATCATTTATTCACTTCCTGAAAGCACATTACATTTGGCTTCAACCCAGCACCCAGACAAATTCTGACCTGATGGAAGGAAGCTCCAATCTTTGTTGCTCTCTTGATGTCCAATGCACAGACGGGAGAAGTAGCAGAATTCAGCAAACGAAGCACAGTCCTGTTATCGCCTGAAAATCTTTGAGACAGAAAGCATAGAGGATAGGACATTCCTCAGGGTCCTAGTGCCTCTCCAATATCTGATACTGCCCCTTTTTCCGACATGGTGGGCGCGATTCTCCACTCCCATGCCGAAGTGGCCGCGCTGTCGTGAACCGGCCCTGGTCCCGACCGATTCAGGCCCTGACAATGGGCCAGTATCGGGGCCGCGTCATCTACCCGTGCCAGGCCTTGTCGCCCGCGTTAAAGTGGCGCCAACCTGCGCATGCGTGGTTGCCGCCCTGTCCAAATCCGCCCCGCAAGAAGATGGGGGACAGATCTTGCGGGGCCGCGGAAGGAAGGAGGTCCTCCTTCAGAGAGGACGGCCCGACGATCGGTGGGCACCGATCGCGGGCCACCCCACATTGCAGGTGAAGCCCGGTGCAGGATCCCCCCTCGCCCCCCCCACAGGCCGCCCCTCCCAGCGTTCACGCACCGCCCACGTCTGCAGCGACCAGGTGTGGACGGTGCCGGGGGGAACCCGCCGTTTTGGCCTGGCCGCTCGGCCCATCCGGGCCTCAGAATCGCGGGGGTGCCGGAGAATCGCCATTTTGGGTGTCTCCGGCGATTCTCCGGCCTGCGGCCGACAAAACCCGACCGGGCCGTTCCCGCCGCTTGGGTGAATCGCGGGACGGCGTCGGACCGGCGTCCCCGGAAATTTCAGCGGCCCAGGCGATTCTCCCAACCGGCGTGGGAGTGGAGAATCCGCGCCCGGTGACTTCACGGAGATTGTTATTAAATAGCAAGAGATAAAAGTTCAAATGAAACTTTTTAAAGATGGAATGAATACATCCCACTTCCGTATACTTCGCAATGCTTTTAAATTAATTCCCCATCTAAGGCCATCTTAATTGCAGTCTGACCACACTAGTTTCATGGGCGAAATTCTCCGGAAACGGCGAGATGTCCGCCGACTGGCGCCCAAAACGACGCAAATCAGACGGGCATCGCGCCGCCCCAAAGGTGCGGAATCCTCCGCATCTTTGGGGGCCGAGCCCCAACCTTGAGGGACTAGGTCGGCGCCGGACAAATTTCCGCCCCGCCAGCTGGCGGACCAGCCTTTGGTGCCTCGCCAGCTGGCGCGGAAATGACATCTCCGGACGGCACATGCGCGGGAGCGGCAGCGGCCGCTGACAGCTTCCCACGCATGCGCAGTGGAGGGAATCTCTTCTGCCTCCGCCATTCTGGAGACCGTGGCAGAGGCGGAAGGGAAAGAGTGCCCCCACGGCACAGGCCCGCCCGCGGATCGGTGGGCCCCGATTGCGGGCCAGGCCACCGTGGGGGCACACCCCGGGGCCAGATCGCCCCGCGCCCCCCCCCAGGTCCCCGGAGCCCACCCGCGCCGCCTTGTCCCGCCGGTAAGGTAGGTGGTTTAATTTACGCCGGCGGGACAGGCATTTTAGCGGCGGGACTTCGGCCCATCCGGGCCGGAGAATCGCGCGGGGGGGCCCGCCAACCGGCGCGGCGCGATTCCCGCCCCCGCCGAATATCCGGTGCCGGAGACTTCGGCAACCGGCGGGGGCGGGATTCACGCCAGCCCCGGGCAATTCTCCGACCCGGCGGGGGGTCGGAGAATCTCGCCCCATGTCATTAACAAATCAACAGTTATTTGTGAGACTGTTTCATAGCAATGTGGATTCAATGGGCGGAATTCTCCCCCCCTCCCACCACGACGTGTGGGAGATTCGCCGGGGCACCGCGCGTGACCCGCTATGCCGCCCCGACGCCCGCACGTGATTCTCCCAGCCCCCCCAAACCGGCAGGGCGAGAATTGCGGCTGGCTGCTGGGAGAATCGTCGGTCGCCGTTGATAACTGGCGAGCAGCGATTCTGCGGCCCGGATGGGCCGAACGGCCTACCCAACACGACAGGTTCCCGCCGGCGCCGTCCACGCCTGGTCGCTGCCAGCGGGAACAGCGCGGGGATGCTGGGGGTGGGCGGCCTGTGGGTGGGGGGGGGGGCCTGCACGGGGGGGGGGGGGGAAGGGGGGGCCCTCAAAAGGGGCCTGGCCCGCGATCGTCGGCCTCTCTGAAGGAAGACCTCCTTTCCTCCACCGCCCAGCAAGATCCAGCCGACATCTTCTTGCGGGGCGGCCGTGGGGAGGACGGCAACCGCGCATGCGCGGATGACGTCATTTACGCGGCACCGCTTTTACACGGCGCAAAGGCCTGGCACGCGTAAATGACAAGGCGCCGCTCCTAGCCCCCAGGGGGCGGGAAAATAGGGGGCTGAGTGTGGGCTCTGACGTCGGAGTGAAACACTCCGGTTTTCAGTCCGGCGTCGGGACTTCGTCTCCCGATGGGAGAATTACGCCCACTAACTCCCAAAAGCAGGTGGGTTAGGGTTGTGTCAAGAGTTAGAATGCAAGAAATATCGGGCGAGATTCTCCGACCCCCCGCCGGTGGATGCCTGTCCCACCAGCGTGGAATAAACCACCTCCCTTACCGGCGGGACAAGGCGGCGCGGGGGGGCTCCGGGGTCCTCGGGGGGCGCGGGACGATCTGGCCCCGGGGGGTGCCCCCACGGTGGCCTGGCCCGCGATCGGGGCCCACTGATCCGAGGGCGGGCCTGTGCAGTGGGGGCACTCTTTTCCTTCCGCCTTCGCCACGGTCTCCACCATGGCGGAAACGGAAGAGACTCCCTCCACAGCGCATGCGCGGGGATGCCGTGAGCGGCCGCTAACGTTCCCGCGCATGCACCGCCCGGCAATGTCATTTCCGCACCAGCTGGCGGGGCACCAAAGGCCTTTTCCGCCAGCCGGCGGGGCGGAAATCAGTCCGGCGCGGGCCTAGCCCCTCAAGGTTAGGGCTCGGCCCCCCAAGATGCGGAGGATTCCGCACCTTTGGGGCGGCGCGGTGCCCGACTGATTTGCGCCGTTTTTGGCGCCGGTCGGCGGACATCGCGCCGATACCGGAGAATTTCACCCATGAGGTGGTATTCTCCCTCGCCACGCCGGGTGGGAGAATCATCGGGGCGCTGCGCGAGTCACGCCATGCCGCCCCGACACCCACACGCGATTCTCCCACCCCCCCCCCGAAACCAGCGCCATGATAATCGAGCCGGGCAGCTCGGAGAATCAGCGCACACAGCGAGCGGCGATTCGCCGGCCCGGATGGGCCAAGCGGCCGGCGGGAACTGTGCAGGAAGGCTAGGGGGGACGGCCTGTGGGGAGGGGGGGAGGGAGGGGGTCTCCTTCACTGAGGAGGGCCCCCGATGGGGCCGGCCTCTCCCCCCCGGGCCTACCTCCTTCCGAGGCCGGACCCAGAACCCCGGCGCCCTGTTGGTGAGGGGCTGCCGTGCGTAAGACATTCCCCACGCATGCGCAGGATGGCGCGGCCCAACTGCACATGCGTGGGTTGGTGCGGCGCCCATTTGGCTCGCGTAAGGTGGCTGGAACGGTGTGAACCTGTGGGGACCAGAATAGGCAGTGCCCGAGCCCTGTTCGCGCCGTTGTGAAACGCGACGGTATTCACGACGGCGCGGGCACTCAGTCCCGGGAGCGTAGAATCCCGCCCATGGAACAGGAGCAGAATCTGCCTTGAAATTACCCGAAACCGGTTTTAAGGGAAGTGGGACAAGGGATGGACACACAAATCAATTGCGGGAGACAGAACCACAGCCAGATGGGTTCCCCACATCTCTCACATGTCCCGCCCCTCTCGCCCAAGTTCACTGCTCCTCCAATCACAGATTCCCTCTCTACCACGCTCACTGCTCCTCCAATCACAGATTCCCTCTCTACCACGCTCACTACTCCTCCAATCACAGATTCCCTCTCTACCACGCTAACTGCTCCTCCAATCTCTGGACACTCTCTGTCTCTCCCGCGCTCACTGCTCCTCCAATCACAGATTCCCTCTATCCTGCATTGTTGACTACTCCAATGGCGGCATGATTTAATGGCCTCGTTGCACCTAACTTGGTGACATGACGAGGCTGTTCAATCTTGCGAGAGGCCTCTCATGAGATTCGCGGCGTTTGGAAAGTCCTCGTGAGATCTCACGAGATCGGGATCTTGCCCTCGCCGGGTGCAATCCATATTAGCATATTGAAATGAGCCTAATGGGTTCTCCTGAGGCCCAGAAACACATGGCCTCGCTTGGGAGACTTCGTCTTGGCTCCGTTTAGCACTGGTCCACACAAACATGGACCATGTAACAGCACGAGTGGTCTCCCAGGGCATTGCAGGCACCTGGGTGGTCAGGCTCTGGGCACTGTCAGGGTGGCAGTTCCAGGCTGGCAGGGGTGGTGTCAGGGTATTAGGCTGACAGTGCCAAGGTGCCCGGGTGCCAGGTTGCCAGAGATTGGGCCCAAAGGTGCCCTGCCCTTAAGATGTGGTGTGCGGGAGTTTGAGGACCTGCTAAGAGGTAAGGTGAGGTAGTGGGGTGGTCCAGATGCAGCGGTGGAGATGCCGAGGGGGTCGAAAGTTTGGGTTGGCATTTAAAAACGATGCCCCAATCTCTTCCTGCACTGGCTGAGCTAAGCTCGTCAGTGCAGAAAATGATGTGTGTGCACCCACGGCAGTGCGTTCCTCGCAGAGGCCAAGAAAACCGGCAGAGTCCCGTTAAACAGGGTCATTCTCAGTGCTGCAGTTTCTGAGAAACACCTGCTATACCTGCCCAAAATGGGACTTTTATTTTGTAAATTTGCACCCACAGATTCTCTCTCTCATGTGCTCTCTACTCCTTGAATCAAAAAAGTGCAGCTGAGGAATTGAGTGCATATCCGAGAATTTGGTAAGAGGGTGAGGGGAGCTGAGGAGTTGTTTGTCGTCTTTTGTACCCAGTAGGAATTGGTTCTTACTCTCCTTCAAGGAAAGGATTTAGCTGTTTGGTGAGTACCTACTGTTACAGTCCTAAGGTTTAACAGAGTAACATTAACTCAGTTAATGGTAGGGAGTTGGGGAGAGTTACAAAACAAAGAGATCTAGGGGTACCTATAATACAGTGGCAGTACCCTAATACATGCAATATGTTACCAGTTATGTTACCACATTCACCCCCTGTTTAAAAAAGAGTCCGGCGGGGGTGAAGAAAAACATTACAGATTGAGTCTGTCGGGGGCTCTGACCCTCCGCTGCGATCGCCTCAGTCCTGGTGGTGATCGGGGTGCCGATGTGGTCACCTGCGGCTCCGGGAGCGTGTTGTCCTCGTCTTCGTCACCCCTTAGTGGATCCAGTGAGGGGACGGATCCTGCTGGGGTGGGGGCTGCGGTGATGTTCGCTGGTGGGAGGGTGGGTGGCGCAGGGGTGAATGAGGCAACTGGGTAGGGGGGGGGGGGGAGGAGCGGTGTCAGGTCGGGGGTTGTGGGTGGGGACCCAGCGGGTGCCAGGTGGGAGACTGTGTCTTGTCGCCCATCGGGGTGTGCCACGTAGGCGTACTGCGGGTTGGCATGGAGGAGGTGGACTTTCTCAACCAAGGCTTCCGGAGGAGGACGGGTCCAGGAACTGTCAGCCATGTTGGGAGCGAGAGCCTGGAGGTGGACCTCCTAGGGAAGGCAAACACACGTTCGTGAGGGGTCTCATTAGTGGCGGTGCACAGGAGCGACCGGATGGAGTGGAGCGAGTCGGGGAGGACCTCCTGCCAGCAGGAGACCGGGAGATTTCTAGACCGAAGGGCCAGCAGGACGGCCTTCCAGACCGTCCCGTTCTTCCTCTCCACCTGCCTGTTTCCCCGGGGGTTGTAGTTGGTCGTTGAGCTCGAGGCGATGCCCTTGCTGAGCAGGAACTGACGCAGCTCATCACTCATGAAGGAGGATCCCCGATCGCTGTGGATGTAGGTGGGGAAACCGAACAAAGTGAAGATGCTGTGCAGGGCCTTGATGACCGTGTCAGACGTCATGTCGGGGCATGGGATGGCGAAGGGGAACCGGGAGTACTCATCTATTATGTTGAGGAAGTACACGTTGTGGTCGGTGGAGGGGAGGGACCCTTTGAAGTCCATGCTGAGGCGCTCAAAGGGGCGGGAGGCCTTCACCAGGTGCGCTGTATCTGGTCAGTAAAAGTACGGCTTGCACTCTGCGCAGACTTGGCAGTCTCTGGTTACGGGCCTGACCACCTCAATGGAGTAGGGCAGGTTGTGGGCCTTGACAAAATGGACGAACCAGGTGACCCTCGGGAGGCAGAGATCATTGTGGAGAGCCCGGAGTCGGTCCACTTGTGCGCTGGCACATGTACCTCGGGATAGGGCATCAGGGGGCTCATTGAGCTTCCCCGGGCGGTACAAGATCACATAGTTATAGATGGAGAACTCTCCACCTCACCGCTGCGTATTGTCAAACATGAAGGCAACCGACCACTGGTCAGTGAGGAGAGTGAATCTCCTGCCGGCCAGGTAATGCCTCCAATGTCGCACAGCTTCCACAATGGCTTGCGCTCCTTTTCGACAGAGGAGTGCCGAATTTTGGAGGCATGGAGGGTGCGGGAAAAGAAAGCCACGGGTCTGCCCGCCTGGTTGAAGGTGGCGGCCAGAGCTACGCCTGATGCATCGCTCTCGACCTGACCAAGATTTGTGGACTGGGTAAAGCTACTATACAGTATCCACACAAATAACATCAGCTCGAGATACTTTTCTCTCCACCGTGGGACTAGGCAGGGATGTCCTGTGTTCCCCGCAACCCCCCCCCCCGCCCCCCCCACACCCCCCACACCCCCAGCTGTTTGCACTCGCGATTGAGCCGTTGGCCATCGCATTAAGAAGTTTGGGGGTATGGAAAGGGATAGTGTGGGGAGGGGACAGAGCATAGGGTGTCCTTATATGCCGATGACTTGCTATTATACGTGTCAGAACCGAGTGTGTCAATGGGGGGATATTGGAGCTGCTTCAGGGGCGTCATTCTCCGACACCCCGCCGGGTGGGAGAATGGCCGTTGGCCGCCGTGAATCCCGCCCCCGCCGAAGTCCCCAGTACCGGAGATTGGGCGGGGGCGGGAATCGGGCCGCGCCGGTTGGCGGGACCCCCCGCTCAATTCTCCGGCCCGAATGGGCCGAAGTCCTGCCCAGAAATTGCCTGTCCCGCCGGCGTAAATCAAACCTGGTATTTACCGGCGGGACCAGGTGGCGTGGGCGGGCTCCGGGGTCCTGGGGGGGGGGGGCGCGGGGCGATCTGACCCCGGGGGGTGCCCCCACGGTGGCCTGGCCCGCGATCGGGGCCCACCGATCCGCAGGCGGGCCTGTGCCGTGGGGGCACTCTTTCCCTTCCGCCTCCGCCACGGCCTCCACCATGGCGGAGGCGGAAGAGACTCTCCCCACTGCGCATGCGCCGGGAAACTGTCGGCGGCCGCTGACGCTCCCGCGCATGCGCCGGGAAACTGTCAGCGGCCGCTGACGCTCCCGCGCATGCGCCGGGAAACTGTCAGCGGCCGCTGACCCTCCCGCGCATGCGTTGCATTTCCGCGCCAGCTGGCAGGGCAACAAACGCCATTTCCGCCAGGTGGCGGGGCGGAAGTCCCTCCGGCGTCGGCCTAGCCCCTCAATGTTGGGGCTAGGCCGCCAAAGATGCGGAGCATTCCGCACCTTTGGGCCGGCGCGATGCCCGTCTGATTGGTGCCGTTTTTGGCGCCAGTCAGCGGACATCGCGCTGTTGGGGGAGAATTTCGCCCCAGGTGTTTGGGTCTTTCTCGGGGTACAAACAAAATCTAGACAAGAGTGAGTATTATGTGGTATCTCGGCCGGGGGTGGGGGCAGGGGTGGGGGGGGGGCTGCCATTCCATAGGGCAGGAACTCACTTTAGGTACCTGGGGGTGCAGGCTGCCCAGGAGTGGGGGGGGGGGGCTCCACAGGTACAACATTTCTAGTTTGGCGGCCACGATTTCTGTTTATTTTCCAATGCCTGCCGACTTTCCTGCCAAAGGCATTTTTCAGAGAGATTGAGGGAAGGATTACCTCGTACATATGGGGAAGGAAGGTGGCCAGAGTCATAAAAGTGCTTTACAGAGGGGAAGGCAGGCAGGGGGTTTGGGTCTTCCAAACCTGATGTAATATTACTGGGCGGTGAATGTGGAGAAGGTGCGGAGCTGGGTAAGAGGGGTTGATTCCCAGTGGGTCAGAATGGAGGAGAGTTTGTGCAGGGGGTTGGGATTGAAGGCGCTAACAACAGCGCCGCTCCCGATAGCCATGGGGAAATATTCAGGGAGTACGGTAATAATAGCTTCATTGAGAATTTGGAGGCAGTTTCGCCAACACTTCGGGTTGGGGCAGGGTCAAGGGAAATGCCGATTCGGGGGAACCACAGATTTCTGCCAGGGAAGTGGGATGGAAAATTTCGGAAATGGGAGGAGAAGGGGATTAAGACACTAAAAGATTTGTTTCTTGGGGGTTGGTTTACAGGATTGAAAGAGCTGGAAGTGAAGTATGGGATGGTGCAGGGGGAAATGTTCAGATACATGCAGGTTCGAGATGTTGTCAGAAAGGAGATACAGAGCTTCCCGGTGGAGCCGGCCTCCACATTGCTGGAGGAGGTGCTGACGACAGGGGGACTGGAGAAGGGGGTAGCATCGGCCGTTTACGGAGCAATTTTGAAAGAGGAGAAGGCACCACTGGAAGGGATCAAAGCAAAGTGGGAGGAAGAGTTGGGAGAGGATATGGAGGAGGTGTGTGAGGTGCTCCGGAGAGTGAACGCCTCCACCTCGTGCGCGAGGTTGGGGCTGATACAGCTGAAGGTGGTATACAGAGCACACCTCACAAGGTAGAGGATGAGCCGATTCTTTGAAGGGGTAGAAGATGTGTGTGAACGTTGCGGAGGTGTGGGGGGGGGGGGGGGGGGGCGCAAACCACGTTCATAGGTTTTGGTCCTGTCCAAAGCTGGTGGATTACTGGAAGGAGGTTTTTAGGGTAATCTCTAAAGTGGTGCACGTGAAACTGGATCCGGGCCCCCGGGAGGCCATATTCGGAGTGTCGGACCAGCCGGGGTTGGAAACGGGTGCGGAGGCAGATGTTGTAGCCTTCGCCTCGTTGATCCCCTGAAGACGGATCCTGTTGGGATGGAGAGCAACCTCTCCACCCTGTGCGCTGGCTTGGCGGGGGAACATGTTGGAATTCTTGACTCTTGAGGAGGTTAAGTTTGAACTGAGGGGAAGGATGGAGGGATTCTACAATTCATGGGCATTATTCATTAAGCACTTTCAAGAACTGGATAACATCTAACATTAGTTGGGAGGGGTGGTTGGGGGGGTTGGGGGGAGGGGGGGCTGTGTGTGTTAATGGTGACTATGGGTGATTTCGGATTCCTTTTTGTCATTTGTTTATGTGAACATGCAGAGTGATGTTTGGGTTTGGTGGGAGGATGGGATCGTTGTTATTGATATGGGGATTGACATATTCATTACTGATTATTGTTTATTATTAGTGGGTGTAAATTTGGGAGAAAATGTGAAAAAGGAGGAGAATAAAAATATTTAAAAGAAAAAAAATTTGTATAAATGATTTGGATGAAGGAACCGATGCTAAATTTGCTGATGACAGAAATATAGGTAGGAAAGTACATTGTGAAGAGTACATCAGGAGGTTACAAAGGGACCTAGATAGATTATTATTAATAATAATAATAATAATAATAATCTTTATTAGTGTCACAAGTAAGTTTACATTAACGGTGCAATGAAGTTACTGTGAAAAGCCGCTCGTCACCACACTCCGGTGCCTGTTCGGTACATTGAGGGAGAATTCAGAATGTCCAATTCACCTAACAAGCAGTTTTTCAGGACTTGTGGGAGGAAACCGGAGCACCCGGAGGAAACCCAGGCAGACATGGAGAGAACGTGCAGGCTCCGCACAGATCGTGACCCAAGCCGTGAATCGAACAACAGTGCTAACCGCTGTGCTAGTGGATAAAGATTTGGCAAATGAACTACAATGTGGGAAAATGTGAGGCTGTTTATTTTGGCAGGATGAATAAAAAAAAGCATATTACCTAAATGGAGCGAGATTATAGAGCTCTGAGGTGCAGAGGAACCTGAGTGTCCTTGTGCATGAATCGAAAAAGGTTAGTATGCAGGTGCAACAAGTAATTGGAAATCTAATAAAATGTTATTGTTTATTGTGAGGGGAATTGAATGAAAGAGTAGGGAAATAATGCTTCAGTTATACAGGACATTGGTGAGACCACATCTGGAGTACTGTATACAGTATTGGGGTGCGATTTAATGCCCAAAAAACAGAGTCCCCTTCCAGGTGCAGCCTGCAGTGCAGAAAACGACCCTGCTGTCAAATGGGACTCTGTTTTTTGGGGGGCTTGGTTGGGAATGCCCCATCGAGACTGCACACCTCATTTCCTGCACTGACTAAATGCTACCCTGATCTCTCAGCCTCCTCGGACTCCCTACTGCGGCCTCCGGAACCCCCCTAATGCCCCTACATACCTCTTAGGGGGTCCTTGAGCTCCTCCTCAACCCACCTTTTCAGAACAGGGCACCACCGGACCCTATTCCTGGGTACTGGCATCCGGGTACCTTAGCATTGCCAGCCTGGCACCCTGGCATTGTATTGCCAGCCTGACAGTGCTCACTCAAATATATAAATCTGGATCTCGTCCAGTGAGGACGAGATCAAAATCGCGAATTCTCGCAAGATCTTAAATCTCATGAGGCGTTCCAAGTATCGCAAATTTCATGAGAGGCCTCTCACGAGATTTAATGGCCTGGTCGCGTCACTGCCTCTGACGTGATGAGGCCATTTGATCGTGCCCTTGATCACCTTTTTAAGGCAATATGTGTTGGAACCATTTCAGAAAAGGTTTACTGGATTAATATCTCAAATGGGCAGGTTGTCTTTATAGAAAGGTTGAACAGGCTAGGCTTAGCAATGAAGGACAAAATTCCATTTGCCTTCTTAATTACTTGCTGTACCTGCAAACCAATTTTTGTTGATTTATGCACAAGGACACCCAGGTCCCTCTGCACAGCAGCAAGTTGCAGTTTTTTACCATTTAAATAATAGCCCATTTTGCTGTTATTACTACCAAAATGGATGACCTTACATTTACCAACATTGCACTCCATGTGCCAGACCCTTGTCCATTCACTTAAACGATCTATATCCCTCTGCAGACTTTCAGTGTCCTCTGCGCACTTGGCTCTATCGCTCATCTTAGTGTTATCTGCAAACTTTGACACATTACACTTGGTCCCCAACTCCAGATCATCTATGTAAATTGTGAACAATTGTGGACCCAACACTGGTCCCTGAGGCACACCACTAGCCACTGACCAGAAAAACACCCATTTATTCCCACTCTGCTTTTTGTCAGTTAACCAGTCCTCTATCCGTGCTAATATATCACCCTTAATGCCATGCACCTTTATCGTATGCAGCAGCCTTTTGTGTGGCATCTTGTTGAATGCCTTCTGGAAATCCAGATACATCAAATCCACCAGTTCCCCGTTGTCTACCGTGCTCGTAATGTCCTCAATGAATTCCACTAAATTAGTCAAACATGACCTGCCTTTCATGAACCCATGCTGCGTCTGCCCAATGGGACAATTCCTATCCAGATGTCTCACTACTTCTTTCCTAACGACAGATTCAAGCATTTTCCCCACACTAGAAGTTAAGCTAACCGATCTATAGTTTACCTACCTTTTGTCTCCCTCCTTTGTTAAACAGTGACGTCATAGAACCTTAGTTAGGCCACACTTGGAGTATAGTGTTCAATTCTGGTCGCCACACTACCAGAAGGATGTGAAGGCTTTAGAGAGGGTGCAGAAGAGATTTACCAGAATGTTGCCTGGTATGGAGGGCATTAGCTATGAGGAGAGGTTGAATAAACTCGGTTTGTTCTCACTGGAACGATGGAGGTTGAGGGGAGACCTGATAGAGGTATACAAAATTATGAGGGGCATAGACAGAGTGGATAGTCAGAGGCTTTTCCCCAGGGTAGAGGGGTCAATTACTAGGGGGCATAGGTTTAAGGTGAGAGGGGCAAGGTTTAGAGTAGATGTACGAAGCAAGTTTTTTACACAGAGGGTAGTGGGTGCCTGGAACTTGCTACCGGAGGAGGTGGTGGAAGCAGGGACGATAGTGACATTTAAGGGGCATCTTGACAAATACATGAATAGGATGGGAATAGAGGGATACGGACCCAGGAAGTGTAGGAGATTGTAGTTTAGTCGGGCAGCATGGTCGGCACGGGCTTGGAGGGCCGAAGGGCCTGTTCCTGTGCTGTACATTTCTTTGTTCTTTGTTTGTCACATTTTCTGTTTTCCAATCTGTCGAGCGAATTTCGGTAAATTACCACGAGCGCATTTGCTATTTCCCCCGCCATCTCTTTTAGTACCCTGGGATGCATTCCTTCAGGGCCAGGAGACTTGTCTACCTTTAGCCCCATTAGCTTGCACAACACTACCTCCTTAGTGATATTGATCGTTTCTCGGTCCTCACCTGCCATAGCTTCCTTGCCAACAATTATTGGCATGTTATTTGTGTCTTCCAGTGTGAAGACTGACATAACATATCTGTTCAATGCCTCAGCCAGGACTGAGGTGAGGAGAAATGTCTTCACCCAGAGAGTGGTGAATCTGTGGAATTTGCTATCATAGAAAGTAGTTGCGGCCAAAATATTGTGTAATTTCAAGAAGGAATTAGTTTTAGCTCTTGGGGCAAAAGGGATCAAGGGATATGGGGGGAAGGTGGGATCAGGGTATTGAACTTTCCATGATCATAATGAATGGTGGAGCAGGCTCAAAGGGCCATATGGCCGCCTCCTGCTTCTATTTTCTATGTTTCTATATTTCTACGAGTTACCCATTTAAGACAGAGATGAGGAAACATTCTTGCTCTCAGAGAACTGTGAGACTTTGGAATTCTCTTTCTCAAAAGGTAGTTGAGGGGGAGCCTTTGAAGATCTTTAAGACAGAGATAGATTTTTTTAAAATGTATGTTTATTGAGGTTTTACACTGTAACTTTAATAAAGGCAACGGGAGTCAGAGAGTAACAAAAGAAGACATTTATTTATAAGAGCGTACTTGAACCTCGAGTCCTCTCTCTTGTGTTGGTCAGTTCCTATCTGGCCAACCTTTTATATAACATGGTCATCGGCCACATAGTTAGTGAGGGAGCTGATCAAGCCACACGGGGAAAACAATCGAAACCGCAGCGTGTGTCCCGCGCAGGTTATTACGATAATAAACAACACAACTAAAACACAGGAATGGTACAACACAGATAAAAAATAAAATTCTCAACATACATGAATACAGAGGGGAACTGGAAACCAGCAGTATAATTAAGTCAATACAATCATTAGACATAACATGATGCCTCTTTCAGCCCAACTGTAGAACAAGGGAGAAACAGGATAAGGCCATGAAGACATGGTAAAATGGTGCACATCTTCCCACGTGGCGATTGCTCACAACCACCGCAAAAGGATAACCTTTTCGCGCCACGTTCGAGCGCGCACCAATACTCAACTCAGCAATACCTGAAGCACCAGTGACACACCGCAACCTCCCCCCCTCGGATACCAGACCCGTTTAGTACCCTTGCAGGAGCCAATCATGGATTATTTATACCACTCTTAGAAAAGAATAGAAAAATACGAAGAAAATACATGAGACCTCCTGTTCTAAAAGAATGTTATATGTGTACCACACAACACACCATAATCTCAGGCCCAACCAGTACAGAACCAACATCATTCCACATATTTGTACAGAGAGGACCAGCTGCTCTATATTCAGATTATGTTCAATGCCATCAGCACCTGCCAATAAAGAAAGAAAGGAAAGGATATCTACTAGGAGTGGATCAAAGGACAAAAAACGATCAGGACCCAACTATGGGTCTGCACTCGCCCGCCACACACACATCATCCATTGATGAAGAAGAGAAAAACGCTCATTCAAACGTCCCGACTATGGGAGGGGGGGGGTGGGGGTGGGGGGGCAACAGGATAGCAACCAAAGTACTGGACTCGACTCAACCCCAGGCCCCGATGCACAGAAGAATCCATAAGTCTGTGATATTCAAACACCTCCAAAGCAAAGCCCAGCCTCTTAGGTTGTCCCTAATAAGTGCCTTTGCAAAGGGTCATCCCAAGCCCCAGGGGGTAAGGGGATATGAACCCCAGCACCCGACCTAGCCTAGCCCAGCACATTCTGACACATAGGAATCAGTACTCCCAGGACCTCCAGCACACCTGACAACCTACACCTCAGCCGATCCTGCACCTCACCAACCACACCCAGGACAGTGCACCACCCCCATTAACACTAAATAAAATATTACGCCAGCTCTAGCTGGGGAGACCCCACCACCAAAGAGAAGAATAGTCAAGGCACTCAATAACTGGGGGCCCTGGGGTGCGGAGCAATTCCACCCCCCCCCCGGTACAATAAGGGAAACCCTCCATAGACCACCGGACTAGACCAGGACTTGTACACTGCTCACTCAGATGAGGAGGCGAAGAAAAAAAAGAAACTGCCTGAAGGGAGAAACACCCGAGCTGACAAGGAATATTAGCCACTGCCCAACACTGCACATCATTATAAGAAGGATATTTTGGGATACGACAGTGCTGCCTCAACAGAAACACAAACACTGCTTCCACATGGAAAACCCAACCACAATGATGAGGACACTCAAGAAACCATCGTATAAGACCACTTGGAGGAGGACACCTAACTCCCCCATCAATCCCACCCCCACACAAAGGAAGGACTCCAACAACGTAAAGGCCTGGCTTATAGACTCTCTCTTAAACAAATCAATCAAGGACGAATGGAAACCACCTTGGAATGCGCCGCCGCTCATTTTCTTCCATTCTAGAGTCTCTTAAAAAACACCCACCTTAAAGGAAAAGTCAGAAGGAATCCAGTCCTTTCCAGAATACATAATCTGCCCAGACCATTGAAGGAGATAGACAAATTACAAAACTCGAAATAGAACCAGATACAATGAGCTCTTATTGTCAGCCTCTCTCAATCTCAGTGAGGATTTAACTAACCTCATCACACAACTCCATACCATCCAATCATCATTCTGCCGTGGCTCTACTCATCTTCACTATGAATGAGATAAGGGGTGTCCAAAATGCACTCCCTTCCCATAACCACAAGGATTGCAGCCCATAAAAAAGTAGTAAACCTGTGCACAGACCGCATATCACATAATCGACTTAAAATGTTTTTTGCTGGAACAGGATAACAGGCGACTCTCGCCCTCGTGCACACCTCGCATGCTGTTGCAGGAGAAAAGACAACAACAAAAAATTAACAGCATAATCACAAGGCAATAACGTCCAGAATTATTGAAGAACTGCAGGATAATTATGTTATTACATGATCATCAGGATTTCTCAAAATGTTCAACAAACAAGGCATCTTCACATCCCACCATGCTGTTCCCCTCCACCCAAGGGACCCACAGCCTAGGCCCTGGCCGGGGATGGGGGAAAGACGTGGCACAATCAGCCACCAACCCCTCACAACAAGCATCGAGAACAGGATAATATAGGGTCAGTGGTCAGGAAGCCCAACCGACCCCAGGCCTCAAAGACCAGATACATTGTGCTCCATCGAACCTGACATGCCCAGTCTCCAGGTCAAGACTTCTAAAGCATGGCCGCCAATTTTCAAATTCATTTGGGAACTCGCCTCCCACTTCTCGCCAGGGAACGGGCTCATGGACGCTCCTTGTCCATCCCCTACCTCCCGAATCCGTCAGGATAGACGACATTCCATGCAGCAGGATCTCGATGATCCGAAGGCGGGACCCTTACCAGGGAATGTGCTCTATTGATTAGAAGAATTCTCTCCTGTACCTCCACCATTCTCTCAAGGATACCTTGTAGTTCCTTGAAGTGAGCACCAAAGACCTGCACCATAGTGCTGAGATCATCATCCAGAACAACATTCTCAATGAAAGCCACCATCCCAAGGCACACAGCGCCATCGAGGCATAAACCTGCTCACCAGAACAACGCCATTGCAGGTTGGGCCCCACTGCAGCTACCTCCAACTGCCTCAGTCAAACGAGGATTCTCTACAATTTGACTCGGCTTCTCAGCACAGAACTCCAATCAGGCTCATCCAGGGTCATAGTGAAGACATATATCCCCAAAGTAAAGACAATGATTAAATGTGCACAGGGATAAAATAAAGGATTGAAAGACGAACAAAGCCAGGGCACACAAAAACAGCTGCTCCCGTGCTCATGTCATGTGACCCCCCCACCCTGGACAGATTAGTGACAAGAGTGCGAAAGGTTACCATGGGTAGGCAGAAACGTGAAGCTGAGGTTAAAATCAGATCAGCCATAGTTTAAATTGAATGACGGAGCAGGCTTGAGGTGCCCGCTCCTGATTTGTATATTCATATTATCATAGATTCCCTCTCTCTTGCACTCACTGTTCCTCCAATCACAGATCCCCTCTCTCCCACACTCACTGTTTCTCCAATCACAGATCCCCTCTCTCCCACACTCACTGTTGCTCCAATCACAGATCCCCTCTCTCCCACATTCACTATTCCTCCATTCACAGATCCCCTCTCTCCCAACTCACTGTTCCTCCAATCACAGATCGCCTCTCTCCCACATTCACTATTCCTCCAATCACAGATCCCCTCTCTCCCACACTCACTGTTCCTCCAATCATAGATCTCCTCTCTCCCACACTCACTGTTCCTCCAATCATAGATCTCCTCTCTCCCACACTCACTGGGCGGGATTCTCCGAAATGGAGGCAGAGTGTTCGCGCCGTCGTGAACGCCGTCGAGGTTCACGACGGTGCGAAACGGCCCCTATCCCGACAGATTCAGGGCCCGATAATGGGTGAGGAGCGGTGGCGCGTCATTTACGCGCGCCAGGCCTTGGAGCCGTGTCAAGGCGGCGCCACATACATGACGCGGCCGGCGCCGCATAACTGGCGTCACCCGCGCATGCGTGGTTGCCGTCCTCTCCGAGTCCGCAAGAAGATGTCAGACGGATCTTGCGGGGCTGCGGAAGAAAGGAGGTCCTCCTTCAGAGAGGACTGCCCGACGATCGGTGGGCACCGATCGCGGGCCACACCCCATTTGAGGCCCCCCCTGGTGCAGGATCCCCCCTCCCCCCCGCAGGCCACCCTCCCCCCCCCCCCCCCAGCATTTCTGCGCTGTTCCCGCCGGCAGCGACCAGGTGTGGACGGCGCCAGGGAGAACCCGCCGTTTTGGGCTGGCCGCTCGGCCCGCCCGGGCCTGAGAATAGCAGGGTTGCCGGAGAATCGCCATTTTGGGTGTCTCGGGTGATTCTCTGGCCTGCGCTGCGCGGAACACGACGGGGCCGTTCTCGCCGGTTGGGAGAATCGCGGGAGGGCGTCAGACCGGCGTCGCGGGAAAATTTGGCGACCCAGGCGATTCTCCCAACTGGCGCGGGAGCGGAGAATCGTGCCCAGTGTTTCTCCAATCACAGATTCCCTCTCTCCCGACCACAGTTGCACTTTCTCCCATTCTCTCTCCAGCAGTTCAGTCTTTTGCAGTTTGGGTGTGATGCTGAGTCCCTCCCCCTGTTTGATTCACCCTGTTGAACAGCCAGTTTACTTCAGAGAATGATACAATTCAGAGAACTGCGCAGCTGTGCCAGCGTGAAACTCAGAGGGAACACTGGTCATATGCAAATGATACAAAGGGAAGGGGTAAGACAGGTGGCTGTTCCTGAGATTAAGTGTTGATGCCAGGGCAGGATTCGGGGACTTCCACAACAGCAAAACTGGCGCCACACCTGGACCGATTCAGCGACCATTGAGGGCCGAGCACCGACACCACATGGAACACATCGATTCCAATGAGAAACGGTGTGGGATTCTCCGGATTGGTGATTGACACAGGAAGCCGACAAGCTGAAGCCGCATGTACACACTGCACTCCCCACACACCCTCATCCCAGCCAACAAGATGGCACTGGTTGCGCAACCTGTGGCCCAAAGTTGACAGTCAGCGGTGTGTGCAGCTGTGTGGCTGCCTTGCAGGCTGTGGCAATGGTATTCCGTGCCCGTCCACCCTGACCCATCAGACCACTCTCTGGCCACCCCTCACTAATCCCCCTCACCCTGGCAGAAGCTCCCTCCCCCCCGCCCCCTGGCCAGCGGCACAACTGTCAGCAAATTATGGGATGTTGGACACTTTCCGTACCCCCTCTCTCCCCCTCAGCAGCCATGGCGCCCGTTTCACAATTTTTAAAAGCACAAGTGAACTCGCCGTCGTGAATTCAGCCCATTGGAGGCGGAGAATCGCCGACGCCCTGTAGAATACTGGGTCTGGCCCGCTAATGATATGCCAAGGGTGTTTACTGTACGCGCGTTCTGGATCGCATTGACGCCGCTGTCTAGGCGACAGAGAATTGCGATTTGGCGGTAAATCGGCAGCCGCCGCGATTTCGCCGTCGGAACCAATTCTCCACCCAATCGCGTTCCCCGATTCCGGCATCACCAGATGGCAAACCTGCCCAGTAATGTTGGGGTTCTCCTGGGGTGGTTATAATATATAAGTTGGAGAAACATTCATCACAAGAACAAGTTGGCTACATTGACACAGCTAAGAGTGGAATAAATCAAGGGCAGTCTCGTAGCGATAGTCCACAAAGGAGAGGCACCGGAGGAGGATGGATTGGTGAACTATGCCAAAATGCTGTGGGTCAAAGATAAATGACACAGTAAGGGCACAAAATGCAGTTATCTTAGGCACTGCAGGTGTCATTTCAGGTCAAAAATGGTGTCTACATTACACACTTCTGGTGCTAGCTGCAGCCGATTCCATTTTGGTGGGGGCCTTAGCAAGGGCGCAGGGAGCGCAGGAAGGAAGCAGAGTTAACGGATGTGACAACAGTCATTGTATAAGACTGATTTGACTGCAGCGGTGCCATTTTCAACCTCAATCCTCCACTATGATCTATTTTGATTTGTACAGACCCATCTCACTCCACTGGCGCTATTTAAAGGGATCAACAATTTTCAAGTTAGTTGCTCATTGATTTCCACTGGCGCGCTGTTGATTTAGTGGAAATGTTTGGTTTGTACTGTTCATTAAAGTTACTGCAGTCTGTAGGGAGTGGTGTAGCATCTGGTGAAGACTTTGGTTATACTGAATCACATGCTCTCAGATATGGAGCAGTAGAAACGTCATATAGGTCCTGGATCTTCAGGGAGTAATTCTCCTATCTCAATTTTGGCACGAGTGCTCATTAAAATCAGCTGTTACTTTAACTGCAGCCTCACAGAAGGATGAAGATATTTACAGCAGAATATTTGCAGCATCACACAGTTTTGTATATTGTTGTAAAATGGAGAGCTGCATACCGAAAAAGAGCTGAATATACTTATTTCCCAGAGAAAAACAGGCAGAGCAAGCATCTGGCTTCATAGAGGGCTCCC
Organism: Scyliorhinus torazame; assembly: GCF_047496885.1. Taxonomy (NCBI): domain Eukaryota; kingdom Metazoa; phylum Chordata; class Chondrichthyes; order Carcharhiniformes; family Scyliorhinidae; genus Scyliorhinus; species Scyliorhinus torazame. The sequence continues at coordinate 65,585,310 of NC_092714.1, read as the reverse complement.
TCACTTAGCAGGTGCCAAATGGAAATTCTATACAGATTCTATCATGCCGCATGGAAATCAGCCTTGTGCATATACTTTGTGCTTGTATTCGATGTGCCTTTGCCTGTCCTGATGACCCAACAAGCCACTGTAACTTTAGCAACGTGTTGGAGGACTGATAGCTGGACCTTTATGAGATGCTGGAAGTACCTCTGGCCACTGGTATTCTCAGCTATGAAGGCAGCAGCCTGAGCTTGGGTGACTGAGATCGTATGACGTCAGTCTGAGCTTCCACTGTAGCAACCAGACTTTGGCTGGCTTCGGCTTGTGCTGAGAGATGTCATCCATCAGATATTTCATTGTGGTTGGGTCTGCAAGTGTTCTCATTGAGTTGACACCACTACCAAGTTGGGAAGGAGGTGCACAAAACCTTGTGCCCAATTGATGCCAGATTCCAACATGCCCCTTAGCAGTAACATCGGTCTTTCTGGACATCAGGCATTTCAATGTGCAAGCCCATCAGCCTTTTTTCCAGTTAAGTTTTTATTTGTGTCTCTTGCAGCAGAACTGATTTGCAACCTCAACCTGCAACAAGCTTGTCCCAAAACTTGTTTGCAGGCCATTCATGCCTGTGCCTCACCATGTACAAATCTCACCTCCACGTTGTCCACTTACTACGCCATTGAGATCCAACATCTGAGTTGGTAGCTATACACGTGAGAGCAAACGGCACCGTTTCTTCCTCTATACTGTCTTCTTGCTCTATCACCTCGTTCTCTTCCAGGCAGAAGGGTAGAATTATGGTGAAGGGATGGGGAAAAGCGAGACACATAGTTCTACCTTGTATATAAGATTGAAGGTTGATGGGGAACTGGGATATGAGAAGGAGAATTAGGTACAAAGGAACCGTCATCATCAATGGCATCAGGACCCGAGCTGGCCATGGCCTCAGTCATGGCTCCTTCAGTAAAGCCCAGCAACAACTCCCCATAGGGTGTAAGGACAGGCAGCTGTGTCTGTCACCACTGGTTAGCTCCTCCTGCCTCCAGTTGTGTACCACATTGTCCTGCAAGACAGAGGCAAGTGTGCCAGTGCTGCAGTGTGTTTCGTTGAATAGTTGGCAGTGTGTGAGAGCTGAGAGATGTCAGCAGTGTTGAGGGTGTGAGGGTGTCAGTTGGAATCAGGGTTTACTTAGGTATAATTTACTGCTGTTCCATTGAAATTCCAAACTCTTATATTCCCAACAAAGTTACAAGTGTTAAAAAGCTCTGAAGAGTCATACAGGCTCAAAATATTAGAACATAGAACGATACAGCGCAGTACAGGCCCTTCGGCCCACGATGTTGCACCGAAACAAAAGCCATCTAACCTACACTATGCCATTATCATCCATATGTTTATCCAATAAACTTTTAAATGCCCTCAATGCTGGCGAGTTCACTACTGTATCAGGTAGGGCATTCCACGGCCTCACTACTCTTTGCGTAAAGAACCTACCTCTGACCTCTGTCCTATATCTATTACCCCTCAGTTTAAAGCTATGTCCCCTCGTGCCAGCCATTTCCATCCGCGGGAGAAGGCTCTCACTGTCCACCCTATCTAACCCCCTGATCATTTTGTATGCCTCTATTAAGTCTCCTCTTAACCTTCTTCTCTCCAACGAAAACAACCTCAAGTCCATCAGCCTTTCCTCATAAGATTTTCCCTCCATACCAGGCAACAGCCTGGTAAATCTCCTCTGCACCCGCTCCAAAGCCTCCACGTCCTTCCTATAATGCGGTGACCAGAACTGCACGCAATACTCCAAATGCGGCCGTACCAGAGTTCTGTACAGCTGCAACATGACCTCCTGACTCCGGAACTCAATCCCTCTACCAATAAAGGCCAACACTCCATAGGCCTTCTTCACAACCCTATCAACCTGGGTGGCAACTTTCAGGGATCTATGTACATGGACACCTCGACCCCTCTGCTCATCCACACTTCCAAGAACTTTACCATTAGCCAAATATTCTGCATTCCTGTTATTCCTTCCAAAGTGAATCACCTCACACTTCTCTACATTAAACTCCATTTGCCACCTCTCAGCCCAGCTCTGCAGCTTATCTTGAGGAGCGACCTGATAGAGGTATACAAAATTATGAGGGGCATAGACAGAGTGGATAGTCAGAGGCTATTCCCCAGGGCAGAGGGGTCAATTACTAGGGGGCATAGGTTTAAGGTGAGAGGGGCAAGGTTTAGAGTAGATGTACGAGGCACGTTTTTTACGCAGAGGGTAGTGGGTGCCTGGAACTCGCTACCGGAGGAGGTAGTGGAAGCAGGGATGATAGGGACATTTAAGGGGCATCTTGACAAATATATGAATAGGATGGGAATAGAAGGATACGGACCCAGGAAGTGTAGAAGATTGTAGTTTAGTCGGGCAGCATGGTCGGCACGGGCTTGGAGGGCCGAAGGGCCTGTTCCTGTGCTGTACATTTCTTTGTTCTTTGTTATATCCCTCTGTTTTGCTGAAATCCATATACACCACATCAACTGCTCTACCCTCGTCTACCTGTTCAGTCGCCTTCTCAAAGAACTCGATAAGGTTTGTGAGGCATGATCTACCCTTCACAAAGTCATGCTGACTATCCCTGATCATATTATTCCTATCTAGATGATTATAAATCTTGTCTCTTATAATCCCCTCCAAGACTTTACCCACTACAGACGTGAGGCTCACCGGTCTATAGTTGCCGGGGTTGTCTCTGCTCCCCTTTTTGAACAAAGGGACCACATTTGCTATCCTCCAGTCCTCTGGCACTATTCCTGTAGCCAATGATGACATAAAAATCAAAGCCAAAGGTCCAGCAATCTCTTCCCTGGCCTCCCAGAGAATCCTAGGATAAATCCCATCAGGAACCGAGGACTTATCTATTTTCAGCCTGTCCAGAATTGCCAACACCTCTTCCCTACGTACCTCAATGCCATCTATTCTATTAGCCTGGGTCTCAGCATTCTCCTCCACAACATTATCTTTTTCCTGAGTGAATACTGACGAAAAATATTCATTTAGTATCTCGCCTATCTCTTCAGACTCCACACACAACTTCCCATCCCTGTCCTTGACTGGCCCTACTCTTACCCTGTCACCTTCCATTTTGTAACCATTCTGTGAGTCTATGATTCTAAAGCTACAACAGCTCATGGTGGCATCAATAATCTGGCCTCTCTCAGTGATCAGTTCTGCCAACACTCATAGTTAATCTGTACATAACCGATTGAGATGTGACTAACTCATAGAAATTCACCAAGCCTGAATATAGTTAGTACTTTTGCCATTTACGTTGCTGACTTTCCCACTCAACAGCTTGAAAAGTGGGTCGAGATAGACAATGTCTTTTCAGACCATCTATCACAGTGGGTTTCAAAGTGGGGGTCACAGCCCTCGGGTTGGTCGCGGGATGTTAAAAAATGGGTCACCAAACGGCACTGATGCACGATCAATTGCACAGAGACGAGAATCGAATACAACTGAGGCTTTATTACTCTAAGATGTGTGGCCTCCTACAGCAGCTGGCGAAATGGCTGCTGTCCAGAGAGCACACATATTTATACTCCGCCTACTGGTCAGAGCCAGCAGGCAGGGACTATCCATGTACCTGTAGCACAGGGCCTTACCACACATCTCCTACTATATACAACAGTGGTGATTACCACATTCACCCCCTGTTAAAATTGAGTTCGGCGGGGGTGGTGGACAACTATATACAGAGCACGTTTAATATACAGAAGCAAAAAAAAAATTTCTTTCTGAAGTCTAGTACAAGGGGGCTTGATAGTCCCGAACAAATTATAGATTTAGCCGGTCCGGGGCCTTGATGTGGGTTTGGGAGCGGCGCAGTGGTGGCGGCGATTCCGGTGTTGGTCTGGTCCTCGGTGACTCAAGGAGCGTGCCAAAATCCTCTTCATCCCCGGGCGTGGGCAGCGGGAGGACGGATGGTCCTGGGGGGGTTGCTGCTGGGTGCGCCGGGGGAGGGGGGGTGGAGCCGGGCCGCAGGGGTGTGTGTGTGTGGAACCTGCTGGTGCCAGGCCCCCAAGGGAGATAGTATCCTGGCGGCCGTCGGGTTACGCTACGTAGGCATACTGGGGGTTAGCGTGCAGTAACTGCATCCTTTCAACCAACGGGTCCGCCTTGTGGACTCGGACATGCCTACGGAGGAGTACGGATCCTGGAGCTGTGAGCCAAGTCGGGAGCGACACCCCGGATGTGAACTTCCTGGGGAAGGCAAAGAGACGTTCATGGGGTGTGTCGTTAGTGGCGGTGCATAGTAGCGACCGAATGGAGTGCAGTGCATCGGGGAGGACCTTGTCAGCGGGAGGCCGGGAGATTTCTGGACCGTAGGCCAGTTGGACGGCCCTCCAGACCATCCCGTTCTCCCTCTCCGCCTGCCCGTTTCCCCGGGGGTTATAGCTGGTCATCCTGCTGGAGGCGATACCCCTGCTGAGCAGGAACTGACGCAGCTCATCACTCATGAATGAGGATCCCCTGTCACTGTGGATGTAGGCGGGGAAGCCGAACAGAGCGAAGATTGTGTTGAGGGCTTTGATGATGGTGGCAGACGTCATATCAGGGCATGGGGTGGCGAAGAGGAATCTGGAGTATTCATCGACCACACTGAGGAAATGCGTGTTACGGTCGGTGGAGGGGAGGGGCCCTTTGAAATCCACGCTGAGGCGTTCATAGAGGCAGGAGGCCTTCACCAGACGCGCACGGTCCGGCTAGTAGAAGTGCGGTTTACACCCCGTGCTGCCCTGGCAGTCCCTGGTGATTGCCCTGACTTCCTCGACGGAGTAGGGCAGATTGCGGGCCTTTATGAAATGGTACAACCGTGTGACTCCCGGGTGACAAAGGTTATCGTGCAGGGTCTGGAGTCGGGCCACCTGTGCGCTGGCACATGTACCTCGGGATAGGGCATCTGTGGGCTCGTTGAGCTTGCTGGGGCGATACAAAATCTCGTAGTTGTAGGTGGAGAGCTCGATCCTCCACCTCAAGATTTTATCATTTTTGATCTTCCCCCGCTGTGTGTTATTGAACATGAAGGCTACCGACCGTTGGTCAGTGAGGAGAGTGAATCTCCTGCCGGCCAGGTAATGCCTCCAATGCCGCACAGCTTCAACGATGGCTTGGGCCTCTTTTTTGACGGAGGAGTGCCGAATTTTGGAGGCATGAAGGGTGCGGGAAAAGAATGCCACGGGCCTACCTACCTGATTGAGCGTGGCGGCCAGGGCGACGTCTGATGCGTCGCTCTTCACTTGAAAGGGCAGTGTCCCGTCTACAGCGTGCATCGCGGCCTTGGCTATATCGGCTCTAATACGGTTGAAGGCATGTTGAGCCTCGGCCGTCAGGGGAAAAGGGTGGACTGGATGAGTGGGCGGGCCTTGTCCGCATAGTTTGGGACCCACTGGGCGTAGTATGAAAAGAACCCCAGGCAGCATTTGAGGGCCTTGAGGCAGTGGGGAGGGGGTACTCCATGATGGGGCGCATGCGGTCGGGATCGGGCCCCAGAATTCCGTTCTGGACCACATAACCGAGGATGGCTAAGCGGTTTGTGCTGAACACCCACTTCTCCTTGTTGTAGGTGAGGTTTAGGAGAGTGGTGGTGTGGAGAAATTTGGCAAAGTTGGCATCATGGTCCTGCTGATCGTGGCCGCAGATGGTGACGTTGATTAGGCACAGGAAGGTGGCCCGCAACCCGTACCGGTCGACCATTCGGTCCACCTCCCTTTGGAAGACCGAGACCCCGTTGGTGACGCCGAAGGGAACAGTGAGAAAATGGTAAAGGTGGCCATCTGCCTCGAAGGTAGTGTATGGGTGGTCCGCCTTACGGATGGGGAGCTGGTGGTAGGCGGATTTGAGGTCTACAGTTGAGAAGACCCGGTACTGTGCAAACTGTTGACCATATCAGATATGCGTGGGAGCAGGTACGCGTCGAGCTGCGTGTACCTATTGATGGCCTGGCTGGAGTCCACGACCATTCTGTGTTTCTCCCCAGTTTTCTCCCCACTACCACTTGGGCTCTCCAGGGGCTGTTGCTGGCCTCGATGATGCCTTCCCGAAGCAGCCGCTGGACCTCCGACCTGATGAAGGTCCTGTCCTGGGTGCTGTACCGTCTGCTCCTGGTGGCAACGGGTTTGCAATCCGGGGTTAGGTTTGCGAATAGGGAAGGTGGGTCAACCTTTAGGGTCGCGAAGCCGCACACAGTGAGGGTGGTAGGGGCCCGCCGAATTTCAAGGTTAGGCTCTGGAGGTTGCACTGGAAGTCCAGGCCGAGTAGCAGGGCAGCGCAGAGGTTGGGGAGGACGTAGAGGTGGAATCCGCTGAATTCTACGTCCTGGACTGTGAGTGTGACTATACAGTACCCCCGGATCGCCACGGAGTGGGATCCGGAGACCAGGGAGATTCTTTGATTGGCGGGGTGTACCGCAAGGGAGCAGTGCCTTACCGTATCTGGATGGATGAAGCTTTCTGTGTTCCCGGAGTCCAGCAGGCATGAGATCTCGTGCCCATCGATCATCACGCTTGTCGAGGCGGTGGCTAGATTGTGCGGGCGAGTCGTGGCTGGTGGTCGCTGGTGTCGAACGATGAGGTGCCCGGGGGGCACGGGTCCTGGAACAATGATGGTGCCCATGTGCCGTGGGGAAGACAAGATGGCGGCGCCTGGAGATCCTGAGGTGGTCAAGATGGCGGCGCTCATGGGCTGCACGTGGCGGGAGTTGACAAAGATGGCAGCGCTCATGGGCCGCACGTGGTCCGAGAAGGGGAAGATGGCGGCGTCCACTGGCCGCGCATGGTCTGATGAGAAGATGGCGGCGCCCATTGTCCGGGGAGGTGAAGAAGGCGCGCCCATGGTCCGTACGGGAGGGGGTGTCGGGGCAAGAGCGGTGACTGAGCGGGACTGGCACACCGCAGCAAAGTGCCCCTTCTTGCCGCAGGCCTTGCAAAGGGCGGTGCAGGCCGGGCAGCGTTGGCGTGGGTGTTTCTGTTGCCCGCAGTAGTAACATTGGGGGCCCCCGGGGTTGGCTGGCTGGCACGTGGCACAGGCATATTGAATGGGTGAGGGCCCGGTGGGGCGGCCGTCTGCGGAGTCCACGATGCGTAGGAGGGGTGGGCCGCGTGGCTGAGGGTGTAGGCCTGAATATTGCGCGAGGCGACCGTCATCGATAGCGCCAGTTTTTTTGTTGCTGCGAGGTTGAGCGTGGCCCCCTCTAATAGTCGCTAGCGTATGAGGTCTGACCCTATCCCCATAATGAAGGCGGCACGCTTGAGGAGGTTCGAATGTTCCATGGCCGTGACGGCCTGACAGTCACAGTCTCTGACCAGAGGAATTGAGGCACGCCAGAAATCTTCTACGGACTCACCAAAGAGTTGACTGCGAGTAGAGAGTACGTGTCTGGCGAAGAGCGTGTTTGTCTGCTGGGTGTAGTTCTCTTTCAGTAGCGTCAAGGCTTCATCATAAGTCAACGCGTCCTGGATAAGAGGAAAGACGTTGGAGCTCAGCCGCGAGTAGAGTATCTGGATCTTCTGAGCTTCCGGGATTGGGTCTGGTGCAGACCTGATGTAAGCTTCGAAACAGGCTAGCCAGTGTTGAAAATCCTTTTTGCTGTTGCTTGATTGCAGATCCAGCTGCAGGCGATCCGGCTTGATGCAGACGTCCATCTTCTGAAAATTTTAGTGTAATAAATTGATGCACGACCAATTGCACAGAGACGAGAGTTGAATACACCTGAGGCTTTATTACTCTAAGATGTGTGGCCTCCTACAGCAGCTGGCGAAATGGCTGCTGTATAGGGAGCACACATATTTGTACTCCGCCTACTGGGTGGAGCCAGCAGGCAGGGACTACCCCCATACCTGTAGTACAGGTCCTTACCACACATCTCCTAATATATACAACAGTGGTGATTACCACAGGCACCTCTGCCGTTCTCGCCTGCCCGATACTCCACAAGTCAGGTGGTAGTGGCGGCACTGAGGATCTGGGGGCAATGGAGGAGGTATAAGAAGGTAGAGGGTGCGTCGGTTTGGACCCCGATTTGTAACAACCACAGATTTGCACCGGGCAGGCTGGATAGCGGGTTCCAGAGCTGGCAGAGGGCAGGAATTAGAAGGATGTGGGTTCTGTTTATAGATGGGAGCTTTCCCAGCTTGAAGGCGCTGGAGGACAAATTTAAACTGCCGCCAGGGAATGGTTTTAGATACTTGCAAGTGCGAGACTTCCTGAGAAAGCAGGTGCCGGCCTTTCCGCTGCTGCCGCCACGGGGGATACAGGATAGAGTAGTTTCCGGTACCTGGGTGGGGGAGGGGAAGGTGTCGCATATCTAGCAGGAGCTGTTGGAGGCGGAGGAAACTCCAGTGGAGGAGCTTAAGGGCAAGTGGGAGGATGAGCTAGGCGGAGAGATAAAGGTGGGTCTATGGGCGGACAGCCTAAGCAGGGTCAATTCCTCCTTATCGTGCGCCAGGCTTAGCCTAATACAATTTAAGGTGGTCCACCGGGCACACATTACGGTGGTGAGGATGAGCAAGTTTTCCGGGGTAGAAGATAGATGTGCGAGGTGCGCGGGAAACCCAGCAAACCATGTCCACATGTTCTGGGCATGCCCGAAGCTCAGAGGGTTTTGGCAGGGGTTTGCGAAGGCAATGTCCACCGTGCTAGAAACACGGGTGGTGCCGAGTCCAGAGGTGGCGATCTTTGGAGTGTCAGAAGATGCGGGAGTTCAGGGAGTGAAAGAGGCCGACGTCCTGGCCTATGCCTCCCTAGTAGCCCGGAGACGGATCCTTTTAATGTGGAGGGACTCGAAGCCCCCGAGTGTAGAGACCTGGGTTAGTGACATGGCTGGGTTTCTCAGTCTGGAGAAAATAAAGTTCGCCTTAAGAGGGTCAATGTTGGGGTTCTCTCGGAGGTGGCAGCCGTTCGTCAACTTTCTCGGGGAAAATTAAAATGGCGGCAGAAGCAGCATTCTGAAGCGGGGGGCGGGCGGATAGGTGTTTTAGATGGTTGAGGTGTGTGAAGATTGGGTTGGGTGGGGAAATGTTTATTTTACCATGCTAAAGTTATTGTTTTTATTATTGTTATAAAATTTTTGCAAATACCTTAATAAAAATATTTTTTTAAAAATGGGTCACCAAAATTGATTTTGCAAAGATCCCCCGACCTCTTTTCTATGGGCAAACAAAATCCATTTTCTCTCTGCAATACACAGTATGACCACACGAGGCAATGACTAGGGCAGTATGCCTGTACATGCAAATGATGCCAATTTTCTTTCCCTTTCAATAAGTTGATTCACACACTTCCGATGCTACCTGTGTAATAACAAACTTCATGTAATCCATGGATCATTTTGTCATCTGAAAGAGAGGGTCAAAGACACCAACTATCAATAAACTTACTGGCCAGGATCTCATATCTAAATTTGCCAGAGAGAATGTTAGCTGCTCCACTAAGTCCACAAGACAGAGCAGCACCAACACTAACTATGAACAGAGCGTCAGGACCTCCACATGCGTGAGCCACTTGGTTAAAGTGGGTCACCTGAAAAAAAATCAAAAAGTTTAAAAACCTCTGATGTAATAAATCACAGGTATCTGTGAAATTGATCATGTAATTCTGGCTTGGCTGTCTCTGCCCTCTCTACTACTTCTGAGTTCAACCTCTTATTCTTTTCAACCGACCTATCAACTAAACTTCCACCTTTATTTCACTTTGCAGGCTTTCCCCAGCTGTTGCCTTTAGGGACAATTACCCTTAGACTTCGATTAAAACAGGATACTCACATCACACCTTCCAACTCACCCCTGAATGGTCCATGACGGAAAGACATGGGCTACAGATATAACATGAAAAGCTGGGCTCCCTGTGAGCACAAGCTTTCCGGATTAAGGAGTAACTCTGTATACTCCTTTTATTTGCTTAATTCAAATCTTAAACTCATGGGTGGGAATTTTACATTGGCGGAATTTTACACTGGCGGAATTTTACACTGGCCGGTCTTAACACTGGCAGGTCTTAACACTGGCGGAATTCTACACTGGCGGAATCCTACACTGGCGGGATTTTACACTAGTAGGATTTAACACTGGCGGGATTCTACACTGGCGGGATTTGACACTGACGGGATTTCACACTGACGGGATTTCACACTGGCGGGATTTCACACTGGCGGGATTCTACACTGGCGGGATTCTACACTGGCGGGATTCTACACTGGCGGGATTCTACACTGACGGGATTCTACACTGACGGAATTCTACACTGACGGGTCTTAACACTGGCGGAAATCTACACTGGCAGAATTCTACACTGACGGGTCTTAACACTGGCGGGATTATATACTAGCGGAATTGTACACTGTCGGAATTCTACACTGGCAGAATTCTATACTGACGTGTCTTAACACTGGCAGAAATCTACACTGACGGAATTCTACACTGAAGGGTATTAACACTGGCGGGATTCTACACTAGCGGAAATCTACACTGGTGGAATTCTACACTGGCGGAATTCTACACTGGCGGAATTCTACACTGGCGGAATTCTACACTGGCGGAATTCTACACTGGCAGAAATTTACACTGGCAGAAATTTACACTGGCAGGTCTTAACACTGGCGGAATTCTACACTGGCGGAATATTACACTGGCGGAATTTTACACTGGCAGGTCTTAACACTGGCAGAATTCTACACTGGTGAGATTTTACACTGGTGGGATTTAACACTGGCGGGATTCTACACTGACGGGATTTCATACTGGCGGGATTTTACACTGGCGGGATTCTACACTGACGGGATTTCACACTTGCGGGATGCTACACTGGCGGGATGCTACACTGGCGGAATTCTACACTGGCGGAATTCTACACTGGCGGAATTCTACACTGGCAGAATTCTACACTGGCGGCATTCTACACTGGCGGCATTCTACATTGGCGGGTCTTAACACTGGTGGGATTCTGCACTGGTGGGTCTTAACAGTGGCAGGATTTCACACCCGCAGGATTTCACACTGGCGGGATTTTACACTGGTGGGATTTCACACTGGCGGGACTTTACACTGGCGGGTCATAACACTGGTGGGTCTTAACACTGGCGGGCCTCAACACTGGCAGGTCTCAACACTGGCAGGTCTCAACACTGGCAGGTCTCAACACTGGCATGTCTCAACACTGGCAGGTCTCAACACTGGCAGGTCTCAACACTGGCAGGTCTCAACACTGGCAGGTCTCAACACTGGCGGGATTTTACACTGGCGGGATTTAACACTGGCGGAATTCTACACTGGCGGAATTCTACACTGGCGGAATTCTTCACTGGCGGAATTCTACACTGGCGGAATTCTACACTGGCGGGTCTTAACACTGGCGGGTCTTAACACTGGCGGGTCTTAACACTGGCGGGTCTTAACACTGGCGGGTCTTAACACTGGCGGGTCTTAACACTGGCGGGTCTTAACACTGGCGGGTCTTAACACTGGCGGGTCTTAACACTGGCGGGTCTTAACACTGGCGGGTCTTAACACTGGCGGGTCTTAACACTGGCGGGTCTTAACACTGGCGGGTCTTAACACTGGCGGGTCTTAACACTGGCGGGTCTTAACACTGGCGGAATTCTACACTGGCGGGATTTTACACTGGCGGGATTCTACACTGGCGGGATTCTACACTGGCGGGATTCTACACTGGCGGGATTCTACACTGGCGGGATTCTACACTGGCGGGATTCTACACTGGCGGGATTCTACACTGGCGGGATTCTACACTGGTGGGATTCTACAATGACGGGATTTCGCACTGGCGGGATTCTACACTGACGGGATTTCACACTTGCGGGATTCTACACTGGTGGGTCTTAACTTAACAGTGGCGGGATTTCACACCCGCAGGATTTCACACTGGCGGGTTTTTACACTGGTGGGATTTTACACTGGCGGGTCTTAACACTGGCGGGTCTTAACACTGGCGGGTCTTAACACTGGCGGGTCTTAACAGTGGCAGGATTTCACACTCGCAGGATTTCACACTAGCAGGATTTCACACTGGCGGGATTTCACACTGGCGGGATTTTACACTGGCGGTTTTAACACTGGCAGATCTTAACACTGGTGGGAATACTACACTGGTGGGATTTTACACTGGTGGGATTTAACACTGGCGGGATTCTACACTGGCGGGATTCTACACTGGCGGGATTTCACACTGGCGGGATTTCACACTGGCGGGATTTCACACTGGCGGGATTTTACACTGGCGGGTCTTAACACTGGCGGGTCTTAACACTGGCGGGTCTTAACACTGGCGGGTCTTAACACTGGCGGGTCTTAACATTGGCAGGTCTTAACACTGGCAGGTCTTAACACTGGCAGGTCTTAACAGTGGCAGGTCTTAACACTGGCAGGTCTTAACACTGGCAGGTCTTAACACTGGCGGAATTCTACACTGGTGGGATTTAACACTGGCGGGATTCTACACTGGCGGGATTCTACACTGGCGGGATTTCACACTGGCGGGATTTTACACTGGTGGGATTTTACACTGGCGGGTCTTAACACTGGCGGGTCTTAACACTGGCGGGTCTTAACACTGGCAGGTCTTAACACTGGCAGGTCTTAACACTGGCGGAATTCTACACTGGCGGGATTCTACACTGGCGGGATTCTACACTGGCGGGATTCTACACTGGCGGGATTCTACCCTGGCGGGATTCTACAATGATGGGATTCTACAATGACGGGATTTTACACTGGCGGGATTCTACACTGGCGGGATTCTACACTGGCGGGATTCTACACTGGCCGAATTCTACACTGGCGGAATTCTACACTGGCGGGATTCTACACTGGCGGGATTCTACACTGACTGGTCTTAACACTGGCGGAAATCTACACTGGCGGAAATCTACACTGGCGGAATTCTACACTAGCGGGATTCTACACTGGCGGGATTCTACACTGGCGGGATTCTACACTGGCGGGATTCTACAATGACGGGATTTTCCACTGACGGGATTTCACACTGGCGGGATTCTACACTGACGGGATTTCACACTTGCGGGATTCTACACTGGCGGGATTCTACACTGGCGGGATTCTACACTGGCGGGATTCTACACTGGCGGGATTTTCCACTGACGGGATTTCACACTGGCGGGATTCTACACTGACGGGATTTCACACTTGCGGGATTCTACACTGGCGTGATTCTACACTGGCGGGATTCTACACTGGCGGGATTCTACAATGACGGGATTTTCCACTGACGGGATTTCACACTGGCGGGATTCTACACTGACGGGATTTCACACTTGCGGGATTCTACACTGGCGTGATTCTACACTGGCGGGATTCGACACTGGCGGGATTCGACACTGGCGGGATTCGACACTGGCGGGATTCTACACTGGCGGGATTCTACACTGGCGGGATTCTACACTGACGGGTCTTAACACTGGACCAATCTCGCCCGCACAACCTGGCCACCGCGTCGATGACGGTGAAAATCAACGGCCACGTGACCTCGTGCCTGCTGGACTCCGGGAGCACCGAAAGCTTTGTTCACCCAGATACGGTAAGGCGCTGCTCACTCGCGGTCCACCCTGCCAATCAAAGGAACTCCCTAGCCTCCGGATCCCACTCCGTTCAGATCCGAGGCTTTTGTACAGTCACCCTCACGGTCCAGGGCATAGAATGTAGTAACTTCCGCCTCTATGTCCTTCCAAATCCCTGCGCTGCACTCCTGTTGGGCCTGGACCTCAGTGCAACGTCCAGAGCCTCACCCTCAAATTCGGCGGGCCCTTACCCCCCCCTTACCGTTTGCGGCCTTGCGACCCTCAAGGTCGATCCCCCTCCCTTTTTGCCAATCTAACTGCGGATTGCAAGCCCGTTGCCACGAGGAGCAGATGGTACAGCACCCAGGTCAAGACCTTCATCAGGTCCGAAGTCCAGCGGCTGCTTAAGGAGGGTATTATCGAGGTCAGCAACAACCCCTGGAGAGCCCAAGTGGTAGTGGTTAAAACTGGGGAGAAACACAGGATGGTCGTTGACTACAGCCAGACCATCAATCAGTACACGCAGCTCGACGCGTTCCCACTCCCATGCATATCTGATATGGTCAATCAGATTACGCAATACCGGGTCTTCTCAACAATTGACCTGAAATCCGCCTACCACCAGCTCCCATCCGGAAGTCAGGCCGGCCATACACGGCCTTCGAGGCGGACGGTCGTCTCTACCACTTCCTTAGGGTCCCATTCGGCATCACAAATGGGGTCTCGGTCTTCCAAAGAGAGATGGACTGAATGGTCGACCAGTACGGTTTGGTGGCCACCGTTCCGTACTTAGATAATATCACCATCTACGGCCATGACCAGCAGGACCACGATGCCAACCTCGATAAATTCCTCCGCACTGCCACTCTTCTCAACCTGACCTACAACAAAGGGAAGTGTGTGTTCAGCACGACCCGGTTAGCCATTCTCGGCTATATAGTCCAAAACGGACTTCTCGGGCCCGACCCCGACCGCATGCGCCCCCTCATGGAACTTCTCCTCTCCCACTGCACCAAGGCCCTCAAACACTGCCTGGGGTTCTTTTCCTACTACGCTCAGTGGGTCCCAAACTATGCAGACAAGGCCCGCCCACTCATGCAGTCCACCCAATCCCCCCTCGCGGCTGAGGCACAATACGCTTTCGCCCGCATCAGAGCAGACATCGCCAAGGCCGGGATGCGCACAGTGGACGAGTCACTGCTTTTCCAAGTAGAAAGCGACGCTTCAGACGTCGCCCTTGCCGCCACTCTATATCAGGCAAGCAGACCAGTGGTATTCTTTTCCCGCACCCTTCATGCCCCTGAAATTCGACACTCATCCGTCGAAAAGGCCCAAGCTATCGTTGAAGCTGTGCGGCATTCAGAAAAAATTAATTATCATATTTCTGTCTCCAACAGCGACTGCACTTAAAAATACTTCATTGGCTGCAAAGTCTGTTGAGATATCCTCTGATTGGGAAAAACACCATGGCTGAATGCCCCAATTTGTTTTCAGTGTTGTCTCGGGCGGGGAAATGAAGGGCAGCCAGTCAGCTGTCTTGCCGGCTATTGCCGCCATATTTTTAAACACTTTGTGGGAAAAAAGGAAGGGGGATGGGTCCCATGACGTTGTGCTGGCGGCCTTGGGTAGGCCGTGTGGAGTTTGCACGTTCTTCCCTTGTCTGCGTGGGTTTCTTCTGGGTACACTGCTTTCCTCCCACAGTCCAAAGCTGTGCAGGTTAAGTGGAGTGGCTATGATCAATGCACGGGGCTACGGGGAGCAGAGGAGTAAGCCATTTTGAGGGAGGGGGAGTGGGCCTAGGGAGAGTGCTCTTTAGGAGGATTGGTGCCGATTTAATGGGTCGAATGACCTCCTTCTGCACTGTAGAGATTCTATAGATCTAACATGTTAAAGGGCGGCCCAATGTAAAGAAGATGGAAACCCCTCACCCACACCAATGTAACACCCCCCCACCCAACCCTCCCCCCCACCCCTCCCCACACATCACAGAACCTTCACCCTCACTGCTCCATGGAACCTATGGTACATCTCCCACAGAACACCACCCACCCCCCCACCTCCACCCCCCGGGGGGAGAAAGAGAGAGGAAGGGGGTATTCGGCAGTAGTTATTTTGGATCATGCTCCACATATTGGGGATTTGGTGTTGGGGTCAGGCCACACTCAGCAACCCCCCCCCCCCCCCCCCCCCCCGAGGTTGGAGATGACATTGTTGATGGATTAGGGGGTTCTGTTGTAGAGGAAATCCTCTACCATTGGGGAGTAGACTGACTTGAATAGGATTGAGGAGATTTCACCTTCCACATTGTGAGAGGCTCTGAAGGTGGGCATTAGAGTGTAGATAATCTGCTATAGAGCACATAAAGAGAAGAATGAAAGGGTGGAGAGGCAGAGGTTGGTGGATTCCATCCTTGAGGTGGATCGCCAATACTCGCTTGCCCCGACTCCGGTGTTGTTGGCGAGCAGGAAGAAATTGCTGTTGGAATTTGGGCTGCTTTCGACGGGCAAGGTAGTGCACCTGTTGCGACGCTCGATGGGGGCTTTTTATGAACATGGGCAGAAGGCTAGGTGCCAGTTAGTGCACCAGCTAAGGCAGCCTCTCGGGAAAAAGTGCAGGTGAAGGACTCGAGTGGCAGGTTTGTTTCCGCCCCAGGTATAGGTCAATGAGGCTTTCGTGACCTTTTATTGTAGACTTTATAAGTCAGAGCCCCTGAAGGATCAGTTGTCTATGACGGGATTTTTGGCTGACTTGTCTTTCCCAGTGGTAGAGAGAAGGCAGGAGTTGTTGTCCCCGCTGAACTTGGAGGAGATCATGAAATGCATGGGCTTGATACAGTCGGGTAAGGGCTCTGGGCCCGGATGGACTCGCGATTGAAATTTATAGGAAATTTGCGGGTGAGCTAGTCCCATTGTTGTTACAGATGTTCAACAATTCCATGTCCCGGAGGATATTGTCAGCCACATTGGCGCAGGCATCGATTTACTTTATATAGGCTACTGTGCAGACAGGGAGGGATTGCAACGTGTCCCAGAGAAAGTGAGGGCTATCCAACCAGCTCCCACACCACAGAACACGACTGTACTGCGTTTCCTCCTCGGGTTAGTAAACTACTATGGGAATTTCATTCCCGGTCTCACAACGATGTTGGCCCCCCTATACCTCTTGCGAAAAAAAGCAAGGGGTGGGCATGGGGAGCCCAGCAGGAAGAAGGGTATGCTCAAGTCAAAAAGCAGTTGATCTCATCAGGCTTGCTCATGCATACAACCTGCCAAACCCCTCATAGTCACATGTGATTCCTTGCCATATGGCATTGGAGCTGTTTTGTCACATCGCATGGACAATGGCAGAAAGCGGCCGAGCGTGTTTGCCTCCAGGACGTTGGCTCCGGCAAAGCGCAACAATGCGCAGATTGAGAAAGATGGGTTGGTCGTCATTGCCATAAAAATTGTCACCAGCACATGTATGTGTGGTAAACCACTGTGTTCTTATATTAAGGGTTGTACGGTAGAACCTGCACTACAGGTTCACCTGGGCCCCTGCATGCTAGCTCCGCCCAGGAGCCGGGTTATAAATGTGCGTGGCCTCCAGCTTGCAGCCATTTTGTCAGCTGCTGTGGGAGGCCACACATCTGATACTAATAAAGCCTCAGTTTGTATTCAACTTCGTCTCCAGTCAAATTGATCGTGCCTCAATTTATTAGTATCTGATTCAGAAGATGGACCTCCGGATTAAACCAGATCGCCTGCAGCTGGATCCACACGCAAGCGACGCCAGAAAGGACTTTCAGCACTGGCTAGCTTGTTTTGAAGCGTATATCAACGCGGCGCCGACCCCTGTTCCAGAGGCTCAGAAGATTCAAATATTGTACTCCAGACTCAGCTCCAAAGTCTTCCCGCTGGTCCAGGATGTGCCCAATTACGCTGATGCCATGACTCGACTCAAAGAAAATTATGAGCAGAAAGCGAACACGCTCTTCGCCAGACACGCGCTCGCAACGCGTACTCAACTACCTGGTGAGTCAATCGAGGACTTCTGGAGGGCCCTGATCCCACTAGTTCGGGACTGTGACTGCCAGGACGTTACAGCTAAGGAGCACTCAAATCTCCTTATGAGGGACGCTTTTGTGACTGGGATTGGGTCCGATGTTATCAGGCAGCGGCTCCTAGAAGGGACCTCTGCGACCTCGCAGAGACTAAAACACTAGCGCTTTCCATGATGGTCGCCCTGCGCAATGTCCAGCCCTGCGCAATGTCCAGTCCTACACCCCCAACCGCGCGGCCCACTCCTACGCTTCATGGGCCCTACAGGCAGCCGCCCCAGCGGGGGCGCTACCCACCCAATACGCCTGCGCTACACGCCAGCCAGTGATCTCCAGGGGGCCCCGATGCTATTTTTACAGCCAGCAAAGACACCCCGCCAATGCTGCCCGGCCCGCACTGCCCTTTGTAAGGCCTGCGGGAAGAAGGGCCACTACGCAGCGGTGTGCCAGGCCCGCTCAGCGGCAGCGGTCGCCCCCACACCCCCCCCGGTCACGGACAATGGACGCCACTATCCTCCTCTCCTCCCCAGGCCATGTGCGAGCAATGGGCGCCACCATCTTCTCCCCCGCACAACACGTGCGTTTCATGATCGCCGCCATCTTGTTCCACACCCGCAACGTGCGTTCCATGGGCGCCACCATTTTGTGATCCCCAGGCCTCCGGGCGCCGCCATCTTGTCCACCCCGCAGCACATGAATACCAATGGCGTTTCAGGACCCCAACTCAACGGCGCCTCACTACCCGATGATCAACCACGGCTCGCATCCATGGCAATCGACCAGTCCTGACCACATACTCTGACCAACGCATCCACCAGGGTGAAAGTCAATGGCCATGTGACCTCCTGCCTACTGGACTCCGGGAGCACCGAGAGCTTTGTACACCCGAATACGGTAAGGCGCTGCTCCCTTAAGGTACACCCTACCAAGCAAAGTATCTCCCTGGCCTCCGGATCCCATCGCGTAGCGATCCGGGGGTACTGCACGGTCACGCTCACAGTCCAAGGTGTAGAGATTCACGGTTTTCGCCTTTACGTCCTCCCTAACCTCTGCGCTGCACTTTTCCGCGGCCTGGGTTTTCAGTGCAACCTCCAGAGCCTGATCCTTAAATTCGGCGGACCCTTACCACCCCTCACTGTGTGCGGCCTCGCAACCCTAAAGGTCGATCCTCCTTCCCTCTTTGCCAATCTAACTCCAGATTGCAAACCCATCACCATCAGGAGCAGACGGTACAGCACCCAGGATAAGACCTTCATCAGGTCCGAGGTCCAGTGGTTGCTTCGGGAGGGAGTCATCGAGGCCAGAAACAGCCCCTGGAGAGCTCAAGTGGTAGTGGTTAAGTCTGGGGAGAAAAACCGAATGGTCGTGGACTACAGCCAGACCATCAACAGGTACACGCAGCTCGACGCGTACCCCCTCCCACGCATATCTGACATGGTTAACCAGATTGCACAGTACCGGGTCTTCTCAACGGTGGACCTGAAATCCACTTACCACCAGCTCCCCATCCGTAAATCGGACCGGCCATACACCGCCATTGAGGCAGACGGCCGGCTATATCACTTCCTTAGGGTCCCCTTCGGCGTCAAGGGGTTTTGGCCTTCCAAAGGGAGATGGACCGAATGGTCGACCGGTATGGCTTGCGTGCCACGTTTCCGTATCCAGACAATGTGACCATCTGTGGCCATGATCAGCAGGACCACG
Organism: Scyliorhinus torazame; assembly: GCF_047496885.1. Lineage (NCBI taxonomy): Eukaryota > Metazoa > Chordata > Chondrichthyes > Carcharhiniformes > Scyliorhinidae > Scyliorhinus > Scyliorhinus torazame. The sequence goes on along the minus strand of NC_092714.1, from coordinate 65,566,005 downwards.
ACGCCAACCTCGCTAAATTTCTCCGCACCGCCACTCTCCTCAACCTCACGTACAACAAGATGTGTGTGTTCCGTACAAACTGCTTAGCCATCCTCGGCTACGTGGTTCAGAACAGAGTTCTGGGGCCCGATCCCGACCACATGCGCCCCCTCATGGAGCTCCCCCTCCCCCACTGCCCCAAGGCCTTCAATCGCTGTCTGGGTTCTTCTCATATTATGCACAGTGGGTCCCAAACTATGCGGACAAGGCCCGCCCACTCATACAGTCCACTCATTTCCCCCTGACAGCCGAGGCCCAACAGGCTTTCGCCCAGATCAGAGCTGATATTGTCAAAGCTGGAATGCACGCTATAGACGAAACACTTACTTTCCAAGTAGAAAGCGACGCATCGGACGTCGCCCTTGCCGCCACCCTCAACCAGGCAGGCAGGCCCGTGGCATTCTTTTCCCGCACCCTCCATACCTCCGAAATTCGGCACTCATCCGTCGAAAAGGAGGCCCAGGCTATCGTTGAGGCTGTGCGACATTGGATGCATTAACTGGCCGGCAGGAGATTCACTCGCCTCACTGACCAACGGTCGGTAGCCTTCATGTTCAACAACGGGGCAAGATCAAAAATGATAAAATCTTGCGGTGGACAATCGAGCTCTCCACCTATAATTACGAGATTAAGTATCGCCCTGGCAAACTCAACGAGCCCCCAGACGCCCTATCCCGTGGTACATGTGCCAGTGCAAAGGTAGACTGACTCTGGGCCCTGCACGACAGCCTTTGTCACCCAGGGGTCACTCGGTTGTACCATTTCATTAAGGCACAAAATTTGCCCTACTCCTTCGAGGAAGTAAGGACGTTCACCAAGGACTGCCAGGTCTGTGCGGAGTGCAAACCGCACTTCTACCGGCCAGACCATGCTCACCTGGTGAAGGCCTCCCGCCCCTTTAAACGCCTCAGCATGGATTTTAAAGGCCCCTCTCCTCCTCCGATCGACACACATATTTCCTCAGTGTGATCGATGAATACTCCTAGTTTCCCTTCGCCTTCCCACGCCCCGACATGACGTCTGCCACTGTCATTAAAGCCCTTAATTCTATCTTCACTCTGTTCGGCTTCCCCGCCTACATCCACAGTGGTAGGGGATCCTCATTCATGAGTGATGAGCTACGTCAGTTCCTGCTCAGCAGGGGTATTACCTCCAGCAGAACGACGAGCTACAACCCCCGGGGAAACGGACAGGTGGAGAGGGAGAACGGGACGGTATGGAGGGCTGTCCAGCTGGCCCTACGGTCCAGAAATCTCCCGGCCTCCCGCTGGCAAGAGGTCCTCCCTGATGCACTACATTCCATTTGCTCATTACTTTGCACTGCTACTAACAGTACATCGCATGAACGTCTTTTTGCCTTCCCCAGGAAGTCCACATCCGGGGTATCGCTCCCAACTTGGCTCACAGCTCTGGGAACTGTGCTTCTCCGTAAACATGTGCGGCTCCACAAGGCGGATTCGTTGGTGGAAAGGGTGCACCTGCTCCACGCAAACCCACAGTACGCCTACGTGGCGTTCCCCGACGGCCGCCAGGATACCGTCTTCCTCAGGGACCTGGCACCAGCAGGTTCCGCCCCCGGCGCCACCCTCCCCTCCCCCGCCGCCGCCATCACCCCCCTAGGACCGTCCATCCTCCCCATGCCCCCCCCCCGTTGATGAAGAGGATTTTGGCACGCTCCCGGAGTCAACTTCGACCACGACAGCACCAACATCGCCGGCTCCACTTCGTCGATCCCAAAGGACGATCAAGGTGCCGGACCGGCTGAACCTCTGACCGACCCGCTGGATGACCATTGACATTTTTTTTACTGCTCTGTAAATATTCAAGATTGCTAATGTATATAGTTATCCACCACCCCCGCCGGACTCAATTTTAACAGGGGGTGAATGTGGTAATCCACTGTGTTCTTATATTAAGGGTTGTACGGTAAAACCTGCACTATAGGTTCACCTGGGCCCCTGCATGTTAGCTCCGCCCAGGAGCCGGGTTATAAATATGCGTGGCCTCTAGCTTGCAGCCATTTTGACAGCTGCTGTGGGAGGCCACACATCTGATACTAATAAAGCCTCAGTTTGGATTCAACTTCATCTCCAGTCAAATTGATCGTGCCTCAATATGGCCGTCGGTTCACAATCCTTACAGACCACAAGTCGCTTTTTGGACTTTTTAAAGAAGACAAAGCAATCCCACCCATCGCCTCACTAGAATACAGAGATGGGCTCTTTTACTGGTCGCATAGGAGTATTCGTTCTGGCATCCGCCAGGTACCCAAATTGCGATCGCGGATGCGTTAAGCAGACTGCCATTGCCGACACCCCTCTGTCTCCTCCTCAGTCTGATCAAGTAGTAGTCATGCTAAATTTTATGGACATGCTGCTGGTTGCAGGGTGCCGGATATGGGAATGGACCCTGACGGATCCCATACTGACCAAAGTCCGCCACATAGTACTGTACGGTGGCCAGCATTGGAAGCTGCCTAATGAGTTATGTTTTTTAAAAATATTTTTATTCTCCTCCTTTTTCACATTTTCTCCCAAATTTGCACCCACCAACAATAAGCAGTAATGAATATAATGTTAATCCCCATATCACCAACAACAATCCCATCCTCCCACCAACCCCCAAACAACTGCCCGCATGTTAACATAAACAAATAACAAACTGGAATCAGGAATCACCCATGGTCACCATTAACACATACAGTCCCCCTTCCCCCAACCCTCCCAACCTCCCCCTCCCGCAACTAATGGTCGACGTTATCCAATTCTTGAAAGTGCACAATGAAGAACGCCCATGAATTGTAGAACCCCTCCATCCTTCCCCTCAGTTCAAACTTAACCTTTTCAAGAGACAAATATTCCAACAGGTCCGCCCGCCACGCCAGGGCACAGGGTGGAGAGGTTGCTCTCCATCCCAGCAGGATCCACCTTCCGGCGATCAACGAGGCGAAGGCTACAACATCTGCCTCCGCACCCGTTTCCAACCCCGGCTGGTCCGACACCCCGAATATGGCCTCCCGGGGGCCCGGGTCCAGTTTCACATGCACCACTTTAGAAATTATCCTTAACACCTCCTTCCAGTAAACCTCCAGCTTTGGGAAGGACCAAAACATATGAACGTGATTTGCGGGGCCCACAACATTCACACACATCTTCTACCCCCTCAAAGAGCCGGTTCATCTTCTACCTCGTGAGGTGTGCTCTATATACCACCTTCAGCTGCATAAGCCTCAACCTCTTGCACGAGTTGGAGGCGTTAACTCTCCAGGGCACCTCACACCAGAACCCCTCCTCCATATCCTCTCCCAACTCTTCCTCCCACTTTGCTTTGATCCCTTCCAGTGGTGCCTTCTCCTCTTCCAAAATAGCCCGTAAACCCACGACACTACCCCCTTCTCCAGTCCCCCTGTTGTCAGCAGCTCCTCCAGCAATGTGGAGGCTGTCTCGACTGGGAAGCTCTGTATCTCCTTCCTGGCAAAATCTCAAACTTGCATGTATTTAAAAATGTTCCCCTGCTCCAGCCCATACTTTGCTCCCAGCTCCTTCAATCCTGCAAACCGATCCCCAAGAAACAAATCTTTTAGTGGCTGAATTCCCTTCTCCTCCCATTTCTGAAAATTTCCGTTCCACTTCCCTGGCTCAAAACTGCCTCCAAATTCTCAATGAAGCTATTATTACCGGACTCCCTGAGTATTTCCCCGGGGCTATCGGGAGCGACGCTGTTGCTAGTGCTTTCAATCCTGACCCCCTGCACAAACTCTCCTCCAATCTGACCCACTGGAAATCAACCCCTCTTACCCAGCTCCGTACCTTCCCCACATTCGCCGCCCAGTAATAATACATCAGGTTCGGAAAACCCAAACCCCCTGCCTGCCTTCCCCTCTGTAGCAGCACCTTTCTCACTCTGGCCACCTTCCCTCCCCATTTGAACAAGGTAATCATTCCTTCAGCCTCCCTGAAAAATGGCTTTGGCAGGAAAATCGGCAGGCATTGGAAAATAAACAGAAATCGCGACAACACGTTCATTTTAACCGCCTGTACCCGAACTGCCAGTGACAGAGGGAGACCATCCCACCTTGCCAGATCAGCTTTCACTCTCCCCACCAAACTAGAAATGTTCTACCTGCGGAGCCCCCGACACTCCTGGGCAACCTGCAACCCAGGAATCTAAAGTGAGTCCCTGCCCTACGGAATGGAAGCCCCCCCACCCCTGCCCCCGGCCGAGACACCACAAAATACTCACTCTTGTCTGATTTAATTTGTACCCCAAGAAAGACCCAAACACTCAAAGCAGCTCCAATATTCCCCCTATTGACACATTCGGTTCCGACATGTATAACAACAAGTCATCGGCATATAAGGACAATCTGTGATCTATCCCTTTCCATATCCCCGACATTTTTAACGCGATGCCAATGGCTCAATCGCGAGTGCAAACAGCAGGGGGGACATAGGACATCCCTGCCTACTCCCACGGTGGAGAGAAAAGTATCTCGAGCTGATGTTATTTGTGTGGACACTCGCCCTCGGCCCCTTTGGTAGTAGATTTACCCAGTCCACAGATCTTGGTCCAGTCCAAACCACTCCAGAACTGCCATCAAGTACCCCCATTCCACCCGGTCAAACGCCGTCTCAGCGTCCAATGCCACAACCACCTCTGATCTTCATCTATCACCTTCGGGAGGCACTCCTCCAGCCTCCCTGTCAGTACGTTCGCCAATATTTTTGCGTCCACGTTTAAAAGTGATATGGGTCTATACGACCCACACTCTGTCAGGTCCTTATCTATTTTAAGCAATAGGGAAATCGATGCCTGTCCCAAAGTTTGTGGTAACACCGCCTTCCATATCACCTCCTCAAACATCCCCGCCATCAGGAGTGCCAGCTTATCATTGAATTTTTTATAATATTCCACCGGAGCCCCATCCGACCCTGCCACCTTCCCCAACTGCATCCTCCCAATCGCATCTTTTATGAGTTACGGGTATTTTTGACCAAAATATTCGAGTTCAGTATTGAAGACGGCATCCTTCCATGGTGGACGCATATCGTCATCGCAAAGTAGGGCCAGGACTCCATCTTGCGGGACCTGTGTAGCAGACACTCAGGGGTGTGGAAAACAAAGATGCCCGCCTGCAGCTAAGTCTGGTGGCCAGGCCTGGACGCAGAAATAGAAAGGGAGGCCCAACGATGCCGAGTTTGTCAGAGCAGCAGAAACTTTTGCCCACTGCAATGCTTCACCCATGGGAGTGGGCAGCATGGCCTTGGGTGTGGTTACATGCTGACTTTCCTGGTCCTTTCTGAGGATCTATGTTCTTGATTATAGTAGACGCCCACTTGAAGTGGCTGGAGGTCCACTGAATGTCGTCGACTACCATGAGGGTGACCATTGAAAAATTATAGCTCTCATTCAACACTCACGGTACCCCAGAGGTGTTGGTCACCGACAATGGGATGCCCTTTACCAGCGAGGAATTCACAGGATTTATGAGGGCAAATGGGGTACGGCACATCCGTACAGCCCCATATCACCCAGCTGCCAATGGACTGGCAGAAAGGGCAGTGCAAACATTTAAAAGGGAGCTGATAAAGCAAACTTTGGGATCAATTCACACTTCGCTGGCAAGATTCCTGTTCTGTTACCAAACCACGGCACATGCCACTATTGGGTTGGCACCGGCATCATTGTTAATGGGCCGGCAACTCCGGGCCTGTCTCAGTCTCGCGTTACCAGATATTGGCGGGAAAGTATGCCATAGCCAAGAGCAGGGAGGGTGTTACCCAGGTCGATGTAAACGGACCAGTCAGTTTGTACCAGGTGATGCAGTCTACATTAGGAACTTTGCAGATGGCACCCAGTGGATCCCGGGACGGTTCTTCGCCAGTCAGGGCTGGTATCGTACGAGGGTCAGGCACATTATGGAAAAAACACATTGCTCACATTAGGAACAGGGGACCAGCGGTGCGCAGAGATCCCCGGGAGAAGCCAATTACTGCCCGGCCTACTCTGACTCCTCTGGATCGAGGGTATCCCCCCAAGGGGGACAGGATACAGAGATGAGAGAGGTTTTGATTCAGATTCTGACAGGGAACAAGCCGTTCAGCAGTTTCTAACAGTACCTCCACTGTGGTGTTCGGTGCGGAAACAATGTTCACTGTCCAGGTATACACTGCATGGTCTGGCCCAGCAGGCGCAAAAGACTCAGCCAAGAGTAAAAAGACACATACATCCTCCTACTCCACTGTCATCGGAAAAGTCTTAAGACTTTGTGAGGGCGGGGTGGGGTGAAATTTTATAACCAGCACGAGACATACGGGGTTAGAGCAATTAGTCTCCCCATGAGCCTTGTTGAGTACGAACTCCCCCCACTGCGGGCGGGGAGCCCATGGATTGGGTAATAGACTTTAATATAAAAGTTGGCGGACTTGGAACCGATACCTCAGACCCGGCTGGGGTCTGAAGAGTACTATTACTTTGCAATAAAACTAGTTCTTTTTATCCCTCACCTCAGACTCATCTGAGGTCACTAAACTTACCATCCTCCATCAACTGATAAAGCAGTCAGCCTCTATGTTCAACACCACGTGGCAGAAGCACTGAGGGCAGTAAGGGCACACAATGCACTCTGAATGGAGGACTTCAATGTCCCTCTCCAAAAGTTGCTTGGTAGCACTACTGCTGACTAAACTGGCTGACTCGTTGAAGGATGTAACTGAAAAACTGGGCCTGCGGCAAGTGATGACAAAGCCAACATGGGGGAAACACCTATGTGACCTCACCTTCACTAATTCACCTGTGACAGGTGCATCTGTCGTTGATAGTATTGGTAGGGATGACCACCACACTGTCCTTTTGGAAACAAAATTCTGGTTTCACCACAAGGACATCTTCCATTGTGCTGTGCAGCACTATCATGCTAAATGGATAGATTCAGCACAGATCTCGCAACTCAAAACTGGCATTCAAACATGTCAATCATCTCAGCCCCATGACATCACTGCAGGTGTTGCTCAGGGTAGTGGCCTAAGACCAGCCATCTTAGTTCTTCATCAATGACCTTCCCTCCAATATAAGGCCATAAATGTGGATGTTCACTAATGATTAACAATGCTCTATTCCATTTTCAACCCTTTAGATGCTGAAGCAATTCATGCCTGCATGTAGCAAAACTTCAACAACATTCAAGCTCGGGTTGATAAGTGGCAAGTAACATTTGTGCCAGGGAATGCCACCTCCCGCACGAGAGAATCTAACCATCTGCCCTTGATATTCAATGACATTACCATCATTCAATCCTCCACAATCAATATCTTGGGGGTTACCATTGACCAGAAATGGAACAGAAACTGAAATCCTCTGGTTAAATAGCAGGATGGGAATTCTACAGTAACTCACACCATTGCGCCCCAAAATCTGTCCTCCATCTACAAGATACAAGTCAGGAATGAAAATTACAGCTGAGTACAGTTCCACCAACTTCCCAGAAATGCAACACCATCCAAGATAAGGTAGCCCACTTGATCGACATCCTACCCACGACCTTAAACATTTACCCCCTCCACCACTAGCTCACAGTGACAGCAATGCATACTACTCACCATGCCTCCTTCAACAACACCTTCCAGACCCGCAACCTAGAAGGACAAGGGCAGCAGAAGCATGGAATCACCACAGCTGTGGGGTTTCCTCCAAGTGACACATCATTCAACCTTCATTATCACTGAGTCAATATCCTGGAACTCCCTTTCTAACAACACTTGTGGGTGTTCCTACAAGACATGGTCTGCAACAATTCAAGAAGGTGTTTCACCACCACATTTTCAAGGACAACAGGGCTGGGCAACAGACACTGGTCTTGTCAGATTTGCCAACATCCCAAGAACGAATAAAAACAGTGTATTCTCATGTCTCTCCAGATGTGGTTTATAAACAATGAACTGCAATATCAACATGTTGTTATGTAGGCAGATGTAATACTCAACTTGCTCACAGCAAGATCCCACAACAAACTCGGAGGAATGATCAATTAATCTGACGCTGAACGGTTTAAGTTGAGAAACGGTGGCCAGAAAACCAGGAGAGCTCTAGTGAAAAAGTGCTAGATGGTTGGAAGTTCCTGCCACCTTTTAGATGGGCAAAGTAAGAAGTCTTACAACACCAGGTTAAAGTCCAACAGGTTTCTTTGGAATCACTAGCTTTCGGAGCGCAGCTCCTTCCTCAGGTGAAGGAGCAGTGCTCCGAAAGCTAGTGTTTGAAACAAACCTGTTGGACTTTAACCTGGTGTTGTAAGGCTTCTTACTGAGATCACCCCAGTCCAACGCCGACATCTCCACATCATGACCTTTGAGATGACATAGTAAACTAGGAAAATCTGTCAAGATCAGGTGGAAGGAAAATACCCCATGCCACCTTCTGAAGAAGTGCTGTCCTCCTGGTGTCCTGGTCATTGTTTATCCTTCAACCATTAAAACAGATTAGCTGGTGATTTATTTTGTTACTTTTTGCGTGACCATCACGAGGCAAATTGGTTGCTGCATTTCCCTGTATTACAACAGTAGCTACTCTTGAAAAGTACTTGCACAAAACCAAAGTCCAAAAGGTCATTGACCTCAAACATTAACTCTGGTTCGCCCTCCACAGATGCTGTAAGAAACTGCTAATTAATCCCAGTATTTTCAGTTTTTACTTCAAAATGCCATAATTGGCTTTAGGGTGTCCTACGTTTGTGGAAAGTTCTATACAAATGCACGTTCTTTCTTTTCATTCATTAATAGGAAACGGTATTAGAAGCATTTTCAAACCTGTTGAGATTTAAATTTGTAAAATATGTAAATATAGCTCACGGTATATAAAACATATCAGCATAAATGCACATGTATGTATCCAGAGATCATAGCACCTTCAACAAGACTGCGTCACCAGGAGTTAAAAATATTAATGTCTGTCAACCCTGTTCAGTCAACAGTTCCATCAAAGGGTTTTCTCGCCAGGGTATTTTCCAGCACAACAGCTTAAACTCATGAAAACCAAAATCCCCCAAAAAGCCAAAATTTAAAACCCAAAAAAAATCGATGATCACTCATAAGACTTTGTGGCATAATGGCAGGAGATACTAAAGATACATTACCATCGCTGTGACATTAAAAAAAACATTAATGTGTTTTCTTGTGCTATAAAATGACCAAAAGTTAGATTTATTTATCATTCCAAGCGACTGAGATTCACAGATTGCCACAATCAGTGAAGTGATGTCAGAAATATTTCCCCTCACAAGATGTCAACTAGGCTGTGGAGATATATGTGCTAATTGGCTATGACAATCTCACTATTCTCACTTTACCTTGAGCTGACGTGATTTAGATATCCTGACATTTGCTGACTTACCAAATGCGCAGCACTTTGCAAAAATGTCCGTTTTATTTAACAAGGTCATTCAAATAGTTTCTAAACCTTAAGGAAATCCCATTATATTCGACCAGCTCCAATTTGAATTGAAAAAAACAATGCCCGGTGTTTTGAATCAAGAGGGAAAAAGTGCACAAATGTCACTGCTGATTTCATACAACTCATCCCAAAGAGGCTGAACTGAAATCGAATTCAGACACCACCAAAACCATCACTTTTTGAAATTGCAACACATACCAGAAATACATAACAAACAAGGAATAAAATGATGCAAACATTACGTGGTTTCTGTTTGTTTAAGAAGTAGTTGTTGCTGCATCGTAACCCAACCTTGGCCCACAACATAAAAGCCGTCCAAATCGGAACATGAAACGACTGGGAAACTAAAAAAAGGGGGCGGAGGCACACCTATCAATTTATTTGTGCGGTTACTTATAGCAAGCGATGGAAGGACCCGCATCTATAGGGATGTAAACCAATCCTACCTTCAGTCTTCAAGTCCTAATTTTCTGGTATTTTGAGGCTGCTCTGATTTCCTTTATTTCTTTGTTAAGAATAGCACAAATCAGCAGCATCGTTCTATACCGCTGGGCTAAACACCCAAAAGGATCCAACACACAAACACATAGGCTGTCGCCTAACTAGACAGTTTAGGGTTCATGTAATACAAAAAGTACACAAAACTATCAGGGATTAACTCTCTGTGCAAAGCCAAACAGTGCTAACCTTTGTGTTGCTGAGGCACTGGCTGCCAGAATTGTGCTGAGCCTGTGCCATCAAGAGAAGTAATCCTGTCCTTTTGATTAGTGACTATTGTGAATCTTGCTGTACAGCTAACCACTGCTGTTCTGTCATGCTACTGTGTTGTGTGGAATTATTAGCACTGTTATCTGTCACAGGATGTCTTTCTTTGTTTCTTTCCTATGGATTTGAAAAAAAAAGAAATCTTACAACCCACCTCCCATCCCTTTTGCCCCCCCCCCCCCCCCCGCAAACACACACACATTCACAATTTTGTTTGGGGATGTGAAGAAAATTCCATTTGTGGCAATCACTAGGAAAGTGATGAATGCTTTAATGATCCACAAACCAGGAAATGCACTTTAGAAGATTGAAAGGGAGTCTGACTTTCTTTTTTCTTTCTTTTCCACAAATCTTTTATTTTTTTAAAATGCCTGTGTCCCAGTGCAGGCCTAGTTGGAGTGTAAGGGTACGAAGGCTAGGATGTCCAGAAGCAGAGTTGGTAGGCCTCATGTGCCAATCTCAACAATTGGTTGTGAAATTGGGGACTTCTATGGGCAGGTGCATTTTATTCAGAATGAGGTAACAAGAATTGAGCTTCCCCAATCCCTCTTTTCTTCCCCCTTACCTTACCCTAAGCTACTAGGATTTAGACACCAAGGAACCAACAAGCACATGGAACATTAAACAAAAAGTTTGTAGAGACCATTATTTTTGTGGTTGTCTTTCATCCTAACTCACTCAAGGAAAATTGGCAGGACACCAACAAAGGGCATTGTGTGTCTAAAGTTGGGTGTTGTGCATGTGTGTGTTGTTCAGTGAAAAGAGAAATGAGCCAAACCAGAACCCATCTGCCAAAGGATTGTACCCGGTTTCAGTCAAACTGCTCAAATGCTAATGAGCTCAGTTGCATAAATATTCTTGAATAGAATAAAATATGTGGAATGATGGTGATTACATTGTGTTCGACAGACCCCAGATAAATTGACCTACTGTGAACTAAGACTGCAAGGCTTTCTGGGGATCTGCAACAGAAAACTAGCCGTGTAGGTGAATGACTATCCAGGACATTGGGGTCAAAGCGTGAGTACATGGCAGCAGCAGGCGTGCTCTACTTCCTCTGCGCTCTGCTCCCAAGGTGCTCCTGCTATGCCAATGTTCCTGCGCCCCCGGGTAGGTGCTCCTCCATGCCCCACCTCTTCCCAGACACAGGCTCCCTCTGTGCCCCTGCTCTCCCTGTACCCTTGCTTACCCTGTTATTTTGCTCACCCCATGCTCATGCTCTCCCCATTCAATGGTTCCCCCCATGCATATGTTCCATCTGGGCTCCTGCTCTCCTTGGGCTCAGGGTCTCTCCGGGTTCCGCTTCTCTCCCTCATCCTGTGCCATGCTCCTGCTCTCCCCGTACAACTGCTCTCCCCATGCACCTGCTCTTGCCCGTGCTCCAGCTCTTCTTGTGCTCCTGCTCTCTCCGTGCCTCTGCTTTCCGTGTGCTTCTGCTCTCCCCGTGCCACTGCTCTCCCTGTGCCTCTGCTCTCCCCGTGCCTCTGCTCTCCCCGTGCCTCTGCTCTCCCCATGCCCTTGCTCTCCTCATGCCCCTGCTCTCCATGTGCTCCTGCTATCCTCGTGCTCCTGCTCTCCCCGTGCTCCTGCTCTCCCCGTGCCCCTGCTCTCCCCGTGCCTCTGTTCTCCCCGTGCTTCTGCTCTCCCCATGCCCCTGCTCTCCACGTGCCCCTGCTCTCCCAATGACCCTGCTCTCCCCGTGCTCCTGCTCTCCCCGTGCCCCTGCTCTCCCTCTGCTCCAGCTCTCCCCATGCTTCTGCTCTCTCCCCGAGCTCCAGTTCGTTCCGTGCTCCTGCACTCCCCAAGCTCCAGCTCATACCAAGCACCTGATTGTCAAGTGCATCTGCTCGTCCCGTGCTCCAACTCTCGCTGTGCTCCATCACTCCCCGTACTCCTGCGCTCCCGTACCCGTGCTCTCCCCGTGCCCCTGCTCGCCTCATGCCCCTGCTCTCCTTGTGCTCCTGCTCTCCCCGTGCTCCTGCTCTCCCCCGTGCCACTGCTCTCGTTGTGCCCCTGCTCTCCCCATGCTCCTGCACTCCCTGTGCCCCTGCTCCAGTTCGTCCCGTGCTCCTGCACTCTCCAAGCTCCAGCTCATCCCATGCACCTGATTGTCAAGTGCATCTGCTCGTCCCGTGCTCCAGCTCTCCCTGTGCTCCAGCACTCCCTGTGCCTCTGCTCTCTGCGTGCTTCTGCTCTCCCCATGCCCTTGCTCTCCCCGTGCCCCTGCTCTCTCTGTGCCTCTGCTCTCCCTGTGCCCTTGCTCTCCTCATGCCCCTGCTCTCCATGTGCTCCTGCTATCCTCGTGCTCCTGCTCTCCCCGTGCTCCTGCTCTCCCCGTGCCCCTGCTCTCCCCGTGCCTCTGTTCTCCCCGTGCTTCTGCTCTCCCCATGCCCCTGCTCTCCCTGTGCCTCTGCTCTCCCTATGCCCCTGCTCTCCTCATGCCCCTGCTCTCCTCATGCCCCTGCTCTCCGCGTGCTCCTGCTCTCCACGTGCTCCTGCTATTCTCGTGCTCCTGCTCTCCCCGTGCCCCGGCTCTCCCCGTGACCCTGCTCTCCTCATGCCCCTGCTCTCCATGTGCTCCCGCTATCCTCGTGCTCCTGCTCTCCCCGTGCCCCTGCTCTCCCCGTGCCCCTGCTCGCCTTATGCCCCTGCTCCCCGTGTGCTCCTGCTATCCTCGTGCTCCTGCTCTCCCCGTGCCCCTGCTCTCCCCGTGACCCCGCTCTCTCTGTGCTCCTGCTCTCCACGTGCCCCTGCTCTCCCCGTGACCCTGCTCTCCCCGTGACCCTGCTCTACCCTGTGTCACTGCTCTCCCCCGTGCTCCTGCTCTCCTCATGCCCCTGCTCTCCATGTGCTCCCGCTATCCTCGTGCTCCTGCTCTCCCCGTGCCCCTGCTCTCCCCGTGCCCCTGCTCGCCTTATGCCCCTGCTCCCCGTGTGCTCCTGCTATCCTCGTGCTCCTGCTCTCCCCGTGCCCCTGCTCTCCCCGTGACCCCGCTCTCTCTGTGCTCCTGCTCTCCACATGCCCCTGCTCTCCCCGTGACCCTGCTCTCCCCGTGACCCTGCTCTACCCTGTGTCACTGCTCTCCCCCGTGCTCCTGGTCTCCCCATGCTCCTGCTCTCCCCGTGCCCCTGCTCTCCCCATGCTCTTGCTCTCCACGTGCCCCTGCTCTCCCCGTGCTCCTGCTCTCTCTGTGCTCCTGCTCTCCATGTGCCCCTGCTCTCCCCGTGATCCTGCTCTCCCCGTGCTCCTGCTCTCCCCATGACCCTGCTCTCCACGTGCTCCTGCTCTCTCTGTGCTCCTGCTCTCCCCGTGCCGCTGCTCTCCCCGTGATCCTGCTCTCCCCATGCCCCTGCTCTCCACGTGCCCCTGCTCTCCCCGTGCTCCTGCTCTCCCCGTGCTCCTGCTCTCTCTGTGCTCCTGCTCTCCATGTGCCCCTGCTCTCCCCGTGACCCTGCTCTCCCCGTGCCCCTGCTCTCCCCATGCCCCTGCTCTCCCCGTGCTCCTGCTCTCCCCGTGCCCCTGCTCTCCCTCTATTCCAGCTCTCCCCATGCTTCTGCTCTCCCCGAGCTCCAGTTCGTCCCGTGCTCCTGCACTCCCCAAGCTCCAGCTCATCCCATGCACCTGATTGTCAAGTGCATCTGCTCATCCCGTGCTCCAACTCTCCCTGTGCTCCAGCACTCCCCATACCCCTGCTCTCCCTGTACCCCTGCTCTCCCCGTGCCGCTGCTCTCCTCATGCCCCTGCTCTCCGCGTGCCCCTGCTCTCCTCATGCCCCTGCTCTCCCCGTGCCCCTGCTCTTCTCATGCCCCTGCTCTCCGCGTGCCCCTGCTCTCCTCATGCCCCTGCTCTCCTCGTGCTCCTGCTCTCCCCTTGCTCCTGCTCTCCCCCGTGCTACTGCTCTCCCTGTGCCCCTGCTCTCCCCATGCTCTCCACGTGCCCCTGCTCTCCCCGTGACCCTGCTCTCCCCGTGCCCCTGCTCTCCCTCTGCTCCAGCTCTCCCCATGCTTCTGCTCTCTCCGAGCTCCAGTTCGTTCCGTGCTCCTGCACTCCCCAAGCTCCAGCTCATCCCATGCACCTGATTGTCAAGTGCATCTGCTCGTCCCGTGCTCCAACTCTCGCTGTGCTCCAGCACTCCCCGTACTCCTGTGCTCCCCGTACCCCTGCTCTCCCCGTGCCCCTGCTCGCCTCATGCCCCTGCTCTCCTCGTGCTCCTGCTCTCCCCGTGCTCCTGCTCTCCCCCGTGCCACTGCTCTCGTTGTGCCCCTGCTCTCCCCATGCTCCTGTTCTCCCTGTGCCCCTTCTCCAGTTCGTCCCGTGCTCCTGCACTCTCCAAGCTCCAGCTCATCCCATGCACCTGATTGTCAAGTGCATCTGCTCGTCCCGTGCTCCAGCTCTCCCATACCACTGCGCTCCCCGTACCCCTGCTCTCCCCGTGCCCCTGCTCTCCTCATGCCCCTGCTCTCCGCGTGCTTCTGCGCTCCCTGTGCCCCTGCTCACCCCGGGCCCCTGCTCTTCCCGGGCCCCTGCTCTCTCTGTGCCCCTGCTCTCCCCGTGCTCCTGCTCTCCCCCTGCTCGTTCTACCTATGCTTCTGCTGTTTCGTCCAAAGTCCTGTTCCCTCCATGTCCGCCTGGTTTCTCCCCATGCTCTTGCTCTCTCACTGTGCTACAGCTTTCTCTGTGCTCCAGCTCTCCCCGTGCTGAACTCTTTCTGGGTGCGTGCTCTCTCCAGGTTCCTGCTCCCTCCGGGCTTCTGCTCTCTTCGATTTTCTCCAGCTAAACTCCAGCTCTCTTGGGGGCTCTCAATCTGTTCTGTTCATTCTTTCTTCATGTTCTGCTCTTTCTCTCTCTGGGCTCTCGCATGCTTTGTGCTCCTGTACTCTCACCATGCTCATGCCAATGATGACCTGATTCTATGAGAAGCAGACATACCCATCTTGATGACATCTGTAGGTAAGTATCTTGTTCCTTGGAAGTATTATTAAAATGTTATATTTAACAACTTCATATCATGAGTATAACGTTGTGCTACAGTTGTGCTATAATTTAAATAGATAGGCCCATTTTTAAAAATGTTTGAGAATCATTAATCCAATCATGTCTTAGCATCCGTGTACTGAGTAGGTGGAGGCTGCATTAGGCAGCACCGTAGGTATACGGCAGCTTATTCTACCGACTGCTGACTGACCCCAGCCATGACCCAGTTGTTCTTCCAGTCCGATAATAGGAACATTGCTGAAATCTGCTGATTCGGGGAGATATCGTGCTGACACCTAAACATGCTCAATACAGGGAACAAGTTTCTGTTCATTTTATATAACACAAGCCTGTATGTTAAGGGACTGTTGCCGTTTCAAGATTAAGATTGACTGTTGATTAATTTTTAAATACATCGCAAATATTGGTTCAAGTAGAATATATTTGGAACATTTAATACGTACACATTCATTTTCCATCAAAAGTCTTCGCAAAATTACATAAAAAGTAAAGTGTATTACTTAATACATTAACATATCTTACAATGTACTGTTAGAGATTGGGGTCAGTGAAGGACACAGAAGATAAAACTTCTACAAGGCCATGGCCACTTGTTGCTCCTAGTCAGTGCTGACGTTTCAAACAGCGTAAACTAACTGAATGCCTGAGATGCACATGTAGTACTGTGGATATTCATTAACCTCACACAAATGAAGTGCCCTCCCGACCCTGTGGGGTAAAAATTGTCCATCTTTGGGATTCCAGGCTGCTTTAATCATTATGGATAACTGGTGACCCATTATGAACTTCTGTGGCGAGATGTCAAAGTTCATTGCAATGTGAGCATCAGATAAAAACAAAATTGTTTTAGCTCTGAAAACAAAAGGTTAATAGAAACTGTATGGAAGCTTCTGTAGAGGTTAGTGCAATATGTAATCCTTTAACATTTTTAGAAAATCCACTTGTCTGCGAAATAATGTCAGCTTGAAAGGTGCATTTGTACAATATGAAGCATGCTACTGTTTCAAAATCATGTTTGCTCTAAGAAGTCTGCATTCATAGCCAGTAATGTGATCTCCATGAAAGACAGTTTGAATGTGGCTTTGAAGTCACGGCCCTTGGCATTTGCAGTGCCCCTTATCATGTCCCAAAATCCGAAAGGATCCCAACAGCAGCTACATTCGAAGCTGGCACCCTGTATGGGTAGCAATCCGAATAAAACCCTTTTATTTTTCACTTTATTTTATGTATTATCATCCCTAAACCCGACAGATGTCCGGTCCCGAGCTTCCACATACAGGGTCCGATGCCTGTACTGCCATTCCAGAATATTCCCTTTAAGTAGCACCTCAAGAGTGACCGAGGTAGCAAGGAAGGAAATTCCATTTGAAGATCTCCAAATTTAAAATAAATTCGAAACCAAACCTCCCAAATCTATTATCTCTGGAGAAAAAGGTTGTTGGGGGATTTCTGGAGGGAGGGAGGGGGAGCAAAAATTATTTTGATCAAGAAAATAATTTGCTGCACTTTCCTCCCCTTTGAAATCAATACCATACACGAACATTTCACAGGGAGTGAGTGTGCAAGAGCCTGGTTGTGACTGGAGCACCTGCAGAGTTCAGGATATGAAAGTAGGGCTTCATTTAAATAAAAGTTCCCACCTGATACCCAGCCAGATTCACTACCTGACCAATGGGATTGGGAATTTGGCAGCAGGAGATTCCTGCCTGGGATCCAAGGAAGTGGTGCCCGGCAGTCACGTGGAGAGGGGTTCTGAGGTGAGCAAGCATTAGGTCAGGTGGTCCAAGCAAATGGAGGGTAGGTTAGGGCTTGGGAATTCAAAGCAACTGGAGAGAGTTGGCATAGTTAGAGGGAGGTCAAGACTTTAGAGTCCTGATGGCTCATTGGGTGACCTGGGCTGGGAGAGCATTCCTGCTCACCCTTACCCCCAACGAGTTCCAAGGGTAGAAAATGTTTCAAATTCTTGTTGCCACACAGCACATCCTGCTGTGGCTGCAGGTAGTGCAAGATGCACCAGTGCACGACACACCCTCACTTGAGGTTAAAACGATATGGGGTGCCAATGATGTCACCAGGCCATTGTGGTGATATGCCTGTAGACGGTGTTATGTACAGTTGGTGGTGCGACCTCCAATCAGCAGGTGGTGGTGCAGATCCACCATGTGGTCTCGAGACAGTGGTCATGTGACAAAGCACTCAGATATTAGCCAGGGCAGATCCAATGATCCCGAGAAGGTTGTAAGATGTACAAGAGGACAGTCGTGCATAGGGGTAGTTTCAGTGGAGTATAAAGAATCTCCATGATAACTTGCTCTGTATTTGATCGTTACCTCAACACATGTGCATTAATAAAAATCCTGGTTTGGACAAGTCAGCAGCAGTTCTGTCGATTCCTTGCAAGATATCAAACAGCGAACACAACATGGTACCAGAGTGCTGAAGATTTTAAGTTAACGACGGCAGTGACAAAGTTAAAATTTGGTGGTCGAACTGACCTTGTGAACTGTGACCATTGGCGACTAGGTGCAATAGAAGGATAGAGTTAGAAATTGATGGTATAAAGGGACCCCACCAGCCTCAATTCTCGGGTAATATAAAAAAAAATTGGTGTGTTTTTAAGCAGCAATCCGGATTCTATAACTTCTTCAATCCTCCTGAAGTTCGACAGCGTGGAATGTTGAACAAAAGTTCAGCAACAAAACTTGATGCTGACTTTGAACTTGGCTGCCTCCTGCGTGAACAAATAATTCCCTGTGCAATGTTGTATTTTACAGGAGAAATTATTGCAGACAAGGTGAGCCAGATGAAGACCAATATGAAATGCTCATAAATCTATTTTGCAGGAGCAATGACAGGCTTAATGAAGAGGCCGAAGAAGCGCTACTCCAGTGGTTTTGCGGGAGTGACAAGGTGGTCACGGGGGATGCCCAGACCGCGCTGGACACTGGGAAGGGCGGGGAGCTCTGAGGTGGCGCATTCCAAAATGAAAACTGAGATCGCAGTGGCTGATACCTCGGTGAACCAGCTACTGAACAAGCTAGAAACAGACAACATTGTGCCAATCTTAGAGAAGCTTTCTCCAGAGAAACTTGGTGAATTGTTTCAGGCCTCTGAAATGTTTCAAACAGTCAACCCTCTGATCCTCAAGGATATAGAGGATGAGTGGGAACATATTGATCATGAATATGACAATAGTGATATTGATGATGATGAGTGGGAAGGTATTGATGATGATTACGATGATATTAACTCTGATATTGAAGACAATGACAACTCATAGAGTGAAACAGCAATGGAGCTGATGACTATCTCGTTATGTAGCTCAACGGATCACACACATATTCTCGAGCAAGACCAGGATGACCCAACGCCGGGATCATCAGACCCGGAGAATGTTTGTATCATCAGTTCCAGTGATGAGGAGCCTTTGAGCGTTGCTCCAGTGAGCCGAGAAGGGTCAGCACCCGTTGTCAGAGATGTAACCTCCACCAAGGCACCAGAAAGTGAGGCGCTCCAACATCCCGTTGAGGGTGCAGAATTGGGCACGGTCACACAACCCTGCGATGACACGTCGGTGTCTCAGGTTCCACCTGAGCATCCGCGTGGCCTCCCAGCACAGGGTGCAGACCAGCACCGAACCAGGGGCTGCCAAGCCCAAACATAAAAGAAAAAGAATTTGCAAACCAATTGTTAAAACAAGACGGAGGAAGATGAGAAGACTGGGAGAGCTAGCTCATCCCACTGTCAAAAGTGAAAGGGAAGGTGAGGTCATAACTGACAAGCCAGAGACAGAAGAGACAGAAAACATACAGAGGAGCAGCAAACAGCGTTGTGGCAAGAAACGGGGAAAAAAGAAGCTGGTGATGCACGTGTGGCCATCATGGCTGCATGCCTTCCAAACGCACAGAGTAAATAGGATAGGAAGTAAGAGGCCGGCACGCAAACCAGTTTTCAAAAATGCTGGCAACAACCCACGTGATCACAGGGGCGATCCCGTGAGGGAGGCACAATGACCTGTGCGAAAGGAACGGACACTGACCAGGCATATCAAGTTTATAGACACCCTAGTCAAACCTGTTATAATGTTTATGCTTATTACTAATGTAAAGAGTAATGATGGTTATCATGTTTGTAAGCAAACTTCAATGTTTCCTAAGGAAGGGGGATGTGGTGATAGGCCTGTAGACGGTGTTGTATGTAATTGGTGGTGCGATCTCCAACCAGCAGGTGGCGGTACAGATCCACCATGGGGGTCTCGAGACAGTGGTCATGTGACAAGGCACTCAGATATACACCAGGGCAGATCTGGTGATCCTCAGAAGGTTGTAAGACGTAAAAGGGGACAGTCGTGCATAGGGGGTTCCAGGGGAGTAAAAAGAAACTCCATGATAATTTGCTCTGTATCTGATTGTTACCTTACCACGTGTGCATTAATAAGAATCCAGGTTTGGACAAGTCACTAGCAGAACACAACAGCCATGACTTTAACTATTATGTAGACCCCCACTTACATTTCCGAGTGCCTCATTGATACCATTATTTGCTATCATTAATTTTCCGTTGGCTAGTAATGCAGTGGATTGGAGATGGAAGGGATGGATTTACGCATTTTAATGTCCCCATGCCCTCTTTGGGTGCAGAAAGTTCAAATTCCGGCCATTGTATTAAGGGCCCTAATCCTAAATGGACAGACTTGAATACAGGCTTAGAGGCAAGACTGCAAATGTGTGGTAAACGGAAGATGAAAGGGGTACAGGCTGCAAATGGACAATGTTAGGAAATTCTCCACCTAATAGTGATAGGCTCATCCCTGTACTTAACGGTGAGGTCAGTCAGATAATAACCAATTATTGTGTAGAAGTCAGTCTCTTCCTAACAGGAAGAAAAAAAAGCTATCAGACCAAGGTCCGAATCTTCTGTCCATTGGCCATACGCAATCGACAGACCTCAAAGTGGGCGCGAAGTGTGCTTCTGGCCATGATCAGACCCGGAGCCCGATTTCACGCTAGCTGGCCAGTTAACAGCCAGACAGTGTGGAACACATGCGCTGAAAGGCTGAGTACTGCTGGAGAGGGCAGGCACCAAGAGAAGTGACAGTGCAACAGGTGTTTGCAATGAGCTCCCTGAAGGCTGATAGCTCCCTCGGGGAGCTGCAGTATTGTCCCAATGACAATTGCTATCATGGAGAATCAAACAACTGGCAGCATGACTCCTAACACTTCAACCCTCAAGCATTTTCCATTCTTTTATTTCATTGTGGACGTTTTACCTTGCCCTAGATCAGGAATGGTGAAAAAACGTGAATGCCGCTTGGCCGGTGCGTAAAAGTGCACAGGCCATGAAAAATTAGGGCCAATTGCATGCTTTATAAAAAAATGTTATTCAAAGTTTTTACATTTTTACAACACTTTACAAACCCTCTCCGCCCCACCCCTTAGTAGCAACCAGGTACCCAAAGTGTAAGATAAACAAGACCCATCTCTGGTGGAACCCCTCATCCGTCTCTCTGAGTAAATTTCACCCACTCCAAATACAGGAACTCCATTAGATCCCCCAGCTTCACCGAGGCACTGGGGGCAGAAAGCTGACCTCCACCTCAACAGGACCCGCCTGCGAGCAGTCAATGAGGCGAAGACTAAAGCGTCTGCCCTTGCTCCGTCGGCAGGTCCGACACCCCGAATATGGCTTCCATGGGACCCAGTTCCAAATGGATATGCAGAACCTCGGACATGGTGCTGAAAAACAATCCCTAATATTTCTAAACTTTGGTCAGGATCAAACCATGGACATGATTGGCAGAGCACCTCCCACACCGCTCACACCTATCCTCCACCTCATCAAACAGCCGTCTCATCCTTGTCCTCGTTAAGTACGCCCTATACACCATTTTTAACTGAATCACCCCCAGCCTTACATTAGAGGTCGAGGCATTGACCCTTTGCAACACTTTGTGCCATAACCCTTCATCCAGCCCCATTCCCAACTCTTCCTCCCACTTGGCCTTCATCCCTTCCATGGACCCCCTATTGCCCTCCATAATCCTGCCGTAGAATCCGATTCTCCATCTCCCCCACCGACAGAACCTCCTCCAACTACGAGGAGGCCGGTGCCACCGGGAAGCTGGGGGAAATCTTCCTTGCAATATTCTGCACCTGCATATACCTGAAGCCCTCCTCATGCTGAGGTCTGTACTTCATCCCCAACTCTGCCAGATTGCAGATCGCATTTCCAGAAGAAACTCCTTCATCTCTTTTATTCCTTACTCCGCCCATCCCCGGAACCTCGCATCCATCCCCCCTGTCTCGAACCCGTGATTCCATATTATCGGCATCACCCTTGACCCTGCCCTCAACTTGAAGTGCTGTCGAAATTGCCTCCAAATCTTCAGCGTGGCTACCACTACAGGATTACCCAAATACCTCACCGGGGCGAAGAGTAGTGACACCGTTGCCAGCGCCTGCAACCTGGATCCAATACAAGAACCTGCCTCCACCTGCATCCAGAGAATCTTCATCTCCTTCTTCCAGCCCTAAACCTTCTCCGCATTCGCCGCCATGTAATAGTGCAACAAATTCGGAAGGGCCAAGCCCCACGACTACCGGCCCTTTTGGAGCACCGCCTTTCTTATCCTCACTCCCTTCCCTGCCCACACGAACGATGAGACCAGCCTATCCACCCCTTGAAAAAATGCCTTTGGCAAAAAGGCCGGTAGACACTGGAACAAAAACAGAAACCGTGGCAAAATATTCATTTTGACTGCCTGCACCCGGCCTACCAACGACAGGGAGACTATCCCATCTTCCCAAATCCTCCTTCACCTTCCCCACCAGGCTTGTGAAATTTAGCTTACGGAGCTGTGTCCAATCCCACGCTACCTGCACCCCCAAGTACCTGAAGTGGGTTGCCGCTACTCCAGCACCGCAAACAAATAACTCCACTTCTCTCTGTCAAACGTCTTCTCCGCATCTAACGCCACCATCTCTAACTCCCTCCCCTCTGATGGAGAGAGCACCACATTCAACAGCCGCCGCACGTTCAACAACAGCTGCCTGCCCTGAACGAACACCAGCTGATCCTCCCCCACAACCTTCGGAAGAGACTCCTCCGGCCTCAACAGCTACACCTTCGCCAGTATCTTGGCATCCATGTTCAGTCGAGAAATGAGCCTAAATGACCCACATCAGATCCTTCTCCTTTTTAAGTAACAATGAAATGGAAGCTTACCTCATTGTCTCTAGCAACCCCGCTTTATCATCGCATCTCAAACGTTTCAACCATCAGCGGTACCAACTTATCCTTAACTTCTTATAAAACTCCACTGGGAACCCATTCGGCCTTGGTGCCTTACCTGGTTGCATCCTCCCAATCGCTCCATGCATTTCCTCCACCCCTAATGGCTCCTCTAACCTGGCTCTCTCCTCCTCTCCCACCTCCAGTCATCCAGTCAATCCAGAAACTCCCTCATCCCCGTCTCATCCGCTGGCGACTCCAACCCCTATAAAAGTCCTCAAACACCTTATTCACCTGCTCCAGAGCCACCACCACCAATCCTATCCGCAAAATCTCCCTTGACTGCACAGTGCCCATATTGTCAGCACTATGAATGCCTCTTCAGGTTCAAAGTGGTCTCCACACTTCACTTTTGCTGCTGGTTGTGGTAGTCACCACTGTTGTATTATATTGTATATACTGCACTGCATACAAGGGTATTACGGTAAGGTCCCTGTACTACAGGTACGGAGGTAGAACCCTGCCTGCTGGCTCCGCCCAGTAGGCGGAGTATAAATGTGTGTGCTCTCCGAAATGCAGCCATTTCGGCAGCAGCTGTAGGAGGCCACACATCTCTGTGTAATAAAGCCTCGATTACTCTCTACTCTCCTCTTGTCGTAATTGATAGTGCATCAATTTATTTCACACAGATTTTACAAAGATGGATCTCCGCATCAAGCTGGACCGCCTGCAGCTGCATCCTCAAGCAGACATCGCAAAAATGACTTTGCACATTGGCTAGCTTGCTTTGAAGCATACATCGGGTCTGCGACAGACCCAATCCCAGAAGCACAGAAGCTCCAGATTCTGTACACACGGCTGAGCTCCGATGTCTTTCCCCTCACCCAGGACGCGCCTACCTACGCAGTGGCCATGGCACTACTGAAGGAGAACTACGCTCAGCAGACCAACAAGTGGCGATCCGGGGGTACTGCATCGCCGCCCTCACCATCCAGGCGTAGAGTTCAGCGGCTTCCGGCTCTACGTCCTCCCCAACCTCTGCGCTGCCAAGCTACTCGGCCTGGACTTCCAGTGCAACCTTCAGAGCCTAACAATGAAATTTGGCGGGCCCCTACCACCCCTTACTGTGTGCGGCCTCACGACCCTTAAGGTTGACCCGC
This sequence comes from Scyliorhinus torazame, assembly GCF_047496885.1. NCBI lineage: Eukaryota > Metazoa > Chordata > Chondrichthyes > Carcharhiniformes > Scyliorhinidae > Scyliorhinus > Scyliorhinus torazame. Next base: position 65,542,372 of record NC_092714.1, on the reverse strand, counting down.
CTTCTCTGTTTGCAAACCTCACTCCGGATTGCAAACCCTTCGCCACCAGGAGCAGACGGTACAGCGCCCAGGACAGGAGCTTCATCAGGTCTGAGGTCCAGCGGCTGCTGCGGGAAGGTATCATCGAGACCAGCAACAGCCCCTAGAGAGCCCAAGTGGTAGTGGTGAAAATGGGGGAGAAAAACAGGATGGTCGTTGACTACAGTCAGACCATCAATCGGTCCACGCAGCCCGACGCGTACCCCCTCCCACACATATCTGATATGGTCAATCAGATTGCACAGTACCGGGTCTTCTTGACAGTGGACCTGAAATCTGCCTCCCACCAGCTCCCCATTCGCAAGGAAGACCACCCGTACACCGCGTTTGAAGCGGACGGCCGCCTTTACCATTTCCTTAGGGTTCCCTTTGGCGTCACTAACGACATCGTCCAACGGGAGATGGACCGACTGGTTGACCGGTACGGACTGCGGGCCACTTTCCCGTACCTGGATAACATCACCATCTGCGGCCACAACCAGCAGGACCACAACCCTAACATTTCCAAATTTCTCCACACCGCCAAACTCGTCAACCTAACCCACAACAAGGAGAAGTGTGTGTTCAGCACGAACCGATTAGCCATCCTCGACTATGTGGTTCAGAACGGAGTTCTAGGGCCCGACCCCGATCGCATGCGTCCCCTCATGGATCTCCCCCAAGGCCCTCAAACGATGCCTGTGGTTCTTTTCGTACTACGCCCAGTGGGTCCCTAACTATGCAGACAAGGCCCGATCACTCATTCACTCCACCGGTTTCCCACTGATGGCCGAGGCTCACCGTATCAAGGCCGACATCGCCAAGGCCGCAATCCACGTGGTTGACGAGATGCTCCCCTTCCAAGTCAAGAGCGATACATCAGACGTCGCTCTGGCCGCCACCCTCAACCAGGCAGGCCCGTGGCATTCTTTTCCCGCACCCTCCATGCCTTCGAAATTCGGCACTCCTCCATTGAAAAGGAGGCCCAAGCTATCGTTGAAGCTGTGCGGCACTGGAGGAATTACCTGGCCGGCAGGAGATTCACACTCCTCACAGACCAACGGTCGATTGCCTTCATGTTTAACAACACACAGCGGGGTAAGATCAAAAAAGATAAGATCTTACGGTGGAGGATCGAGCTCTCCACCTTTAATTACGAGATTTTGTATCGCCCCGGTAATCTCAACAAGCCCCCCGATGCCCTATCCCAAGGTACATGTGCCAGCGCACAAGTGGACCGACTCCGGACCCTGCACGACGATCTCTGTCACCCAGGGGTCACCCGCTTTTATCACTTCATTAAGTCCCGCAACCTGCCCTACTCCATCGAGGAAGTCAGGGCAATCACCAGAGACTGCCAGGTCTGCGCGGAGTGTAAACCGCACTTCTACCGGCCAGACAGTGCGCGCCTGGTGAAGGCCTCCCGCCCCTTTGAACGCCTCAGCGTGGACCTCAAAGGGACCCCCCCCCCTCCACCGACCGCAACACGTATTTTCTCAATGTGGTCGGCATATATTCCAGATTCCCCTTCGCTATCCCATGCCCCGATAAGACGTCTGCCGCTGTCATCAAAGCCCTCAACACCATCTTCGCTCTGTTCGGTTTCCCTGCCTACGTCCACAGCGACCGGGGATCCTCATTCATAAGCGATGAGCTGCGCAAGTACCTGCTCAACAGGGGCATTGCCTCGAGCTGGATGACCAGCTACAACCCTCAGGGAAATGGGCAGGTGGAGCAGGAGAATGGGACGGTCTGGAAGGCCGTCTAGCTGGCCCTATGGTCCACAAATCTCCCGGCCTCCCGCTGGCATGAGGTCCTCCCCGACGCACTTCACTCCATTCGGTCGCTCCTGTGCACGGCGACGAACGAAACCCCCCATGAACGTCTCTTTGCCTTCCCCAGGAAGTCCACCTCCGGGGTTTCACTCCCAACGTGGCTGGCAGCTCCAGGACCCGTCCTCCTCTGCAAGGTGGACCCGTTGGTTGACAGGGTACAGCTACTCCACGCAAACCCGCAGTAAGCCTACGTAGCATACCCTGATGGCCGCCAAGACACAGTCTCCCTCAGGGACCTGGCACCAGCTGGGTCCCCCACCCCCCCTCTGCCCCGGCGCCACCCTCCCTTCCCCTAGCGCACCCCACCGCAGCCCCCGCTCCAGGACAACACGTCCTCCCCTTGGTCCCACCCGGGGATGAAGAGGATGTCGACACGCTCCCGGAGTCACCGACGACCGAGCTGACGCCTGTCTCGCCACCAGCACTTCGGCGCTCTCAACGACGGATCAAGGCGCCCGACCGTCTAAATTTGTAACCTTCTCTGAAATTTTTATGACAACCTGTATGTAAATAGTTTTCCACCACCCCCGCTGGACTCATTTTTAACAGCGGGTGAATGTGGTAGTCACCACTGTTGTATTATATTGTATATACTGCACTGCATACGAGGGTATTACGGTAAGGCCCCTGTACTACAGGTATGGGGGTAGATCCCTGCCTGCTGGCTCCGCCCAGTAGGTGGAGTATAAATGTGTATGCTCTCCGAACTGCAGCCATTTCGGCAGCAGCTGTAGGAGGCCACACACCTCTGTATAATAAAGCCTCGATTATTCTCTACTCTCGTCTCGTCGTAATTGATAGTGCATCACTGGTCATGCTGGAAGCCATTTTGGGCAGGTCATTAACATGGACATTTGCAGAGTGCTTCAGAAGACTGTGGAGTTGGCAGATCATGGCGTCAGTCAATGTGTATTGCTGATTTGACTCTGGTGATACCATTTTCGATCTGAATGCTGCAGCTAATGCACCTTCACAGCTGAAAATACATTTAGGAACAGGAAGGGCTCCTCTGCCAGAGTTATTTAAAGGGATCAACCACTTTCAGGTTAGTTGTGGATTGATTCTTCCCGCCTTTTGCTGAATTAGTGAAAGTATTTGGACATTTGTACTGCCACTTTAAATTGATGATGTCTGCAGGGAATGGTGTGGCACATGGTGAGGAGCTTAGTCCTGACTTCAAGAATTCCGCTCTAACCTCTAGCTTCCAGACATGGGACTAGTACTTTGCTGGCAGAATGAACAGAAGCAACACTGGATGGCCTACTGGAAGAGCGAGAGGAGAAGGGGAAGAGGGGCTCTCAGCTGGACAGCACATCCAACCACGGTCTTCAGGGAGCATTTCTCCATTTGCAACCTCATCAAGGAATAGTGTGTGATATCGCCGTTTCACTAAAGAGGTGTTCAAGAAATCTGCCAGCAACTGTGAAAGTGACTGTGGTCTTTTATGAGTCTGGCTCTTTCCAGGCAGTTCTCCATCCACTGCTATATGATGGCGATCACTGACTATCTGCATGTAAATAGAGGTAAAGTACATTACATTCCCTTGTTCCAGAGAATCAGGCAGAGGGAGCGTATGGTTTTGCCAGGTTAGTAGATTCCCTATGGTGCAGAGTGCCATTGACTACACACATCACACTTTGCATGTGGAAATACAGAGATATGCCACAACAGTAAAGGGTTCCACTCCTCAATGTGCAGCTGCTGTGCACCCAAACGCAGTGCATCATGCAGCTCAATGTCCAGTATCTTAGTAACAGCTATGATGTCTTTATTTCACATCAGTCCAATGTACTACCAGCTTCCCAGCCACCATGACAAACCAGATGGTAGCTACTGGGTGAGAAAGGGCTATCCATTGGCCACGCGGCTCATACTGAAGGACAAATTGCTGGATTGCCGTGAAATCCCGAAAGCACCTTTCAACACTGGTATTAGCACCCAAGATGGCAGCAGTCTGAGTTTTCCTGACCTCAGACTGAGCTTCCACTGCAGAATCCAGGATGGCTTCTGATAGCACTGCATCATGGTTCTGTCCGCACATGTGGTAATCGGGTTGGTTGTGCTGGAAAGGATTGTATCCAAGCTCTGTGTAAAACCCTGTACCAGGTTGGTGCCAGGCTCCTCTGTGCTCCTTGATAGTAAGAAGTCTTACAACACCAGGTTAAAGTCCAACAGGTTTTTGCTCGCATTTCAAGCATTGTCTGGCATCTTTGAATCTGTCTATATACATGTTTCTGGAACATACCTCTTCATTCACCTGAGGAAGGAGCAGCGCTCCGAAAGCTAGTGACTTCGAAACAAACCTGTTGGACTTTAACCTAGTGTTGTAAGACTTCTTACTGGGCTCACCCCAATCTAACGCCGGCATCTCCACATCATGGTGCCTTGCTAGTGACTGTGGGACTTTTGGAAGGCATACCAATGCATCAAGCATTTCAGCATACATCATCTTCAATCTTTTTCCATAGTTCTCGTCTGATTCGCCTGCGGCTGAACTCATTTGCGACCTCACCCTCCAGCAAGCTGACCCTGCACTATCCTTGTCCTCCACCTTGGTTGATGTCCACTCCATCCTCCAGACTATCCTCTACAGTATACACAATCTCAGTGTCTGAACTGATGGCTCCAAGTGCAAGAGTGAATAATGACATTTCTTCAGCAACAGTCTCTTCTTTCTCTTTCGTATCTTTCTCCTGCACCACTGCCTGGCCGGGTGGCAGTTCTTGGGATCTGAAAGGTGAAAGGCACAAGGGTAGGATTGTGGTGAAGGGGCGAGGAGGAAACCGAGAGGTGCTGGTTTACATCATCTGCAGCTTGTAAATCAAAAATCTTTTGAGGCATGTGAAGGAGGATTGAGTAGAGACATATTGTCATCTTCAATGCTTTCAGCCCTGTCAATGGTCATGGCCTCAGTCATGGCTGCTCCAATGATGACCTGTACCATCTCTTATGTAGTATAAGGGTCTGGCACATATAGGGTTGCCATGGAACTGAGTGGAGTGCCACCCACATAGTGATGTAAAAGAACATATTTCCTTTACTTAGGGGTCAGTCTAGTGTTGGAAAGAGCCATGTGCACAAGAAAGCGTGGAACCAGCTCCTAACTTGAACCCTTTACGATATATATGTACATAGTTCTTATTGTTAATAGGTACATACAATTAACCTACTTAAAACTATGAAGACTTCACTAAGACCTACTGAACGGTATCCAATACTCTACATCTCCCACCGGTTACATGTTGCTGCCTGTGATATTGTGCCTGCAAGAGAGGGGGAAGAGTATCTGTGAGTTTAGTACACTCTGTTTGGGTGATGTACCTGTTATGGTGAATAACTGGCAATGCGTACAAGCTGTGAGTGTGAGGCGGGCAAACAGTACTTGGCAGATGCTGCTGGTAGGCAAGTGACAGGGTAGTGGTACATTAAGCAGTGAGTGAAGATTTGATTTATTTAAAAGGATATGGCATTTGAAGATGTTCTCACTGACCTTTAGCACTTGTGTGACATCATTGAACTTATTGTGGTGCTACATCCTGATCCTTGGGACTAAAGCCAGGGTTGACATTGATGGTGTCAGACATTGGTTCCCATACCTTTGTAGTGTTTTTCTGGGCAGCCTCCTGGCCCTCTTGTTCACCTCCTGTGTTTAGGCCTTGAGCACTGCATTGGAAAACTTTGCAGTCCTCTCTCTACAATACCAATCTTCTCTTTTTCCCGGGGAAACCTCATTGCTAGTATGACTTCCAGTACCTGTGCCAGACAAAACGTACCTCCCCATTAATACGTGCATGCTGGCTTTAAGTAGCGCAGGCTAGCTTGGTCTTGTGCACCTGATTTTGCGCCTACTGCTCCAGCATGTAGCCATTGAACAGTATGCTTTGTGCAAATGAGCAAGCAGCATCAGAAGAAGCAGGCATGTGTTAAGTGTGCATTGTGATTCCAGACTCATTTTCAGGAATTATCGAATTTCCTAATATGGTTGAGTTGAATCATTCCTGCAAACTGTTTTGGTGATGAAGACCTGGGTATTTGCAGTTTGAAAAGAAAAAATAAATTAACCGAAAAATCAGTAAGAAAACAAAAGGGTGCCAATATTAAATTACAGCTCCTCTTTACACACATGATTTTGGAAACAGGGATTCATTGCTTGTGAGACATGCCAAACAGGTATCAACGGCATCCAAAAATAATACAGCAAACCCCATCGATGAGGTCTGTAGGAGGCATGCCAAAACGATGTTTGACTGAGAAACATGCTATGCAGAGAATATATTATATAGTTCCTGCACAAACAAGGGCGTTACAAAATTTGAAGTGAAAGTAGACATGTGACATTGATTGAAATTAACCCCCCCCTCCTTACATCATTCAGCACCCTCTGTGTAATTAGAATTAAACTGGAACTCTTAAAAACTATAGTCTCCACTTTTCTCTTTTTGCTATGAAAGTGAGTGATTGGTTGGTTGTGGAACCATCTAGAATCCATCGATCACATGATAATGCATATTTTTAGCATTGGGCATTTTAATCCACATGATGTGACCACATGAACATTTGGTGCAATTGTGCAACGGCCCTCTGTCAATTATTAAAGGATTTAACTATATTAAAACCTCTGTTAAAATAGAAGAGAGAGGAATGTCATACAAGTAGATTATATATTGTTATTGCAAACAGTCCTTCTGAGGTATACAATTTTTTATAAAACCAAAGTAAAATGTAGACTTAGTTTAATTTAACAACACTCACAATTATGGGAGGGACGACTTCAATACGGTCCTGTCGAGCTGTCGAGGTCAGTGAGGGTGTCGGCAACAACCAAGGAGCTTCGGGAGTTCATGGAGCACATGCGGAGGTGAGGGGGGGGGGGGTCATGGAGATTTGGGAGGCCGTGGGCAAAAGTATTTTCTTTTTACTCCCATGTGCACAAGGTGTATTCCCGAATAGACCTTCTTGTGTTTGACAAGATGTTGTTGGCAATAGTGATGTCGGACCATGCCCCGCACTGGGCGGATCTATGAGTGAACAAAAGGGGGTCCAGCGCCCAAAGTGGAGGCTGGATGTGGGGCTGTTCGAGGAGGAAGAGGTGCGTGAGCAGGTGAGGAAGACCATCTGGGGATATGTAGATATTAATGATATGGGAGAGATCTCGGCAGGTACAGTTTGGGAGGCACTGAAGGCAGTGGTCGGGGGGAGTTTATTTTGATTCGGGCACATAGCGAGAAAGCAGAGCGGGTGGAGATAGAAAGGCTAGTGGAGGAAATCCTGCAGGTGGACAGGAGATATGCGGATGCCCTGGAGGTGAGGCTGCTAAAGGAGCGGCAGAGGTTGCAGGTGGAGTTTGGGCTATTATCTACGGGTAAGGCGGTGGGGCAGTTGAGAAGGGCGAGAGGGGCGGTGTATGAGTATGGGGAGAAGGCGAGCGGGATGCTAGCGCACCAGTTGAGGAAGCAGGAGGTGGCGAGGGAGATTTGGAAAGTGAAGGACACAGGTGGGAATATGGTCTTGGACCAGGCGGAGGTGAACGGGGTGTCTAGGGACTTCTATAGTAAATTGTACGAGTCGGAACCACCAGCCGGGGAAGAGGGGATGAGGCAGTTTCTAGAAACGTTGGAGTTCCCGAAGGTGGATGAGGAGTTGGTGGAGGGCCTGGGGGCCCCAATTGGGCTGGCAGAAGTAATGGAGCGGCTGGAGCTTCCCTGCTGTATCATCCTCCCACCTTTGGAATTCACGTCACGTCACGCTGGCAAGAGTTACAACTGCTTTTCACAAACGTGAAGTAGTTGAAGGGAACCTTCTGGAGTTGCACAGGTAAGTATAGCCCCAAGGGGAGAGGGGCATGCCTGAGCAGTGCCTTGGCACTGCCCCAGCAGTGTCAGGGTGGCACTGCCAGTGTGGCACTGGCAAGGGGCAGTGTCAGAGTGCCAGGGGGCACTTGCAGTGGGAGGCCCTCTGGGTGGCTCCTTTAGGTGTGGGGGGGGGGGGTTCCTCCTGTATGTTGGGGAGAGGTTCCTTTTTTAAATTCGGAGATCCCAAAATCAGGATTCCTGACTGCCGGCTTTTTCTGGCCCTTCCCTGCCCTACCCCGCCCCACCAGTATGACGGCATGAGCCACACCTCCAGCAATTTTTTCAAAATGTTTAAAATCTGGTGGGAAAAGCCTACATTGTAGCTGGTGAGCCACACACAGCTTTGCTCGCCTGAACCAAATGAAAAATACCACCCTTCATTTGTCCATTAATTGCTTTGGGCCGTCGTAAGGTGTGTTATGTAATGCAAGTTGGTCTGTTCCTAACTATTATTTACCGGTCTAATTTGTGCCTCTATCTGCAAATGGGCTATTGGAGCCTGTTTAGAAAACAGAATCTTGCTCTGCATGCTCCAAAATCAGTCTACAATGACCTCCAGAGTGTGTAGGCACAGGATAATATTAATAATTTCCCTGCAAAGAAATTCCTAAAGCAAGCAATTAAAATAAAATGGTAGAGTTCTGCATGATGGTGCAAGCAAACTGGTCCAGTAGATTCAGAAAACAAAGGGAGGAATGCTGTAGCGTCGCTGACTATCAGGAGATCTATGAAAAGTGGTAGCTGCTGCATGGTTGATTAACAGCATTGATTTTGTTATTGGAAACTGATAGTGCTATAGGGTGCGAAAGTCATGATGACATTATTGTGGTATTAAATTTATTCATTTTCTTAGCCATGTAAACTGGACAGAAGTTATTTCCACCTCCATGCTGGTCGGCGTCAACCATGAGCACTGGTTGACGCCGGTTTAAAGGTGTTTTGATTTACGCCGGCGTGACCCATGGGTCACGTCGGCGGGACTTTGGCCCATCCGGACGGGAGAATATCGGCAGCCCCGAAGTCCATGGCCTCACGCCCGCCCGTGCCATTCTCCGAGGCGTGCGGCGCGATTGACGCCCCGCCGACTTTTCTCCATTCGAAGAATTCGGCGGGGGCGGGATTCACGACGGCCCTTGGCGATTCTCCGACCCGGTGGGGGGTCGGAGAATCGCGTCCAGTGTTTGAGACACTAAAGTTTTCCTGCACCAGAAAATGGAGGGAAAAGAAATTGTCTAGTTTTCCTGTTCCAGTAGCCTCTGGTGCATTGAATTTATGTCAACATTGAGTAAGGACAGGGTCATATATGTCTGCGTTGTCCTTCCATCTATAATAGTTCACTGTCCAGGGTCACACATTGAGGCACGATTAATTTGACTGGAGACGAAGTTGAATCCAAACTGAGGCTTTATTAGTGTCAGATGTGTGGCCTCCCACAGCAGCTGGCGTAATGGCTGGGAGTTGGAGGACACGCATATTTATACCCCGCCTCCTGGGCGGAGCTAGCATGCAGGGGCCACAGGCGAACCTGTAGTGCAAGTTCTACCGTACAACCTCTAATATCAGAACACAGTGGTTTACCCCATTCACCCCCTGTTAAAAATTGAGTCCGACGGGGGTGATGGATAACTATATACAATCAGAAATTTTAATATTTACAGAGCAGCAAAAAACATAATGTCTCTTGGCCTCCGGTGGGCCGGTCAGAGGTTCAGCCAGTCTGATGCCTTGATGGTCCTTTGAGATCGACGAAATGGCGACGGCGATGTTGGCACAGACGTGATCGAAGTTGACTCCGGGAGCGTGCCGAAATCCTCTCCATCAACGGGCGTGGGCAGGGGGAGGACGGACGGTCCTAGGGAGGTTGGTGATGGGAGCGACGGGGGAGGGAAGTGTAGCGATGGGGGCGACGGGGGTGGTGTGGGGGTGGAACCTGCTGGTGCCAGGTCCCTGAGGGAGACGGTAGCCTGGCGGCCGTCGGGGAACGCCACGTAGGCGTATTGTGGGTTTGGGTGGAACAAGTGCACCCTCTCCACCAAAGGGTCCGCCTTGTGTAGCCGCACATGTTTACGGAGAAGCACGGTTCCCAGAGCTGTGAGCCAAGTTGGGAGCGATACCCCGGATGTGGACTTCCTGGGGAAGGCAAAAAGACGTTCATGTGGTGTATTGTTAGTGGCAGTGCAGAGTATGAGCGAATGGAATGTAGTGCATCAGGGAGGACCTCTTGCCAGCGTGCGGCCGGGAGATTTCTGGACCATAGGGCCAGCTGGACTGCCCTCCATGCCGTCCCTTCTCCCTTTCTACCTGTCAGTTTCCCCAGGGGTTGTAGCTGGTCGTTCTGCTGGAGGCGATGCCCCTGCTGAGCAGGAACTGACGTAGCTCATCACTCATGAATGAGGATCCCCTGCCACTGTGGATGTAGACGGGGAAGCCGAACAGAGTGAAGATGGAATTAAGGGCTTTAATGACGGTGCCAGACATCATGTCGGGGCAAAGGACGGCGAAGGGGAACCGGGAGTATTCAGCGATCACACTGAGGAAATATGTGTGTCGATCAGTGGAGGGGAGGGGGCCTTTGAAATCCACGCTGAGGCATTTAAAGGGGCTGGAGGCCTTCACCAGGCGCGCACGGTCCGGCCGGTAGAAGTGCGGTTTGCATTCCGCACAGACCTGGCAGTCCCTGGTGATTATCCTTACTTCCTCGATGGAGTAGGGCAAATTCCGTGCCTTAATGAAATGGTACAACCATGAGACCCCTGGGTGACAAAGGCTGTCATGCAGGGTCCGGAGTCGGTCTACCTGTGCGCTGGCACATGTACCTCGGGATAGGGCATCTGGGAGCTCGTTGAGTTTGCCAGGGTGATACTTAATCTCATAATTATAGGTGGAGAGCTCGATTCTCCACCGCAAGATTTTATCATTTTTGATCTTGCCCCGCTGTGTGTTGTTGAACATCAAGGCTACCGACCGTTGGTCAGTGAGGAGAGTGAATCTCCTGCCGGCCAGGTAATGCCTCCAATGCCGCAAAGCCTCAACGATAGCCTGGGTCTCTTTTTCGATGGACGAGTGCCGAATCTGGGAGGCATGGAGGGTGCGGGAAAAGAATGCCATGAGCCTGCCTGCCTGATTGAGGTGGCGGCAAGGACGACGTCCGATGCGTCGCTTTCTACTTGGAAGGGCAGTGTTTCATCTACAGCGTGCATCCCAGCTTTGGCAATATCAGCTCTGATCCGGGTGAAGGCCTGTTGGGCCTCGGCCGTCAGGGGGAAGTGAGTGGACTGTATGAGTGGGCGGGCCTTGTCTGCATAGTTTGGGACCCACTGCGCATAATATGAAAAGAACCCCAGGCAACTTTTGAGGGCCTTGGGGCAGTGGGGAAGGGGGAGCTCCATGAGGGGGCGCATGCGGTCGGGATCAGGCCCCAGAACTCCATTCTGGACCACGTAGCCGAGGATGGCGAAGCGGTTTGTGCGGAACACACACTTCTTGTTATACGTGAGGTTGAGGAGAGTGGCGGTGCGGAGGAATTTAGCAAGGTTGGCGTCGTGGTCCTGCTGATCATGGCTGCAGATGGTGACATTGTCTAGGTACGGAAACGTGGCCCGCAAACTATACCGGTCGACCATTCGGTCCATCTCCCTTTGGAAGACTGAGACCCCGTTAGTGACGCCAAAGGGGTCCCTAAGGAAGTGATATAGACGGCCGTCTGCCTCGAAAGCGGTGTATGGACGGTCCGATTTACGGATGGGGAGCTGGTGGTAGGCGGATTTCAGGTCCACCGTTGAGAAGACCCGGTACTGTGCAATCTGGTTAACCATATCAGATATGTGTGGGAGGGGTTACGCGTCGAGCTGCGTGTACCTGTTGATGGTCTGGCTGTAGTCCATTCGGTTTTTCTTCCCAGATTTAACCACTACCACTTGAGCTCTCCAGGGGCTGTTGCTGGCCTCGATGATGCCTTCCCAAAGCAACCGCTGGACCTCGGACCTGATGAAGGCCTTATCCTGGGTGCTGTACCGTCTGCTCCTGGTGGCGACGGGTTTGCAATCTGGAGTTAGATTGGCAAAGAGGGAAGGAAGGTCGACCTTTAGTTTATTCAACTTCAAAGCACACTATTATAAACAAGGTCACTGATATCGATGAATGCTGATAACGCTAAAACTAACCCACAGACAACTGACAAATTAACTGTTCTGGTTGTCATTAATCAGACAAAATGGACATTGAAAAAAATTTCTTCAAATATTCAATATTTTCTCAGATATTCAATTGAATCATTGTGATGTGTTCATATCTCCCCAACCAGAAGACACGTCATTGCAGTCACTTTGTGCAGACTGTTGACTCTTATAATGTAGCTCTTGTTGCAATGGCTACCGATTCCCTCCCACTGAATGTGCCTCCAGGCCATCGCTGACACACATGCATCTTGCCCCTCAGCAGCAACCACACTGCAAGAAGATCTGCAAAAGATTTCAAGCTATTTGTCAGCACAGGGACACCACACACACACACACACAAGGATGGTCTCCCGAGGGGGGCATATGGGTCCCTACATGTTGTAAACCAGACCACTGTTCTGCATTAGGTCAGAACACATGGGGTCCATGTCCAGGGGCGGTGGAAATGCAGGTGCGCCGTGTCTAGGTGAACTCTTGGGCCGCAGCTTTGGCCAGGAGAGGTTGAAGAATCCTCCAACCGTTTTGCGCCACATTATTTTTGAAGCGGAGATACCGCCAAGAAGGGGTTGGGGGTCAGGGTTGGGGGGGGGGCTGGGGGGGTACAAGGCTTGCAGGAAATCCATCAGATAATTGCTCTGTCTAGAGAACTGGATTGACATTTTAGGCAGGATGTTCCCAGCAGCCTTCTTAATGCTAATGTTGGGAAACTCTGCGTGAGCAGCTGATGGGATCAGAACACCGCGACCCTGATCTCTGTGACCCTTCTGGCACCTGCCAGCAACCCAACCGCGGGTCGCGACCCACACTTTGAAAAATCCTGGGGTAGTGTTATTGACACTAGACTAGTAATCTAGATACCCAGAGTAATGCTCTGGGGATCCAGGTTCAATAAAAAAAACATCGGGAATTAAAAGTCTGATGATAACCATGAAAGCATTGTTGATTGTCATAAAAAGACCCATCTGGTTCACTAATGTCCTTTAGGGAGGAAATCTGCCATCCTCACCTGGTCTGGCCTGCATGTGACTCCAGGTCTACAGCAATGTGGTTGACCCTTAAATGGTCAAGCTCAGTTGAAGGGCAATTAGGAATGGGCAACGAATGCTGCCCCAGCTAGCGACACCCACATCCCGTGATCAAATTAAAACATTTGAGAGCGCTCTTGATTTCCAAGTTTTGAAAAAGTACTGACTTTATAAGATCGGTCAAAGATGTTGGAAATCTTTTCTAAATGGGCAACACATCTAGACAGCGATCCAAAAAGAGTTCCACAGAGCACACAGTGCTAAACCTATTTGGATATTTGCCTATTTAGATCATGTTGGAAGCTGGTACCAATAATGTGATCTGTTACCAATTAATTTTCCCAGCTCCTTAGGGATTTCAGAGAGAACAATTACTGCAGTGTTTCAAATCCATATTACAAGAGGATGTACAGAGATGATTTCCATAATATCGATTTTTTTTTCTTCAAAATAATAGTCGCATGATAAAAACCTCTTCAGATCACGGTAGCATTGTGGATAGCACAATTGCTTCACAGCTCCAGGGTCCCAGGTTCGATTCCCGGCTTGGGTCACTGTCTGTGTGGAGTCTGCACGTTCTCCCTGTGTGTGCGTGGGTTTCCTCCGGGTGTTCCGGTTTCCTCCCACAGTCCAAAGATGTGTGGGTTAGGTGGATTGGCCATGCTAAATTGCCCATAGTGTCCAAAATTGCCTTTAGTGTTGGGTGGGGTTACTGGGTTATGGGGATAGGGTGGAGGTGTGGACCTTGGGTGGGGTGCTCTTTACAAGAGCCGGTGCAGACTCGATGGGCTGAATGGCCTCCTTCTGCACTGTAAATTCTATGATTCTAAGTGGCCAAGACATTTAACCATGTTAGTATCACCAGACATACCAGAGGTTTATTTTTTTTTAGATAAAGAGGATTTAACTTTTATTTTAAATTATCTTTGCAAAATAATGAGAGATTCCACCCATCTCTATTATTCCAGTCTACTTTCCTCCTCCAGGCAACCATGAAATCAAGTTTCTTAAAATTAGGGCCTTCTACAATTTAATCCCAAGAGGTGTTTATTTTCTCTGTTATGAAACATTTAGCCAAGGTGAAGGGGTAAGGCCAGTGAGGTACTAGGTTATGTTTTCTCACTTCATTAGAATTCCATTCTTTCAATGCTGCCTGAAGTTAGTTTTCAACCTATTCCTTGTTAGCAACAAAAAATGCTTCGATCCAAAACTAATAGGTGTGGCTCCAAATTGAAGCCCTGTGCTGCTGGATCTTATTAGACTTTAAAATTCCCTCAGAATGGAAAGAAAAACTGTGCCAGATTGGGTTAAAACCAGAAAAATTAACATCAAAGTGATTAACCATTTTATGCTCACCAAAAGAAATTTCGCACAACCAAATTTTCATTGTAAACACATTCCACAAAAGGTTTTGGAATGCTTGTTCGCACACATGCTCTGCTACATGTGTAGGTTATGCAGTTTTATATGTGTACTGTTATTTTATGCATGAAATGTGATGCTGAATTGGATGCTGAAAGTGTGTTAGCTTCTGTAGAGTAAAGGGTTAGCATCAGGAGAACCTAATTTTAATGTAACTACTGATCTAACTATGAGACGATTTCACATGACTAAGGGACTGAGATCTGCTGGGAAACAGAAGTACAACCTCATGTAGAGTACTGAGATGTACATAGATCTGTCAACAAGCAAGATTTTTTTTTTACAAATAACACTCCATGGTAGCATTCTTAGGGCAACAGATCCTAAATAAATCCCATCCATGTCCCAAACCAGGGGCTGGTTTAACACAGTGGGCTAAATAGTTGGCTTGTAATGCAGAACAAGGCCAGCAGCGCGGGTTCAATTGCCGTACCGGCCTCCCTGAACAGGCGCCGGAATGTGGCGACTCGGGGATTTTCACAGTAACTTCATTGAAGCCTACCTGTGACAGTACAGATTAACAACTTACTTACCTTGCAGGCCAAGTCGATTTCAGCAGGAGCGGAGCAGGCTAGTCCATTTCAGCGGGGGCAGTGCGGAAGTGATTTCTGGGAGGTAAGTTTCTCCTTTAAATTTTTTTTTTTAAATTCTAGTGTTTAAGGCGGGAACAGGAAGTCGACCCGCGGACTTCTGGGAAGACCCTCACCAATAAATTCTGGTGGAGAGGAAACCCGAGACACTACACGTGTAGTGTCTCCCACCCGCCCTCCTCCTCTAACCTAATAATAAAACCCTTTGGTGTGAGGTAAGTACCATATTTTATTATTGTTATTAATAATTTTTTTTTTAATATAAAAATTTAATTTAGTTGTTAGCCAGATCTTGGTAGAAAGTTAGAGGAATGGCAGGGAAGGGAGTGCAATGTTCCTCCTGCAGGATGTTTGAGGTGAGGGATGCCGTTAGTGTCCCTGCTGATTTTACCTGCAGGAAGTGCTGCCATCTCCAGCTCCTCCAAGACCGAGTTAGGGAACTGGAGCTGGAGTTGGAAGAACTTCGGATCATTCGGGAGGCAGAGGGGGTCATAGATAGCAGCTTCAGGGAATTAGTTACACCAAAGATTGGAGATAGGTGGGTAACTGTAAGAGGGACTGGGAAAAAACAGTCAGTGCAGGGATCCCCTGCGGTCGTTCCCCTGAGAAACAAGTATACCGCTTTGGATACTTGTGGGGGGGGGGGACTTACCAGGGGTAAGCCATGGGGTACGGGCCTCTGGCACAGAGTCTGTCCCTGTTGCTCAGAAGGGAAGGGGGGAGAGGAGCAGAGCATTAGTAATTGGGGACTCTATAGTCAGGGGCACAGATAGGAGATTTTGTGGGAGCGTGAGAGACTCACGTTTGGTATGTTGCCTCCCAGGTGCAAGGGTACGTGATGTCTCGGATCGTGTTTTCCGGGTCCTTAAGGGGGAGGGGGAGCAGCCCCAAGTCGTGGTCCACATTGGCACTAACGACATAGGTAGGAAAGGGGATAAGGATGTCAGGCAGGCTTTCAGGGAGCTAGGATGGAAGCTCAGAACTAGAACAAACAGAGTTGTTATCTCTGGGTTGTTGCCCGTGCCACGTGATAGTGAGATGAGGAATAGGGAGAGAGAGCAATTAAACACGTGGCTACAGGGATGGTGCAGGCGGGAGGGATTCAGATTTCTGGATAACTGGGGCTCTTTCTGGGGAAGGTGGGACCTCTACAGACAGGATGGTCTACATCTGAACCTACGGGGCACAAATATCGGGGGGGGGGGAGATTTGTTAGTGCTCTTTGGGGGGGTTTAAACTAATGCAGCAGGGGCATGGGAACCTGGATTGTAGTTTTAGGGTAAGGGAGAATGAGAGTATAGAGGTCAGGAGCTCAGATTTGACGTCGCAGGAGGGGGCCAGTGTTCAGGTAGGTGGTTTGAAGTGTGTCTACTTCAATGCCAGGAGTATACGAAATAAGGTAGGGGAACTGGCAGCATGGGTTGGTACCTGGGACTTCGATGTTGTGGCCATTTCGGAGACATGGATAGAGCAGGGACAGGAATGGATGTTGCAGGTTCCGGGGTTTAGGTGTTTTAGTAAGCTCAGAGAAGGAGGCAAAAGAGGGGGAGGTGTGGCGCTGCTAGTCAAGAGCAGTATTACGGTGGCGGAGAGGATGCTAGATGGGGACTCATCTTCCGAGGTAGTATGGGCTGAGGTTAGAAACATGAAAGGAGAGGTCACACTGTTGGGAGTCTTCTATAGGTCTCCAAATAGTTCTAGGGATGTAGAGGAAAGGATGGCGAGGATGATCCTGAATAAGAGCGAAAGTAACAGGGTAGTTATTATGGGAGACTTTAACTTTCCAAATATTGACTGGAAAAGATATAGTTCGAGTACATTAGATGGGTCGTTTTTTGTACAGTGTGTGCAGGAGGGTTTCCTGACACAGTTTGTTGACAGGCCAACAAGAGGCGAGGCCACATTGGATTTGGTTTTGGGTAATGAACCAGGCCAGGTGTTGGATTTGGAGGTAGGTGAGCACTTTGGGGACAGTGACCACAATTCGGTGACGTTTACGTTAAGGATGGAAAGGGATAAGTATACACCGCAGGGCAAGAGTTATAGCTGGGGGAAGGGAAATTATGATGCCATTAGACGTGACTTGGGGGGGATAAGGTGGAGAAGTAGGCTGCAAGTGTTGGACACACTGGATAAGTGGAGCTTGTTCAAGGATCAGCTACTGCGTGTTCTTGATAAGTATGTACCGGTCAGGCAGGGAGGAAGGTGCCGAGCGAGGGAACCGTGGTTTACCAAAGAAGTGGAATCTCTTGTTAAGAGGAAGAAGGAGGCCTATGTGAAGATGAGGTGTGAAGTTTCAGTTGGGGCGATGGATAGTTACAAGGTAGCGAGGAAGGATCTAAAGAGAGAGCTAAGACGAGCAAGGAGGGGACATGAGAAGTATTTGGCAGGAAGGATCAAGGAAAACCCAAAAGGTTTCTATAGGTATGTCAGGAATAAGCGAATGACTAGGGAAAGAGTAGGACCAGTCAAGGACAGGGATGGGAAGTTGTGTGTAGAGTCTGAAGAGATAGGCGAGATACTAAATGAATATTTTTCGTCAGTATTCACTCAGGAAAAAGATAATGTTGTGGAGGAGAATGCTGAGCTCCAGGTAAATAGATTAGATGGCATTGAGGTATGTAGGGAAGAGGTGTTGGCAATTCTGGACGGGCTGAAAATAGATAAGTCCCCGGGACCTGATGGGATTTATCCTAGGATTCTCTGGGAGGCCAGGGAAGAGATTGCTGGACCATTGGCTTTGATTTTTATGTCATCATTGGATACAGGAATAGTGCCAGAGGACTGGAGGATAGCAAATGTGGTCCCTTTGTTCAAAAAGGGGAGCAGAGACAACCCCGGCAACTATAGACCGATGAGCCTCACGTCTGTAGTGGGTAAAGTCTTGGAGGGGATTATAAGAGACAAGATTTATAATCATCTAGATAGGAATAATATGATCAGGGATAGTCAGCATGGCTTTGTGAAGGGTAGGTCATGCCTCACAAACCTTATTGAGTTCTTTGAGAAGGTGACTGAACAGGTAGACGAGGGTAGAGCAGTTGATGTGGTGTATATGGATTTCAGCAAAGCGTTTGATAAGGTTCCCCACGGTAGGCTATTGCAAAAAATACGGAGGCTGGGGATTGAGGGTGATTTAGAGATGTGGATCAGAAATTGGCTAGCTGAAAGAAGACAGAGCGTGGTGGTTGATGGGAAATGTTCAGAATGGAGTTCTGTCACAAGTGGAGTACCACAAGGATCTGTTCTGGGGCCGTTGCTGTTTGCCATTTTTATCAATGACCTAGAGGAAGGCGCAGAAGGGTGGGTGAGTAAATTTGCAGACGATACTAAAGTCGGTGGTGTTGTCGATAGTGTGGAAGGAAGTAGCAGGTTACAGAGGGATATAGATAAGCTGCAGTGCTGGGCTGAGAGGTGGCAAATGGAGTTTAATGTAGAGAAGTGTGAGGTGATTCACTTTGGAAGGAATAACAGGAATGTGGAATATTTGGCTAATGGAAAAGTTCTTGAAAGTGTGGATGAGCAGAGGGATCTAGGTGTCCATGTACATAGATCCCTGAAAGTTGCCACCCAGGTTGATAGGGAGGTGAAGAAGGCCTATGGAGTGTTGGCCTTTATTGGTAGAGGGATTGAGTTCCGGAGTCAGGAGGTCATGTTGCAGCTGTACAGAACTCTGGTACGGCCGCATTTGGAGTATTGCGTACAGTTCTGGTCACCGCATTATAGGAAGGACGTGGAGGCTTTGGAGCCGGTGCAGAGGAGATTTACCAGGATGTTGCCTGGTATGGAGGGAAAATCTTATGAGGAAAGGCTGATGGACTTGAGGTTGTTTTCGTTAGAGAGAAGAAGGTTAAGAGGAGACTTAATAGAGGCATACAAAATGATCTGAGGGTTAGATAGGGTGGACAGTGAGAGCCTTCTCCCGCGGATGGAAATGGCTAGCATGAGGGGACATAGCCTTAAACTGAGGGGTAATAGATATAGGACAGAGGTCAGGGGTAGGTTCTTTACGCAAAGAGTAGTGAGGCCGTGGAATGCCCTACCTGCTACAGTAGTGAACTCGCCAACATTGAGGGCATTTAAAAGTTTATTGGATAAACATATGGATGATAATGGTATAGTGTAGGTTAGATGGCTTTTGTTTCGGTGCAACATCGTGGGCCGAAGGGCCTGTACTGCACTGTATTGTTCTATGTTCTAATAAGCGATTATTATTATTAAACCCAAGACAAAACATGGTGGCAACTAATGGTTTCTGTTGACTTCATGTACACGATCCGGAGATATTGCGGCAGTGGACAGACAGTAAGACCCAAAAGAACATCAAGAGAAGACTGAAGATCTGAACGACCTACAAATCCTTGGAAAAGGAACAAGAAGTAAAAGGTTTGAAGACTCACCTGAGAACACAGCATCATGGATGCTGCAGATGCAAGAAGACACACAGACCCAGCGAACCAATCTACTGAAGCAGCAATCGATCCAGAGAAGAGTGAGGTGATGCATTTGTGGAGGTCAAACAGGGCAAAAGAATACATAATTAATGGGAGAAAACGGAGATGTGTAGAGGAAGTGGGGGGCTTTTGGAGTGAATGTCCCCATATTCCTGAAGATAGCAGGACAGGTCAATAAGCTGGTTGAAAAGACAAATTGAATATTTTCCTTTGTCAGTCAAGTTATAGAGCATAAGAACTAGGAGGTTATGCTGCAACTGTACAAATCATTAATTAGACTGCAACATTGAGTACTGTGTGCAGTTCTGGTCACCTCATTACAGAAAGGATGTAATTGCATTCGGGAGGGTAGAGACAAAATTTAAGATGATGTTGCAAGGACTGGAAAAATGGAGCTGTGAGGAAAGGTTAGATAGGCCTAGATCGTTCTCCTTGGGACATAGGAGGCTGAGGGGAGATTGGATTGAGTCGTAAAATTTTGAAGGGCCAGGATAGTATGGATAGGAAGGGCCTATTTACCTTAGCAGAGAGGTCAGTGACTAGGGAGCAAAGATTTAAAGTGATTGATAAAAAAATTAGAGGGGAGAGAAGGATTTCATTTCCAAAACTGGGGGTAGTAGGGACCTGGAAGATACTGTCTGAAAGGGCAGTAGTGGCAGAAGCCCTCAACTCATTTAAAATATGTCTGGATGTGCACGTGGAAGTGCTGCAACCTCATGGTAATGGACCCAAATGAAGGAAAGTGGGACTGGGCCAGATATCCTAAGAGGGTATTGGCAACCATGGACTAAAATTGGACAGGTCCATGATAATGTTTGGTAATATTGCCATGGTTTGCATTTACCATCTGCAGTTTGACTGACCAGGAAACTCTCCTGCTCTTGACTGCCTCCCAACAAGCACATTGGATGGATTTTCAGGCTGATAATCAACCTGTTTGGTCACACTACACCCCCACCCCCCCCCATAACCATCAAGTCTGAAGGGGGGGGGGGGGGGGCATGAACTCAGCGGAAGGGTCGATACCACTGCACCACCAAGCCTACTTCTGCTCATTATCCAATTGTTGCCTGTGGAAACTCGCTGCACTTACTGCTGGGTTTCTGCTTTGCAAAAGTGGCTTCACTTCAGAAGCCGTGCAATGGCTATAAAGTCTTGGGACTTCTTGAGAACATGAAAAATGCAACATAAATGCAAGTCTTTCTTCTCCTTTTAACAGACTGTAAGATATAATAGAAATAAATATCCGGCTCGGCATCCAGCCCTGTGTCTGGCACAACATTCTCCATGCAAATTATATGGGTCTGCAAATGTTGGCATTCCTCCAATATTCACACCCAATTAATACATAACATATTTGAGACAGCATTAGCTCTCAATTCATAAAGAGAAGGGAACTCCTTTTCGAGAGTGATAAATAGAAACTTTTAAAATTGGCCACAGTTGCACTGGTTACACTATCATTTGAAGATTTATTGCATGGAAATATTTTATAACACATCAAAGGATAATAGGGTCTGCTTCCTTCAATGACAGGTTAACATTTTGGGTAGGTTCTGATCAACAATCATGCCCAAAATGGTAGCTTATCTTTTGTTTTTAGATACTAATGAATCTATGTACCTTCAACAAGGGGACCTCCTAGATATTGTAGTTTAAGGGTTGTTCTTGGAATAGTAACCCAAAGGCTTGGGCCAATGACTTGGAGATATGAGTTTAAATCCCACACTGGCAGTTGGGAATTTTAATTCAATTAATTTTAGAAATCTGGAGTAAAAAGCTAGGCTCAGTAATGGTGACCATGGAACTACTGAAGTGTTGTAGGAATTTTTGGTAGGAATAACAGCAAAATTGACTATTTTTTAAATGGTAAAATATTGCAGCATGCTGCTGTTTTGTGGAACCTGGGTGTCCTTGTGCATGAATCGCAAAAAGTTGGTTTGCAGGTGCAGCAGATAATTAAGAAGGCAAGTGGAATTTTGTCCCTCATTGCTCGAGGGGTGGAGTTTAAAAACAGGGAGGTTATGTTGCAGCTGTATAGGATGCTGGTGAGGCCACACCTGGAGTATTGTGTACAGTTTTGGTCTCCTTACTTGAGAAAGAATGTACTGGCACTGGAGGGGGTGCAGAGGAGATTCACTAGGTTGATTCTGGAGTTGAGAGGATTGGCTTATGAGGAAAGACTGAGTACATTGGGATTATACTCATTGGGATTTAGGAGAATGAGGTGGGATCTTATAGAAACATATAAAATTATGAAGGGAATAGTTAAGATAGAAGCAGGAAGGTTGTTTCCACTGGCGGGTGAAACTAGAACTAGGGGCATAGCCTCAAAATAAGGGGGAGCCGATTTAAGATTGAGTTGAGGAGGAACTTCTTCACCCAAAGGATTGTGAATCTGTGAAATTCCTTGCCCAGTGAAGCAATTGAGGGAATATCATTAAATGTTTTTAAGGCAAAGATAGACAGATTTTGAACAGTAAAGGAATTAAGAGTTATGGTGAGCAGGAGGGTAAATGGAGCTGAGGCCACAATAAGATCAGCCATGATTTTGTTGAATCGCGGAGCAGGCTCAATGGGTTGGATGGCCTACTCCTGCTCCTAGTTCTTATGTAAAAAATATAATGTGGGGAGGTGGTCCAGCTGAATTGATTGCATGCCAACAGCTCCCCGTTTATCCTCGTCGCCAGTTTAGTAAGACACGGGGGTCCACAACGAGTAAAAGTAAAAGACATTTATTTAAACAACAAGTGCACAAGTATATACATGAGCCTAGGTTAACTTTCATCAGATAGGGCAGCACGGTGACGCAGTAGTTGGGCTGTCTCAAGGCACCGAGGTCCCAGGTTCGATCCCGGCTCTGGTTCACTGTCTGTGAAGTTTGCACATTCTCCCCGTGTTTGCGTGGGTTTCACCCCCACAACCCAAAGATGGGCAGGGTATGTGAATTGGCCACACTAAGTTGCCCCTGAATTGGAAAAAATGAATTGGGTACTCTAAATTTATATATTTTTAAAATCTCTGTCGGTCGGTTTCATACTGACTGATCTTTTATATAAGTACAAGTAAGCTATCCCGCCCCGAGGAGAGGGGCTCATATTCCCCGAGGTGCACATGGAAAACAACCATCCCCACACCATGGGCTGGATTCTCCTCTCCCCGTCGGCGAAATTGCATTCGGCGATGGGGCGGATAATCTGTTTTGGCGCCAAAATTAGGAATGCCGCCGGTTTTTCAATTCTCCGCCCCTGAAAATCAGCGAGTATCCACCGCCTCAGGCCATTGCCTGAGGCCTGCCCTGCAATGCTCTGTTACCGACCGGCCGAATTCCCGACAGCGTGGTTTATGTGTGCTCACATCGTCCGGGATCCTCGCGTGGCCAGAGTCGGGGGAGGGTCAATCGGCGGGCAGTGAGGGGCTTCATTCGGGGCTGGGGGCAATGTGGGTGGACGGTCCAGGGCTGATGTGGGGCACGACTTTGGTGGTCCAGGTCCGCGGGCTGAGTCCGCCATGGAGCAAGGCGCAGCCGCTGTAGACAGCCGCCGTGCACCTGCGCGGCTTCTGAACTGGAAGTACTGGGGGCCTAATCGGCAGCTAGAGCTGCGAGCTCTACGACGGCTCCCTGCTAGCCCCCAGCAAAACGGGGACTCGGTGGCCTTTTGACATCAGTTTTCCTGGCGTAAAACACCACAGTTTTCATGACGGCTTCAGCACTTAGTCTCAAATTCAGAGAATCCAGCCCCATATATCCCGTGCTGGTTATCACAATTTTTATCCAGAAATCTTTGATTTCTGTCTTTAACATGCTCAAAGATTGAGCTTCCGCAGACATCTGGTTTAGAGAATTCCAAAGATTCACCACCCTCTGAGTGAAGAAATTTCTCCCCATCTCAGACTTAAATGTCCTGCCTCTTATTCTGAGACAATATCCCCTGGTTCTCAACTCACCAGCCAGGGGAAAACATCTTTTCTACATCTACCCTGTCAAGCCCTGTAAGAATCTTTGCATGTTACAATGAGATCATCTCATCTGTCAAACCTCTAGAGAATACAGTCCCAGTCTCTCTTGCCCACAAGTATTTCCAAGATTGGGAGTTGATTAAAATAAAATATGGTACTAAGCTTTTACTGCTTATGGACAGTCATATGATGCTCAATAACATAAAAGTGGAGCCTATATGACTTCAAAGGATTCTGCATCTTCCATTTATTAAAATAGTCTAAGGGGATCATATATTGTACCTGGACCTTCTTCATGTCAATCAACATGAGTAATCCCCTAATTCGGTAAATTGTGAATTTCAAGATGTGCAATTATGTCACGCCAAATAAAACAGGCACCGTCCACACTCCAGTATGGCAAAGCAAGAGTGATCCTTCATTGCAGCAAGATAATATTGCCTGCAAACACATCTGATGATTCACAAAATTTACGTATTTGTGTCTGCTTCAGCCAGAATTTGCAGTTTCTATGTTCAAAAGATGTTTTATATTACACAGCCAGTTTTGATTATCCAGTTCAAAGGAGCCCGGTCTGGCAGTGAGCACATTAACTGTCCCTGATTAGATGACATCTTTTTTCCATAGTTTAAGAATGAAAACTGTATACTTGTACCCATAAACCTAGAGAAGTGATCTGACTTTAGACTTAGCAGGAAAGAAAGAACATTTTGTTTTGCAAATTGTAGTAATCTTGCTACTGAGAAACTTTTGTTTTCTTTGTGCAGACAGAGGCAGCATGTGCTTTCCAAACCCTGATCAGAGTGGCTATGCTTGCGAAGAAGCATAAAGATGTGTTGACAGATTTATGAAGTAAAGCAGGATCTTTTTGACAGCTAATACAGTTATCGGGGATGGGCATCAGGTTTACCTGCCTGTTTATAATTCAGTGTGGAACAAGGCTCAAGGCAAGTGATTATTAATTCCTCGATTCATCATTATTCGGAGAAAAATCTGCACTCAGCAAGAAAAGTGTGTAATTGGCATTTAAGGTTTAACAAGCTGTCACGTGCAATCACGAGCAGGGATCTGAGATGTGATGTGGTGCACAGAGAAATTTATTGGCAGGTTGTGGGTAAAATTATTGGAGTCAGGTTGCATTACTGCTGAAAGGAGAAACAACATTAAAAATATGTCCTTGGTTTTGCCGTGCAGTCAGTCATTAATGTGTTTTTGCACTCTGTAGGAAGATACTTACTTGGTTCCGGAATTGTTCCATTAAAAAAAAATCCCACATGGACAAGTTCTTCTGTTTTTACCCTCACCCTTTGTAATTTGAGCCAGAAGGTAAGGCAGTCTGGGCTTTGGACGTCTCCATTAGCCTCTCAATGTTGTTGCATGACCAAGCCACAAGGTTTAAATACATGACATAGACATGGCTACAGAATGGATTGTACATGATCTGTGGAGAGAGCAGATTTGATGAGCTGACTGGGCCTACTGATTCATCTTCTTAAGAAGCTACAGTCCTGTTGGGTCAATATGAGCAATGCTAATATATCTTATTCAGGAATGGGGTTCTTGTCTTTTATAATCTGACAGCTGAGAACAGCACTCTTCCAGCCATAGGACTTGAACTCAGCTTTTTCTTAAAGGTCCAACACTTAATCGCTTTATCTTGAGCATTTTTGTTTATTATTTTCTCTTTGATCTTTCAGATTTGAGCTTTCACATCTTCTTGCATTCTCGCTTTGTAACTGCTTCAATAGATAGTAATAAAAATAATTGAGCTAATTATTAATTCAACAAAGACCAGCTTTCTTCCTTAATTGTTGACCTGGACTGTTTACAAAAAGAAACTACTGGTGAGTCTTGGCTAAATTAATTGCCTGTTGAATAAAAATAAAGTAAAAGCAGACTCACTGTGATTTTTGTACTCTGTGGGTCAGAGGGCCGATTTAAAGGGGCAGACTTGCACATACTTACAGTATGTGCAATAGAAACAATGTGCAGGGGTATAGGAAAAAAGCAGGAGAATGGCACTAAACCATCATGCTTGTTTGGAGACACGATGGGCCAAATGACCTCCATCTGCACTGGAACAATTTTGTAATCCTGTGATTTGAAAGAAATCCTGTTCTTCAACCTGCCTACGTCAATTGGTAGCATAATAATTGTATTAGGCTTAATTGGTTAACAGCTATCTTTAATGTTAGACAATTGGTTTCTTTCATTATAACAGTGCCCACACATAATTAACAGCTTATAACGAGAATTCATGGCAGGACATTAGCCATTTGGCTCCTGAATTAATAGAAGAAAATATATTTCCCTTGAACATCCTTTTGCACCATGCATCATAAACACTGGTAATTTGAACAAATCAATTCTGATCTAATGCTGTGAGAATGCGTGGTGATGCAGTATTTTACTGAACTGTTAGGTGTTAAGTTTATGTTTGCAGTATCCTCATACAATGAGTTGTCAGTCTTGGCTGTACTGCAAGTGCAGTGCCAAAGCAAACTACAAAAAGAAAGTGAGTGAGAAGCTGGTATTGCTCAGTCTCATATCTTTCCTACAGGTCAACTCACATGGCCTTGGTCACCGGCACACATGATGCAGAGAAGTTGAGGATGGGTGATAAATCCTATCAATTTATTAATGAATCTTTTAACACTTTTTCTAGTTGAGTACCCTTGAATTACAAAAATAAACTTTCAAACAGAGCTGTGGCTTTAATCGTGACAGAGGGTCCAATGGCTGACTTAGTGCATCATCTCTTAGTTACGTGATGCAGGTAATGTGAAGTGGGAACATATTTTTTTTTCAGTTGAATAAAACGCCTCTATTATGATTCTGGTGGACCATGAGATTAAGCCAATCAAGATTTTTGGTACTGAACATCATTGTGACACACGTACAAGTGAGGAAAAGACAAGCAATGAGTTAAATTACATTCCAACATTGGGTGTGATATGGATTTATATGGCATGTCAACAGAAAGCTCAGTCATACAATGCCTTTTTAATAAATGCACCTGGTTCTAGAGTATTTTAACACACCACCAATCAGGCAGTCTCATGGAGCAGGGCAGTTGTCAGAGAGCTTGCTGATTGAGTTGCTCTGCCGTTAGTGGTACAGATAGAACGGAAAAAATGAAGGAAATGTTGTCCATATGTGATTCTCAACAGCTCTCACATCCTGTCATTGCGCCTCAGTGCAGCAAATATTGTTCTAAGGGGTCAACACTTTAACTAGCTGTTGTCATCTGAACATATATAAATGTTCTTGAACTTCCCGAGCTCCCAACATTCCACTTCTTTGTCATACTTCACCTCTTTTCTCCTTTGCGGATTCAAATGACAAAATGTCTCTTTTGCCACTAGTCTTTGTGCAACGATTTCTCCAGGTTTACACTTTGATAAATGCGATGAATAACCTGACTCTAATTTTCAGCCACAGTTTAGATTTAAATAATGTAAAATGCTAGAAATGTACAGCAATACCATTGGGATTGCAAAAAAAAGGAGTAGCTAATGTTTCAGACAGAGGCTCTTCTTCATGACTGCTCTGAACAAAGATGTTTACCTGAACAGTTAGTCTATCAGACCTGAATGACTTCTTTCCAAATTCTGTGTATACTTGAGTTAAACTTTTACCAAAAGGTTACAGTTCCTTATTTTTTCCAAAAACCTGACCCAGATTGAACACTCAAAAAAATAAATCAACGGCACCATTTCCGCCCCCCCCCCCTTCTCTATATTAGATGACACAGCAACAAGATAAAAAAGGAAACAACTGATACTAAGAATGATTGCTCATGAATTTGATTGCAATGGAAGCCATCGTTAAGCAAAGTCTTGGAAAATTTGAACTGGGGTGCTAATGAGTGGACTATAAATTTCCCAAAATGCAATACATACTATAAAAATACTGGTTCAGAAAGTGCTAATTAAAGACTTATTGCTGAAAAAATACATTTTGTTGAAGCTTTTCATTTTGCACTCAACAGGACAATCACAAGAATGCCAATGTCAGGCGAAACAACAACTTTATACTATATGGGAAGAGGACTCTGATTGGTCGCTAAGGGATTCTGATTGGTAGGTGCATTGCGATGGAGAATGCACCAGTTGATTGTGACTGACAGTTAATTCCCTAGCATTTGTGTTAACTTTTCAAAAAATATTTTTTTATTCTCTTCCTTTTTCACATTTTCTCCCAAATTTACACGCAACAATAAACAATAATCAGTAACGAATGCAATGTCAATCCCCATATCAATAACATCGATCCCATCCTCCCACCAAACCCTCAAACATTAGCCCGCATGTTAACATAAACAAATGACAAAAAGGAATCAGGAATCACCCATAGTCACCATTAACACATACAGTCCCCTCCCCCCCAACCCTCCCACCCACCCCCCCTGACTAATGTTCGATGTATTCCAATTCTTGAAAGTGCATAATGAATAACGCCCCTGAATTGTAGAACCCATCCATCCTTCCCCTCAGTTCAAATTTGACCTTTTCAAGCGTCAAGAATTCCAGCAGGTCCTCCCGCCATGCCAGAACACAGGGTGGAGAGGTTGATCTCCATCATAACAGGATCCGCATTTGGGCGATCAACGAGGCGAAGGCTACAACATCTGCCTCCGCACCCGTTTACAACCCCGGCTGGTCCGACACCCCGAATATGGCCTCTTGAGGGCCCGGGTCCAGTTTCACGTGCATCAATTTATAGATTACCCTAAAAACATCCTTCCAGAAATCCAACAGTTTTGCACAGGACCAAAACATATGAACGTGGTTTGTGGCCCCTCCTCCCCCCGCAACATTCGGGAGACCATATTCAGGGTGTCGAACCAGCCGGGTTTGGAAATGGGTGCGGAGGCAGATGTTGTAGCCTTCGCCTCGTTGATCGCCCGAATGCAGATCCTGTTATGATGGAGATCAACCTCTCCACCCCGTTCCCTGGCATGGCGGGGAGACCTGCTTGAATTCTTGACGCTTGATATCTTCTACCCCCTCAAAGAGCCGGCTCATCCTCGCCCTTGTAAGGTGTGCTCTATAGGTCATAGAAGGCAGAGAGTAGCAATGGAAGGGTGCTTTTCTGATTGGAGAGCTGTGACTAGTGGTGTTCCGCAGG
Source organism: Scyliorhinus torazame (assembly GCF_047496885.1). NCBI lineage: Eukaryota > Metazoa > Chordata > Chondrichthyes > Carcharhiniformes > Scyliorhinidae > Scyliorhinus > Scyliorhinus torazame. The sequence continues at coordinate 65,513,908 of NC_092714.1, read as the reverse complement.
GATCAGTGCTGGGACCTTTGCTGTTCGTAGTATATATAAATGATTTGGAGGAAAATGTAACTGGTCTGATTAGTAAGTTTGCGGACGACACAATGGTTGGTGGAATTGCGGATAGCGATGAGGACTGTCAGAGGATACAGCAGGATTTAGATCATTTGGAGACTTGGGCGGAGAGATGGCAGATGGAGTTTAATCCGGACAAATGTGAGGTAATACATTTTGGAAGGTCTAATACAGGTAGGGAATATACAGTGAATGGTAGAACCCTCAAGAGTATTGACAGTCAGAGAGATCTGGGTGTACAGGTTCACAGGTCATTGAAAGGGGCAACACAGGTGGAGAAGGTAGTCAAGAAGGCATGCGGCATCCTTGCCTTCATTGAGGCCGGGGTATTGAGTATAAAAATTGGCAGGTCATGTTGCAGCTATATAGAACCTTAGTTAGGCCACACTTGGAGTATAGTGTTCAATTCTGGTCGCCACACTACCAGAAGGATGTGGAGGCTTTAGAGAGAGTGCAGAAGAGATTTACCAGGATGTTGCCTGGTATGGAGGGCATTAGCTATGAGGAGAGGTTGAATAAACCTGGTTTGTTCTCACTGGAACAAAGAAGGTTGAGGGGCAACCTGATAGAGGTCTACAAAATTATGAGGGGCATAGACAGAGTGGATAGTCAGATACTTTTTCCCAGGGTAGAGGGGTCAATTACTAGGGGCCATAGGTTTAAGGTCCGAGGGGCAAGGATTAGAGGAGATGTACGAGGCAAGTGTTTTTCCACAGAGGGTAGTGGGTGCCTCGAACTCGCTCCCGGAGAAGGTGGTGGAAGCAGGGACGATAGTGACGTTTAAGGGGCATCTTGACAAATACCTGAATAGGATGGAAATAGAGGGATACGGACCCAGGAAGTGTAGACGATTTTAGTTTCGACAGGCAGCATGGTCGTTGCAGGCTTGGATGACCGAAGGGCCTGTTCCTGTGCTATACTTTTCTTTGTTCTTTGTTCTTTTTATAGACCACCTTCAGCTGTATCAGCCCCAACCTCGCACACGAGGTGGAGGCGTTCACCCTCCGGAGCACCTCACACCAGAACCCCTCCTCCATACCTCTCCCAACTCTTCCTCCCACTTTGCCTTGATCCCTTCCTGTGACACCCTCCCCTCTTCCAAAATAACCCCGGAAACCGTCGATACTACCCCCTTCTCCAGTCCCCCTGTCGTCAGCACCTCCTCCAGCAATGTGGAAGCCGGCTCTACTGGGAAGCTCTGTATCTCCTTTCTGGCAAAGTCTCGAACCTGCATGTATCTAAATATTTCCCCCTGCTCCAGCCCATACTACGCTCCCAGCTCTTTCAATCTTGCAAACCGACTCCAAGAAACAAATCTTTTAGTGTCCTAATTCTTTTCTCGTCCCATCTCCGAAGATTTCCACCCCACTTCCTTGGCTCAAATCTATGGTTCCCCCAAATCGGCATTTCCATTGACCCTGCCCCCAACCCGAAGTGTTGGTGAAACTGCCTCCAAATTCTCAACGAAGCTATTACTACCGGACTCGCTGAGTGTCTCCCCAGAGACGTCGGGAGCAGCGTTGTTGCTAGCGCCTTCAATCCCAACCCCCTACCCAAACTCTCCTCCATTCTGACCCATTGAGAGTCAACCCCTCTTCTCCACATTGGCCGCCCAGTAATAATACATCAGATTCGGAAGACCCAAACCCCCTGCCTGCCTTCCTCTCTGAAGTAGCACCTTTCTAATTCTGGCCACCTCCCCTCCCCATATGAACGAGGTAATCATTCCTTCAATCTCTCTAAAAAATGCCTTTGGCAGGAAAATTGGCAGGCATTGGAAAATAAACAGGAATGGCGGCAGCACATTCATTTTAACTGCCTGTACCCGACACCCCAGTGTCACTCTCCCCACCAAACTGGAAAGGTTGTACCTACGGAGCCCCCCTCCAATCCTGAGCAACCTGCACACTCAAGTATCTAAAGTGAGTCCCTGCCCTATGGAATGGCAGCCCCACCACCCCTGCCCCCACCCCTGGCCGAGACACTCAAAATATTCGCTCTTGTCTAGATTTAATTTGTACCCCGCGAAATACCCAAACACCCGAAGACACTCCAGTATTCCCCCTATTGACACACTTGGTTCCGACACGTATAATAACAAGTCATCGGCATATAAGGACACCCTCTGCCCTATCCCCCACCACGCACTATCCCTTTCCATACCCCCAAGCTTCTTAACGCGATGGCCAACGGCTCAATCGCGAGTGCAAACCATAGTGGGGACATAGGACATCCTTGCCTAGTCCCACGGTGGAGAAGAAAGTATTCCGAGCTGATGTTATTTGTGTGGACACTGGCCCTCGGCTCCTTATACAATAGCTTTACCCAGTCCACAAATCTGTGTCCAATCCCAAACCGCTCCAGAACTGCCATCAAGTATCCCCATTCTACCCGGTCAAATGCTTTCTCGCGTCCAATGCCACAACCACCCTCTGTTTCCTTCCCCTCCGGCGGTGCCATAACCACGTTCAATGCCATCCTAATATTTGAAAAGAGCTGCCTCCCTCTCATGAACCCCGTCTGATCTTCTCCTATCACCTTCGGGAGGCACTCCTCCAGCCTACCTGCCAGTACCTTTGACGAATGTGACATAAAATAGTTAGTTCAAATATTAGTTACAGTAATGTAGATGTGGGCCAGTCTAATAGTAGTGAGTTCACAAAGCACAAAGGACAAAGGAATTCAGAAAGCATGGCAAGGAGGATGGGGAAAAGGATGCTGGGTAACAAGAGGCCCAGGGTTAAGGAATGCGAAGTGAGCCAATCAGGAGATATGGCCAGGTCAGGAGGGGTATAGGATGACCTATGGGAATCTTGTACGTGAAACCTGATGCCATTTGAATGTATTTGCATAGATCTCTTTGTTTCCGACCTCACTCGGTTCGAGAGATTTTAGGAGACAGCTTCTGTGTTCTGAGTCTCTGTGAAGTGAGTCAGCCTTGCAAGTTGGTTAAAACTAAATAATACTATGCCTACAAATCCATCTTGAATTTTATTGAGGCCAGAATGACGGGTAAAGAATTCAATGTTTTGTCATTTGGTGCCGAAAACCCGGGATTTCTCCAGACGGTCACCGGCCAGCTGCGAAATCAGAATTAGACTGATGTTGGACAAGGAAAGTGGAAATGGGCCCACAGTGTGTGTAGCTGGAAAATGACCACATTGATTTTCCCCTCTTCTCATGGTCTGATTGGTCTGGTCACTCACGGTTGGTACGGAAAGATCGTCTCGACGAAATCAAAGGTCAGTCTGGAGATTAGAAAATTAAACTAATGGGATATCATAATATTGATAGTTCAGTTTTGGGTTAATTTTGGAATTGATGGGACATCGAAATGATGGTTTAATTCCACGTGTGTGTTTTGGAATTTATGGGACATCGAAATGATGGTTTAATTCCACGTGTGTGTGTTTTTGATGAACTGATGGGGCATCGGAAGGATGGTTCAGTTCCACGAGTGTTTTTGAAACTATAGTTGATTAAGCTAAAATTGTATCCATGGACTATAGTGGCATGAAACGCAGTCTTGAGGACTAGTTAGAGATTATGGGGAATTGCTTGGATAAATTTCAAAACAAAGACGCATAGAACTGGATGTTGCATGTTAGTTAAAGTAGAAGTCTCTCAAAGGGTTAACAGCAGCCAAAGCTAAAGGCTACAGACAATGCTTCTCACATGGGCATTGATATAACAGGCAGCCTGTGGTGTAATCGGATACCTTTCTTTCGAGTCAGTGAAACTCCAGCAAAGTTACGTTTTGAATTAATTAAAGGAAACCAGTGGATTTCTCCACCTTTTTGATACAAGTTAATTATTTTAGCAAGCAGTTGATTGAAATTGCCAGAATCTTAAGTTTGAATTACTTGAAATAATGTTTATTTCATTTTATTTGTGAATTAATAGAAACTTAAAGAAACTCACTGACACCATTTTAAAAAGTGTAGATCTGGAGATGACAGTTGACTTTGCTCCGGTATAAATCACCGCAGCTAACTGTTCCCTCATTGATAGCAGCCAACATTTTTGTGAATGTAAGAAAAACTTGTTAAAAGAAAAGTTGTTGAGATAAAGAATTAATTAAGTTGTAAAAGTTATACAAGTTTGTGTTAAGCAAATCTTAAATTTAGTTCTGAGTTTAGATCAGAACTAAGCTCGCAGTTTGCAGTAATTCAATTTGAATTTTCAAACATTTTAAGTTTTAAAAGAAAACTGTTAAAACAACTTTGCCAAGCAGCAAAAATTGCTATTGGTCATAAATAGGCAAATAAAAAAAAATAAAAAAAGAGCCAAAGTATGAAAGCTAAAGAGTTAATTGGATTATGGAGACAATATTGTCAAGAGGAGAGGGATAAGATCATGTTATCAAGTTGGCAAGAAAATGCCCTTAAAATGGGGATTCCAATTAGTGAAGGGGGAACCAGAAAACTTTGGAGATCTTGAAAAAGGAATGGGCATTCAAAAAACGCGCAAGTAAAGAGAGGGTGGACTCGAGTTTTTTTTAAATGGGCTACATAGTTCAATGGCTGGCCTTGCATTGACAGAGGCAGATGGTGACCTAGAGAATTGGACCATGTCGGTTGGAATCCCGACTGCACCAGTAGCATTGTCTGCTCTAATTCCAGAACCACCAGGGTACCATAATTTATATCCAGTCACTGCTCCCCAGATTCAAATCATCCCAGCCTCTCCAGTCCCTTCGGTTGATAGTTTGAGTCCTATTTCTGCACCTTCACTGTCTGTTAGAGAAGGGGAGCTCTGTTCCACAAGCCCAGTTAGCTCTAGGACCCGATCTCAGACAATGAGAGAGGGGCCTGATCCTATCCAGAAACAATTACGCATACCACCTAGATCGTTTAAGACCGATATGGTAGGACATAAAAGTATGAGAACAAAGAAATAAGACGGGAATGGTTCTGAGGAGCCGGAGCTCCCCCTAGTGGAAGGGAAGGACGTCAAAGTCTTTGAAGAGCCAGAGGAATCCGCTAAAGCGCCCCCTAGTGAGACTCTGAGACAGTTGCCGATTCGGAAAATACCCAACCCTGATGTTGCAACAGCAGCAGCCCAGCCCACGATAGACGTTTTTTCCCATGGAGACCCAGGGAGTTGAATGACAGGAAGAAATCTCCTGCTGCTTTCGTGGACAACCTGAGAACTACCATCTCAGTTTATCAAGCTGATTCTAGGGACCTCTGGGCCCTAGTCCAACAGCTTTTAACCCCAGCAGAGCACTGCAGTAACCTCAACCACTTGAATTATGCTAGCCATGCCGCACTTCAGCAAGCCCATGCCTTGGACGATGATAGACGGGCACAAATCCTGAATGCGTTGAATGCCACATTTCAAAAGCCCATAAACATCTCTGCTATCTTAGACCTCAAACTTAAAAAGACTGAGGAGCCAGAGGAATTTCTGGAACATTTTAATGAAATCTACCGTGGGCAGTCAGGCGACTTGCTGTACCAAAATGGTCAGAATTCCCCTCAATATTGTGCTATGTTAATGCATTGCCTACCACCTTCCGTGGCTACTGCTGTGAAATGTAATAACATGAATTGGACAGAGAACGACCCTTCCCAGATGGCCAGGGCAGTCAGATTTTATTGGAAGGAGGGTGTAGACCAGGAAGGAGGCTCAGTTACAAAGATTAAGACTGAGTATGTAATGAAAAACGATGATCTGAGACCCCAACCAGTGGCAGATATAGAGGGAACAATGCATGTTTTAATTGTGGCCGTACAGATCACTGGCATCAGGAATGCCCCTTTAAAAGACGGGCAGCAGAAGGAGACTACCAAGGAGGGGGTACCCACCAAGGGGAGGACAGATGAAGTACACCGACTTCTCCCAGGCAAACCCTTTCCCAACACAAGATTGACTAGCTAATTTAGTCATAAGGACTCTCCAATCGGACAGGGAACCTATTATCTCTCTGCAGATTGAAGATCAACATTACCCATTTGTAATCGACACTGGAGCAGCCATGTCTTCGGTACAATCAGAACGTCGACTACCACTATCCGACCACACCCAGCATTTGTCGGGGTTCCAAGGACAGGTGTGTGAGTATCCTATTTCTGAACCTGTGACAGTCACTTATGAGAATAAGTCTACAGATCATCAGTTTGTGGTGACTACTGGATTGGACTGTAACTTGTTGGCCCGAGATTTATTGTGTATCTTCCAGCTACAGTTAGAGTGCGGAGACGAAGGGGTAACGGTTCAATCATGGAGGATGAGACAACAGTGCTATATTTCTATTACACCCCAGTGGTGGACGTTAGACATTGAACATTCACTGCACCACGTTACCCTGGCCTATGACAGAACCGGACAGAACAGGGAGTTGGAGGACAAATACCGGCCGTTAAATGGGACCGAATGGCCAGTCAAGATTACAGCCACAGTCACGGGAAAATAAGGTGCAGCCGATTTTGTACCAATACCACCACATTTATGGCCACAGTCAGCTTCTGTAGGCCCTCATGTTACACGTCAGGTCCACGACCTGTACCATGCCAAGGATCTGGGGCCTATGGTAAGGAGGGCAGTGGATCATTCAGACCCAACAGAGTACGCACTTCAAGTCATGCCAGACGGCACTTCCATAAAATATTTTGAGGTCCCTGAAACGATTAGCACTCAACGTCAGCATCACCTGGGGCGTGACGTTTTGGAATATGTCAACCCACAGCTCTGGAAGAATAGGAGATTCCTTACCTCGGCCGGCACAGAAATATCCCACCGGGGTTTAGTTAATGACTTACTTCAGGCCCTCCTTATGCCCGCGCAGATTTCCGTCATTAAATGCGCTGCCCATACAAACAGTAAGACCCCAGTTGACGTTGGTGATGAACGAGCAGATTGTGCAGTGCGGACAGCCGCGCAAATTCAGCAAGTGATGGTGCCTAAAATGTTAAGTCAGACTAAACATTCTGCAATAAATAGGTCTGCCTCTGACAAGCCAATGCCAACCATCCAAGACGTCATAAGCTTACAGGAGGACGCTGTTGAGTGATAAACAAATGTGGAAACGGTTAGGTTGCACATATGATTCTGTTTCTTCTTTATGGACCACGCCAGCACATCAGACTTGTATGTCTGATGTACTGGCTTTATGGGTCATCGAATGTGTACACTTTGCAACTCATTGTGGGGCTCGGGGGACTAGTGATTTGTTGCTGAACACTTGGTGGCACCCTAAAATGCAGGGGCTGGCCCAGAGTATCAGTAGTCGGTGTTTGATTTGTCAGCAATATAACACCGGCAAAGGTATCCCTTGTGGTATGAGGCAAACCCCGTTGCCCAGTGGTCCCTTTGAGACGCTCCAAATGGATTGCATTGAGTTGGAAAGGTGTCAATGTTGTCAATGTTATAAATATGTTTTGGTTATTGTGGATGTGTTCAGCAGATGGGTCGAGGCGTATCCGACTACCGATAATAAAGCTGCTACTGTGGTTAAAGTTCTGATGCGGGAAATCATTCCCTGGTACGGCATACCAGCTCAGTTAAGTTCTGATAACGGGCCTCATTTTATTGGACAGATTAACAAAGAGTTCTGCTCCCAGTTGGGCATACGCCAGCAGTTACACTATGCGTACCGGGTTGGTTGAGAGACACAATCAGACTCTCAAAACTAAATTGACTAAATTAAGAGCAGACACGGGACTGACATGGCTTAAATTGCACCCCATTGCCCTCTTCCAGCTGTGGGTTACACCTGCGGGATCGGCCCGGCTCTCTCCTGCCGAGATCCTTTATGGCAGGCCCCTTAGAACTCCCTGGAACCTGCATGTTCCCAGACTGGTTCAGTTTCACCATATGACTGAAGCAATGACTACCTATGTTCTAGCCCTCACTAAGGTTCTCAAGAAGCTTCATGGGCAGGTCCGCGGGTCTTACCCGTCACCGTCTCCATTACCTAGCTCACTTTCAGTGCAGCCTGGTAGTTATGTCACGGTCAAAAATTGGACTCGGAAAGGGTCGGAGCCACGATAAGAGGGGTCCTTCCAAGTTCTCCTTACCACCCCCACTTCAGTTAAAGTGGAGGGGCGGAGTGCTTGGGTCCACCTCCCCCACTGTAAAAAGGTTGGTCACTAACCTGCCTCCCTTCCCCAGAGCTGTTTTACAGGCATGGAGCATGATGGGGTGGCTATGCACCGCCTGTGTAATCTTCGGCCCCGCCTCGCTTGGAGTGACATCGGCGACGGAAATGGAAAAGGGAAGTATCATCTACACCTGTAACCTCAACCAAAATACAAGGACATTTCACTTATGCAGAGGTGACGTCCCCATATACGAGGACATGGTATTGACTCGTGGAAGGTCATCAGGTTAACGGACAATGCAGGACTCATGAAGCAATTGCACCGGTCCCGGCGATGGGAAGGGAACATTACATGGACATTGCCTTGTTTTTGGAGTACATGTAAATTTGATTTTGGATGTGTTAAGATTGGTGCCATAAAGGTAAAGTCAGACCGTGCGGAGAGGGTAGGAAGAGGTTGGGAGAGAGGGGGACTAGAGAGAGGACGGAGCGTGTGAGAAGGGGAGTACAACTAGAACGTAGGTTATCAGGAGCTATACTTAATTCATTTAGGACCCAGAATGAGGAAAACCTGGGTAGTATGAATCTCTTCTACCAGATCTACCACCGCTTGTATGGCTGGGGACGGGTTGTCTGTCATTGTCAGTGTTCCGAGCCACTGCCCGAGCAAGTCACTCTTCCTTACGATCCGGGTTCAGCACCACCGGCTATTTGCCTTCCCCTTCCTCGGGATAATTCCCACTCACAGTATGATAGGCTGCAACGGTGGAGGGCGTACATACCTAGCCACTTCACTCCCAATAGAGACTCCCGGTCGTACGAGAATTGTTTCAGCAGTGACGGGTACGGCTGTTTGCTGGTAGAGGTGGAAATGAATATAAATGTCTGTTCCCCACCTGTACGGACAGGAGGTGTCATATCACTCAGGCGTCTGGCCAATGCGTCTGTTACAACACCACGTGCGTTCCATTGAACGCCGGCCTCCAGCTCCTTTGTGGCTGGGCGAATGTCTCTCACATCACTGTTGGGACTAGGGCTTTCCGCATTGCTGGGAGGCCCGAATGGGCGTTCCAAAGCTGGATAAACTGGGCTACTGGGGGATCCCTACGCAACCGATATACTGATTGTGATGCTAGCCTGCACACGGAGCAAGGATACTACTTTTTTTAATGGCACAGCGACCAATATTTAGTCACCCCCATTTCCCCGCCAAATTGCTATCGGGACTCTAGTCTCTATCACAGTCCCCTGCCCCTTGGCGTGGATACTTCACAATCAGTTGGCACGCCGGGCAGTCTCTGCCGAATTCTGCGAGAACTGAAAAAAACCTCAGGTTCTCGCACCCAACCTGGGCCACTTAGCCGGATGGGGAATTCTGAGCGTCTAGACACTGGGAGGTGTGGGGGGGGGGGGTTCCTTGGCGGTCAGCGATAGGAATTATTTTATTTGTGGCCTTACCATCCTGGGAAACGAAACCTTGGGAGCCCTTGGGGCAATAACCAAGGAATTGTCTCAGATGCGGTTGTTTGCCATGCAGAACCGGTATGCTCTTGACTATCTTCTGGCCCATGAGGGTGGGGTATGCGCCATAGTGCAGGGCAAGTGTATCATGGGAGTTCAAGACCTAACCGCTAACATCACTAAATTTATGGATCGCTTATGGGATCACCTGGACGGTATGCAGGAACCTGGCTCTTGGGGTAACTGGAGATTCGGAGATTGGAAGGACTGGTTGATAAATATGGCCATGTATTTAGCAGTGGCACTCGGCTGCATCTTTGTGGGCCTAGCCATCCTTAAATGCGTGATGGGTAGAATGCAGGGTGCACTGGAACAGATAGCCGTTCCTAGAATCTTGGCTGTTAGGATCCACGAGGGTGCAGCGGATGATGGGGTGCTGCAACAGGAATTGGAAATGCAGCGACGAATCTCAGATAGGTTATCATGAAATGATAAAAGGAGGGAATGATGAATGTGATATAAAATAGTTAGTTCAAATATTAGTTACAGTAATGTAGATGTGAGCCAGTCTAATAGTAGTGAGTTCACAAAGCACAAAGGACAAAGGAATTCAGAAAGCATGGCAAGGAGGATGGGGAAAAGGATGCTGGGTAGCAAGAGGCCCAGGGTTAAGGAATGCGAAGTGAGCCAATCGGGATATATGGCCAGGTCAGGAGGGGTATAGGATGACCAATGGGAATCTTGTATGTGAAACTTGATGCCATTTGAATGTAGTTGCAGAGATCTCTTTGTTTCCGACCTCACTCGGTTTGAGAGATTTTAGGAGACAGCTTCTGTGTTCTGAGTCTCTGTGAAGTGAGTCAGCCTTGCAAGTTGGTTAAAAATAAATAATACTATACCTACAAATCCATATCGAGTTTTATTGAGGCCAGACTGACGGGTAAAGAATTCAATGTTTTGTCACCTTCGCCAATATCTTTGTGCCCACGTTTAAAAGTGATATGGGCCCATAGAACCCACACTCCGTCGGATCCTTATCTTTCTTAAGTAACAGGGAAATTGATGCCAGCCTCAAAGTTTGTGGTAACATCCTCTTCCCTATCGCCTCTTCAAACATTCCCACCATCAGCTGTACCAGCTTATTTTTGAATTTTTTATAATATTCCAACGGAAACCCATTCGGTCCTGCCACCTTCCCCAACTGCATACTTCCAATCACATCTTATATCTCCTGCTCCACTATCGTCCCCTCTAATGTAGCCCTTGTCGTAATATCCACTCATGTATATAATGAGATGCAGACAGGCAGTGATTGACACACAGGATGACCAGTAAGCACACAACACAGTGCAGCCAATCACCAGACAGGACACTGCCACTATAAAGCCAGAGGGCACTAGGTTTCCCGCTCTCTCTGGACCCAGCCACTGAGACAGTCAGAGTCCACGAGCTAGCACAGTGCAAACATCATGCGGTAGCTAGTAAGTCTGGTCAGGCTACTACAAGGTCTCCAGTCAGTTCAGTACAGTGTCGACCCACAGCTGAATATGTATATCAGTTTTATCGTTGAATAAAACAGTGTTGGATCTTCTCCAGTGTTAGACGTCTGTTTCTAGCTTCCCTGCATCGAGTGCAGTCCACATCGAACCTACCTGTCTAACACATCATGGTACCAGAGTGATACTGATCTTGATGGACCTACCTCGAGTGAATCAGCATTGACCAGCAAGCAGCCATCCAATGAAATGGAAAACATCCAGCCTCCTCCGCAGTTCTGCATCTCCGGCAATCTCGGCGCCAATTGGAAAATCTTCAAGCAAAAGTTCCTCTTGTACATCGAGGCCTCTGACCTCGAAGCAGCATCGGATGCCAGGAGGATTGCGCTATTTCTCTCCATCACGGGGAACCACGCCATCAACATCACCTTAGGTTCGCTGATGGCGAAGACAAAACGAAATTCAAAACAGTCCTGCTGACGTTTGACAGCCACTGCGACATTGAGGTGAATGAGAGCTTTGAACGGTACGTTTTCCAGCAGAGGTTTCAGGGTAAGGGTGAACCTTTTCAGTCCTTCGTGACCCATCTCCGCATCCTAGCGCAGTCATGTAACTATGACTCGATGGCTGATTTCATGATCCGGGATCAGATCGTTTTCGGGGTCCACTCCGACTCCCTTCGGCAGCAGCTCCTGAAAGTCAAACATTTGACCTTCTCTGTCGCTATCGAGATGTGCGATGTCCATGAGCATGCTAAGAATCGTTACTCCCACATCAGGGCGGCAGAAACTGCAAAGCTGGCCTCCCACGAGGCGGAATGGGTGCAGGCCATTGCACAAATGCAGGGCCTGAGCATCGAGGAGAGTGGCCATTTCGCACGCTTTTCCCGGGTCCCTGTGCATGCGTGCCACGACCGAGTTGACGACGAGCCCGACAACACGACTGCGCAGGTGCGTACGTTGACCGACCGCACTGCGCGATGGTGCACGGAACGCGCTGACGACGGCGTCATGACGTGTCCGAATTGTGGCTCCGCCCATTTAAAGTGTCAATGCCCGGCAAAAGGACGCCGGTGTCTACAGTGTGGCAAGCTTGGCCACTACGCAGCCCTTTGCAGATCTGCTCCACCGCTCAGCAGCCAGCGATCCCAGCTGCGGTGCAGAAGTGTCCGCTCAATACAACAAGGCATGCCAGATTCCGATCCCGACAGCCCAACAGACCCTGATGCTGAGTGCCTCAAGTTCCCATACCGGGTGGGCATCATAACTACACATGCGCTGCCTTCCACCACAACGGCAAAACACCTCTCGATCCCGACGACGAGTGGTGTGTTGTCCTCACAGTTAACAAGGCTTGCATCCGATTTAAACTGGACACCGGCGCATCAGCGAACCTCATCTCAAAATCCGACCTCGACACCATCCGCGCCAGACCAAGCATTCTTCCACCGGCCTGCCAGTTGCTTGACTACAATGGCAATGCCATAGCTGCCAGTGGCTCCTGTCAACTATCCAACAAGACGATCAAGGCAACACTGCATTTGAAATCGTCAGGCCTGACAGAGCGTCCCTGCTCGGTGCTCGAGCCTGCAAGCTCCTGAACCTGGTTCAGCGAGTCCACACCATGTCATCATCACCGGCAACGGCCTCGCCTGATGGAAACTTGCAAGCCGACATAGATGACATTATCACGCAGTACCACAGCGTATTCGATGGAATGGGCATGCTCCCATACCGATATAAAATCCTGCTCAAGCCGAATGCCACCCCTGTAATTCATGCACCACGCCGGGTGCCGGCACCCCTCAAGGATTGTCTGAAGAAGCAACTACAGGACCTCCAGGGCATCATATCGAAGGTCACAGAGCCAACAGACTGGGTCAGCTCCATGGTCTGCATAAAGAAGCTGTCAGGGAAGCTTCGCATTTGCATTGACCCTAAGGATCTAAACCGCAACATCATGTGGGAGCATTACCCAATACCAAAACGTGAAGAATTGACCAGTGAGATGGCTCATGCCAAATTCTTTACTAAGCTGGACGCCTCCAAGGGTTTTTGGCAAGTACAGCTGGACGCGTCCAGTCGCAAGCTGTGCACGTTCAACACCCCGTTCGGTCGCTACTGGTACAACCGGATGCCTTTTGGGATCATATCTGCCTCCGAAGTATTTCACCGCATCATGGAGCAGATGATGGAGGGCATTGAGGGGGTGCGAGTATATGTTGACGACGTAATTTTCTGGTCCACAACGCCCCAGGAACACATCACTCACCTCAAGAAGGTATTCCAGAGAATTCATGGACATGGTCTCCAGCTCAACAGGGCCAAGTGCTCATTTGGTCAATCGGATATTAAGTTCCTGGGTGACCACATCTCGCAGCAGGACATGCAGCCAGATGCCGACAAGGTCTCGGCGATCAACGCCATGAAAACCCCGGAGGACAAGAAGGCGGTCGCCGCTTCCTTGGGATGGTCAACTTCCTCAGGAAATTCATTCCCAATATGGCATCCCACACCACGGCCCTCCGCCATCTCGTGAAGAAGTCGACGGAATTGCAGTGGCTGCCCACGCATGAAGAGGAATGGCGCGAGCTGAAAGTAAAGCTCACCACAGCCCCGGTTCTAGCGTTCTTCGACCCAACCAAGGAAACCAAGATATGGACTGATGCAAGCCTGGACGGCATTGGGGCGATGCTCCTTCAGCAGGATGACTCCGCATCCTGGGCTCCAGTGGTGTATGCCTCCAGGGCCATGACGCCCACTCAGCAACGGTTCGCTCAGATTGAGAAGGAGTGTCTGAGCCTCCTGACAGGGATAGTCAAGTTTCACGACTGAGTTTACGGCCTGCCAAAATTCACGGTAGAAACGGACCACAGGCCTCTAGTCCATATAATCCAGAAGGATTTAAATGGCATGACACCTCGGTTACAGTGAATTCTTCTTAAGCTATGCCGCTACGACTTCGAACTTGTCTACATGCCAGGCAAAGAGCTGATCGTTGCAAATGCCCTATCCAGGTCCATTACCACACCGTGTGAACAAAGTGACTTCATCTGCCACATAGAAGCACAAGTGCAGTTGTGTGCCACCAACCTTCCGGCCTCTTACGAACGGGTGGTCCAAATTCGTGAGGAGACGGCCAAGGATCTCCTGCTGCAGCATGTGATGCAGCACCTTACCAATGGCTGGCAGAAGAGAAATGTCCCCAGTTCTATAACGTGAAAGATGATCCGACGGTGGTGGAGGGAATCCTTCTGAAACTCGACAGGATCGTAATTCCTCAGAGCATGCGGGCTATGGTGCTGGGCCAACTCCATGAGGGTCACCTTAGGGTCGAGAAATGCCGATGCAGAGCTCAGGATGCGGTCTATTGGCCGGGCATCAGCCAGGACATTGCCGACACAGTCCTCAACTTCCCCACCTGTCAGAAGTTTCAACCAGCTCAACCCAAGGAAACGCCGCAACAGCACGAGATCGTGACCTCTCCGTGGTCCAAAGTAGGTGTAGACCTTTTCCACGCCAAGGGGCGTGACTACATAATCTTGGTCGACTACGTCTCTAGTTACCCAGAAGTGGTGAAACTGTCCGACCTCACGTCGAAGGCGGTAATCAAAGCCTGCAAAGAAACGTTTGTCAGGCATGGGATTCCGCTCACGGTAATGAGCGACAATGGTCCATGCTTTTACAGCCAGGAATGGTCTGATTTTGCACAGTCCTACAACTTCCGTCACGTAACCTCCAGTCCCCACTACCCTCAGTCAAACGGGAAGGCCGAGAAAGGGGACCATATTGTAAAGCGGTTGCTGTGCAAAGCTGCAGACTCAGGCTCCGACTTCAACCTGGCGATGCTGGCATATAGGGCAACCCCACTGTCCACTGGGTTGTCTCCAGCGCAGATGCTCATGAATTGCACTCTGAGCACCACAGTTCCAGCCATCCATGTTCCAGACCTTGACCACCTCACGGTCTTACAGAAAATGTAGCAGTCACGGTTCCAACAGAAGGCCACATACGATGCTAATGCCATGGATCTACCCGAGCTGGCCCCAAGTGATCATGTTCGTGTCCAGTTGCCTGAGGGCGGCTGGTCAGCCACAGCTGTTGTGATCAAACAAGTGGCCCCAAGATCGTTCCTTGTCCGCATGGCTGATGGCTCCCTGCTACGGCGCAACAGACGGGCACTGCAGAGTTCCACGCCCGCTACCTGACCAAATTGCCCCGCTGCCTACGATGCTTCCTCCAGACGTACCCTGCCACGAGGCCACCGATCTACCAGCAATCCTGCCGGCCCATGCGACCACCGCGATGGCAGCGATCCCGTCTATCCATGTGCAGGCGGCTCCTGATCCACCTCTGCGGCAATCGACAAGAATTCGTCGCCCACCACAAAGACTGAATCTGTAGACTGAACTTTTGTACATTTTGTGACTTCATCGATTTAACCTCTGTAAATATTGTTTCGTTTGCCAAGTATCGGCACTATTGACACCTCCTATGTATATACGTTCATTTAGACACATTTTGTATATAGTCAGGCATATATATATATATACGCACGCACACCTTAGTATTTATTTATTTTTTAAAAAGGGCAGATGTCATAATATCCACTCATGTATATAATAAGATGCAGACAGGCAGTGATTGACACACAGGATGACCAGTAAGCACACAACACAGTGCAGCCAATCACCAGACAGGACATTACCACTATAAAGCCAGAGGGCACTAGGTTTCCCGCTCTCTCTGGACCCAGCCACTGAGACAGTCAGAGTCCACGAGCTAGCAAGTGCAAACACCATGCGGTAGCTAGTAAGTCTGGTCAGGCTACTAAAAGGTCTCCAATCAGTTCAGACCCACAGCTGAATATGTATATCAGTTCTATCGTTAAATAAAACAGTATTGGATCTTCTCCAGTGTTAGACGTCTGTTTCTCGCTCCCCTGCATAGAGTGCAGTCCACATCGAACCTACCTGCCCAATACATCAGCCCTGTCCCCCTCCCCTAACCTTGGGTGCTCCAGACCATCTACAAATTCCTGCATCTCCTGGCCTCCCCCAGGTGGCTCTGACCTGTACAAGCAATTCCTTAAAGACCTTGTTAATCTGATCTGGAGCTACCACCAACTTCCCTGCCCTGTCCCGCACCTGGACAATTTCCTTTGCCGCAGCCTCCCTCCGGAGCTGACCCGCCAACATACCGCCTTCTCTCTATGCTCGTAAACTGCCCCCCTTGCTCACCTCAATTGGCGCACCGCCTTCTTGGTAGATAGTCGGTCAAAGCTCGTCTGGAGTCCCTTCCTCACCCCTCACCACCGCCTTTAAAGCCTCCCAGACAACCACCTTCGACACCTCACCCGTACAGTTAAAACCAACATATTCCTCGATTATCTTTTCAGTTTGGTCACAGAACCCTCGGTCCCCCAACAGTCCCACATCTAACTTCCACCCTGGTCTCTGTACCA
The DNA here is from genome assembly GCF_047496885.1 of Scyliorhinus torazame. Lineage (NCBI taxonomy): Eukaryota > Metazoa > Chordata > Chondrichthyes > Carcharhiniformes > Scyliorhinidae > Scyliorhinus > Scyliorhinus torazame. The sequence goes on along the minus strand of NC_092714.1, from coordinate 65,497,381 downwards.
CCCCTTTCTCTAGTACCATATCCACCCAATGCGGAGCATGATCTGATATTGCAATTACTGAGTACTCCAACCCTTTAACCCCAGCCAGCAGCGCCTTCCCCACCATAAAAAGGTCGAGCATTTGAACATAGAACATAGAACTGTACAGTATAGGCCCTTCGGCCCACGATGTTGTGCTGAACTAGTCTGAAACTGAGATCAAATCAACCTACTCCCAATCATTCGAGTGCACTCCACATGCCTATCCAAAACCGCTTGAAAGTTCCTAAAGTGTCCGACTCCACTACCATAGCTGGGAGTGCGTTCCACGCCCCAACCACTCTCTGAGTAAAGAACCTACCTCTGACATCCCTCCTATATCTTACACCATGAACCTTATAGTTATGCCCCCTTGTAACAGCTACATCCACCCGAGGAAAAAGTGGCTGAATGTCCACTTTATCTATCCCTCTCATCATCTTATACACCTCAATTAAGTCACCTCTCATTCTCCTTCGCTCCAATGAGAAAAGCCCTAGCTCCCTCAACCTTTCCTCCTAAGACCTACCTTCCATCCAGGCAGCATCCTGGTAAATCTCCTTTGCACCCTTTCCAATGCTTCCACATCCTTCCTATAATGAGATGACCAGAACTGCACACAATATTCCAAATGTGGTCTAACCAAGGTTTTGTACAGTTGCAGCATAACCTCACGGCTCTTAAACTCAATCCCCCTGTTAATAAATGCTAACACACTATAGGCTTTCTTCACGGCTCTATCCACTTGGGTGGCAACTTTCAGAGATCTATGGACATGATCTCCGAGATCTCTCTGCTCCTCCACATTCTTCAGAACCCTGCCGTTAACTCTGTAATCCACATTCAAATTTGTCCGACCAAAATGAATCACCTCACACTTATCAGGATTAAACTCCATCTGCCACTTTTCAGCCCAGCTCTGCATCCTATCAATGTCTCTTTGCAGCCTACAACAGCCCTCCACATTATCCACTACTCCACCAATCTTGGTGTCATCAGCAAATTTACTAACCCTACCTTCAACTCCATCATCCAAGTCATTGATAAAAATCACAAATAGCAGAGGACCCAGCACTGATCCCTGTGGTACACCGCTGGTAACTGGGCTCCAGGATGAAAATTTACCATCTACCACCACCCTCTGTCTTCTATGTGATAGCCAGTTACTGATCCAATTGGCCAAATTTCCCTCTATGCCATGCCTCCTTACTTTCTGCATGAGCCGACCATGGGGCACCTTATCAAACGCCTTACTAAAATCCATGTATAAGGCATCAACTGCTCTACCTTCATCTATGTACCTAGTTACCTCCTCAAAGAATACAATCAAACTTGTGAGGCAAGACTTACCCCTCACAAATCCGTGCTGACTATCCTGGATTAAGCTGTATCTTTCCAAATGATCATAAATCCTATCCCTCAGGACACTTTCCAATAATTTACCTATGACCGAAGTGAGACTAACTGGCCTAGGATTCCCAGGGTTATACCTATTCCCTTTCTTGAACAAGGGGACAACATTCACCTCTCTCCAGTCTTTTGGCATTATTCCTGTAGACAGTGAGGACATAAAGATCAAAGCCAAAGGCTCTGCAATCTCATCCCTCACCTCCCAAAGAATCCTAGGATATATCCCATCAGGCCCAGGGGACTTATCTATCCTCAGGCTTCTCAAAGTTTCTAACACATCTTCCTTCCGAATATCTACCTCCTCCAGCCTACCAGCCTGTATCGCACTATCCTCCTCAACAACATGGCCCTTCTCCTTTGTGAACATTTGTATAAACTTAAAGACAGCATGACCGTACCAAACCAGCCATAGAATCATAGAATCCCTACAGTGCAGAAGGAGGCCATTTGGCCCATTGCGTCTGCAACGACTCTTTGAAAGACCACCCTATTCCCAAGCCTATTCCTGCAACTCCACCCTAAGGAGCAATTTAGCATGGCCAATCCACCTAACCTGCACATCCTTGGACTGTGGGAGGGAACCGGAGCATCAGGAGGAAACCCACAGAGACACAAGGAGAATGTACAAATTCCATACAGACAATTACGTGTGGTCAGAATCAAACCTGGATCCCTGGTACTGTGAGGCAGCAGTGATAAGCCAGTGCTTGCAAAATGCACAACACAGTATCCAACATTAGATTCTACGATGGACAGCATTTGCAAAATATGTGCTAAACGTTGAGCTGACAATCAATTTAAGATTGTCATTTGGGCTCACAGTGTGGCACATTTATGTGTACTGAAAGCTACATATATTCGTACAAAGAGTGCTGTTCTTTGCAGACAGAAAGAACGTGGACACACATTGTGCCTGTTTCAGCTAAACAAAATAAGTGATCCCCATTCATTGCTTCATTCCTCAGTGTAATGGCTTGGCCAATCAAACTGCCTAGTTTAAATTTTAGATGTTTACCAGTTAACTGTCAGCCACCATCAACTGATGCAATCTCCAGGACGCTGCCTCCAACAATCAGAGTCCACTTGTCAAGCAATCATCATCCTCTTCTCATACAATATAAATCTGTTATTTCTACTGATATTGGTATTCGTGCAGTTGTCCTGATGAGTGCAAGGCTAAAAGCGTCAACAAAATGGCATTTTCAGTAAATACACATTACTGCCACTCTTTGAATTTGTTGGTGTCATAAAATGCCTTTAAAGGAAGGAAAATATTTCATATGATCCAGTCTTAGTTCCACTTTTGCTTTGAGCAGAGCACAGACACAAGTCTCTCATGCCTTCAAGCTTTATATCTATATGTAACTGTTCTCATGTGCCCAGTCTTAATAACTGAACCCACAGCATGTTTACGCAATCCCGTATGAGTGATTTGGGCCTTTTGTCTTATACAGTAAATAAGCCCAAGATATATTATCATTATTACCAAACAACTACTGAATAACTTTTGAATCATGTTTATCAATACATAAGACGATAACAAAACCTACATCACCTGTATCAGCTGTGGCTCTAACATATCACTCTGTTAACAAAATGCCATCTTGTGCCTGTAGTAATGACTCTCATTCAGAGCAGGAGCCTGCTCCACCATTTGATAAAATCATGGCTGATCTGATTGTGGCCTCAACTCCACTTTCCTGTCTGCCCCCATATAACCTTTGACTTGATTGCCAATGAATAATCTATCTAACTCAGTCTTAAAGGTATTCGATGACCCAGCCTCCATTGTTCTCTGGGAAAGAGAATCCCAAAGACTAATGATCCTCCAAGCAAAAATATGCCTCCTCGTCTCTGTCTTAAATGAGAGACCACTGATTTTTAATTGCCTCGCTTAGTACTAGTCTTCCTCATAAGGGGGAGCATCCCCTTAGCATCTACCCTGTCAAGTCCCCTTAGGATCTTAAATGTTTCAATAAGATTCTATCTCATTCTTCTAAACTCCAATGGGACACCCAGATCCTTCGGTACCTCAGAGTTGAGCAGTCTGTCCCCATTTAAATAATATGCTGCTTTTCTATTCTTCCTGCAAAATTGGCCAAGTTCACATTTTCTCACGTTATAGCTATCTGCCAAATGCTGCTCACTTAACCTATCCATGTCCTATACAGACTGCCTAGGTCGTCTTCCCAACTTATTTTCCCACCTATCTTTTTGGGTCATCAACAAATTTAGCAACCTTAAATTCGACCCTTCTATCGGACCCAAGTCGATAGGTTTTGTATAGGTGAGGCCCCAGCAATGATCCCTGGGGCAGTAAGACCATAAGAAGTGGGAACTGAAGTAGGCCATTTGACCCATCGAGTTTACTCCACCATTCGGTGAGATCGTGGCGGAGCTGATATAATCCTCGACTCCACTTTCTCGCCTTATCCCCATAACCCTCGATTCCCTTACAGATTGAAAATATGTGTATCTCAGCCCTGAAGATACTTAACGCCCCAGCCTCTATAGTTTTCTGCGGTAAAAAATTCCACAGATTAACTATCCTCTAAAAGAAGAAATCCCTCCTTATTTCTCTTTTCAATGAGATTATGCCATCTGGTGCTAGGCTCTCCGACAAGAGGATACGTCGTCTCAGCAATTACCCTGCCAAGCCCCCTGAGAAACCCTTTTGTCCCAATAAGGTCATCTCCCATTCTTCTAATTCCACTAGTTACAGCTTGCCAACCCAAGAATAACCCATTTAGCCATACTCTGTTTCCTGTTAGCTAACCACTTTCCATGCTATTATGTTACCTCCATACACAGTGAGAGTGGTGTCAAATGTGCTAAAGGGCGACTGCAGCTCAGTGGGGCTCACTTGGTTCACCGAAGTCGACCTCCGCCTTGGCCACCGCCCGCTCTCTGGGCCCACCAAATAGGTCCAGTGCCCGTTGCTCCGAGATGGAAAGGGGCCACAGGTCCAGCGGTCCCCCTCCAGTCTTCTCTTTCTCTGCGGTTATATGCCGCCTTCTCCTTGGGGGAGGGGGGGTGGGGATATGGGGGGACATAGAGTGCACAGTGTTACGCAGTCGGATGTGTGCAGCACAGGGAGTGGGCAGCTGTTGGACTTTGTGCCCAGGGCACTGGGGCATGGCGGGTGGTATGGGTGCTGGCATGTGGTGCAGGATGGGGAGTTTGCAAATTACCAGCGGGTGGGGTTCGATCGCCCTCTGGGCGGGGGTGGGGGGGTGGGGGGAGGTTACGGGTGTGTGGGATGTGGATGGTGCCAGGGGCACGATGCTGGTTACTCACCCTTACTGCCCTGAGGAGGTCATGCAGCTTTTGCTGGCACTGCTGGCCAGTCCAGGCGATGGGGCCCACGGCGCTCTTGGCCTCTGCCACATGCACCCAGCCCCGGTTTACGGTGGCAGGTGGCAGTCTCCTTCCCACCCCAGGGAACAGGGTGCCCCGCCTCTCCTCCACGGCATCCAGCAGGTCTTGAGCTCACCTCTGCAAAATGGTGTGCCGCTCTGCTGAGTGTCATCTTATTGGCTGGAATGTGTGTGTGTGGGGAGTAGAGTGGTTATATGTGGCTGCAACTTGCCAGCCTCTCGAGTGTCAATCCCGACCCTGGCAAATCGGAGGCCGTTTTGCAATGGAATTGCATTACTTCCACATAGCACCGGTGCAAGCCCATTAACAGAACCTGAATTGCTGCGGGACTCGCGCTACCTTCGTAGTAGTAGAACACCAACTATCCAGTCCCAGCGTCAGAGAATCCTGCCCATTGTCTTTCAAACGTTTTATTGGGACCCAATTTTGCCAACTGGCTGGCCTTTGGAACCCGGCTGACCTTCGTGCCATACCATTTTTGCTAACCTTTAATGTGACAGGTGAACCTGCTTGGCTTTCACTATCTCAGTGGTTAGCACTGTTGTTTCACAGCGTCAGGATCCCAGGTTTGATTCTCGCTTGAGTCACTGTCTGCGCGGATTCTGCATGTTCTCCCTGTTTGTGTGTGGGTTTCCTCCGGGTGCTCCGGTTCCTCCCATAAGTCCAGAAAGTTGTGCAGTTAAGTGAATTGGACATTCTGAATTCTCTCTCTGTGTACCTGAACAGGCACCGGAATGTGGCGACGAGGGTCTTTTCACAATAACTTCATTGCAGTGTTAATGTAAGCCTGCTTATGACAATAAAATATTATTATTATTACTTGCTTTGTCATTCAATGTTACATTTCTGCTAAGGCCTCCAGCTGATGATTTAAGTTCTCCTTGCATCCTTTGAAAAAAGAGGTTTGTCCTCAAATTCGCCATGCCTTTGAAGTTTGGAGTTTTAAACTTTCATTTGCCAGTACGACCCTGCATATAACACACATTAGCTTTGCATCCTGATTTGCATTGGCACAATTAACAAAGCCATACTTCAAATCATCTTTACACTGCTTTGTTTCTGATTTCAGTTTGTCTTTGTTTACAATGATTCATCGTCAGTTCTTCAAAGTCCTGATGCCTTGCTTGCTCGCAAGAAAATGGAGGAATTTCTCCTATGCGAATTTGCAGCAAAAGCACGGACATACAAAAGCGTGTTGTCAGTGTACGTGCCTGGCACGTGACCTTGTTTCTGGCACCGCTTCTGGCCGGAAGACTGCATCATTCGACTTAAAAGCCGCCCGCAGCCATTGGACATTTCTCCCGCGATCAGAAACGTCACGACCAATCATTCCGCATCCCTCACAACACCTGCCCACGACCCACCAGCTGGTCGTGACCCACAGTTTGAAGAACCCTGAATTAGATGCTCTTTCCGCAGCTGGCATCTCTCCCTGAGGCAGCTAAAACCACACTTTAAACTCAACTATTATTTCAACCGCAGAACAAACACACGGTTTCCTAAACTCACTTACCCAGCAGCTTTCAGAATTGCTTATCAGAGAGCTTAGAACTCCTGTTTTCCCTCTCTGACATACATGCTCTCAACTACTTTTAAAAAACAACAAAAACAAAGAATGCATGTATTCAAACAAATTCAGAAAACTTTTTTAACTGGGAGGCACTCCAGACTTCCTGGCACCAAGTTCACAAAAAATCAAAATAAAACTGAATCCATCTTTCTTACATGCAAATACAATTATAAATTATTTCTAACACTACTTAGAAGTTCCTTTTCTATCAGTTAATTAATTAATCCTGTATCATTGCACATTGTTCTATAGATTTTTTTTTCTTTGTTCTTTAGAGTAAATTACTAGGGGGCATAGGTTTAAGGTGCGAGGGGCAAGGTTTAAAGGAGATGTACAAGGCAAGTGTTTTACACAGAGGGTGGTGGGAGCTTGGAACTCGCTGCTGGGGGAGGTAGTGGGAGCAGATACGATAATGACTCTTAAAGGGCGTCTTGACAAATACTTGAATAGGATGGGAATAGAGGGATGTGGTCCCCGGAAGGGTAGGGAGTTTTAGTTCAGACCAGCAGCATAGTCGGTGCAGGCTTGGAAGGCCGAAGAGGCTGTTCCTGTGCTGTAATTTTCTTTGTTCTTTGTATTACAAGGTCTAGAATAGCCAGCTCAAGAAATCATCACAAGAATACTCAATTAACTAATCCTCTAAGCTACCTTTGACAACCTGATTTGTCCAATCTACATGTAGATCAAAGTCATCCATGGTTCTTGCAGTTTTTGCCAGTATGTGCCATTCCACACTTACCTCACAAAATAGTGACAATTTTCCTTTAACAGGGAAGTAGAAAGAACTATGCAAAGGTATTTCGGCAATTCTGGTGCCTTTGTCAGAAATAGGTAGGGAGTGGAGAGAACGGGTGCAGTAATTGCCACATATACAATTCAGCAAGATTAATATCCCCTGTAAAAGTGGCTGCAAGTGAGAGGAAGAACAAACATTTTAATTTCCACTACTGTCCCTTTTTGAAAGAGACAGAAAACAGTCCCAGTGCCGAGCAGATAATTTCAATCCTACTTTCATATTGTTCAAATGGCACACAATATTAATTTGCATTTTATATCAGAGTTTTCAGTTGGTTATAGATGAGAGGCCAATCAATTCTAATTTAAAGGTTGCTTAGTGTGTATATTTTCTTCCACTTGTCAGGATCCTGGGCAAGAACCCAACCATCTGCAATTTGTAAATTTCTGAGGAAATGTTCCTGCACCGTGGGAGTTATAACACTGACCCATAGGTATATTTTATGTTAAATCAAGCTTAAATTTAATCACAGAATTAACCACATCAACAATAGAGAAATAGCTTCACATTAACAGAGAAGAAGCTTCACAGTTAACAGTTGTTAAGTGAAAAAGAAACTTTAACTTACTTCTTAAACCTGCTTCTATATTCCAATTAAGAAAATCAGTATAGTCCAAATACCACTCATGAATAAAGTTAACAACAAGGTTTTTACTTGATTTTCTCTGCACAGAATCTTTGGAGAGAGTGCATTTCAAGACCAGAACTGAAACACCTCAGTTCAGATTAAAATCCTGAGAAAAACTAACTTTTCAGACAGACCTGGCTCCTCCTCTTAATTACATCATCTGCACCCAGAGCATAAGGTATTCTCCTGTAACTCCCACAAGTTGTACCATGACTTGTTTCCTCAGGATCAGACACAACACCCCTCATATAATATCTACACCCTCAGTTGTCCTTTAAACATAAACAATATTCCATTATCAGAACTCTTTATCTTCAAAATCAATGATTATCTCACTTTTCAGACTCCTTAACCACAGCTTTAGCATATGGTACTGTCTGTATGCATCTCAACCCAGGTTTTAATAACATTACTTTGAAAAAAATATAAAATACAAAATATGACAATTTCTTACATTTATCACACGGAAGAGTATTTTGCTATTTGATTGTCAATGGGAATAGGAGGGATTAAAAAAGGAGTGGTCAAGAAAGACTAAGATTAAAGAAGTTGATAAAGAGAAAAATTACAGAAACAGGATGCAATCAGGGGATGTGCAAATTGTTATGGCAGAATATCAGAGAATGAAGGAACTATGAAACATTTCGCCAATATAATAAAGTGTCCCATGGCTCTTCCCAGGAGGGCTTTAAGGCAAAATTAGACACCCTGCCACAGAAGGTAATTATTAGATCAAATAACCAATTAAGGGGCAATTTAGCGTGGCCAATCCACCTACCCTGCACATCTTTGGGTTGTGGGGGCGAAACTCACCCAAACACAGGGAGAATGTATAAACTCCGCACGGACAATGACCCAGAGCTGGGATCGAACCTGGGACCTCGGCGCCATGAGGCAACAGGGCTAACCCTCTACGCCACCGTGCTGCCCTAATTTTCCCTTTCCTAATACCATTTTGAATCTGCCACCAAGACATGGAGATCTCCAGGCATCCAATGGTAGAGATGTCAGCAAAAGGGTAATATCGAAATATTCACATTGAAAACAAGCCAGAAAGTAAGATGAACTGAACTTTTCATTTATAGGTTAATTTTAGAGAGCAAAATTAATGATTAGGGCATACATATGGGATTAAATGTCATAAATAAATTTAAAAGGAAAAATAAGTCTATTCTGTTGCCAATTTTGATGAGTGGAATACTATCCCACTAGCGTCACTAATAACTGTTGCCCTTCTTAATATCGAGTAATATTGCTTTTCAGAGTCGTCAGGTATCAGATGATACCACCACAAGGTTCAACCGGATATTGATCAAAGAACCAACAATCAGTCAGTTAGTTCAAGTCCAATAATGGTTTATTTACACACAAGATTAACTCACACATGCAACATAAAAACACATCAAGCTAAACTACACCCAACACTACGACAACCTGTACTTAACTTTTAGGCACCCGGCTTAGGCAGAGGAACAAGAACTTTGCTCGGATCTGGAGAGGTCGGGTCTGGAGAAGTAACTTTGGTTCTGCTGGGCTCATCCGTCTGGTAGCGATCGATGATCTTGAACTTGCTTCTGGTCGTGGTGCTGCAGTTGGGTTCAGGTATAGGCCGGGCCGAAGAGTGCCGGTGTGCCAGGGCCAAAAGAGATCGAACACATGGCAGTGTCTCTCTTTATCCTTTGGGGTTTTGCACTCTTTTGGGCGGTCCTCAGCTTTGGACTCAATAATTCGGCAGGCTTTGACTACAGCCTTCGATTTGAGCCAATAAAGGGGCGGGTGCTTGATGGCTGGGCGTGTCCTGAGCGGTCATTTACCTTGGCTTTTTGGGCTTCCTGGGTGAAGAGAGTGGTGCCAATATGTCTGGAATTGTATCTGATACCTGAGTACCCGTCCTTTGTCCTGGGGAAATGGGTCATTAGAATGCAAGTCGGCTAGGGGTTTCAATACTGTCTGGTTAGCAAATAAACATTTAGGCTCTGGGTTTGCCTGAATCCTGTATTGGCCATATTTCCCGTGAGTCTTTGCAAGTATCCATGTTTACTTTGTAAGTGGCCATCCCAGATGGCTACAATTCTTTTGACTATAATGGAGAAATTTGATATTCCACAAATATAAAATGAGTTTTTCAGGATTAGTAAGGCTGTTCAGTGATAATTATGAATTTAGTGTGCCATTAAAAACGCAGTTAAACATAGAACATAGAAAATACAGCACAGAACAGGCCCTTCGGCCCACGATGTTGTGCCGAACCTTTGTCCTAGATTAATCATAGATTATCATTGAATTTACAGTGCAGAAGGAGGCCATTCGGCCCCCTGAGTCTGCACCGGCTCTTGGAAAGAGCACCCTACCCAAACTCAACACCTCCACCCAACACCAAGGGAAATTGTGGACACTAAGGGCAATTTATCATGGCCAATCCACCTACCCTGCACATCTTTGGACTGTGGGAGGAAACCGGAGCACCCGGAGGAAACCCACGCAGACACGGGGAGGAGGTGCAGACTCCGCACAGACAGTGACCCAAGCTGGAATCGAACCTGGGACCCTGGAGCTGTGAAGCAATTGCGCTATCCACAATGCTACCGTGCTGCCCTAAAGAACAAATAAATCTACACTATATCATTTTACCGTAATCCATGTACCTATCCAATAGCTGCTTGAAGGTCCCTAATGTTTCCGACTCAACTACTTCCACAGGCAGTGCATTCCATGCCCCCACTATTCTCTGGGTAAAGAACCTACCTCTGATATCCCTCCTATATCTTCCACCTTTCACCATAAATTTATGTCCCCTTGTAATGGTTTGTTCCACCCGGGGAAAAAGTCTCTGACTGTCTACTCTATCTATGCCCCTGATCATCTTATAAACCTCTATCAAGTCGCCCCTCATCCTTCTCCGTTCTAATGAGAAAAGGCCTAGCACCCTCAACCTTTCCTCGTAAGACCTACTCTCCATTCCAGGTAACATCCTGGTAAATCTTCTTTGCACCTTTTCCAAAGCTTCCACATCCTTCCTAAAATGAGGTGACCAGAACTGTACACAGTACTCCAAATGTGGCCTTACCAAAGTTTTGTACAGCTGCATCATCACCTCACGGCTCTTAAATTCAATCCCTCTGTTGATGAACGCGAGCACACCATAGGCCTTCTTCACAGCTCTATCCACTTGAGTTGCAACTTTCAAAGATGTATGAACATAGTCCCCAAGATCTCTCTGCTCCTCCACATTGCCAAGAACTCTACCGTTAACCCTGTATTCCACATTCATATTTGTCCTTCCAAAATGGACAACCTCACACTTTTCAGGGTTAAACTCCATCTGCCACTTCTCAGCCCAGCTCTGCATCCTATCTATGTCTCTTTGCAGCCGACAACAGCCCTCCTTACTATCCACAACTTCACCAATCTTCGGATCGTCTGCAAATTTACTGACCCACCCTTCAACTCCCTCATCCAAGTCATTAATGAAAATCACAAACAGCAGAGGACCCAGAACTGATCCCTGCGGTATGCCACTGGTAACTGGGATCCAGGCTGAATATTTGCCATCCACCACCACTCTCTGACTTCTATCGGTTAGCCAGTTCGTTATCCAACTGGCCAAATTTCCCACTATCCCATGCCTCCTTACCTTCTGCAGAAGCCTACCATGGGGAACCTTATCAAATGCCTTACTAAAATCCATGTACACTACATCCACTACTTTACCTTCATCCACATGCTTGGTCACCTCCTCAAAAGAATTCAATAAGATTTGTAAGGCAAGACCTGCCCCTCACAAATCCGTGCTGACTATCCCTAATCAAGCAGTGTCTTTCCAGATGCTCAGAAATCCTATCCTTCAGTACCCTTTCCATTACTTTGCCTACCACTGAAGTAAGACTAACTGGCCTGTAATTCCCAGGGTTATCCCTAGTCCCTTTTTTGAACAGGGGCACGACATTCGCCACTCTCCAATCCCCTGGTACCACCCCTGTTGACAGTTTTCAAACCACATTCAACAATGTATCGTTTTTTGTAAGGGTTTATACAGTGATATTAATAGAGTGAAAGTGAAAGTTCTCAGTGATTTCTCCTTGATTTCTAAATACTGAACTTCAACAATGCACCCTACGAAGAAGCAATGAATTACAGACAGCAACTGCTTGAATTCCAGAATGTTAGTTTCGCTATCAGTGCTGCCATAAAATTTGGGTCAATGTTTCGATTTGGTTAAGCACCCAGAGCTGGCTGGAGAATGCACAAACTACTGTTAGAATTTAATCAGTGGATCCATATTAACTCTTCCCGTCAATCTCAGTGTACAAGTAAACAAAATGATAATTGCCAGTGTAAAAGCACAACTATATTAAAATTGTTGCATCAAGGTACAGTGTCTCAAAACAGGCTACTGATTTTTTTGGACAGGCTTCACTGGGCAGTTCAGGCCAAGCCAGATTGGGTGGGGTCACAGGTCGTTTAGACGATTTGAAGTATGGGAAAATAGGAAAAGACTGGAACCTAGTGAGAATCTTTAATGAATAATAATGACCCATTTCTTCTCGGTGCTGGAGAATGCTCAGTTCCTAAGCACAAAGGAGCAGAAATAGGGGTGGAGAGCAAATCCGATCCACCCACATTTGGAGACTTCTGCATCACATCCTGATGCCCAGAAGCAGAATAGACTTGGGATCACGAACAGCCTTTACTCAACTTTACAGGATGGAGTGGTAGAGTCCAGTGTTTGTCATGAGTCTCCTTGTGACTGTTGGGCCCCTGAAGTGAACCGATCTGTCCTCCTCAGCAACACTTGAGTTGAGATGGTCATCCAGTGAACTGTCTTTTAGACTGTCCTTTTCCCATTCCCTGCTCCTGATCACTTGTATTGAATGAAGCCTCCTATAACTCACTGTCTAACCCAGTGATTTTCAAACCTTTTTCCAGCGACCTACTTTTATCAAATGTTTGGCCCTTGCGACCCACAACAATTCACTAACTAAGTGAGTCTGTCCTCACTTTTATGCATTTAAAATTAATATAATTGATCTTCCTCGCTTATGACGGTAAATTGGATTCAGTTCTGCATACTTAAAGCCATGTTGCATAGCAACAAAATAATTCCACCTTATACTTTGCAAATTTCACTTACCAACAAACAGTTTTACATCCCTGACGCTGAAATCGCTGGTTTTGTCCAATCGGACGTTTTCAACTCTAACCCCAGATTTAACTCTGGGCTCCAAAGTACTGAAAGGCTGCTTAATCAATGAAAATTTGACACCCTTTTACCATCCAACCTACCTGCAATACATTCCCTGACCTGGTAATGCTCTATCAACATAGATACCTGAATTTAACTTTAAAGAAATACAATAAATCTTATTCCTCTTGTCAACACATAAATTCAAAATAAATGTCCGAAATCAGACAATGCATTAATTTACTGTGCATCAGCAATCTGCGTTTTTCAGACGTCATCTCATTTGGGAATTTATTCAACAGCAAATTATTTCAATGCACATGGGAGTTGGGTTGTGAGATAATGATTGTACTGTCAAACTCTGAAGCCATAGCCGGCATTCATGGCAGGAAATTAGTGACACAGGCAGAGTGCACTGACCAGGCAAGCTGCAGTACTGCTGCTACAATCACAATCTAAATGGGATTCACTGTACATTTAAAAATACACCTCGCTCCCAATTCTTAACTTTTCTTTTCATAAAGTGCACGTAACTTAAATTGGATGAGGCAGTACGAGGCTTTTCCTCCACATCAAAATCCCTTATTCTGGCTGTGCCATTGTCCGAGATGCCCTCATTCTAATGCCGCCTTCTACAAAATGCACGTTTTAAACAAAACAGAACCAGACCTGTGTGTAATGTTGCAGTGTAATGTCACCAGTGTTGATTCCCCAAATATTGGGCTGGATTCTCCGCCCCCCCGCGCAAAATATCTGCCCCGACCCGCCAACGGGATTCTCCGTTACGCCGGCCAGTCAATGGGGCAGCCCCATGCCGTTCGGAAAGCCCCGGGCGCCGGCAAAACGGAGAATCCCCCCGGCGGAGAATCCTGCCCATTAGGTTTCATACTGAACCGTTGTATTTGTATATTGGCTAAGTATTAACCATGAATGTACACTTTTGTGTTTGAACAGGATCAGACTAGGGCAGCAAATGTTTACGCAGGGAGTAAATGGAAAAAAAGATCAGAGGTGATCTTTGGGGATCATTTTTGGCACCCATTTTCAACACCCATGACCCACCCACGGGTCTTGACCCCCACTTTGAAAAAAACTGGTCTAACCCACAGAAGGAGTTAGTCTCTGCTCACAGCAAATCAATAGAAATACAATGCTGGTATTATTATTCATTCTATTTTTAAACCTTTTTTTCCAGCACATGGGCTGTCATTTATTTGTAATCTTTCAGAAGGCAATTCCATTTCATGTAACCATTATCATACCTGCCACTAGAGACCACAAGCAGTTTTGTTTCTGCAGCAGGCAGATATCTGTTATAGGTTAGATAAATGAACCTTGAATGTTTGCAGTAAAATAACATTTAAGTGCAGTTTGCTTATTGTTTTGACAGATTGAGTGCTCTCTGACGACATGATAAATCTTGTTATTTGATCTGTTTTTGTTGCTATGTTTGTGAGTGTAATCCATGCCTCTCCATCAATTATCCATTATGAGCAGAATTTTTCATTCACTTTTCTGGGATTGTAGGCAGGGTAACATTAAAATTTCTCAGACCGTCTCTCCCCCGCCCCCCCCCCCCCCCGGCCCAGACTCCTGACCTCCGGGCGGGGGGGGCGGGGGGGGGGGGGGGTAGCCTGAAAACTGACTGTGTTCTGGCCTCAGGCGGTAAGTGGGTATCGGTGGGGTGGGGGGGGGGAGGGGAGAGAATGGGGGAGAAAGAGAATGAGGGGGAAAGAGAATGGGGGAAAGGGGGGAAGACAATGGGGGAAATAGAATGGGGGGAGAAAGAGAATGGGGGGAAAGGGAATGGGGGGGAAAGATAATGAGGGGGAAAGAGAATGGGGCAAAGATAATGGAGGGCAAGAGAATGGGGGAGGAAGAGAATGGGGGGAGAAAGAGAATGGGGGAAAGAGAATGGGGGAAAGAGAATGGGGGAAAGGGGGAAGAGAATAGGGGGAAAGAGAATGGGGGAGAAAGAGAATGGGGTGAAAGAGAATGGGGGGGAAAGAGAATGGGGGGAAGAAAATGGGGGGGAAAAGAATGGGGGGAAAGAGAATGGGGGGAAAGAGAATCGGGGGTGTGATGAATGGGTAATGTACCTTTAAGATCATGCAGGTCATGTCCCTTTAAGACCGGGTTTGGAACCCTGGGGTACTCCGCCCCCGGCTCCACCTCCCAGGGGCCGGATATAAGGTGACGTCCTGTGGGCGGCGCTCAGTGAGCACTCATCTCTCTGGCTGGAGAAGTTCTCTGTTTATTAAAGCCTTCGTTTTACGAGTACACTCTCTCGTGTCATGATTGAGGGTATATCAATTTAATAAACAGATTACGATAGGATGGATAGCGGTCTCAAGCCAGAAAAGCTCGACCTGGACGCACGTACGCCGGAAGTCAAAGACATTTTTGAACACTGGCTTTGGTGTTTTGAGGCCTACCTGGACTCCTCGGCAGTCCCCGTCACTGAGCCTCGCAAGCTGCGCCTACTCCACGCCCGGGTGAGCCACAGAATCTCCGGCCTGATCGAGAAGGCGGCCGACTACAGCGCGGCGATCGAGATTCTAAGGAAGCGTTTCGTAAAACCCATCAATGAGGTACATATGAACCTGCACATCAGAGACGCTTTCGTGTCCGGCATCCGCTTGACCTACATTCGGCTACTTGAAAATGGGGCAAAATACCTCCAGGACACGCCAACGCTCGCCTCCTCGCTGGAAGTGGCCCGACATAATTTGGGCACGTACCCCGCGGACCCTGCGAGTCCCCTCGGACTTCCCCAGGCTTGGCCACGTTACGGGCCTGCGCCGCGCAGCGACCTGCCCAGACCGGGGGCACACCGTGCTACTTCTGTGGGCAGGGCCAGCATCCATGCCCACGCTGCCAAGCCCGCTTCACCATCTGCAGTGACTGTGGGAAAAAGGGGCATTTTGAGAGGGTCTGCCTGGCCAGGCCCAAGGGCCAGAAACACAAAGAACAGCAGGCCCGAAAATCAGGCTCACAGGCCCGCAGGCCTCGCAATGCGGCTGCGCATCGACCAGACACACCCTTCTGATGCGTCATCCGCCTCGTGGGAATCATGGGGGCAGCCATCTTGGCAGCGGCCATCTTCTCAACCCGACACGTGCAACCGACGGCGGCGGCCAATTTACGAATCCGACTCGGCTGAGGACTCGGAGCGATTACCCTCGACCAGACGCGGCCAAAACATCTGCAGAACTCTATGATGAAAGTACAGGTCAACAGTCGTGACAGTCCATGCCTTTTCGACTCCGAGAGCACGGAGAGCTTTATTCATCCTGAGACGGTAAGGCGCTGCTCTTTGTGCACCCATCCCGTGTCCCAAACCATAGCCCTTGCATCCGGGTCCCACTCGGTACAAATCAAGGGGTATTGTATTGCAGATCTCTCGATCCAGGGGGCCAAATACACCCGTTTCAAACTGTTTCAAACTGTATATCCTCCCTCACCTCTGCGCCCCCCTGCTGCTCGGACTGGATTTCCAGTTCAGCCACCGAAGCCTGACACTGAAGTTCGGCAGACCCCTGCCCCCCCTCATGGTATGCAGCCTTGTGACACTGAAAGTCGCACCCCCTTCTCTATGTGCGAACTTCACTCCCGACTGTAAGCCCATCGCCACCAGGAGCCGGCGATACAGTGCCCAAGACATGACTTTCATCAAGTCAGGAGGTCCAGCGTTTACTGGGAGAGGGGGTCATCGAGGCTAGCAACAGCCCCTGGAGAGCACAAGTGGCGGTAGTCCGGTCCGGGGAAAGAAACGGATGGTCGTGGATTCTCGCCAGACTATAAACCGCTTCACGCAGCTCGATGCGTACCCCTCCCCCGCATAACAGAGATGGTCAACCGGATCGCGCAATAGCGGGTATTCTCCACGGTCGACCTGAAATCTGCCTACCACCAGTTCCCTATCCGCCTGGAAGACCACCTCTATGCTGCTTTTGAAGCAGCTGGCCGGCTTTTCCACTTCCTTAGGGTCCCCTTCAGCGTTACTAATGGGGTCCAAACTTCCAGAGGACGATGGACCAAATGGTGGATCAGTACGGGCTGCGGGCTACTTACCCGTACTTGGACAATGTCACCATCTGCGGCCATGATCAGCAGGACCATGCGCAAACTTCGAAAAGTTCCTCCAGACCGCCCGGGCCCTCAACCTGACCTACAACATAGAAAAATGCATTTTCCACACAACCCGACTAGCCATCCTCGGCTATGTCGTGGAAAACGGGATCCTCGGGCCCAACCCCGACCGCATGCGCCCCCTCAAGTAACTCCCCCTTATTTTTGAAAACTCACCACTATTCTTAGAATTCCTCCTATACCAAAAAGGGCCAACATTCTAAATGGTGATCAGGTATTCTCACTCCCCGACTCCGATGCAGGCTTCAGTGGGTGCTATTCAGGTCAAACTATGTTTTCAAGTTATCTCCCGGTATCTCCCGGTATAAATACACAGTTTAAAAAAAATTAAATCTTATCTTAATACATTACTCATCACCTAACCACACAAATAGACCGTGTGTTACAACTTTACATATTTGCAACTGTTATCACAATTTCAATACTAAAAATAAAGTACAATATCGACACACCCTTTGTGGCTTTGGGACCAATAGTCATTACATACAAAATATGGCGTGTAAACAACATCAATATTATTTGTGATGTTCTATGTAGTTAAATCAAGAAAACACACTATGCTACCACTATTCCCCCTCTATTAAAACATTCATACATCTTAGAAATGCTGATCAAGTTCTTGAACGGCACACATACCCCCATTATCATACAGAACAGTCCCTAACAATTTACATGACATTTCTTCTTTAATAACTATTATAGCTCTTCAATGCAATATTGTTTGCTGCATTAGTAACAATTTTCCCACCATGGCATCAAGTTACAAAAATTCTTAAACTGTTGTCATTTATCATGTTGGGGTTCCTCCTCAGTCGCTGCTGTCTGCCGAGACCCTTACTAACTCCACCATGTAGTACATACCCCGTGGAGACGGCAGATCATCCATCAGCTGATGTCCAATTAGAGATGTCTGACCGGAGGTTTCATTGCTCAGTAATAATTTGAAATTTTGATTTGTTTCTAACCCGTAAAGTTTTCCTACAGGCTCTTGTCATTTAATTCCCTCAAATATGTAGCCAATTGTATCATTAGTTTCCCCCCAATCCTGTCTAAAACATTCTTTTCTGGAGTGTAGTTCTCTTCCTTCTTGTGAACTGGTTTGTCTGTTATTTATTTTTTCCATCTGAAAAATCAAATGAACAGGTCAAGGGTGGAGAGGGCCCTATTCTTTAATTTGTACTTTCTATCTTCGTTTGGACACTCCAGAAATGCCCTCTCCAGGACTTCCGGATTTCTTTTGCCACCATTTATTTCCTTTTTTTAAAAAACTGGCTTATTTTCCTTATCCTTGATATACGTCACACAATTAAGGTCTGTTAAGCCTCCTCCTTCTGTCATTCGAAGAATCTCAAACTCCTCCTCTTTTGCTCACTCAGTGATCCAATCTGGTCGAAACCTTACTCTGATACATTCCTGATATTGCTACTGCATTTACTTTAATTACTTTATTTTGATTACGACTGGATTTTTATTTAGGTAAGCTCCAAACATGACATTTTAACTTTATCATCTGTCCAATCGATGCTGCTAATGGGTTTTAATTCACTGTCTTCCCACCAATTGGGTCATGTGTTTTAATTGTGATACAATTTATTTTGCTCCAGACACCATTCTTCTCTAATTCAACTGTATGTTTACCCAGATTCTGAACGATCTTGTCTTTACATTTTACAGCTTGACTGATTATTTTGCCTGTAGTTTTAGTTGATAGCTTCACCCAAACTTCCTCTGAATTATCAATTGTTTTTAGTATCTTAATTTTATCTGCATCAATTTTTATCAAATCTTTTCCTGCCATCAGATTCTCATTTCCTTATACTGCAAGTAATTCTCTTAATTTAACTGTTGATCCAATATCTTTATTCTCCAAAGCTCCTTCTTCATTGTATTTAACATTCTAAACCTCATTATTTTTGGTAGTGAATCTTGTGATCATTGGGCACTAGGACCCTGTGGAGCTATGCGGTGTCAATTTCAACACTCAGTTACAAAGCCTGCAAGCAGCTGACTGCTGCCCAGTACAAATTCTTTATCTGTTTATTCTGAGACTAATTTAGCTCTGAACATACTGATTTACCACCTCATAATACTGATCACATTTCTACCTGCCATTTATAACTTCTAATTGATGTGAAACTCAGCTTTACAAAATACAACATTTAAAAAAAATATAAACACCAAAGGAAATTCACAACTCCTTATTAAACAGACACACACTCATTCATCCACTCCGATCTTAGATCTCTACTTTGTAGGGTTTCACAAATCCTTATTAAACACACACACATTTATCCACTGAGATCCTAGACCTCTATTCAGTGGGGTTTTAGTTACTCTTAACAAAAATCGAGACCCCTCCATGCTGATAAAGTTTCATTTATGCAGGAGTTTTTTGCCTCTGATAATCTTTTCCACTCTTGTTTCATTGCTTCAACTCTCTTGACCGTGTTTCAGAGCAAGAGGATTATTCTAATTGCCATTTTTCTGAATTCTAAGTTCTGTTCCTGGTTGTCCCTTTCAGTTGCAATCTGAAGTTAAGCATAAGTACCCTTTCTGGGCCCTATCCAAGGCTAACTAAGGCACTATCTTCCTGTTTTAGTTAAGGGTCGATTGGTTATTGGTCTCTCAAGATTCTAGGCGTCCCCCATTTCTCTAGGATTTAACCTCACAATCTGCCTTTCTCTAAGGATGATTTATTTTTTGGCCTCCTTTTACCAGTAATGGATGCAAGATTTTTAGTGCTGTCACCAAGATGTCTTGCAGACTTTTTCTCAGGGTCAGCATCTTCTAGTCTGCTGATTTCACACCCAACCTGAGTTTTATGTCCTCTCGATCCACAGAATATCCTTACAAAAGTCAATCACACATGGCTTTCCAGACTAAACTCGGCAGGTAAAGTCTGACTCACACATAGACCAGAAACTTCTAATATTCTAAACTTTGTGCTGGTTAGAAACTTCTAATATTCCAACCGTTTCTTGGGAACTAGAAACTTCTAATATTCTAGCCCCCACTCTAGCTCCCATTCTGCTCAACTAGAAACGGCAAATATTCTAGGCCTCCACGCTGGGTGCCATGGGGAAAGCAAAACAACCGGCTGGGCGTAATTAACACTGTGTTAACACGCAGGGTGCCATGTAGAAAATAAAGCAACCCGCTAGGTGTAATTAACAGGGTTTTAATTAAAATGTTGGGCGCCATGTTTTTGAAAACTCACCACTATTCTTAGAATTCCCCCTATACCAAAAAGGGTCGACATTCTAAATGGTGATCAGGGATTCTCACTCCCCGACTCCGATGCAAGCTTCAGTGGGTGCTATTCAGGTCAAACTATGTTTTCAAGTTATCCCCCGGTATAACCCATACCTTCACCGAAGGTTTCATCTACTTATCTCTTAGTAGCATCGATCCTGGGTCCCGCATTGCTAAGTAAGTAAAGTAGACTTTGGAATAACCACTATTTCAGGTTAAATTAAGTTATTTTATTATTATATTTTTTCTTTTAGAAGCTGCAATTACTTTCTTTACAGAAAGGAAAAAGATCTTGCTTCTGGATCCTTCTGGTTGGTTGAAGACAGTCTGGTCTTCTTTAGATGTATTCGCTGGTTAGCTCGGTTGCTGTGTCCTATCTTTCCCATGTACCGAGTTATGAGAGCTGGCTCTGCTGGCTGTCTCTGAGTTGACTCTGAGCTGACTCTGCCTATTCTTTAAATTAAAGTCTTCCTTAGATGTATTAGCTATTTTAGCTCGGCTGCTCTGCCCTGTCTCTTTCCCATGGCCGAGCTGACTGTAATCTGATTCTGAACTGTTTCTTCCTTCTCTGCTTCTCCCCTCTCTCCCTCTGAGTTCTGGTTCTGGTTCTGCTTGCTATCCCCTTTCTTCGTGTTTATATATTTTTCTAACAGTTATCTAGTTTTTATGACTTTATTGTAATGTAACTCTTATTTACTTTGATTGTAAAAAGTATCTTTGATCTAAACTTTCGAATCCAACTAAGTACTCATTTTGACATGACCTCAGCTCTCAGGTCTCTGATTACATTGTTTCCTTTGTGATGTTCAAAATGCTTTGACTTCAAAAGGTGTTACTTTTAATTCCTGTCATTTCTATAGTTTTATTTTCCAATTGTGTCCTCAGCTCAGAATTTTGGCTTTGATTTTGGCTTTGAATTATGTTTCTCGTAGACTGATAGTCTCCAGTGTATTAGCAAAATTTCACACCTAGAATTGTTCCAAATTCAACTGAACCTCATCCATTCTTTTCCAGCTGCTCACTAAGATAATTACTTTCAATGAAGGTGTGAGCCATTGTTTTGGCTTCAAACAAAAATCCTGTTTGTCTTGTTTGCTAAGCCTGCTTGACCAAGGATATCTGCATTTTACAATCCTTCCCTGGCAGCTGCTGTTAACCCTTTGTGGGATCTTTCCCTGTATCCTCTCATGTTTCTCTCAGACCAGATATTGCCAGACTTCCATGTTTCAAATGACACACCTACCCCATAGTCTCAAGGCCCTTGAACGGTGCTTGGGGCTTTTCTCCTATTATGGCCAGTACATCCCCAAATTCGCGGACAAAGCCCGCCCACTCATAAAGACCACGATTTTCCCCCGCACGGCAGAGGCCCAGTCGGCCTTCAGCCGTATCAAGGCCGACATCATCAATGCCGCTATGCACGTGGTGGACGAAACCATCCCTTTTCAGGTCGAGAGCGATGCGTCAAACATCGCCCTAGCTGCTACCCTCAACCAGGCAGGCAGGCCAGTAGCATTCTTTTCCCGAACCCTCAACACCTCCGAGATCCGGCACTCTGCAGTCAAGAAGGAGGCGCAAGCTATTATGGAGGCCGTGCGGCACTGGAGGCACTACCTAGCCGGTAGGAGGTTCACCCTCGTCACTGACCAACGGTCGGTCACCTTCATGTTCGATAACGCGCAGCGGGGCAAGATCAAAAATGAAAAGATCTTGAGGTGGAGAATCGAGCTCTCCACCTACACGTACGATATTAAGTATCGTCCAGGGGAGCTCAACGAGCCCCCAGATGCCCTGTCCTGCAGCACGTGCGCCAACGCGCAGGAGGATCGCCTGCGGGCTATCCACAATGACCTCTGTCACCCGGGGGTCACCTGGCTCACCCATTTTCTTAAGTCCCGCAACCTACCTTACTCCACCGAGGAGGTCAGGGCCATGACCGAGGCTTGCCAAATCTGCGCGGAGTGCAGACCGCACTTCTATCGACCAGGCAAGGCTCGCTTGGTAAAGGCCTCTTGGCCCTTTGAGCGACTAAGCATGGACTTCAAAGGGCCCATCCCGTCCAACAACTGCAATACCTATTTTTTAACCGTCATCGACGAATTCTCCCGCTTCCCATCCGCTGTCCCCTGCCCCAACATGACATCGGCCACCGTTATAAAGGCACTGCACAGCATCTTCACCCTGTTCGGTTTCCCTGATTATATCCATAGCGACCGGGGTACATCGTTCATGAGCGATGAGCTGCGTCAATACTTGCTCAGCGAGTGCATCGCCTCGAGCAGAACGACCAGCTACAACCCGCGGGGAAACGGGCAGGTGGAGAGGGAGAACGTGACAGTTTGGAAGGCTGTCCTTTTGGCCCTACGGTCGAGAAGTCTCCCAACCACCCGCTGGCAGGGGGTCCTACCCGACGCGCTCCACTCCATCAGGTCGCTCCTCTGCACGGCCAAGAACGAGACCTCTCACAATCGCTTGTTTGTCTTTCCCAGGAGGTCCACCTCCGGGGTCTCACTTCCACCTTGGCTGACAACTCCGGGACCTGTCCTTCTCCGGAGGCATCTGAGGAGCCATAAGATGGACCCTCTGGTCGAGAGGGTCCAGCTGCTACATGCAAACCCCCAGTGCGCTTCGTCGCGCACTTCGATGGACGGCAAGATACGGTCTCCCTGCGGGATCTGGCACCTGCTGGTTCCCCTACTGACATTCCCCCCCTTGCCAATGTTCCCCCTTGCACCCCCACACTGCCTGTCGCAAGCAACCGCACATCCCCCTCACGCCTTCTCCTCCTTCCTCCACGCCGGTGATGTCACCGACACCCCCAGCTACCCTCCCTACCCCCCAACCGCCACCCCCAGCTACCCACCCTACTCCCCAACCCCTTACCCTGCACCGCACAAAAGCTCCGACCACCGTGCTCCCGGATGTACCCTCATCGAAGACGTCCGTTTCCACCGCACCACCACCCGAGCTAAGAAGGTCGTCAAGGATGATCAAGCCTCCAAAGAGAATGGACATGTAATCCCACTTCTGCCCCGACGGACTCTGTGTTTTTCTTAAACAGGGGGTGAATGTGATGAATGGGTAATGTGCCTTTAAGGTCATGCATGTAATGTCCCTTTAAGACCGGGTTTGGCACCCTGGGGGACTCCGCCTCCGGCTCCACCTCCCAAGGGGCCAGATATAAGGTGACATCCTGTGGGTGGCGCTCAGTGAGCACTCATCTCTCTGGCTGGCGAAGTTCTCTGTTTATTAAAGCCTTTGTTTTACGAAGACACTCTCTCGTGTCAGGATTGAGGGTATATCAGGGGGGAAGAGCATGGAGGGGAAGAGAATGGGGGGGGGAAGAGAATGGGGGGAAAGAAAATGGGGGGGAAAGAGAATGGGGGGAAAGAAAATGGGGGGGAAAGAGAATGGGGGAGAGAGAATGGGGGGAAAGAGAATGGGGGAAAGAGAATGGGGGGAAGAGAATGGGGGGGAAGAGAATGGGGGAAGAGAATGGGGGAAAGAGAATGGGGGGAAAGAGAATGGGGGAAAAGAGAATGGGGGAAAGAGAATGGGGGAAAGAGAATGGGGGGAAAAGAGAATGGGGGGAAGAGAATGGGGGGAAAGAGAATGGAGGGAAAGAGAATGGCGGGGGGGAGAACCTCCATCAGCAGCTCTCTTTTAACATCAAGCACACCTCCACTCCCCAGCCTCAGAAGGTCTGACCATTGCGGGTCCTCCCTCTGGGGGGTCTTTCTGCCAACTCCTGTACTCCCTCTGTCCACTCCCCGGGCCCCAACCGCCTTCCCCACTCTGGGATACTCAAATTTACCTTCTCCTGGAATCTTGGGATTTAAGTCCGGGGACTGCATGCAGTCCCAGTCCTGTCCACAGCAGCTTTGAGCGCTGCAGGGATTAGAGAGTTGATGACCATTCAGATTGGCCTGCAGCTCCCTGAGATGGGACGTCCTTCTGAGTGAGAGGTGGCAATCCCGTCTCAGCCAATTAATGCTTCTTGGAGTGTTAAATGGCTTCGGGGCAGGCACTGTCGGTGGGGATGTGTTCTCTGCTGACACTTCAGATGGCGAGAAAGGAAACTAAGCCACCCTAAAAATCCTGGCCGATGGGCATATAGAGCATAATTTTTAACTGCATTGTGATAACAGTCAGTTATAGCAATGTTTCGTTAAAATTTAAATCTAAGTTTAAACAACCAAGAGTCAAAGAATCGCATGGAAAATTCAGAGACTGAACTGAGAAGAAATACTTTAATGCAACTTCCTAGAACTGTATGAAATGGCAAACCGTGATTCCATGGGGCGAGATTCTCCACTCCCGCGCCGGTTGGGAGAATCGCATGGGCCGCCAAAATTTCCCGGGCCGCCGGTCCGACGCCCTCCCGCGATTCTCCCAAGTGGCGGGAATGGCCCCGTCGAGTTCCGTGGGCCGCAGGCCGGAGAATCGCCGGAGACACCGAAAATGGCGATTCTCCGGAACCCCCGCTATTCTCAGGCCCGGATGGGCCGAGCAGCCAGGCCAAAACGGCGGGCTCCCCCTGGCGCCGTCCACACCTGGTCGCTGCCGTCGGGAACAGGGTGGGAATGCTGGGGGGACGGGGGAGGGGGGATCCTGCACCGGGGTGTACCTCAAATGTGGCATGGCCCGCGATCGGTGCCCACCGATCGTCGGGCCGTCCTCTCTGAAGGAGGACCTCCTTCCTTCCGCGGCCCCGCAAGATCCGTCCGCCATCTTCCTGCGAGGTGGACTCAGAGAGGACGGCAACGACACATGCACGGGTGACGCCAGTTATGCGGCGCCAGCCGCGTCATCTATGCGGCGCCGCCTTTACGCGGCGACAAGGCCTGGCGCGTGTAGATGACGCGGCCCCGATCCTAGCCCATTGTCGGGCCTGACCTCGACGGCGTTCACGACGGCGTGGGCACTTTGGCGCGGGAGTGGAGAATCCCGCCCCCTATCTCCACAAACTGAGTTTCGGATCTTAGTCTTGCCACAGTTGAGATGCATCAAATGGAGAATCTGATCATCGTAGCCTGACCCTGTGTTTTGAAAATATTCAGCCTGGCCTGAAAGTTAAGCTAGGACTTTATGATCACCCTCAGGGCAAATAGTTAAGCGACATTGGGACTGAAATCAATTTGACATCAGGGTAATTATTACTTAGTTACAGGACAGTTATAGGATGCTTCAGTTTTATACCTTTTGTAATGAGCAAAGATCACGTAAAATTAATATTTCAGGCATTCTCCCTTTGCTCCATTCCACTTT
This sequence comes from Scyliorhinus torazame, assembly GCF_047496885.1. NCBI lineage: Eukaryota > Metazoa > Chordata > Chondrichthyes > Carcharhiniformes > Scyliorhinidae > Scyliorhinus > Scyliorhinus torazame. Next base: position 65,471,727 of record NC_092714.1, on the reverse strand, counting down.
GCGTTTTCTTTAAGTGGGGAGTGGAGTCATTCGCCATAACTGTTGTCACCGTTTTATTTCATATTCAATGTTTGGTTGAGAGAAACAATCTGCAGTTTAACATTTAGGTTTATTTCGGTTGATATGATTGACAAATCCTTTCCTGCTTCAATGTAATCGGACTCATTTTCTTGTTAATCTGAAATATTTTCTTTATATTCCCGTCTCCTTGCATTATGTAAAATAAAGCGAAGGCACTTCACCTTTCGATGGTTCCATTGCGGAATCCAAACACAAAAAAAACTAACCTTTGCAGCAAGAAAGGGTTGTCTACATTTTTGGAATTTTGTAAGAATTGATGCCACCTGTACAATGCAATAAAGTGATTTGTCATGGATACTATTGGCATAAATACTTGGTGTATAGACATAGCAAAGTCAGCCACATATGTGTCATCACATTCTGCTACATGTAGGCACATCACTTAACAGTTAGCAAAGCAGATGAATAAACAAAGTAAGAAAATGTTAATAAACTTCTATAGTATGTATGGAATGGCAATAACGTGCAAAATTAGAGAATAAATGGTGAGATTATTAGTTGGAAAATTAACAAGAATGACATTTGGTAATAGTACAAATGTTGGGGAGAAAGAATAAGGGATAAGGGCAAGAATAAGGAGCGAAATAGAAAACAAACAAGGAGCAGCAATTAAGCTCCAGTTGTATATCTGTCGTACTTGTAATAATGATTTAGTACAAGATATACTGAATGGTCTGGTACATCTAATTTCAGGATATCAATGACGCTCTTAAATTTTTTATCGTTATTACTCATTTCAGTGATTGGAGGCGCGATTCAGCAACACTGTTGCGCCCGGAATCAGGCGAGTCAGGCTCGAGCCCCAAATCGGGTCACGCAACTCGTTCCGCCCAGCACGCTCTGGATATTTAAATGAGCATAATGGCTGATTTATATACCCGCTCGCTGGATTTACCCGGGAGTCAACAGTCGTGCCTGGGAGACCTCGCCAGGGTACCATTTAGTACTGGTCCACACAAACCTGGACGAGGCGTAATGGCACCACAGAGGGTCGTGTAGGTCATTGGAGACCCCGGGTGATTGGTGGCCAAGGCAGAGTGGTACCCTGAAACTCACCCTGTCACCTAAGCACCTTGGCAAAGCCAACCCGGCATCCTGACAGTGCCACCCACACACTGGCACTGTCAGGGGGTCCAGGGCACTGCCAGGCTGCCTGGATGGCATTGCCAGGGTGCTGAGGTGCCAGTTTGGCACTGTCAAGGGGCGGGCCTGGAGAGGCCTTGCCACTTGGAGGGGGGAGTGAGTGGAGGTTTCCAGGGGCTTGGAGAAGGTGTGGGGGTGTGAGGGGAGAGGGGGGTTGATAAAGCAGGGGGGGCTGAAGGGGAAGGAATAGAAAGATCGAGGATGTCGATCAAAATGGCACCCCTATTTGCGGACAGCCGTTCCTGCTGGTGAATCAGCTCGCCAGCAGGAAATCTTTCTCAGTGCAGCCTCGGTGGAGAGAAACTCCCCGAGGCCAAAAAATCCAGCAAAGTGCCGTTGAGTAGCAGGATGATTCTCGGCGCTGCAGCTACTGAGAAACACCCCGCTAAACGCGTCTTAGTTTTATGTCCGCTGAATCTCGCCCTGCACCGTTACCATACGGCCAAAGTGGAATACTAACTGTCGGTTATATTCTTAGATATTTAACTAGATCGAACTGTCGTGGAGGTAGAGTGAAGAGGATGGAGAATGGCGAGAATAGACAAACTGGAGGTAAAGTAATGAGAGTGGAAAGAATAAGGGCAACAAGGGGAAAAGTGAAGATAGAGAGCAAGAAAATTAGGAACAGAGTGAATAAAACAGGTGCAGAGTGCATAAAGAGCAGGAAGATTTTGAATGTGGAGTGAAAATGGCAGGGAATTGTTTAAGGCACCAACAATGTGGACAATGGGAAAGGAATCATTATGATGGAGAAGGAAGACAACCATGTTAATAAAAAGACAGCGGAGGTCAAATGTAATTTGCGGGGAGATGCAAATAGTATGAAGGGAGTCTGGAAGATTAAATAAAGGGGAAATATATTCTTAGGATAATTGCACAGCCATAGTTGCTACAGAGGGAGTAACTCCTGCAAATGTATTTTAAGATGAAATCAAATTTTAGTGAAGTCATGAGTGAGCAAGTTCGCCTAGCATCACCAATGAAGGTTCATGGTATGCCATTGAGTGGATTTATAAATAAAGCAAGCAAATTGTCTGAGCAAATGCTGATGGCATTATTTCCAAACAACATCTCAACTGGAAAATTGTAGGTGAGACGACCTAACATGGATTTCAAAATGTCTACTTTCTGGTTGCGTCTAAATAGTGTAAAATACAAGGATCAACTAATAATTATTGAGAGCCTCAAAAATATTAATATTGGTACAATTTGTGCTACCTGCCCTTGAAGTAGTAAGAACTGTGAATAGCTGGAGTGAAGCTCTTAGGGAACACCATCAAAACCTGGGCAAATCCAATTTTGACCAATTACCACCCCATCAGTCTACTTTCACTGGAAGCTGTCACCGACAGTGTCAGCAAGTGGCACTTACTTACCAATACCATTCTCACTGATGCTCACTTTGTGTTCTACCAGGATTGCATGACTCCAGACCAAATGACAGTTTTCATACAAAAATGGACAACCCAGCTGAATTCCAGAGGTGAGACGAGAGTTGTTGCCCTTGACATCAAGGCAGTATTTGACCAAATGTGACATCAAAAACCCTAGGTCATCTTGAGGTCAATGGGAATCAGGGAGAAAACCCTCTGCTCACTGGAGTCATATCTATAGCGGATCACCACCTTGACATGTTGGAGAGGTTTGTGTGCTCTGGCAATCTCTTGAGTGATGACCACGGGAGCTCCTTGCTCTTGGTAGGGCCAGCTATGGTGGCACATTGTTTTTCTTTAAGAAACAATGTGCAGGGGAATGGGGAAAAAGGGGAACGGCATTAAGTCATGATGTTCGCTTGGAGAGTCGGTGCAGCCACAATGGGTCCAATGGCATCCTTCTACGCCGTAACAATTCTACAATTTTGTGATTTTCTGTGACCTCATACAAATAAAAATATTTGTGGTTGTCGGAGGCTAATTGTCTCAGACTGAACACATCGCTGCAGGAGTTCCTCAGAGCATTGTGTAAGGCCCAACCACCTTCAGCTGTTTCATCAGTAACCTTCCCATCATCATAAGATTAGAAGTGAGGGTGTTCACTGATGATTGCACAGAGTAACATTCCATTCACAATTTCTCAGATATGAAGCTGTCAATGCATGCATACAGCAAGAACTAGACAGACTTAAGCTTGGGCTGTACCTTTTGAAACACACAAGTGTCAGGGAATGACTCCCCCTAACAAGAGGTAGTATAAACACTTTCCCTTGACTTTCAATGGCATTGGCAATATTGTATCTTCAATCTTCAACATCCAGGAGGTTACCATTGACCAGAAACTTAACTGGACCAGCCACATAAATATTGAGGCTACAAGAGGTCAGATACTGGGTATTATGTGGCAAATGACTCACCTCCTGACTCCCCAAATCCTTTCCAACACCTATAAGACATAGGAGTGTGATTAAATACTCTTCACTTTCCTAGATGAATATAATTGCAACAACAATCAAGAAGCTTGTCATCATTCAGGACAAGCAGTCAGCATGATTGTCAACCCCCATCCATCATTTAAGATATCGGCATTCTCTACCACCAGTGCAATGGATTGCAGCATGCACCTCCCAAACCTGCAAATTGGACCACTTATAAGGGCAAGGGCAGCAGGCATCTGGGAACGCCACCACCTGCAAATCTCCTTCCAAACCACACACCATCTTGACTTGGGACTATAACGTCATTCCTGGGTCAAAATTCTGGAATGCTCCACCTAACAGCACTGTGAGTGTATCTTTACCACGTGGACTGCAGTGGTTCAAAAGACAGCTCACCACCACCATCTGAAGGACAATTAGGAAAGGACAATAAATGCTGTCAGTGCCAGCAATGCACACATCCCATGTAAAATATGAAGTTATTTGAAAAGAGTGATTGAGTGTGAAGTAGCAATGTATATATTAGATGGAAGATGCGAAAGACGTAACATCAACTCTGTTATTTAATGGTTTGTAAAATGGCGGGCGCGATCTAACGGTCGTGCCATGTCAGGCGTGAATCCAAGAGAGCCGGTTAGATCACGGGGGAGTCCGAAATCGGGAACTGTGCCAGGCGCCAATTGGTTTCCAATCGAAACGGCCCGTTCCCGTTGGCGAGATCTGGGTCCTGCCACGGCATGGTGAGAAACCAATAATCAACAATTAAGGCCAATCTTCATCCATTAACAGGAAGGACCCCCTATCGAATGGCCTCCCATGATCTAACCAGCTCCCCAGTGCGCGGCCATGCAGGTACCCTTTCGCACACCTATTTAAAAACATGAAGCCAACAGGATGGCGGCTGCGGTGATCGGAGGAGGAGAGTAGCCATCTTGGAAATCAGGCAATCAGCCCAGGTACACTGGAGCTGCTGCCCCAATGCTTGGGAGGGTGGGGGAGCCTTGTAGGGGAGGGGAAACAGGCCCGGTCAGGGGGGGTCGGCCGCCATCACTGCTTTCATTGAGCGGTGCATCGGACTGGTTAAAATGTGGTTCCGATGCAGCTCTGGTGGTGCACTGCAGTACACCCCCCAGAGGTTCATCCATTTTCTGGTGGTCTACTGTGCCCTCCAGAATCTGCACAGCAGCTGGACGACATGCTGGAGGTGGAGGAGGCAAACATGCGACCTCGTCAGAGGAGGAGGGCGAGGAGGAGCCGGACCAGGAGGGGCTGGTGGACGAGCCTGGGGAGAACTCACTAGAGCAGCCGGTGTATTGAGGACAGCCGGTGACAGTGAGGGCCCGACATGCCTGGATGGCCAGGCAGTCCTTCATCCTCCCCCATTTTACATAGGATGTGGCTTCGTCCGTCATCTCACGCCCTCTCCCAATGCCACCCACCATCCACTCACCACCTCTCCCATCCCACCCACTATCCCCTCACCCCCTCTCCCAATCCCACCCACCATCCCCCTCACCCGCCACCCGATTCGCCTCTCACCCCCTTCTCACTCTCTCCTCCCTCCCCCGTCCCCCCACAACCATTCCCAATCACTCCCCTAGCAATCACCCTGCGTCATCCTCCCAGGGCCTGTGTAACATCACTCCAGGGTGATGGGCCTTTGTTGGCACTGTCAGTGGGTCAATATACGACAGGCGGGTGATGATAACCTGCTGTGAGCTGAGCTCTGGCGCTCCTCAATCTATGCCGTAGTCTGACTCCTGTCTATCTGCTGACAGCGCGCTCACACCCATCACCTGTACGGGGTATGCCTTGGGTGGGGGACCATCGTGCCCGGGGGCTGGGGCCAGAGGAGGGCAGAGGGCAAACAGGGGAGGGGGTGCAGGCCGGCCCATAGTGTGGAATAATATGACAGAGGCTTCACATGTCTAGGGTGTAACGTGTTTTAATGATGTGCAATCTTGACACTAACTGTCCTTTGCTACCGATGGTGCCGCACCCTCTGCCTCCCAGTCCCCAGTGCCCTCTTGGTGACACTCAATCTTCTTAGCCCTCAGTGCTCTGCCGCTAAGACTAGGTGGCTCCCCAGGATGCACATCAAAGGTGGGGCAACCTGTTGCTTACCACATTCTGTGGCCTTTGATGGCCCTGGCGGGTGTCCTCTGGAGGGCCTGGGGTTAGAAGTTCCCGGCCCACTTACTAGTAGCATATGCTTTGCCGTTCCACCCTGTTCTGCCCGTTGATCCCAAGACGCACCATTGTCAGGATGGGAGAGAGCTAGTCACGCCATTGTCTCCCTGTAGGTGAGCTACGGGATGGCCTCCAGCACTCCCTCCTCCTGGGTAGGGCCCTGGGGGTCACTTTGGGCCATGTTCAGCTGGGTTGAGCTCCATAGTCCCCTGCGTCATCACGCTCTGCCAGCCCTGGTGGCTCCCCATTGTCTGCACCATGGTGTTCATGCCCTCAGCGATGTCTCTCTGTGACCAGGCTTGGCTCTGCAGTGCTGCGCCAATGTCCACCTGTATCTGGGACACAGTCCTCCACCTGGGATACTGTCTTCAGTGGCTGAGACATGCTCGTGTCTACCAGACACTGGGATGTGCTCCACAGTACCTCGGCAAGGGCCTCCTGCGACTGAGGCATGTCCTCCGTGACTGGGACATGCTGGCGAGGCCCTCAGCCTTGACCATCACTGACTGTGCAGCCCCTTGGACACCACCGCTCATGGTGCTGACGTCATGCTCCAGACTCTCCACTGCGGTCGCCACCCTAGCAGTGATGGCCTCGGTGCCACGCATTACCAGTGCCATCTCCTGCGCCTTTTGGACTCCTCCAATCGGTTGTCGACCCCCTGGAGAGTCGCTGACATCCCTCTCTGAATCTCACGTCCGCACCATAGCATCTACATCAGCTCCGGGATAACCTGTTCCAGAGGCTCAGCATCTGACTGGGACCCAGCTGCGTCCCGGGATCATTCTGTCTGGCATGAACAACACATGTGTGACGGATCATCTGGGTGACGCCAGATACTCACCTCCGTGACATAGGCTTACCTTGACGTCGGTGACGAATCTGTCCTTGGTCACTTCTGCAACCTCCAGATGGTTCCTTGTAGGGGTTGAGGAGTCTGTGGTCCGGCACCCAGCTGCCCATCTGGGCCCTTTGCTGTCCGTTGTGGGCCAACATCTCTTTCAGGGACAAAGAGAGGGCATTGTGAGCCGTACACTTCATGCATCGCGGGACGGAAGGAGGGTGTACTACAGCGGGGGTCAGGTGTGGGCACTACTGCCGGTGATGGGTGGGGTGCGCAGGTGGGTACCGGGGCACGCTAGGGTACAGGCAAGGTATTGTGCTTGGGGGTTGGTGCGATGTCAACGGCAGGGTCATCAGGGGGTGGAGGGAGGGGTGGGGGGCGCGTGGCAGTCAACTCACCCGGGAGGTCGTTGAGCTTCTTGCAGTATTGGGTTGGCGGTCCTCCTTGTGACACTCCTCACGCTGACGGCGGCTGCCACTCCTTGCTAGCTGGCACTGGCTGCCCTGAGGCTGACTCTATGACACCCTCGGGGGGGTATCCCGTCTGGACTCCACCATGTCCAACAGTCTGGCCAGGTCGGCACTACCGAAATGTGGGGCTGGACTGCGCAGTGGCACGGCCGCGTGCTGCCTGCGGTTTACTCTGTGGGATCGGTTTAAGTGCTGCTCCCCTTGTTAGCAGGACACTGGCAGGCGCCGTCCAGGCGAATCAGCTGGCGAGACAGTCATTTCTGACGTTAAGCCCGTGGAGCATCATTACCAGCCTTCATTGATGTTAGATGCCAGCAGCGGTCTCGCCGGGTCGGCCACCGGGAATCATCCAGCAATTCCCGCTCGCTATCACACTTAGAAACTTTTCCGTTAGATCATGCCCATGGTCAACACCAGAAAAACAAATCAACCATCCTGTAATTACTGTTGACAAAGAAAAGCAGGAAGAGCACCTTTCAAATGTGGGATCTTTGCATAGTTCTAAGAATAAAAGTTTTAAAAAGTGCATTGTTAAATCTTCCTGCAATAATGGCTTATTTCAGATTAGATTGATTTGAAGTTACATATCTCCAAAATATTCAATATTGTAAAATATTAATATAAGTGAATGACCGAATTATGCTTTATACTGAATTCAAATTAAACTATATCTGAGCATTATTTCTTAAAATTTTAGGAACAATATAAATTTAAATGGTTTTAATATGTTTAGCAGCTTTAAAAAAGATCGCAGGAGATTTGAAGGACTTTACGTGGAACCTTAATTGTATGGGAAAGACGGTAACAATCGCATGTTAAGCTGGGATAAGGGGGTAAGGACGGCTGCCAGGAAAGAGCTTTTAAGTATGTGATTGCACACAATGACATTAAGGTAACTGGAGGGGGCGTCAAATGCACAGTGAAGAAAGCATATTAAGTGTTTGCAACTGCACAGGCATGACAATTTCAAATTCCTCTGCATGCTTCTTTCTGATTAGTATGCGTCTATGTTTCAGTCACACTTGCCTTCTGGTACACCGGTCCAATTTCAGCAGAGCTTGTCGAGCTCCCATCAACCGCCATTGCCAAATGTGTGAGCTGTCGGCAGCTGCATCTTGTTATGTCACCTAATACATAGAGGAGAAAAGCTCCAGAGACTGCGTGATATCTCCGGAAATGGCATTTGGCACCCTTGATAAGTGCTCAGTCTGCCCCCATTTAATAACCAACTAAACAGCAGTTAAAGCAAGATAGTAACCTGTTAGAAAATTTTAATAAGCTTAAAATCCACCTGTTGGCTAACTTTAGTAACCTTAAAAAGTTCAGATTTATGGGAACTTGGACGTTCGATTGTTGAAGGATGATCATCACCATTGAACGCTGGTCATACAATTTTTCCTTGTGGGTGAAATTTTTACAATATCACATAATTATTATTCATTAAGGTAGTTTGATCCCTACTCAGAAGAGCTTTAACATGCACTCAGGTGTCATTCTGGTGAACAACACGTGCGTATTTTATGTCCTGTATTGAAAAGAGCCTGTCTTCAATTTAGCCAGACACATGTCCATTATTGCTTAATTAAATCTTAACCTTCTGCAGATGTGTTGATCACATTGGTGCATTCAGTCTGAACAGATGTTTAAGTTACTCATTATCACAACTAGTTTCATCCAGCAGTGGATTTTTCTGGAGCAGTCAACCTTTCATCTGGGAGGCATCATCATCGGTTGTCCATTCTGCAACCGGATGGAGATCAATTCCTAATGAAACATGCCACAATTCTGTATGTTTTCTTGCTGCAACTCCAGCATTAGTGGTATAATTGCTGGCGAGATATGAAAAAAGGCTCTATTATAAACATATCTAAAAACAAATCGCTGAATATGTAGTAGGAATCCAAAAGCAGGACTTGAGCAGAATCCAGTCATGCAGCAGATTCTCTGGTCTTGTCCATGGCGGAAAATCCCAGCTGCAAACGAAGACAGGAAGGTTTTGGCCATGTAGTCAATTGAGCCAAATCAATGGGTAAAAGGCAAAATTGGAATCAATCGGGATTTGGAGGACAGTCTATGTAGGTGTACAGGAATGGTGAGAAGAAGGATTCGTCCTTGAGCCGTATCAGGTCTGAGAAGGTTCCAATTTCCAATCTCTCCATCAGCACCTTTAATGCGGTCTCAATTGCCCATATAACTTCCTGCCAAACCTCTCTCCAGAAACACATCTAATTGGCTTTTTAAACCATTTATACTGTTTTGCTACTTGAAATTTTCTCCTTCATTTCAGATTCCAGCATCCGCAGTAATTTGCTTTTATCACTGGGTACGTTCTCTGACAGGTGGTTGCTACCTTTAATTTTTGTTTTTACTCTTTGCCGTTGGCTTTGTCTTTCTATTTACTTTAATTATTTTGGTGTCTTAAAATCAGTTGGAGTGGGGTAGAACTTGGCGAGCTGCTCCCTTAACTTTTAGCAGTATTGTCCTTTTATTTATTTTATATATACTTTTTTTTAAAATTTAGAGTACCCAATTCTTTTTTTTCCAATTAAGGGGCAATTTAGCTGGTCAATTCACCCACCCTGCACACCTTTGGGTTTGGGGGTGAGACCCATGCAGACACGGGGAGAATGTGCAAACTCCACACAGACAGTGACCCGGGGCCAGGATCGAACCCGGGTCTAAAAGGTGCTCGCCACTGTGCCGCCCCCATATTGTCCATTTAAAGTGTAAATGTTGTGACACGGTAAGAACCAATTGCAACAACATTGAGCTATATTTATTACATTTAAAGTCCTGCTGTGGTTTGGTTTAGTCTGGTTATGGTTCATTGGCCCAACTATCCATAAAAATCAGAACAGCCAGGATGGTTGTATTGAGATGCGTGCGTTAGAGCCCACTGATGTTTCAGTTGGCATAAAACTATTTGGTGCAGGGTTTCTGCTTTTGATTGATGCCAGTGACCCCTGCTGGAAAGCATGTGCGTTATGTGTGGGAAATGAGGAAAAAAGTCGAGCTTAACTGCAGTTATGTTACATGGGCCAACTAACATCCATTTTCTAAGCTTATTCATGAAGAATAATGATTTATGTGGGGTGATGGAAGATAACTGTGGCCTGTAAGTTGAGGGGGATAGGGGCCTGAGGGATGGGCAGTGGGGAGGTGGGGTGCTGAATTAGTCAGACAAGGTTGCTAAAGAAAAATGTTTAATGCGGTACTCATGTCTTTTTATGTCCACTTCATCTAAAGCGTTGAGCAAAAGGACATTCCAGCTTTCAAACAAAATGTTGCAATCTGCTTGCTCATGGAACAATTGGAAATTATTGGAACTCCTTTAGTAAAGATTTTGCGTAGCTTGTGGTGGTTTAATATGGTTTTCATTTCATCTGCAGTAGTTATGCCATTTTTCCTCTTCATTTGTTTTGAGAAGTGATAGGGGACCACCTCTGCTGCCAGGAAAAAGAGCCAGAACCCATTTATCATAAAGATGCTGGAAGACCAACACAAAATCTGTGTGAAACTTTCTCATCAGAACAAAAGTGTGATCAAACGAATACGATTTGAATGATTTAAACTTCTTTGTGCTTCCTGTCACTTGGCGTAGCTCACTTAACTATATGATTGGTCCACCATGGGCCCTGGTTGAAAAGATGGATGACAGAAAATGTTTGTAAAACTATCGGTGTGACTCTCCGGCCTCGTCGCGCTCTTGCTCGAGCGAAACAAGGCTGGTGAAAAGTGGGAGAGGCCGAAAACGGGAACCGGGCCAGGCACCAGTTTGCGATGCAACCGGCCGCTCCCATAGGCGAAATCGCAATCTCGTAGTAGCGAGGCAAGAAACCAATGATCACCACTTAAGCCCTATTTCCGTACAATTAACGGGAGCCTCCCATATCCAATAGCCTTCTGTCATTCATCGGTTTCCCTAGCAGGTGGTCATGCTGGCGCCAATTAGTACTCCTTTTGAAAAACATGAACCTGGCCGAATGTCTTCTGTGGGGAGCCGAGGAGGGGAGTAGCTATCTTTTCTCACAGGCAAAGAGTCCACGGGTGCTGGGCTTGCCATCCCAGATCTCGGTGGGTGGGGGACAACCCTCGGCTGGGGAGGGGCGTGGCACAACGTCTGGAGTGGTGGACTGCCATGGGACGGGGGAAGAATATGACAGAGGTGTCATACTGGTTGTGCTCAAGTGTTTTTGATGTGTCACAGGTGTCATACAGTTCCCCATTTCTGATGGTGCGGTCTCACACTCCCTACCATCACCTCACCCCCTACCTACTTCCCCCTCACACCCACTTTCCCTTCTCCCCTGATGCTTTCAGTGATCCCCAACATGCTTCACCTTCCTAGCTCTACCGCTATGTCTCGGTGTCTTCCCAGGATGCACAACTGAGGTGGAGGCAGTCAGCTGCTTACCTCGTCCCGTGGCCTTCAATGCCCCTGCCGGGCGTCACCTGTGGGTTCTGGGACCAGAGGGCCCCAGCTCATTTGCCGACGGCACATGCACAGCCGTGCAGCTCTGTCCCATGGGCTGACCTCCAGATGCAGCCTCATCAGGGGGGCGAAACTCGGGGGACCATCCCCAGTCCATGGGACAGGACTTGGTTGGCACCCAGCGCACCCTGCCCATAGGGCTCCAAGGTTCACCTTGGGACAGAGGGGCAGCTGGGGCTCGAACCAGCTAGCCCTTTGGCATCTGGCTCTGCCAGCCCTGGCAGCTCCCTGATGTCTACACCAAGTTGTTGATGCTCTTGGCGATGCTCCTCAATGATTGGGCCATGCTCTGCAACGCCTCGGCAATGCCCATTTGTGACTGGGACAAGCTCTGCAGCGCCTCGGCCATTCCCATCTGAAAGCGGGACATGTCCCGCAGCATCTCATCAAGGTCAGCCTGGTACATCAAGGTCACCCCTTGATGTACCCCAGTGAGTTGGATATTCTGCCGAGACCCTCAGCCATGGACATCAGCGACTGCTGAGATGCTGCTCATATCAGACTGGAATAAGGGCCTGAAGGCCAAAATGGAAGATATGGAGAAGAGGTTGAGGTGCATGAATCTGAGTGGTGGGCTTCCCAGAGGGCCAGAGGCCAACAGAGCTTTTTCAGAAATGGTTCTCTCGATTGGTGGGTGGAGATGAGGTGTTCTCCGCTCTGGAATTGGACAGGGCACATCGGGCTCTGCGGAATAGGTCATGGCTGAACGAGCCGCCACGGGCGGTGATCGTCCGATTTCACCGTTACCAGAGGAAGGAGCGGGTTCTGGAATGGACCAAGAAGAGTGGGAACATCGATTGGGATGGGCACATGGTGCACATCTACCAGACATTGGTACTGAACTGGCGAGCCGGCGGACAGCCTTCAACAAGGCAAATGCGGTGCTGTACAAGAAGGTTGTGCAGTTTGGGGTAGGATATCCAGCAAGGCTGAGAGTCACGTTGGACTTGAGGGATCATTATTTTGACATGCCTGAGCAGGCTGAGCCCTTCATCAAGGACAAAGGACTTGGGCTTGTGTTCTGCGTTATAACTGTTGTAATGATGTACACAGAACATCTAGTTGTTTAACTAGAAAGATGATTTATTCACAACACGTGGAAAGATAACTAACAAACTATAATAGACTATGGCTACTAAATGAATTCTCCTGGAACTACTCCTTGTGCGACTATCCTCTTGTACGACTTATGACTAACTGGTGGGTGTCTATTTCATAGAATTTACAGTGCAGAAGGAGGCCTTTCGGCCCATCGAGTCTGCACCGGCTCTTGGAAAGAGCACCCTACCCAAGCCCACACCTCCACCCTATCCCGTAACCCAGTAACCCCACCCAACACTAAGGGTAATTTTGGACCCTAAGGGCAAATTCAGTATGGCCAATCCACCTAACCTGCACACCTTTGGACTGTGGGAAGAAACCGGTGCACCTGGAGGAAACCCACGCACACACTGGGAGAATGTGCAGACTCCGCACAGACAGTGACCCAAGCCGGAATCGAACCTGGGACCCTGGAGCTGTGAAGCAATTGTGCTAACCACTGTGATACCATGCTGTCCCTAAAAGTGTGTCGAGTCCCATCGCCATCAGCTGGTTGGAGGTCGCATCGCTAACTATATACAGAACTGTGCACAGGCATATCCCCACAGGACTGAGTTGAGGAGTATTGTGGGGTATTTTTCCTGTGTTTGTATTTTGGGTTGGGGCGACTGTAAATATTGCAATACAGTGTGTTACATTTTTTGCTCTTATTCATGGAGTTTGGTGAGGGGATTTCTTTCCTGGAGATTAGGGTCATGTGGGTTGGTAGAGCAGGGTGTTTGATATGGTAATTGGAGGGAAAGAGAAGCATGGTGGGTATGCTGGGATTGGGGCATGGGAATAGGAAGTATGGGCCTGGGGCATTGGTCTGGTTGTTTTTAAGAACATAGAAACATGGAGAAGGATTTGAGGTGGTGCAGAGAGCCAGAGGCTCTCGGATGGAGTCGGAGTCATGTTGGGGGAAAGGTTTGGGGGCATTGGTAACAGCGCAGCTTTCATTGGCACCAACAAGATATTCAACCGAGCCAGTGGTGGTGTCCACTCTAAAAATATGGAGGGACTGCACCAGCATTTTAAGTTTGGGGCAGCAGGCTGACTCCCATTTGTATGAATCAACTGTTTGAACCGGCAAAGTTAGACACCACATTTTATGCGTGAAGGGAGAGAGTGGGGGATTTATTTTTGAGGGGGCTGTTTGCCAGTTTGGAAGAGCTGGAGGAGAAATTTGGGCTGTTGGGCTCGGACATGTTTAGGTACCTCCAGGTGCGGAGTTTTGTTAAGAGACATTTTTCAGCTCTCCCGGTGGTGCAGCCATCCCCTTATTGGAGCGGATTCTCTCCATTTCGGGGTTGGAAGAGGGCAGTACATCCGACATGTATGTGCGGATAATGGGGGACAAGTTGAGTTTGGTAGAAGAGGTGTGAGGGGCCAATCCTGGAGGAGGAGGTGTGGAATGAGGGGCAGTGGAGGGTGAATGTTACGTCGTTGTGTGCTAGACTGAGCCTTATCCAGCTACAGGTAGTGTTTCGAATGCACCTCACTAAGACTAGGATGAGATGTTTTTCAAGGGAGTGAAGGATAGGTGTGAGCGCTGCTCGAGGGGGCCCGCACACCATCCCCACACGTTCTGGTCCTGTTCTAACCTAAGCTGGTGGGTTTCTGTCGGCTATGCTAAATATCCAGCTAGGACCCTGCCCCTGGTGACAATTTTTGGGGTATCGGTTGTGCCAGAGCTGCGAACGGGTGCAGGGGCGGATGTTCTGGTCTTCACCTCGTTGGTGGTGTGGAGACAGATTCTGTTGGACTGGAGGTTGGCAAAAACGCCGAGTGCGGACTTTTTCTGCTTTGCTTTTGTTCTTTTAGGAAGGTTGTTGGGGGGATTGGTGTTTTTTTAAAGGTATTTGTTTGTATGTTTTGTAATTTTACATAAAATGTTAAAACTTAATAAAAAGTCCCTGAGCAGCAAGCAGCACAAATTCAAAGAATCAAAAATCTTCAGTTAACCTTGAGAGTACTCTTAATGCAGCAGACAGCTCAGGCATGCCATTGCGCTCTTTATATTGACACTTAACTGCCACTTTTCCCAGAGGATGGTTTGGACTGGCAACTGGGGGAAATTCAGCTGCGACGTAAGACAAGATCAATGGCGGGATTCTCTCCTAACCGGCAGGCCGTGCTGGCGCTGAGGAGTGGCGTGAACCACTCTGGCGTCGGGCCGCCCGGAAGGTACGGAATTCTCCGCACCTTCAGGGGCTAGGCCGGCGCTGACGGGGTTGGCGCCACACCAACCGGCGCCAAATGGCCTCCACCAGCCGGCGCGAGTTGGCACACGCGCGGGAACGCTGGCATCATCCCAGCACATGCGCAGGGGGGTTCTTCTCCGTGCCGATCATGGCGGACCGTTACACCAGCCGGCGTGGAGGGAAAGAGTGCCCCCACAGCACAGGCCCGCCCGCGGATCAGTGGGCCTCGATCGCGGGCCAGGCCACCGTGGGGCCCCCCCCCCCCCCCCGGGCCAGATCCCACTGAGCCCCCCTGAGGACTCCGCCGGCCGCCCGTAGAGCCAGGTTCCGCCAGTATGAACCTGTTGTAATAGATGACGGCGGGACCCGCCGAAAACGGGCGGCCACTCGGCCCATCGCGGGCCGGAGAATCGCCGGGGGGCCGCTACCAACGGCCCCCGAACAGCGCGGTGCGATTCCAGGGCCGGAGAATCCGGCAGCCGGCGTCGGGCGGGATTTACGCCGCCCCTGGCAATTCTCCGGCCCGGCGGGGGGTCGGAGAATCCCGCCCAATATATTATGTTCGGTCTTCTATGCCTTGCAAAGGAATCCACCAAAAGACATGACTTGCCCAAACCAGTCGCATGTGGTAAGATAGCAATCTGTTAAAGAGCACGTTACCATGGAGTCTGCTTATTACTCCTCTGGCACTACACCTAGCACTGGCCATTCACTTGTATGTCTTACTACCATCTGCAATCTTTTGATCATAGCCGGATGTGTCTCCCCTTATATGGGAGGCGTTGGTCACATGACCTTGGTCTTGAGACCGCATGGTGTGTCTACACCGCCACCTGCTGGTGGAGTTCACACACCATCCATCTATGCTGTAGCCCATAGGCATATCACCACACAGTACTACAGAATACCTGTGGTCTAACATTTAAGTGGGGGACAGTATTGCATTGTTAGGCCATACAAACAAAGACATTTATTCTTTTTCGTGCCACAAGAGCTGCTGAAAATAGTCAGTAAAAAAAAGTGGAATCAATGTTTCCCCCTTTCGTGGCACCTTCCATTTGTGTTTCCTCAATCTCGTAACCAGGACCATCCTTAACTGTGCTGCATTCCATTTTCCCGGCAACAGCTTCTGCAGAGCTACATCAGATGTTTAAGTGATTCCTTGCTTCAGTTCACAACTGGTTCTCAAGATTATTACTCTGCTGCTTCAGTGCCCGCAGTCAACCATGAAAGTGCGAAAGCAAACATTTTCGCAAAGCTTTAAAAAGAACAGGAAAAACGGGGGGAAGGGGTTTAATCAGTGGACTGAGCCACTGAAAACTCTGAGGTGACATAATCGACCCCTCCATGATACACCAACAGCAGTTTCTAGGATTTATTCCAAAATAATCAGCATAGTTGTGTAGTTTATCATTTTAACTTTCCTGGGGTAACTAGGTCAACACGTAACCCATTGCACCTTATCAAAAGAAACTCAGCTTAACGACAACATTTTGTTTGCACACATGAAATTATAATCCTGCATGCATAGAACCTGACCTATTTAGAAAATATTGCAATTGCATCGTAGTTTATAGGACAATGGAGGATTAAGGTATCCACTAGAATGTGTATAGGAAAGTAGTGGTTTCCGCTGGGTAAGTCAGGCCAGACTTACAGGCAGCCTGTTTTAGATAATTAGTAAAGGCCAGATGCACTCAAAGCAAGATTTTATATATGGTGTAAAATCTATCATAGTGTCAACAGAATGGGATCTAACCGTGCTTGTTCAGCTTGATTTTCATATTGTTATTTATTTTTCCCAGTTGATGGTTAGGTTACATGTTTTAAATTTTTATGTTATATGGGTGATATAAAATTAAATATGCAAGCTCATTGCCTGTCAATAGGGATTTTATAAATATTGTTCCAGTTACTGCTGAAGATTCCTCTGTTGGTTGAAGTTAAAAAATTTAGTCAACACTTATGACCTGTATTTTTCTTTTGCTGGCTATAATTATTTATTTTCTTCACGTTTCGTACAATAGAGCTTAGTCCAGCACCCTGATATATTTAATGAGGATCTTCACTGTGCCTCCACTCCCTACTGCCTTAAAGATAGGCATGCTCCATTGCTAAGACAACATGGAAAATGCACAAGTGATTTCCACACCACACCACAGCGTTTAAATTACAAGTCCTGGCAAATCCTTAAACGTGACACTTTGCACCTCTTGGGAACTCCCTCTAAAAGGTATCCTTGTTTTGGCACCCTGACCCTTTGCGTGTTTTGTCATTCCTTTTAAGAACACCACTGTGATTGCTTCTTTTGGAGGGTGAAGAGAAGATTAGATGGGACTTGTCAGTCTATCCACATTGGATCTTGTAGCCATGTGTTGACGCCCTGCCAACAGAAGTTACAGACACTGTCACTCGGACCCACACATTATGCAGAAGCAGTGAATTCAGAATGTAAACTATCAGTGAATAGACTTTGTGCTGAACCCATATTGGCTGAACCCAACTTAAGCACACTGCGAGTAGGCCGTAAAAGTAACTTCTTGGCTGTATTTTTATGACTCAGATTCATTCCAGATGCTCCACGGGATATTTGTAACACCTCTCAATTGTCTAAAGATGCACCTGGTAGGTCACATATTTTTGGGGTAAGTTTATAGCTTCCACTTCTGGGCAGAAATTGCTAACAGCAGAATGACCATTTGTTGTACTTTGCCACCATTTTTTAAAACCAGAAAATAAATGACTGGATGTAGCCTGGATGATAATAGATATACTCTGCTGCCTTAGCTGGTGACACCCATGTGCTTTCCTAGGAGAGATGCAGACCACCACTAATAAAATCTAACCTGCCATCAGGGTTATTGACTAGCACATAATTACAATGCTGAAGACACCATTACCGTGTTTTTCCTGAGTAGGGCTTTAATACAGTTCGACTGTAATCATAGAATTTACAGTGCAGAAGGAGACCATTCAGCCCATCGAGTCTGCACCGGCCCTTACAAAGAGCACCCTACTCAAGCCCACCTATCTACCCTATCCCCGTAACCCAGTAACCCCCACTTAACCTTTTTTCTTTTGACACTAAGGACGATTTAGCATGGCCAAGCGACCTAACCCGCACATCTTTGGACTGTGGGAGGAAACCGGAGCACCCGGAGGAAACCCACGCACACACGGGGAGAACATGCAGACTCCGCACAGACAGTGACCCAGCCAGGAATTGAACCTGGGATGCTGGAGCTGTGAAGCAATTGTGTTAACCACTATGCTACTGTGCTGCCCACTCGGAGGTAATCTCAGAGGTAGTGGGAATATGTTGCACACGTTACAACATTACTTTGCAAAGAGATCCCTCAGCAACAAGAACTTAATTTCTAATAATGTCTTTAATATAGAAAAGCAATCCGATATGCTACATGAAGGTAGAAAGTAATGTAAGCTCCGGGGTTGACTTGCCATGTTGTCTTGCAGGGATCTCGTTCAGGAGGAGAGGAGTTTGTGGCGGGGAGCAGGGCCCAAGAAATTCATATGATGTGTAAGGAATTGTGTGAGACATAAGATTATTGTTTTGTTGTACAGGTATGTTCTAGATATTCTAGCAGCGCCTTCAATCTCCTTAAGATCAGGGCTTCCCAACAGCTCTTCACCTACAGGCTGTACTATTTAAAGCAGGTGCAGGTTTTATTGCTGTATATTCCACCCATGTACTCCATTCTACCAAACAATTTTGGCCTTCAGTATAGTACTACAAATGAGCAAGTTTATGGAATCACAACTATTAATTCATATCACATTTAATTTCTTACATAGAAAGAGGAAACACATTGAGCGGGATTCTCCATTAGCCGACGCTGAAATCAGGAAATGCGATTGGGCGGAGAGTAGCTTCCGACGGCGGGCATCGATTTGACGCCAAATCGCAATTCGCTGTCACCTCGAAAATGGTGCCAATGCGTTTCACTCCGCACGTACATAGACACCGTTTGTATATCATTAGTGGGCCCGACCCGGTACTCTCCAGGGCCTCCGTGACTCTCCGTCTCCGATGGGCCGAGATCCCGACGCCGTGATTCACTTGTGCTGTTAAAAATCGTAAAACTGGCGTGGCGGCAGTGGAGAGGGAGAGGGGGAGTATGTGTCCAACATCACCATAATTTGCTGACAGTTGTGCCGCTGGCTAGGGGCTTCTGCCAGGGCTGGGGTGAGTAGTGGGGGGGGGGTGGCAAGGAGGTGGGCTGTGCGGTCGGGGTGGGCAGGCACGGACCACATTGCTGCAGCTGACAAGGCAACCATGCAGCTGCACACACCGCTAACAGCTCACTTTGAACCTGGTGCCACGGGTCATATAGGTGCCCCACCAGGGCACCCCCCTTGGTGCCTTCTGGCCCCAGATGGCCCATCAGCTGTAAGGGCGCACTCCAGCACAACCAGTGCCATCTTTTTGGTTGAAATAAATGTGTGTGGGGAGTGTAATGTGTATGTGCGGCTGCAGCTTGTCAACCTCCTGAGTGTCAATCATGGTCCCGACAAATCCCGCACCGTTTTCCATTAGAATCGATTGTGTTCCACACGGCACCAGTGCTAGCCCCTTAATAGTAGCAGAATTGGTGCAGGTGCGGCGCCAATTTTTCTGTTGTGAAAGTCCATGGACTCTCGATTCGCGTCCACACTTAGGGTTGGATTCTCCGATTTGAAGACCAAGTGCTGACGCCGGCGTGGGAACAGTAGCATTTTGCAACCGAACAAACGGCGCAAAAGCTGCACCGAATCTCCGTCCGGTGGGGGGCTAGCAGGCACGCAGCGCAAAGCCCCCGGCTTTACCTGTGGATACAGCCAGAGAATTGCCGGGTCCGTGGCCACGGATGTGCACGGCGGCGGCCTACAGCTGCCGCGCCGTGCAACATGGCATCGGCCATGCGCGGACCCTGCTGGCCAAAACTGCCCCTCTTGACCAGGCTCACCACCCCAAGCCCCCCCCCCCCTGCCCGCGGAACGGCTCCCACCCGACTGTGGCGCCGCTGGGCTCAGTCCAGGGTTCACGGAAAAACATACGCCATCAGGAATGTCATGATATCCATATTAACATATCATGGTGCAGTCACACACACACTGATGGACAGGTAGTTGGACCAACCAGCACACACATAACATCGCAGCCAATCACCAGTGAGAGCACACGCACTATAAAACGGGGAACACCACAGTTCCCGCTCATTCTACCAGGAGATAGCTCAGAGCACAGAGCTCACAGCGTGCCACTCAGACATACACCATGTGCTGAGTGCCTCACTAAGATAGTGCTAGGGCTGGGTCTACAGGAAAGCTGGTGAAGTACGAAACACAGCCAGAAGTTAATAGTTATTATTGTACAGAATAATAAAACAGAATTGTACCATCTACAACTGTGTTGGTTCGTTTGTGTATCGGAACACCCAACACGACATGATACCAGGACTGGAAACTCACCAGCGACTGAGACCTACCTGCACCTCCTCAGAGATCCGCCATCCTGCGCCATGGACACCATCAGCCCGCCGCAGCCGCTCCAAATCGCTGGAAATCTCTGCGTCAACTGGAAGCTGTTTAAACAGCGCTTCCAGCTCTTTCTAGAAGCCACAGACAGGGAGAATGCATCGGACACCAGGAAGATCGCCCTCCTCCTCTCCACGGCGGGGCAACACGCCATCCACATCTACAACTCCCTGGCATTCGAGGAAGGCGAGGACAAGACAAAGTACAAGACGGTGCTTCTAAAATTTGAGGAACACTTCAGCGTGGAAGTTAATGAGAGCTTCGAGAGGTACCTCTTCCAGCAGCGCCTGCAGGGTAAGGATGAGCCTTTTGACACACTTCCGTATCCTCGCGCAGTCCTGCGGCTATGAGGCCACCTCCGACTCCATGATTCGGGATCAGATAGTTTTTGGGGTCACCTCGGACACCCACGCCAGCAGCTCCTCAAAATAAAGCGCCTCACCCTAGCCACCACCATCGAAACCTGCGTCCTCCATGAAAATGCGACCAGCCGGTACTCCCAATTCCAGGCGGCCGAATCGGCACGGCAGGGGTCCTGCGAGGCGAACGGGTCCAGTCGATCGAGTTCCTCCCGGCCCGCGGCCCGGATGAGGGCGGCCATTTCGCGCGCTTTCCGAGGCCTCCCGCGCTTGTATGCGCCAAAAGAGGGGACGTCGACGCAGAGGGACGTGATGCGCAGGCGCGCTCTACGCAGGACTGCACCGCGCATGCGTGGTGGTGCAACGAACGCCATGGTGTCACGACGTGCGGCAACTGTGGATTCGCACACTTAAAACGGCAATGTCCGGCCAAAGCGCGACAATGCCTCCGCTGTGGCAGGATGGGCCACTACGCTGCCTGCTGTCGAGCAGCTCAACCTGCCAACTCTCTGCAATTCTGCCCGCCTCGCAGGGACGTGCGGGCCATTCAGGCCCCATACACCGAGTCATAACCTGACGACGTGCAGACCGGTGATATCGACGACCGGGAACCCTTCCGCATTGCGGTAATAGACAGGAACCGGATGTCCCCAAGTAGGACCCACCAGCCGATGCCAGTGCACAGCATTAATCCGGGCGATGAATAGTGTGCCACCCTAACGGTCAACCGATCACCAATCACATTCCGCTTAGACACTGGTGCCTCCGCCAATCTCATTGCATGGTCAGCCTTCCACACCTTGAAGATCAAACCACCGATTCTGCCATCCCACTGTCAGCTGGTTGATTACAACGGGAATGTTATATCACAACGGGAATGTTATCCCGGCCATGGGGTCCTGCCAGCTCGAGGTTGCACACAATTCATACACAGCCACACTGTCTTTTGAGATAGTTGGATCCTCGAAGGACTCTCTGTTAGGCGCACAGGCGTGCAAGATCCTCCACCTCGTTCAGCGAGTACACACTCTGTCTCCAGAAGGCACGTCCGATTTCCCGGATGCAGACTTTAGGGCGCAGCTCCACTCGCTCCTCGCCCACAACCGGGAGGTTTTCGAGGGCATGGGCACACTGCCCTACACTTACAGAATACGGCTCAAACCGGACGCCACCCCAGTCATTCACGCACCTCGTAGAGTCCCAGCACCACTCAAGGACCGCCTCAAGCAGCAGCTGCAGGATCTGCAGGACCAAGGAGTGCTTTCCCGGGTCACGGAGCCAACGCCATGGGTCAGTTCCATGGTGTGTGTAAAAAAGCCCTCCGACGAGCTCGGATCTGCATCGACCCGAAAGACCTGAACAATAACATCATGAGGGAACACTACTCCATATCCAAACGGGAAGAAATCACTAGCAAAATGGCCCGGGCTACAATTTTCACCAAGCTTGATGCCTCTAAAAGGGTTTTTGGCAGATTCAACTGGATCAGTCCAGCAGGAAGCTGTGCACTTTGAACACTCCCTTTGGCAGATACTGCTACAATAGGATGCCGTTTGGCATTATCTCGGCATCCGAGGTGTTTCATCGCATCATGGAACAGGTGATGGAGGGCATCGAAGGGGTACGAGTCTATGTTGACGACGTCATCATCTGGTCCACCACACCACAGGAGCACATCAGTCGTCTCCAGCGTGTCTTTGCACGGATACGAGATCACGGCCTGCGCCTCAACCGAGCCAAGTGCTCTTTTGGCCAAACTGAGCTAAAATTTCTGGGGGACCACATATCCTGGTCAGGGGTGCGTCCGGATGCCGACAAAGTGGCAGCTATTGCAGCCATGCCGCAACCGGCAGACAAGAAGGCAGTGCTATGCTTTCTCGGGATGGTCAACATCTTGGGGAAGTATATTCCCAACCTTGCTTCGCACACAACGGCTCTTCGCCACCTGGTCAAGAAGACAACGGAATTCCAGTGGCTGCCCGCACACCAGAAGGAATGGGAAGAGCTCAAGATCAAGCTCACCACCATCCCGGAATTGGCGTTCTTCGACAGTACTCGGGACACAAAGATCTCGACTGATGCCAACCAGTCCGGCATTGGGGCGGTACTCCTGCAACGGGACGACACTGCATTATGGGCCCCGATCGCCTATGCCTCGCGGGCCATGACCCCCACAGAACAGTGCTATGCGCAGATTGAAAAGGAGTGCCTGGGTTTGTTGACCGGCATCGACAAATTCCACGACTATGTGTATGGACTTCCGCAGTTCACTGTGGAGACCGACCATCGCCCCCTGGTCAGCATCATTCAGAAGGACCTCAACGAGATGACCCCTCGCCTCCAGCGCATTCTGCTCAAGCTCCGGAGGCACGACTTCCAACTTGTCTACACCCCGGGAAAGGACCTCATCATCGCGGATGCCCTGTCCAGAGCAGTGAGCACATCGTCCAGGTCGATGCACAAGTAGCCTTCACATCGGCCAATCTGCCGGCTACTGATGCACGTCTGGCCCACATTCACCGTGAGACTGCGGCTGACCCCCTTCTACAACATGTGATGCGCCACATGACGGAAGGATGGCTCAAGGGGCAGTGCCCACAATTCTACAATGTCCGGGACGACTTGGCCGTCATTGATGGTGTCCTCCTCAAGTTGGACCGGATTGTGATCCCACACAGCATGCACCGGCTTGTCCTCGAACAACTGCACGAAGGCCATCTCTGAGTTGAAAAGTGCAGGCGGAGGGCCCGAGAAGCTGTGTACTGGCCGGGCATCAGCGACGACATCACCAACATGGTGCTCAACTGCCTCACCTGCCAAAGGTTTCAGCCGGCGCAACCCCCTGAGACACTTCAGCCCCACGAGTTGGTGATGTCCCCCTGGGCAAAGGTGGGTGTGGACCTCTTTCATGCGCTCGGCAGGGACTACGTCATCATAATTGACTATTTTTCCAATTATCCGGAGGTCATACACCTGCACGACTTGACATCATCAGCTGGCATCAGAGCATGCAAAGAAACCTTCGCTCGCCATGGAATTCCGCTCACCGTCATGTCTGACAATGGGCCTTGTTTTGCGAGCCAAGAATGGTCTTCTTTTGCCGCTTCATACTGCTTCACACACGTGACGTCCAGCCCTTTGCATCCCCAGTCCAATGGCAAGGCGGAAAGGGGTGTCCATATCGTGAAGCGGCTCCTCTGCAAGGCTGCTGATGCCGGATCTGACTTCTGTTGAGCCCGGCTGGACTATCGCTCGGCCCCACTGTCCACAGGCCTCTCGCCAGCCGAGCTGTTGATGGGTCGCACCCTCAGGACCACTGTGCCATCCATTCATGTTCCTAAACCCGACTATGCTCCAGTACTGCAAAGGATGCGACAGCAGCATGCTCAGCAGAAACGCTCGTGTTGGGTGTTCCGATACACAAACATGACGCTCGGGCAACTGATCTTCCTGCCCTGACGCCTGGAGACAACGTCCGCATACACCTACCGGAGGGTGGCTGGTCGGCAACCGCCGAGGTTCTCTGCCGTGTGGCTCCCCGTTCGTTCCTGGTTCGCATGCCTGATGGCTCCAATCGCCGGCGTAATCGGTGGGCCCTTTGGCTGCTTCCGCGCTCGCTACGTGATCATGCACCGGTGCCACTCCCTCCTGTTGTCCCTGATGTCGACTTCGTTGAGCTTCCTGCCACTCTGCCTATTCCTCTCTCGCCCTTGGCCAGGCCCATTCCTCCGCCGGTGGATCCTGACCCACCCTTGAGGCGGTCAACCCGAATTCGTCGCCCACCTAATAGACTGGACTTATGAGCCTGTTTGCACATTGGACTCACTGAATTGTTGTGCAATAATGTTAACATGTTTCTTGTCGTTCCAGGAGTTCACTTTCGATATTTGATGATTGCACTTGTTTTGTTTGTGGTACAACCTCGTTGCTCTGTTGCACCTGACGCCTTCCTATGTATATAGTTTAGCCTCATGTACATGTTGTAAATATTGCACACACATACTCAGATGCACTCATTACACACCAATATTTATTACCATGTAGGCACATATCCTTGTGAAAAGGGGGGATGTCATGATATCCATATTAACATATTATGGTGCAATCACACACACACACTGATGGACAGGTAGATGGACCAATCAACACACACACAACATCACAACCAATCACCAGTGAGAGCACACGCACTATAAAACAAGGAACACCACAGTTCCTGCTCATTATACCAGGAGATAGCTCAGAGCACAGAGCTCACAGCATGCCACTCAGCCATACACCATGTGCTGAGTGCCTCACCAAGATAGTGCTAAGGCTGGGTCTTCAGGAAAGCTGGTGAAGTACGAACCACAGCCAGAAGTTAATAGTTATTATTGTACAGAATAATAAAACAGAATTGTACCATCTACAACCGTGTTGGTTCGTTTGTGTATCGGAACACCCAACACGACAAGGAACATGGCCCATCGGATGCGCAGCATCGGAGTGGGCCTCAGGTGATATCCTGAGGCCGTCCCGACGGCATGTGGCGTAATCTGCGAGTACGTCGTTTTCGATGGGGCGGAGCATCGCAAAAGCGAATGTGACTTCGGCATCCGAGACCAGAGAATCCCACCTTAGTCTCAGAAATGGAGAATCCAGCCCATTGTTGCCAAATTAAGGCATTCATGTCTGTTTTAAGAATGCGACAGGAAACAATAGAACAACGTTTTCCCTAAAAGCTCAGACAATATCCAAAAGGCTAATCGCCCTAACCACAAACTAAACTTTAATTTGTTATTAACATGAACGGCTTCAAATATATGGCAAAAGTATTCTGCAATGAATGCATCAGCTTTGAAATGTAATTTCCCCTGTGAGAGTGGCACAAACAGTGATGATGAATCTTCAGCAGTAGAACAATGAAACAGTCTGTTACTGGCCGGTTAAAGATATTGGGAGGCATTTTCTGAGCTTGTTCGCCATCGGCACAAATCCCATTATGGCCGCCTGCTCTCGCGAGAGGGCCGCAATGGGATTTGGGCCGCCAAGAACTCAGAATGCGATATTCCTGGGCACTCCCAGTCAACAGTCCACAACAACCCAACGAGGCTGTGAACGTGATTACCATAAATTAAAATGTATCTAAATATGCTTAAACGACTTAACGCCATTGCTTCCGGGGACATCAGATGGTGGGGGAGGGGGGCACTGAATCCCCGATGCCAGCGATGGTGCGGGCCTTTACTTTCACTTTGACATTGGGGGAGCACCTTTATCAATTCCAGTAGAGCCAGGCTTGCTGGCCTTAAGAAGCCACGCCCCACCAGAGTGTCTGTGCAAAACAAGCCCCCTGCTTTTTTTCGACAAAGTGCCACAAAACCTGGAGACAAAACTTGGCTGTTTCTCTGGGAGAAACACGCGGTTTTCAGTCAGAACTTGACACTGCCATTTTGGGGGGAAATCCCGCCCATTTTACTCGCGCAGGAAAATAAAAAAGACTCACAACACCGAGTACATGATTAACCAGGAGGAGAAATAACAGACATCTTGGCCTAAATTTAATGATTGTACCTGGCAGTTATTCAGCTAAAAAGTTGAAAATTTAGGAGAGCCTGTTCCTACAGCTGCATTGTACAGATCTAACGCTAAATTCAAACAAAAGAAAATAATATTCTTTGATTCCATTTCTTGGACAGATTGGGAAGTACCTTGAGTTACAGTCTCAAGAATTTGAATATGATATTCACAATATTCCACCCCTTTGATAATTTAACCATCCGTAGTGACAGTTGTCTGGAATCAGTAATCTGCTTTTACATGACAGGTTTGAACGGGGGAAACACAATTTCAGTCGCCAACATGTGCAGCTGATGTTCTTGCAGTGACCTGGAATGGAAGGGAAATCAATCATCAGTCTGCAACCTGAGAAAAACCAATAGAAACTCATAGCAGCAGTTATTGTCCTTAATAGAAACCATTCCTTAAGTGAAACTAAGCCTTGTTATCATTTTCAGCATTTAGGCCAACAAAAATATTCGATATGTAATGCATCCATATTCCTTGTCCAAATCTCCAACAGATTTCTTTCTGTAGACTGTTGAGCCTGGCAACCAGTGGCAGAACCTTTGAATATATATCGGGCAAATTGTATCAATAGAGGGAAATAAAATAAATGCAGCACATTTTTGTTTACCAATATTATTGTGTATGATACAAACTCCTTGCTGAATTTATTGTTTCCACTTCGAGGCCATCAAATTGTTGTGCTTGTTATCTGTGTGAGTGAGCTTCGGTGAGACAGATGCATGCAGTCTGGAACTAGTGCGACAGATAGCTCAGTGTCATAAACTAATGTTTTAGCATATGGAAGAGAACTGACACCAGCCATCCAATAGAAGGACATGTTGGATTCTGTCCCTGGTTCAGAGACAATGCAGGTTAGAATTTCTAGTAGCACAGAAGAGTTTGACTACAGAGCACTCTCATATTTAATGTGCCAAATATGCTGTTAAATTATGATTTGATAATCTTGAAAGGAGTTGAGTCTCTGTGACACATATGGCAGTGTTTGTCAAACTGTTTTTCCCAGGACCCACCTTTTCCAACCAGCTGACCTTCACGACCCATGTCGGCCAACCTTCAGGACCCACTCGATCGACCTTCGTGACTGATGCCACGTTTGCTTACCTTTAATTCGAAAGAGGAGATTGCTTGGCCCTCATGATCTGACTTGAATCTGGTTCAAAGGAGGAGAGAACAATGTGCATATCAGATACAAACTTCAGCCAGTTCCTTTGTGTCGTCTTCATCTTTGTGAAATGGGAAAATCCAACTTCGCAAATATAAGTTGTTGTGAAGGGCAATAGCAACAAAGCGTGTGTTTCAGTCAGCACTGGATACTCCTGGGAGATGCTACTCCGAATGCTAACAGCCTTTAGGTGTGTTTTTAATGTGCTGTCACAGGTCAGTTACATCAGCGTGATCTTTTAATTTGGAGCCAGCTCTAAGTTAATAACTGACTCTAGGGAGTCAACCTCAAAAAGAATTTTCCCCCACCATTTCTCTTTCAAAATCTGAACCTTCTCTCATTTGCCAGTCGGCATCAGAATGTGGCGACTATGGGCTTTTCGCAGTAACTTAATTGCAGTGTTAATATAAGCCTACTTGTGACAATTAAAGGTTACTTATTTATTTATTTACTTCCATGCATATAACACACATGGGATTTGCATCCTTATTTGCATTAACACAATTGACAAAACCATGGGTGTTCATATTTACAGTCCAGGGTAATTGTAACTGTTATTGGTTCACATGACTAAAGAGACACCTTATTACTTGTTGAATTTCAAAATGTTGGCTATTCTTAAAAGTGCGGCTGCAAAATTCCTGGATTGAAAGTTGGAAAACGATAGCTGTGCCAAGATCCTCCTGCTTTCTATCCTATTTAAAATTCATTATCAATTCCATCATTTTGAGGGCATATGCCCTTTCAACATCACAGCTGTGCAAATAATGAGCTTAGGATGTGATGACATCGCCTATGCAAAACTTCATCACTTTTGGCTTCTCATGAACTGTCCTAAATCAAGTGCATACCAATACTGTATCCGGCAGGTGCAATTGTCCGGAAGAACTCTGTAAGGAGGGCTTGGTTTGTTAAAATTAAATTGCTAATGTTCGAAGTGACCTGGTAGATTAACAAACATTCCTTTGGATTGATTAGATTCTTTTTAATAATCTAGTTCTGAGACTTTCATCTGCAATTGTTCTTACGTGGGGAGGAACGAAGCAGTATTTGTCTGAAATTGCAATACGGGCTTCCCATTGAAAATCCCACTGATTGAATTTACATTTTGGCGGGAGAATAGCAAAGAACAAAGAAAAGTACAGCACAGGAACAGGCCCTTCGGCCCTCCAAGCCCGTGCCGACCATGCTGCCCGACTAAACTACAATCTTCTACACTTCCTGGGTCCGTATCCCTCTATTCCCATCCTATTCATGTATTTGTCAAGATGCCCCTTAAATGTCACTATCGTCCCTGCTTCCACCACCTCCTCTGGCAGCGAGTTCCAGACACCCACTACCCTCTGTGTAAAAAAAGAACTTGCCTCGTACATCTACTCTAAACCTTGCCCCTCGCACCTTAAACCTATGCCCCCTAGTAATTGACCCCTCTACCCTTGGGAAAAGCCTCTGACTATCCACTCTGTCTATGCCCCTCATAATTTTGTATACCTCTATCAGGTCGCCCCTCAACCTCCGTCGTTCCAGTGAGAGTAAGGACGGAGAGATTCCAGTGAGAGTAAGGAGAGCAGCAGTAAGCTGTAAGGAGAGTGAGACTTACGAGGCAGCACACAAAGCAAAAAGCAGCCTGATCAACCCAGAAATATTCACCCAGCAGGAAATCATAGAATCCCTACAGTGCAGGAGGAGGCCATTTGGCCCATCGAGTCTACACCGAACCAAATATCAGCCAAACTGGTCATTCCGAGGTCTCTCTCATGAGTTTTACCTTAGTAAGGAGTCTTTAAACACCAGGTCAAAGTCCAACAGGTTTGTTTTGAATCACTAGCTTTCGGAGCACAGCTCCTTCCTCAGGTGAATGAGGCTAGTGATTCGAAAAAAACCTGTTGGACTTTAACCTGGTGTTGTAAGATTTCCTACTGTGCTCACCCCAGTCCAACGCCGGTAACTCCACATCATGAGTTTTATCTTGGGTAGCAACACTTCAGTGACAAAACTTTGGTAAGGGCTCTGTCCACTGCTGCTGCAAGCTCTTCAGACAAGATCAATGGCACAGAGAGTTTTCATGTGAAAGTTCCCTTCCACTGTGACCTTACATGAATACGGTCTAATTGGAATACTCTGGCTATTCTACTTTTCACTAAATATTAACAAGAGAATTGATTTTATAGATGCATTGAGAACCTTAATTACTTGCATTGTCCTGCACACTTGAGAACCTGGCAGCCATTGACCTTTCTAAATGGGCCACTTTGACGTGCAATCTATCACCCAGTGCCTCCGCATTGAATTGGCTGATTTTCCTTCCATATAATCTCTACAATGCAGAAGGAGGCCAGTCGGGTCTGCACCGACCCTCTGAAAGAGCACCCTACCTAAGTCCACTCCCCCACCCTATCCCCATAAACCTGTAACGCCACCTAGCCTTTGGACACTAAGGGGCAAACTAGCACAGCCAATCCACCTAACCTGCACATCTTTGGACTATGGATGGAAACCGGGGCACCCGGAGGACACCCATGTGGACATGGGGAGAACGTGCAAACTCCGCACGGACAGTCACCCAAGATTGAAATTGTACCTGGGTCCCAGGTGCTGTGAAGCAGCAGTGCTAACCACTGTGCCACCGCACCACTTGTTCTCTCATGATACAGGGGAGGATGTTCCTGTGTGCTTTCAATGTGGATCAAGGGGAGCACTCCTTTCATGATTGTCTGGGAAGACCTAGTTTTCCTGAGTGAACCAGTGTCAGCTCCATCAAAGCAAATAAAACCCTGCAGCGGAGGTCTCAACAATATGCTATTATGAGGCCCCAATCCACTTTCAGGCATGGGTACTGCAGACTGACTTTTGTGTCCTTTACCAATATGGCGGACAGCTTATTTTCAACTCATAGTGAGCATGCACTTTCTGCCTGCCACATTCTAGGCCTAGAAGGCCATTTAGATCATGAAAAATGGATACTGTACAGTTGAATTACTCGAGCCCACACCCCAAGAGCTAGCAAGTTCTATTGACATGTCTATTAGTGAACCACTGAACCAGGAAGAAGTTAATGTCACAGTCCTTTCCCCAGTTGGACACACAAAGGAACACGTACACAGTGAATCCGGATTTTAAACATGCGTTTGTGAGCTTCATGCCTGAAGCAAAATGCGGCAGGTCTGTCTTTGCGTACAGATTATGTTAAAAGAAAAACAATTGTGTCAGCCCATTAAAGAAACTGAAGAAGTAGTTTATCATTATTTTCTTCGATTTTTTGAGGTGCATTTGTGAAATTTTTTTTGTCTGTTATTAAAATAAACCCAACTTAATCTGTGTCTGGCCTCGTCACATAAGTCCACCATTTAAATATTTGCAGAATGTAGACAAGGGCAGCATATCCAAATCAGGAAGGTACGAGATTTGCTTTTTTGGGTTACACTATCACAAAACTAGACAGTGTGCTGGTCAGGCATACCGCTGAATGTGAGCACTCTTGGGCAATTCCAGGAGTGGCTGGTGTCCACGCCCCAAAATAATATCTATTGCAGTCACAAGATTTGTAGCAGATTCTGCAAACTCTTTCCACAGGAAGAAAAATGTGAGAGGACTTTTTCTTTATTTTTTGCTGAATCAAAGTAATGGAGATTTAGCTGTCTACAATTTGAACATCGAGAGGTTATTACTCCTCCTTTAGATTAAACAAACCATCAATCTCTATGGAGACTAGTCTATTTATTTTTCTAAGTATGAAGCACTAACCTTGAACATTATAAATCGCTCATCGCCCTCACAAAGTCACATCCATTATTTTCTGAACCAAAACACTTGAGGAATGGAGGGTTGCAATGACAAGATTTATTAGAAATATTAATAATATATCCAAACTATTTTATGAGCGGCTGATTTGTCATGGTAGGATAATTAATTTGACTTGGAACCAGACTAGACACAAAAGAGGAGTCTACTGCTTTTTATCTCACCTGTTTCTTTACATCTTTTGTTAAGATTTTCACACAAAGAAAGATATACCCGCTAAATTGGTATTTTTGTTACATATTGAGTGTTTACCTGTTAAGTTAGATTTAAAGGGAAATGTTTCCTCAGTTATGTAGTTTATTCTCATTTCAGCTTGGTATTGCTCTTTTTATTCAATAATGAGGAATGAATAGCTGCATGAAAGCATTATGTGTTCTTCATCTGGAACCAGAAGGGGACACTCTTTTTGAACCAGACGATTAGTTGAAAATAATTCACAATTGTTTTGTCTCTCTCTACCATATTTAGGAAGAATAGATTCATAATTTTACTACCTCGAGAAGCTATCCCCAAAAATCTTAGAAATCCTTAGATAGGATGAGACTCAATGGGCCAAATGCCGACCTCCTGCACTGTAGTGATTCAAAGAGACCTGGGCATGTAGGTCCACAGGTCTTTGAAGGTGGCAACACAAGTGGACAAGGTAGTCAAGAAAGCATCCGGAATGCGTGCCTTCATTGGACAAGGCATCAAGAATAAAAACTGGCAAGTCATGCTACAGTTGTATAGAACCTTGGTAAGTCCGCATTTGGTATATTGCGCACAATTCTGGTCGCCACACTACCAGAGGATGTGGAAGCTTTGGAGAGGGTGGAGAGAAGGTTTGCCAGAATTTGCCTGGTCTGGAGAGTGTTAGCCATGTGGAGAGGCTGAATAGACTTGGACTGTTTTCATTAGAAGGACAGAGATTGAGGGCTGACCAAATAGAGGTCTACAAGATTATGAGGGGCATGGATAGAGTGGATGGGCAGGCACTCTTTCCCAGGGTGGAGATATCAGTCACCAGGGGGCATAGGTTTATGGTCCGTGGGGCAAAGTTTAGAGGAGATGTGCGAGGCAGATTTTTTACGCAGCGGGTGGTGAGGGCCTGGAACGCGTTGCCAGGGGAGGTTGTGGAAGTTGATACATGAACGGCGTTCAAAAGGCATCTTGACAAACACATGGATAAGATGGGTATAGAGGGATACGGCACCAGGAAGTGCTGAGGGTTTTGGCAAAGGGTGGTATCATGACCGGTACAGGCTTGAAGGGCCGAAGGGCATTTGCTTATTGTTCTTCGTTATTTGTTCTTTGACTCCATAAAGTTTCTAATCTTCGAAACGTCCCTGAGAAATTATGGGAGGAGTAAATGCTTCTTTGTGCTGCCCCGTTACGTACAGAAATCATTTCAGG
The DNA here is from genome assembly GCF_047496885.1 of Scyliorhinus torazame. Lineage (NCBI taxonomy): Eukaryota > Metazoa > Chordata > Chondrichthyes > Carcharhiniformes > Scyliorhinidae > Scyliorhinus > Scyliorhinus torazame. The sequence goes on along the minus strand of NC_092714.1, from coordinate 65,439,035 downwards.
GGCATGTCCAGAGGCTTTCTTGAATTCTGAATTCTGTCCAGACTTCCAGGTGTATGTCATGTTCTGAGCCTTAAGAGTCCCAGCTAAAAACAATAGCAATGGTGCGTATGGAGTGCACCAAGCTGTTGGCAATGGTGCCTATGGTGTACACAAAGCTGTTGGCAATGGTGCCTATAAGAGTACACCAAGCTGTTAGCAATGGTGCCTATATTAGTGCACCAAGCTGTTTGCAATGGTGCCTATATTAGTGCACCAAGCTGTTTGCAATGGTGTCTATATTAGTGCACCAAGCTGTTTGCAATGGTGTCTCTAGGAGTGCATCAAGCTGTTGGCAGTGGTGCCTATAGGAGTGCATCAAGCTGTTGGCAATGGTGTCTATAGGAGTGCATCAAGCTGTTGGCAATGGTGCCTATAAGAGTACACCAAGCTGTTTGCAATGGTGCCTATATTAGTGCACCAAGCTGTTTGCAATGGTGTCTATATTAGTGCACCAAGCTGTTTGCAATGGTGTCTATATTAGTGCACCAAGCTGTTTGCAATGGTGTCTATGTTAGTGCACTAAGCTGTTAGCAATGGTGCCTATATTAGTGCACCAAGCTGTTTGCAATGGTGTCTATATTAGTGCACCAAGCTGTTTGCAATGGTGCCTATATTAGTGCACCAAGCTGTTTGCAATGGTGCCTATATTAGTGCACCAAGCTGTTTGTAATGGTATCTATATTAGTGCACCAAGCTGTTTGCAATGGTGTCTATGTTAGTGCACCAAGCTGTTAGCAATGGTGCCTATATTAGTGCACCAAGCTGTTTGCAATGGTGTCTATGTTAGTGCACCAAGCTGTTAGCAATGGTGCCTATATTAGTGCACCAAGCTGTTTGCAATGGTGTCTATATTAGTGCACCAAGCTGTTTGCAATGGTGCCTATATTAGTGCACCAAGCTGTTTGCAATGGTGTCTATGTTAGTGCACCAAGCTGTTTGCAATGGTGTCTATATTAGTGCACCAAGCTGTTTGCAATGGTGTCTATATTTGTGCACCAAGCTGTTTGCAATGGTGTCTATAGGAGTGCATCAAGCTGTTGGCAATGGTGCCTATATTAGTGCACCAAGCTGTTTGCAATGGTGTCTATAGGAGTGCATCAAGCTGTTGGCAATGGTGCCTATATTAGTTCACCAAGCTGTTTGCAATGGTGTCTATATTAGTGCACCAAGCTGTTTGCAATGGTGTCTATAGGAGTGCATCAAGCTGTTGGCAATGGTGCCTATATTAGTGCACCAAGCTGTTTGCAATGGTGTCTATATTAGTGCACCAAGCTGTTTGCAATGGTGCCTATATTAGTGCACCAAGCTGTTTGCAATGGTGCCTATATTAGTGCACCAAGCTGTTTGTAATGGTATCTATATTAGTGCACCAAGCTGTTTGCAATGGTGTCTATGTTAGTGCACCAAGCTGTTAGCAATGGTGCCTATATTAGTGCACCAAGCTGTTTGCAATGGTGTCTATGTTAGTGCACCAAGCTGTTAGCAATGGTGCCTATATTAGTGCACCAAGCTGTTTGCAATGGTGTCTATATTAGTGCACCAAGCTGTTTGCAATGGTGCCTATATTAGTGCACCAAGCTGTTTGCAATGGTGTCTATGTTAGTGCACCAAGCTGTTTGCAATGGTGTCTATATTAGTGCACCAAGCTGTTTGCAATGGTGTCTATATTTGTTCACCAAGCTGTTTGCAATGGTGTCTATAGGAGTACATCAAGCTGTTGGCAATGGTGCCTATATTAGTGCACCAAGCTGTTTGCAATGGTGTCTATATTAGTGCACGAAGCTGTTTGCAATGGTGCCTATATTAGTGCACCAAGCTGTTTGCAATGGTGCCTATATTAGTGCACCAAGCTGTTTGTAATGGTATCTATGTTAGTGCACCAAGCTGTTTGCAATGGTGTCTATAGGAGTGCATCAAGCTGTTGGCAATGGTGCCTATAAGAGTACACCAAGCTGTTTGCAATGGTGCCTATATTAGTGCACCAAGCTGTTTGCAATGGTGTCTATATTAGTGCACCAAGCTGTTTGCAATGGTGTCTATATCAGTGCACCAAGCTGTTTGCAATGGTGTCTATGTTAGTGCACTAAGCTGTTAGCAATGGTGCCTATATTAGTGCACCAAGCTGTTTGCAATGGTGTCTATATTAGTGCACCAAGCTGTTTGCAATGGTGCCTATATTAGTGCACCAAGCTGTTTGCAATGGTGCCTATATTAGTGCACCAAGCTGTTTGTAATGGTATCTATATTAGTGCACCAAGCTGTTTGCAATGGTGTCTATGTTAGTGCACCAAGCTGTTAGCAATGGTGCCTATATTAGTGCACCAAGCTGTTTGCAATGGTGTCTATGTTAGTGCACCAAGCTGTTAGCAATGGTGCCTATATTAGTGCACCAAGCTGTTTGCAATGGTGTCTATATTAGTGCACCAAGCTGTTTGCAATGGTGCCTATATTAGTGCACCAAGCTGTTTGCAATGGTGTCTATGTTAGTGCACCAAGCTGTTTGCAATGGTGTCTATATTAGTGCACCAAGCTGTTTGCAATGGTGTCTATATTTGTGCACCAAGCTGTTTGCAATGGTGTCTATAGGAGTGCATCAAGCTGTTGGCAATGGTGCCTATATTAGTGCACCAAGCTGTTTGCAATGGTGTCTATATTAGTGCACCAAGCTGTTTGCAATGGTGCCTATATTAGTGCACCAAGCTGTTTGCAATGGTGCCTATATTAGTGCACCAAGCTGTTTGTAATGGTATCTATATTAGTGCACCAAGCTGTTTGCAATGGTGTCTATGTTAGTGCACCAAGCTGTTAGCAATGGTGCCTATATTAGTGCACCAAGCTGTTTGCAATGGTGTCTATGTTAGTGCACCAAGCTGTTAGCAATGGTGCCTATATTAGTGCACCAAGCTGTTTGCAATGGTGTCTATATTAGTGCACCAAGCTGTTTGCAATGGTGCCTATATTAGTGCACCAAGCTGTTTGCAATGGTGTCTATGTTAGTGCACCAAGCTGTTTGCAATGGTGTCTATATTAGTGCACCAAGCTGTTTGCAATGGTGTCTATATTTGTTCACCAAGCTGTTTGCAATGGTGTCTATAGGAGTACATCAAGCTGTTGGCAATGGTGCCTATATTAGTGCACCAAGCTGTTTGCAATGATGTCTATATTAGTGCACGAAGCTGTTTGCAATGGTGCCTATATTAGTGCACCAAGCTGTTTGCAATGGTGCCTATATTAGTGCACCAAGCTGTTTGTAATGGTATCTATGTTAGTGCACCAAGCTGTTTGCAATGGTGTCTATGTTAGTGCACCAAGCTGTTAGCAATGGTGCCTATATTAGTGCACCAAGCTGTTTGCAATGGTGTCTATGTTAGTGCACCAAGCTGTTAGCAATGGTGCCTATATTGGTGCACCAAGCTGTTTGCAATGGTGTCTATATTAGTGCACCAAGCTGTTTGCAATGGTGCCTATATTAGTGCACCAAGCTGTTTACAATGGTGTCTATGTTAGTGCACCAAGCTGTTTGCAATGGTGTCTATATTAGTGCACCAAGCTGTTTGCAATGGTGTCTATATTTGTGCACCAAGCTGTTTGCAATGGTGTCTATAGGAGTGCATCAAGCTGTTGGCAATGGTGCCTATATTAGTGCACCAAGCTGTTTGCAATGGTGTCTATAGGAGAGCATCAAGCTGTTGGCAATGGTGCCTATATTAGTGCACCAAGCTGTTTGCAATGGTGTCTATATTAGTGCACCAAGTTGTTTGCAATGGTGTCTATAGGAGTGCATCAAGCTGTTGGCAATGGTCCCTATAGGAGTGCATCAAGCTGTTTGCAATTGTGTCTATATTAGTGCACCAAGCTGTTTGCAGTGGTGTCTATAGGAGTGCATCAAGCTGTTGGCAATGGTGCCTATATTAGTGCACCAAGCTGTTTGCAATGGTGTCTATAGGAGTGCATCAAGCTGTTGGCAATGGTGCCTATATTAGTGCACCAAGCTGTTTGCAATGGTGTCTATATTAGTGCACCAAGCTGTTTGCAATGGTGCCTATATTAGTTCACCAAGCTGTTTGCAATGGTGTCTATAGGAGTACATCAAGCTGTTGGCAATGGTGCCTATAAAAGTACACCACGCTGTTCGCAATGGTGCCTATATTAGTGCACCAAGCTGTTTGCAATGGTGTCCTATAGGAGTGCATCAAGCTGTTGGCAATGGTGCCTATAGGAGTGCATCAAGCTGTTGGCAATAGTGCCTATATTAGTGCACCAAGCTGTTTGCAATGATGCCTATAGGAGTGCACCAAGCTGTTGGCAATGGTGCCTATATTAGTGCACCAAGCTGTTGGCAATGGTGCCTATAAAAGTACACCAAGCTGTTAGCAATGGTGCCTATATTAGTGCACCAAGCTGTTTGCAATGGTGCCTATAAAAGTACACCAAGCTGTTAGCAATGGTGCCTATATTAGTGCACCAAGCTGTTGGCAATGGTGCCTATAAAAGTACACCAAGCTGTTTGCAATGGTGTCTGTAGGAGTGCATCAAGCTGTTGGCAATGGTGCCTATATTAGTGCACCAAGCTGTTTGCAATGGTGTCTATATTAGTGCACCAAGCTGTTTGCAATGGTGCCTATATTAGTGCACCAAGCTGTTTGCAATGGTGTCTATGTTAGTGCACCAAGCTATTAGCAATGGTGCCTATATTAGTGCACCAAGCTGTTTGCAATGGTGTCTATGTTAGTGCACCAAGCTGTTAGCAATGGTGCCTATATTAGTGCACCAAGCTGTTTGCAATGGTGTCTATATTAGTGCACCAAGCTGTTTGCAATGGTGCCTATATTAGTGCACCAAGCTGTTTGCAATGGTGTCTATGTTAGTGCACCAAGCTGTTTGCAATGGTGTCTATATTAGTGCACCAAGCTGTTTGCAATGGTGTCTATAGGAGTGCATCAAGCTGTTGGCAATGGTGCCTATAGGAGTGCATCAAGCTGTTGGCAATAGTGCCTATATTAGTGCACCAAGCTGTTTGCAATGGTGCCTATAGGAGTGCACCAAGCTGTTGGCAATGGTGCCTATATTAGTGCACCAAGCTGTTGGCAATGGTGCCTATAAAAGTACACCAAGCTGTTAGCAATGGTGCCTATATTAGTGCACCAAGCTGTTTGCAATGGTGCCTATAAAAGTACACCAAGCTGTTAGCAATGGTGCCTATATTAGTGCACCAAGCTGTTGGCAATGGTGCCTATAAAAGTACACCAAGCTGTTTGCAATGGTGTCTGTAGGAGTGCATCAAGCTGTTGGCAATGGTGCCTATATTAGTGCACCAAGCTGTTTGCAATGGTGTCTATGTTAGTGCACCAAGCTATTAGCAATGGTGCCTATATTAGTGCACCAAGCTGTTTGCAATGGTGTCTATGTTAGTGCACCAAGCTGTTAGCAATGGTGCCTATATTAGTGCACCAAGCTGTTTGCAATGGTGTCTATATTAGTGCACCAAGCTGTTTGCAATGGTGCCTATATTAGTGCACCAAGCTGTTTGCAATGGTGTCTATGTTAGTGCACCAAGCTGTTTGCAATGGTGTCTATATTAGTGCACCAAGCTGTTTGCAATGGTGTCTATAGGAGTGCATCAAGCTGTTGGCAATGGTGCCTATAGGAGTGCATCAAGCTGTTTGCAATGGTGTCTATATTAGTGCACCAAGATGTTTGCAATGGTGTCTATAGGAGTGCATCAAGCTGTTGGCAATGGTGCCTATATTAGTGCACCAAGCTGTTTGCAATGGTGTCTATAGGAGTGCACCAAGCTGTTGGCAATGGTGCCTATATTAGTTCACCAAGCTGTTTGCAATGGTGTCTATAGGAGTGCATCAAGCTGTTGGCAATGGTGCCTATAAAAGTACACCAAGCTGTTCGCAATGGTGCCTATATTAGTGCACCAAGCTGTTTGCAATGGTGTCTATAGGAGTGCATCAAGCTGTTGGCAATGGTGTCTATAGGAATACCCCAAGCTGTTTGCAATGGTGTCGAAAGGAGTGCATCAAGCTGTTGGCAATGGTGCCTATAAGAGTACGCCAAGATGTTTGCAATAGTGCCTATATTAGTGCACCAAGCTGTTTGCAATGGTGGCTATATTAGTGCACCAAGCTGTTTGCATTGGTGCCTATAGGAGTGCATCAAGCTGTTGGCAATGGTGCCTATAGGAGTGCATCAAACTGTTTGCAATGGTGTCTATATTAGTGCACCAAGCTGTTTGCAATGGTGTCTATAGGAGTGCATCAAGCTGTTGGCAATGGTGCCTATATTAGTGCACCAAGCTGTTTGCAATGGTGTCTATAGGAGTGCATCAAGCTGTTGGCAATGGTGTCTATAGGAGTGCATCAAGCTGTTGGCAATGGTGCCTATATTAGTGCACCAAGCTGTTTGCAATGGTGTCTATAGGAGTGCACCAAGCTGTTGGCAATGGTGCCTATATTAGTGCACCAAGCTGTTGGCAATGGTGCCTATAAAAGTACACCAAGCTGTTAGCAATGGTGCCTATATTAGTGCACCAAGCTGTTTGCAATGGTGCCTATAAAAGTACACCAAGCTGTTAGCAATGGTGCCTATATTAGTGCACCAAGCTGTTGGCAATGGTGCCTATAAAAGTACACCAAGCTGTTTGCAATGGTGTCTATAGGAGTGCATGAAGCTGTTGGCAATGGTGTCTATAGGAATACCCCAAGCTGTTAGCAATGGTGTCTATAGGAGTAGACCAAGCTGTTGGTAAAGGTGCCTATAGGAGTACACCAAGCTGTTGTCAATTGTGCTTATAGGAGTACACAAGCTGTTGGCGATGGTGTCTATAGGTGTACACCAAGCTGTTTCAAAAAGTACTCCACTTCGTGGTAACATTGGTGGAGCTGAAGGCAAGAATCATCCTCTGCAGTAGATCACAAAGCAAAGGCAAAGGTAAAAGCCCTCTGGCGAATTATGGTTCTCTAAGGAGTACACACGTCCTGTTCTCAAAAGGTGGAAAGGTTACTATGATTGAGAATGATTCCAAGTCCATTGCAGAAATGCAAAGATACAAACTTAATGGTACAGTAATTCAGTGATCCGCGTTTTTCCAAATCCACAGTGACATTTGAACAAGCTATTACTTCCTACTCTAGAGGATTCACATGAATAAAAAAGCTTGTCCGGGACATATACTCCACAAAATCATAAAAGAGATTTATGTCCGCCTCAATAGGAAAATAGATTGTAAAACTTTCCCCACTCTGCCCTTTCAAACATTTAGCCTAAGGGAAATGTTACCCCTTTGTGATTAGAGGGCTGTCGGGACATGTGTGGGGAAGCTGATGGGCGCTTAAAATATAGCAGCTCCATTTTAACCCATCATATTTGGCAATTGATGAGGCTCTCCCAAGGATTTCAGTGGGAATATTATTATTAAACGCAAATCAAGTTGCCATGTTATTCAAGTTCACCAATGCTATTTTAAAGAGCTCCAAGTCTGGAGCCCACCCCATCTATCCCATCAAGTAAATTTACCAGGAAGCCACCAAGATAAGTTTATTAATCTAATCGACTTAGTGCAGTCAGGAGGACACGATGCCAGGCTCCTGTCCCCCATGGCCTCTATTCCCAGCCTCGAGACTGTCACAGGCGGACAGGCAAATATAGCAGGAAAAGTGCCAACTAAGTACAACTTTGTACATTTCTTTGTTCTTTTAGAAGATTGTAGTTTAGTCGGGCAGCATGGTCGGCATGGGCTTGGAGGGCCAAAGGGCCTGTTCCTGTGCTGTACATTTCTTTGTTCTTTGTTCTAAGGCCATCTTGTGAACCTGGAGCAGAGACCTGACAGAGGCAAGTCGGGGCATGTGGTGGTTGATCACTTTACCGATTCTGTATAAGAGAAGGGTTCTTGGTGATGCACTATCAATTACGACGAGACAAGAGTAGAGAGTAATCGAGGCTTTATTACGCAGAGATGTGTTGCCTCCTACAGCTGCTGCCGAAATGGCTGCAGTTCGGTGAGCACACACATTTATACTCCGCCTACTGGGTGGAGCCAGCAGGCAGGGATCTACCCCCGTACCTGTAGCACAGGGGCCTTACCGTATTACATCTCACATGTGTACTATATACAAACAGCGGTGACTACCACACTTGGAGCATGCAAAAAGCAAAAGGAAAATGTTCCAAGGGCAAGGGTGGGCCTGAAATCAAAGTTCTAAACTGGGGAAAGGCTGATTTTCATAAGATCAGATATGATTTGGCCAAAGTGGACTGGGAGCAGATACTTTGGGGTAAATCTGTGACAGAACACTGGGATGCATTCAAGAAAGAAATAGGGAGAGTATTAGGCCAACATGTTCTAATCAAGACAAAGGGTGGGATCAACCAATCTAGTGAAACCTGGATATTGAGGGATATACATCATTAGATAAGGGGGAAAAAGGGAGGCTTATGGCAGATAACAGCAGAAGCCCTAAAAGCACACAAAATATACATGAGGGAACTTAAAAAGAAATATGGAGAGCATAAAGGAGACATGAAAGGACAGTGGCAGATAAAATAAATGAAAATAAGTTGTTTTACAAGTACTTTAAGGGTAAAAGGATAACTAAAGAAAGAGTAGGGCCTATTTAGGATCACAGTGGTAATTTGTGTGTGGAGATGGAGGATGTAGGCAGGGTTCTAAATGAATACTTTGTGTTGGTGTTCACTCGTGAAGGGGCCGGTGTGGGTATATAAATCCGGGAGAATGACTGTGATAAAATTAAAGAAATTAACATAGACAGAGAGGAGGTTCTGAGTGGCCTGTCATGCTTAAAAGTAGACAAATTTCCAGGGCCAGATGAAATGGATCCCAAATGTTGAGTGAGTCAAGGGAGGAAGTAACAGGGGTGCTGGCAATAATTTAAAATTATTGGATGACTGAAAGATAGCCATTATTCAAAAAGGGAGGAATTTATAACTACAGATCAGTCAGTCTACCTGCGAGGTCGGGAAACTATTGGAAAAATCTCTGAGAAACAGAATTATTCTCCACTTGGAGAGGCAGGGATTAATCAAGAACAGTCAGCATGGTTTTGTTCAGGGGAGGTCATGTCTGACCAACCTGATTGAGGGCAATGCTTTTGACGTAGTGTGGTATTATCAGGTATTGCGGTACCTAAGAGGCTGATGACCATTGGTTAAACCTAGGAGTTTACCATTGGCTGTTGATACGTAGCTCCGCCCTGACAGGTGGAGTATAAGAACTGGTGCCGTCCCAGCAGCCTTCACTTTCTGTACCGAAGCTGCTAGAGAACAAGTTCTAGTCGATTAAAGGCTTCAGTTATGAAATCACTTCGTCTTGAGTGTAATTGATCGTGCATCAATTTAATCGACTAGACTTAAGCTGGAAGGATGGATCTCCGAATCAAACCGGAGTGCCTACAACTCAGCCCCCACGCGGAGAACCCGGCTGCAATATTTAAACACTGGCTGGCGTGCTTTAAAGGCTACCTCGAGACAGCCGGAGGCACACCCTCAGAAGGACAGAAAATGCATCTCCTGCGCTCGAGGGTCAGCCCTGGGATCTACCCCCTTATCGAGGAGGCGGAGGACTATGATGCCGCAATCGAACTGTTAAAAGGACATTATATCCGCCCTGTAAATCAGGTCTACGCCGTCACCTGCTTGCAACTAGATGGCAAAGGCCCAGGGAATTGTTGGAGGATTTCTACCGGGCGCTACTGGTGCTGGGCCGAAACTGTGGCTGCCCGCAGGTTTCGGGGAGCGAGCACACGGAACTTTTAATCAGGGAAGCCTTCGTAGCTGGTATGAGCTCCTCCGTGATCCGCCAAAGACTCCTAGAAAAGGACACCCTGGGACTTAGAGAGGCACGGGACCTGGCAGGGTCCATGGACGTAGTCTCACAAAACGCGCAGTCCTATGCGCCCGATCACGCAGCGGCCCCCTGGGCTGCGTGGCACCCCGCAGCGGCAGCCCCACAGACCTCCCCCCTGACCCGGCAGGCCAGCGCAGCGAGACGGCCCGCTAACGCCGCCGGGCCCCGCTGTTTCTTCTGCGGGCAGGCGAATCATCCCCGCCCGTGCTGCCCGGCCCGCACCGCCACCTGCAAAGGGTGCGGCAAGAACGGCCACTTTGTGGGGGTCTGCCAGATCCGCGCCATGGCCGCGGTCTCCAGCGACTCCGGACTGCCGCGGCAACACCCTTCAGGCCCCGACCGGCCAGCGCTCACCGCCACCCCCCCTATCCTAGGGCCACGTGCGAGCCACGGGCGCGGCCCCCTGGACACCACGCTGGATGGGTGGGCGCCGCCATTTTGTCCATCCCCGCCGCCATCTTGTCCATCCCCGGCCACCATGTGCGACCCATGGGAGACGCCATCTTGGATGGGGCCCCAGGCCCCCAGCACGGCCGACTACACGCTGCCTGATCAGAACTCGCAACTGCTTCATCTGGCCTCGGTGGCACTGGACCAAAGTCGACCTCGGACACTCACAACAGCTACAACGATGGTCTTCATCAACGGCCACGAGACGTCTTGCCTGATTGACTCTGGGAGCACGGAAAGCTTTGTTCACCCCGACACGGTTCACTTGTTACCCACCCTGTAAACCAAAGGATCTCCCTGGCCTCCGGGTCACACTCGGTGGAGTTAAAGGGGTTCTGCCTAGCGAACCTCACTGCCCAAGGCAGGAGATTCAATAATTTCCACCTTTATGTCCTGCCGCACCTCTGCGCGGCTACCCTCCTGGGCTTGTACTTCCAATGTAACTTGCAAAGCCTGACCTTTAAATTTGGCGGCCCTACACCCCCACTTACTGTCTGCGGCCTCGCGACCTTTAAGGTCGACCCGCCTTCCCTGTTTAAGAACCTCACCCCAGATTACAAACCCGTCGCCACCAGGAGCAGGCGGTACAGTGCCCAGGACCGGACCTTCATCAGGTCAGAGGTCCAAAGGCTGCTGAGGAAAGGGGTCATCGAAGCGAGCAACAGTCCCTGGAGAGCTCAAGTAGTGGTGGTAAAGACCGGGGAGGTACATAGGATGGTCACTGATTACAGTCAGACCATTAACAGGTTTACGCAGCTGGACGCGTACCCTCTCCCCCGTATAGCCGACCTGGTAAACAGGATCGTGCAATACAAGGTCTTCTCCACGGTGGATCTCAAGTCCGCCGACCACCAGCTACCCCTCCGTAATAGTGACCGCAAGTACACTGCCTTCGAAGCAGATGGGCGGCTCTATCAATTTTTAAGAGTTCCCTTTGGTGTCACTAATGGGGTCTCGGTCTTCCAGCGAGAGATGGACCGAATGGTTGACCGGTACGGCTTACGCGCAACGTTCCTGTATCTGGATAACGTCACCATCTGCGGCCATGACCAGCAGGACCACGACACCAACCTCCGCAAATTTCTCCAGACCGCGAAAATCCTTAACTTAACGTACAATAAGGATAAATGCGTATTTAGCACCGACCGTCTAGCCATTCTAGGCTACGTAGTGCGAAATGGAGTTATAGGCCCCAACCCCGAGCGCATGCGCCCCCTTATGGAGTTCCCCCCTCCCTCACTGCCCCAAGGCCCTGAAGCGCTGCCTCGGGTTTTTCAGTTATTACGCCCAGTGGGTCCCTCACTACGCAGACAAAGCCCGACCCCTGATCCAGTCCACAACCTTCCCCCTGTTGACGGAGGCCCGCCAGGCCTTCAGCCGCATCAAAGCAGACATTGCAAAGTCCACGATGCGCGCCATCGATGAGTCCCTCCCCTTCCAGGTCGAGAGTGATGCGTCCGACGCAGCTCTGGCGGCCACCCTCAACCAAGCGGGCAGGCCCGTGGCCTTCTTCTCCCGTACCCTCCATGCTTCCGAAATTCGCCATTCCTCGGTCGAAAAAGAGGCACAAGCCATAGTTGAAGCTGTGAGACATTGGAGGCATTACCAGGCCGGCAGGAGATTCACTCTCCTCACGGACCAACGGTCGGTTGCTTTCATGTTCAATAATGCACAGCGGGGCAAGATTAAAAATGACAAGATCTTGCGGTGGAGGATAGAACTCTCCACCTTCAACTACGAGATCTTGTACCGTCCGGGGAAGCAAAACGAGCCTCCTGATGCCCTGTCCCGCGGCACTTGTGCCACTGCACAAGTGGACCACCCGGGGGACACTCGTTTCTTCAACTTCATCAAGACCCGCAACCTGCCCTACTTCATCGAGGAGGTCAGGACAGTCACCAGGGACTGCCAAATCTGCACGGAGTGCAAACCACACTTCTACCGGCCAGAGAGACACCGGCACCTGATAAAGGCTTCCCATCCCTTTGAACGCCTCAGCATGGATTTCAAAGGCCCCCTCCCCTCCACCGACCGCAACACTTATTTCCTGAACGTGATTGACGAGTACTCCCGATTCCCATTCGCCATCCCATGTCCAGACATGACCGCAAACACCGTCATCAAGGCCCTCCAGGGTATCTTTACACTGTTCGGTTTCCCCGCGTACATACACAGTGATAGGGGGTCCTCTTTTATGAGCGACGAACTGCGTCAATTCCTGCTCAGCAGGGGCATTGCTTCAAGCAGGACGACCAGTTACAACCCCCGGGGGAACGGACAGGTGGAGAGGGAGAACGGAACGGTCTGGAAGACTGTTCTACTGGCCCTACGGTCCAGAAATCTCCCAGTCTTCCGCTGGCAAAAAGTCCTCCCGGTGGCCCTCCACGCCATCCGGTCGCTGCTCTGTACAACCACCAATCAGACGCCTCATGAACGTCTCCTTTGTTTCCCCAGGAAGTCCTCCTCCGGGACCTCGCTCCCAACCTGGCTAGCGACACCCGGATCCATCCTGCTTCGGAAGCATGTGCGGGCGCACAAGTCGGATCCGTTGGTCGAGCGGGTCCACCTGCTGCACGCTAACCCCCAGTACGCCTACATGGCGTTCCCTGACGGCCGGCAAGATATGGTCTCCCTACGGGACCTGGCGCCCGCCGGAACCCCACGCGCACCCGAACAATTACCCCCACCCCAACCCCACCCCATCCCCCCCACAGCACCTCACTGGAGGGTCAGTACTCCCGCTGCTCCTGCCTAGGCCCGCCCACCCATCGACGCCCCCTACAGGCGCCCCCCCCCACCCTCCCCCCGTGTCAACCGTTTGTACCAACAGCGCTGCCTAGAGGTGACGAAGCTGCCAGGGAGGCTGAAACCATGCTCCCGGAGTCGCAACCACCTGGACCCCCACCAGAATCACCACCAAAGCCCAGATGCTCCAGAAGGACGACCAGGTCACCCGATCGACTGATTGCTTCGCTGTGACTTTAACCGTGAACGAACACTTTGTAAATATTCTCGACAGCCCTGTAAGGAGGTATCACGGTACCTCCATAGCTGATCATACCATGTTAAAGGCGACTGTTACCACTGGCCACCACCCCCACCGGACTCTTTTTTTACAGGGGGTGTAAAAATGTGGTATTATCAGGTATTGTGGTACCTAAGAGGCTGATGACCATTGGTTATACCTAGGAGTTTACCATTGGCTGTTGATACGTAACTCCGCCTTCACAGGTGGAGTATAAAAACTGGTGCCGTCCCAGCAGCCTTCACTTTCTGTACCGAAGCTGCTGGAGAACAAGTTCTAGTCGATTAAAGCCTTCAGTTATGAAATCACTTTGTCTTGAGTGTAATTGATCGTGCATCACGTAGTCTACTTGGACTTCAGCAAGGCTTTTGATAAGGGCCCACATGGGAGACTGAGAGCAAAGGTAAGAGCCCATGGGATCCAAAGAAATCTGGAATATTGGATCCAAATTGGCTGATTGGCAAGAGCAGGTCGTGATGGTCGTGGGTGTTTTTCTGACTGGACGTTTGTGTTCAGCGTGGTCCTGCATGGATCAGTTTTGGGGCCCTTGTTCTTTGTGGTTATATAAATGATTTAGACATAAATGTAGGATGATTAGTAAGTTCACGAATGATACGAAAATTGGTGGAGTGGGAAACAGTGAGGAGAATAGACTTAGATTACAGGAGGATATAGGCGTGCTGGTCAGATGGGCTGATTAATGGCAAATGGAATTCAATCCGGATAAGTGTGAGGTGATGCACTTGGGCAGGACAAGCAAGGCAAGGCAATACATGCTAAATGGCAGGACCCTGGGAAGCACCGAGGATCAGAGGGACCTTGGTGTACATGTACACTGGTTCCTTAAGGTGGCAGGGCAGGTAGAAACGGTGGTTAGAAAGCATATGGTGTATTTGCCTTTCTTAGCTGAGGCCCGGAGTTTAAGGGCAGGAAGGTTATGCGGGAACTGTATAAAAATGTTGGTCAGGCCACAGCTAGAGTATTGAGTGCAGTCCTGGAATTCACATCATAGGAGGGATGTGATAGCACTGGAAATGGTGCAGAGGAGATTTACCAGGATGTTGCCTGGGCTGGAGAATTTTAGCTATGGGGAGAGATTGGATAGACTGTGGTTGTTTTCCTTGGTGCAGAGGAGACTGAGGAGGGTCATGTTTGAGATGTATAAAATGATGAGGGGTACAGATAGAGTAGACAGAAAGAAACCTTTCCCCTTGTTGGAGGGGTGAATGATCAAGGAGCATAGATTTAAGGCAAGGGGCAGGAGGTTTAGAGGGAATGTGAGGAAAATGTTTTTCCTCTCTGTACAATATTCGGAGAAATCGTAATAAAGCTAGCTCTTTTGAATAAAGTAAAGTTGTATTAAATTCATGTGCCTTCATTGTATCTACCTAAGCCGATCAAGCAGGGTCTTGGTCAACAAGACATTTGAGACATCCAACAATCAGACAATTGAACGTCAATAAGTGCTGACATACATTTGAACTGATCGGGAATAGTAATTATTGATTTGAATAGCTAGAGGAGAAACAATGGGAGCAATCTAAACAGAATAAGAAGTCTCATAACATCAGGGGCAGCACAGTAGCACAAGTGGATAGCACTGTGGCTTCACAATGCCAGGGCCCCAGGTTCGATTCCCTGCTGGGTCACTGTCTGTGTGGAGTTTGCACATTCTCCCCGTGTCTGCGTGGGTTTACTCCGGGTGCTCCGGTTTCCTCCCACAGTCCAAAGACGTGCAGGTTAGGTGGATTGGCCATGATAAATTGCCCTTAGTGACCATAAAAGGTTAGGAGGATGGAAGTGAGGGCTTAAATGGGTCGGTGCAGAGTCGATGGGCCGAATGGCCTCCTTCTGCACTGTATGTTCTATGTTCTATCAGGTTAAGTCCAACAGGTTTATTTGAAATCAGAAGCTTTTGGAGCGCTGCCCCTTCATCAGGTGAAGTGGAGGCAGGTTCACAAACAGAGCATATATAGGACAGACATAATTGCAAGATATTTACAAATTGGAATGTGAAGAATGGTTGGAATGTGAGTTTTACAGGTAAACAAGTCTTTACAGGTACAAACAGTGTAGTGGAGTGAGGGATAATCACAGGTAATCGAGGTGTGAATTGTCCCAAGCGAGGACAGTTAGTAGGATTCTGCAAAGCCGGGCAGCATACTGAAGGTTACATGTAATGTGGCATGAACCCGAGATCCAGGTTGAGGCCGTCCTCATGAGTGCAGAACTTGGCTGCCAGTTTCTGCTCGGTGATTTTGCGTTTTTGTGTGTCTCAAAGGGCACCTTGGAGAATATTTACCCGAAGATCAGAGGCTGATTGTCCTTGGCTGCTGAAGTGTTCCCCAACTGGAACGGAACACTCCTGCCTGGCAATTGTTGCGCTGTGTCGTAGTGTCTGCATGGTCTCGCTGATGTACCACACCTCGGGAAGTCCTTTCCTTCAGCGTATGAGGTAGACCACATTGGCCGAGTCGCATAAGACCATAAGACAGTGGAGCAGAATTAGGCCACTCGGCCCATCGAGTCTGCTCCGCCATTCAATCATGGCTGATGTTTTTCTCATCCCCATTCTCCTGCCTTCTCCCCATAATCGCTGATCCCCTTATTGAACAAAAATCTATCTATCTCTGTCTTACAGACACTCAGTGATTTGGCCTCCACAGCCTTCTGTGGCAAAAAGTTCCACAGATTCACCACCCTCTGGCTGAAGAAATTCCTCCTCATTTCTGTTTTAAAGGACCACACTTTCATCTGAGATTGTATCCTCTGCTTCTAGTTTTTCCTGCAAGTGGAAACATCCTCTCCACGTCCACTCTATCGAGGCCACGCAGTATCCTGTAAGTTTCAATAAGATCCCCCCTCATCCTTCTAAACTCCAACGAGTACAGGCCCAGAGTCCTCAAGCATTCCTCATACAACAAGCTGTTAATTCTAGGGATCATTCTTGTGAACCTCCTCTGGACCCTTTCCAAGGCCAGCACATCCTTCCTTAGATACAGGGCACAAAACTGCTCACAATACTCCAAATGGGGTCTGACCAGAGCCTTATACAACCTCAGAAGTACATCCCTGGTCTTGAATTCTAGCCCTCTCGACATGATTGCTAACATTGCATTTGCCTTTCTAACGGCCGACTGAACCTGCACGTTAAACTTAAGAGAATCGTGAACAAGGACTCCCAAGTCCCTTTGTGCTTCTGATTTCCTAAGCATCTTGCCATTCCATCTGCCACGTCTTTTCTCACTCTCCTAGCCTGTGCAAGTCCTTCTGCAGCCCGCCTGCTTCCTCAATACTACCTGCCTCTCTACAGATCTTTGTATCATCTGCAAACTTAGCAACAGTTCCTTCCTCCAGATCATTAATGTATATTGTGAAAAGTTGTGGTCCCAGCACCGACCCCTGAGGTACACCACTAGTCACCGGCTGCCATCCTGAAAAATACCCCTTTATACCCACTCTCTGCCTTCTGCCAGTCAGCCAATCCTCTATCCATGCCAGGATCTTATCCTTAACACCGTGGGCTCTTAACTTATTTAACAGTCTCCTATGCAACACCTTGTCAAAGGCCTTCTGGAAATCTAAATAAATCACATCCACTGGTTTTCCTTTGTCTAACTTCCTTGTTACTTCCTCAAGGAACTCTAACAGATTTGTCAGACATGACCTCCCCTTGACGAAACCATGCTGACTCAATCCTATTTTATCATGCACTTCCAAGTACTCCGCGATCTCATCTTTAATAATGGACTCTAAAATCTTATCAATGTCCAAAGTCAGGCTAACCGGCCTATAATTTCCCGTCTTCTGCTTCCCTCCCTTCTTAAACAGTGGTGTTACATTAGCCACTTTCCAGTCCTCTGAACCCTTCCTGCCTCCAGTCATTCCTGAAAGATCATCACCAATGCCTCCACAATCTCGGTGGTTTATCTTTTGGAACCCTGGGGTGTAGTCCATCCAGTCCAGGTGACTTATCCACCTTCAGACCTTTCTGTTTCCCCAGAACTTTCTCCTTAGTAATGGTCACTGCACTCACCTCTGCCCCCTGGTTCTCTTCGAGCTCTGGCATCCCACTGGTGTCTTCCAACGTGAAGACTGATGCAAAGTAACTATTCAGTTCGTCTGCCATTTCTTTGTTTCCGATTATTACTTCTCCAGCCACATTTTCCAGTGATCCAATGTCGATTTTTGCCTCTCTTACCTTTTATATATTGAAAAAATCTCTTCCTATCTTCCTTTATATTACTAGTTAGCTTGCACTCATACTTCATCTTCTCCCCCCGTATTGCTTTTTTAGTTGACCTCTGCTCACCTTTAAAGGCTTCCCAATCCTCTGGCTTCCCACTAATCCTCACCACTTTGTATGCTTTTTCTTTAGCTTTTATGCTGTCCTTGACTTCCTTAGTCAGCCATGGATGCCTTGTCCTCCCCTTAGTATGTTTCCTCCTCCTTGGGACGAGTTTCTGTTGTGCCTCCCTAATAACCCCCAGAAACTCCTGCCATTGCTGTTCCATTGTCTTTCCTGCTAGGCTCCTTCTCCAATCAGCTCTGGCCAGCTCCTTCCTCATGTCTTTGTAATTACCCTTATTTAATTGTAATACCGTTACATCTGATTGCAGCTTCTCCCTCTTAAACCGCAGGGTAAATTCTATCATATTGTGGTCACTGCACCCCAAGGGTTCCTTCACCTTAAGTTCCCGAATCAAGTCTGCCTCATTACACATCACCAAATCCAGAATTGCCTGTTCCCTAGTAGGCTCTGTCACAAGCTGCTCCAAAAAACCATCTCTTAGACATTCCATAAATTCCATTTCTTGGGATCCACTACCAACCTGATTTTCCCAGTCCATCTGCATATTGAAGTCCCCCATGATTATTGTAATATTGCCTTTTTTACATGCCCTTTCTATCTCCTGATTTATTTTCTGCCCCTTCATTCCTTACTAACAATGCAACCCCACCCCTTTGCCCTTCTGCCGACCTTTCAATAGGACACATATCCTTAGGTATTTAGATTCCAGCCCTGATGTCCTTGCAGCTACGTCTCTGTGATGCCCACAACATCGTACAGGCTAATTTCAGCGCAACAAGCTCATTTACCTTGTTCCGTATACTCCGCGCATTAAGGTACAACACCCTCAATCCTGCATTGACCACCTCCCTTTTCACACTTGTCATCTTTTTTGCTCTGCCTGAGGGTGATGTTGTTCTTTTATTTTGGTTCTCTATTTCCCCTTCAGTTATGACACCTTCTAAGCTAACATTCTGGTTCCCAGCCCCCTGCCATACTAGGTTAAATCCTCCCGACTGAATCTAACAAACCTCCCAGCCAGGATATCAGTGCCCCTCCAGTTTCGATGCAACCTGTCCTCCTTATACAGGTCGCAGCTGCCCCGGAAGAGATCCCAATGGTCCAAAAATCTGAAACCCTTCCTCCTACACCACCAGTTTAGCCACATGTTTAGCTGCACTATCCTCCTATTTCTTGCCTCACTGGCACGTGGCACAGTGAGTAATCGTGAGATTACAACCCTAGAGATCCTGCTTTTTAGCTTACTCCCTAACTCCTTCTGCAGGATCTCATCACTCTTCCTGCCTAAGTCGTTAGTACCTATGTGTACTATGACCTCTGGCTGTTTACCCTACCCCTTCAGGATGTCCTGTGTTCGTTCAGAGACATCCTTGACCCGCACACCAGGGAGTATGTACCGTGTACTGGTGGGTGGTGTTCTCACGTGTGATGGTAGTGTCCATTTTGATGATCCGGCATGTCATGCAGAGGTTGTCATGGCTGGGTTATGTGGTGTTGCGGTCACTGTTCTTCTGAAGGCTAACCTGGTGTGGTGAGACTTCTTACTGTGCCCACCCCAATCCAGCGCTGGCATCTCCACATCATAACTAATCAAAATAAATCAGAGTCCATTTTGGGTGGGATTAGCGGGGCCATTCCTGGCACTTGCAGCACTGGGAATGACCCTGCTATCTAACGGCACGCTGTCTTGTTTTCACACCGCAGTGGCTAATGCCCCCCGAGGCCGCACATAGCATAATTTCCTGCACTGAGGAGTTCCAATGAGTGGAGCTACTCAGTGCAGAAAGAGATCAGGATGACATTTTTAATGGTATCCGATTTCTCAACCCCCCGATGCTACCCTTGGACCCTCCCAATGACCCAACTCACCTGTTGGAGGGTCCTCAAGCTCCCCTGCATCCTACCACATACAAGCAGAGCACCCCTGAGCTTGATCCCCTGTGTGGGCACAATGCCATCTTGGCACCTTGACTCTGCCAGCCTTGCACCCTGGCAGTGCCACGCCAGTCTGACTGTGCCACCTGGGCACCCTGGAAGTGCTAGGCTGGCATCTGGGTAGCACTGCCAGGGTGTCCACATCACATTTCCAGGGGTCCAGGCTGGCAATGCCAAGATTCCCACAGGTTGAACCAGCAGTACCAGGGTGCCAGCCTGGCCAGAGGCCAACCAGCCGGTTCACCATCTTGAATTTTATCTGTGACAGTTTTGCCCATTCATCTAATCTATCAATGTTCCTTTACAACTTTCTGTTCTGGTCTGCACTACTTACATGCCATATTATTTATCATCTTGAGCAAACTTGAATATACGGCTCCCTATTCCTTAATCACAGACCACTTTGAGCCTCTGAATAAGATTGTACTGAGTTCAAGTCCATTTTGCTATTATTTTTCCCCTGGTTACTTATCAAAGCTTTTTCATCACAGTGGGAACTTTATATGAAATATACAACTTAGAATGAACCACGCAATGAGGGCTTAAACCTGAATTTGTTTATGACTGTTTGATGTAGCCTGCAAGTTAGATTTTCATATTATATATGATATACTTTATTGAAAAATAATCCCAGTTCTTAAAAATATCCTAATATAGTCAAATATTATCTGAAATAAAAAATGTAAACTGTTGCAATTTATCTTGGGAAGAATTTATATCAGTAAACATTCTATAAATTCAGCTATCAAGAGTTATAAAATGAGAGAGAAACATTGCATAGAAAGCTTCATTCAAATCACTTTACTCAGAATGCATGCCAAAATAGAAACATAATAGAGACCTTAAGCTCTAAATAGGTAATTATGCATTGGTCTGGCCCCAGAAATAAAACATAGCAAATGAGCAACAAGGGAAGTTAATTCTATGAAAGGGTATTTCTCACTGGAGCTCAGCTCCATTGAGTTGTCAACCTTTTCAGGGGAATGTTAATCTACCTTTGGGAGAAATGGGCTGTTTGCCCATACCATCATTGTACTGACTACATGCTAAACTGCTCTTTAGTACAGTGGGATTGCTGGGCCTAGCTTAAATATCAAGCTGAAAGAAAGGGCCCAAGTCCAGCTCCCAAACCACAAACTCACCAAGAAGCTGGCCCGGGGTGCGGATGGTAGACCCACGAATTGTGGGAAAAGGTCCTGGTATTCCCATTTCCTCCAACGATCAGGCTTTAATTAAACTCCAGCGGTCTGTGGATGGGCTCCAGTACTGAAAGACTGGAGAAGGGAAATGGAAAACAGATGTAAGTGAGAGGTGTCTTTAGGGTTTTATGATTTTTTTTTTCACAGTTGAAAGCTCATCATTAGTTTTGCAGCTGCTCTGTCATCCTGCCTTTCATTCATCAGCTCGCAGGGGCTTTAGATCTCATTAAAACACCAAATGGCCAGTCCGCAGCTGCTGTTGTGCATCTGGCATTCGCAGATATCTCTGTAGGTACAACCTAGCTCAATCCTACCTGTTTTGTACTAATTAGACTTGCAGCAGCTGCTCATAGTCCCAAATAAATTAAGGTTGTATCCATAGTACGGAATATGTGCAATGTAAGAGGGTCTTCAGTACATTGTTGTGTATATTTTGAGAGACAAAGAGAATGAATGGCAGATTAAAAATTCTGTTTACTACCACAAGGGGCATCACTTAACGATAATGAGAGAGTATAGACTGAATGTCGCCCTTTAAAAGGAGCATGCAACGAGTATGTTTGACTCCGTTTCTCATGATCCTTGGGAGCATTGATTTTACTGAAATAGCACCACCCTGTGATATTTTGTTCCCTGTCTAATTCAACTGTTACACAAATAAATAAAACCTCTGGAGAAATATTTCACTGAGGTTTTCTTGTCGGTGTAGAACATTGCAAAATCTAGTTCACTCCATCTAACTGTATGCCTAGTTGAGAGAAGGTTCCTTAAGCTGATTCTTGGGGTTGTCTTATGAGGAAAGTTTGAGTAGGTTAGGCGTAATTCATTGGAATTTAGAAGAATGAGAGATGATCTTATTAAAACATATAAGATTCAGGGGTTGAGGGAGAGGCATGACAGGTTGGGTGTTTCCTCTCGTGTGGAAATCTAGAACGAAGGAGCACAGTTTCAAAATAAACAGCCTTCGATTTAAGATGGAGATGCGAAGGAATTTCTTCTCTCAGATGGTCCATTAGTGTTTGGAATTCCTCTCCCGCAGTGAGCAAAGGGGGCTGGATGATTGACTGATTTTTGGTTCACAAGGGAGTCAATGGTTATTGGGGAGAAATGGGATCGTGGAGTTAAGGTCACAGTCAGGTCAGTCCTAATCGCATTGAATGGTGGAGCAGGGTCGAATGGTCAATTCATGCTCCTATTTGTGTTCTCATGACAGAAAAACGTTAGGTTGACAGGTGTGAATTTTCAGGGGTGCAACTCGTAGGCCTTTTGAATCTTACCTGAAATTGAACTTTCTCGAAGCAAAGCTGGACAGCCCACAAAAGGCATGTGGATCACGATGCGATATTACAACCTACGCCTGCTGCTTCTTTGTGCTAATTGCTTATTTAAACAATTGTCGCATGCAGCCCAGTTTTAAATACATTGTTGAATGGCTTCACACTTCACTGGTGTGTTCAAGTTCATGGCAGGCGAGCACCACTTTAAGCTTAAAAAGGAAGATACTTGGTGCCGAGCAAGTGCTGGAAGTTGCTGGAAAAGAGTGTCTGACCTTCAAGAAGAATGACTAATGGTGTAACGGGGGAGAGAGAGCATGCTCCAGATTCTCAAATGCTGCATTCGGAGCTGGAGGAGGGCAGCAAGAGACAGGTCCTATATCCACAAAAGACTAGGAGACTTTCCAGACAAACATTGTGAGGTAATGGGAGCAGATAGATGTTGGTGTCCATATTAGCAATGCCCCAAGAACCTGGATACAGTACTGAAATAATGTTCATGACCCTCATATGAGTGGTTAATGTTATGAATGTATATTCAAATGCAATATTTCACTAACTGTACCAATAGCTTCACACTCTGTTCAAACCATCGCTTACTCACTTCCCAATAATCTCTATCAACAGATCTGGCTGAAATTCTGTAGGATATTCAAGGATATGGAGAGGTCCAGCACCAAGATGACATCTTTATTATTGTCACAAGTAAGCTTACATGAACACTGCAATGAAGTTACTGGGAAAATCCCCTAGTCGCCACACTACGACGTCTGTTCGGGTACACAGAGGGAGAATTCAGAATGTCCAATCCACGTCTTTCAGGACTTGTGGGAGGAAACCGGAGCACCCAGAGAAAACCCACGCAGACACAGGGAGAATGTGCAGACTCTGCACAGACCGTGACACAAGCGGGAATTGAAACTGGGACCCTGGTGCTGTGAAGCAACAGTGCTAACCACTGTGCTACTGTGCCAGACATGGGGCTTTGTGTAGAGCTCGGAGTCCAACCTCTCTGGTGAGGAATGGTTCTCAACATCTTGAGATCACTTGCGGACTCAAGTGTGATGAAGCATCTAATGGTTGATGTTGTGTTATGCTGCTTCAGATAACACAGGCTGCTACTTGATGCAGTCTTAACTAAAGGATGCTCCAGACTATTAACACAGTTCTCAAATGAGTTTGACTCTCTGCTAATCTAACTGTAGTAACTCAGTCTATCTGTACCAGCTTGCTCTAAGCCACGTGCTGGGGTGTGATGCTGCTGATCAACACTGTCTACCTCTCTAGATGTCTGACTGTGGAAAGAGGCAGGGTGTGAGTGTTTCATCCCTTTTATAGTGTATATGTCATGCCCCCTTGTGGTGATGCCACCTCTTGAGTGTCCTGACTGCCCATTGGTTGTGTCCTATTCTGAGTGTTCATTGGTTGCATGTTTGCATATCATGACAGTTGATGTCTCAGCTTCCATTGCAACACAGGCAGTAGCCATTCCATATCTGAGTGCTGCATTGGAAGCTCGGATGAGGTAATAACCCTTAGCTTGTTGCCACACAAGCTCAGATTGCTGCAATCATGCCTTTCAGATACTAGTGTGCAAAGAGGCTTGCAGGATATCATAGCAATCCAGATGTGCTGAGGTGCCACTACAAGAATGGCAGTTGCATTATGTTGCATGAACCTGCATTCCTCTCTGAAGGTAGCAACACTCATCCCCTCACTACTGCCAATCTGTCCATGACATTGCTGTTGCTTGTCAGCCGGCCAATGGGATTTTCTAATGTGGGCATCCCCAAGCCGTCGGGGAATCCGTGGGTATGAGTGCGCTGTCGGTGAAATGGAGGATCCCGGCTACGAAGAATCCAGCCCTTCCATCGTTCTCGGGTACATCTCAGAACTGTCAAGTGGTGTGGTCATAAAGTGGCATGTCTACAATCAGTGGCATCCTCCACCAAACAAAAAATGTATTCCTGGAAAAGCTATGTGGTCACCCCTTCTGTATCTCCTGAGAAAGGCTGAATGAAATGTATTCAGCTCTCTCTGTATAAACAGCCTCAGTGACCTCCCTAGTGTGACAGTGGACAACAAATTGGGCAATGCTGCATGTAGGATCTGCTCCACAGTCACATTCACAGTCACTGGCAGTGCAGTCCTCGCCCAGCACTGAGGTTGCAGGTTTGCTTTGAACAGGTGGCATATTCCAATGAGAAACTCTTTCGTGAAGCAGAGATACCAGCTGCTCATTGAAGTCGATGCAGGAGAATTGCTCACTGAAGCAGCTGAGCTTTTCGACATCTCCTCCTCACCTGCACTCTTCCATGGTCCTATCCTCCTCTGTTTCGTCTCTGCTCATTCTCACTCATGCGAGGGGAATGGTAATTATTGCGTCGCTGTTTGGGAACAAGTCTTTGCAGAGGACAGCTTGCTGGACGGCTGTGATATACTGCAAGCTCTTTTGCACATTTTTAACCATAGGCATAATCGCAGGAAGAACTTACATGACAGCAAGCTGACCATGCATGACAGCAATGTGAGGTTCCACTCAGTCATTGGCTGGGTGCAACCTGTACTACAATATAAGCTGCAACCTTAACCATCAGACCTAACCAAGGTTGGCCACAACATCCATGCTAGAAAGGCTGGGCTTCAAGCTCTGCACATTGCTCTGTGCCAAGTTGATGTGTGACTCCTACATACTCTTTCCTATTGACAGCAGGGACTTTTGGTAGGCTTTCCAAAGCACCAAATGTTTTGTTGTGTACACACATCAACTTACCCCCATCAAAGTGATCAGCCAAGTCCTTTAATAATAATAATCTTTATTGTCACAAGTAGGCTTACATTAACACTGCAATTAAGTTACTGTGAAAAGCCACTAGTCGCCACACTCTGGCACCTGTTGGGGTACATGGAGGGAGAATTCAGAATGTCCAAATTACCTAACAGCACGGGCGAAATTCTCCGTTATCGGCGGAAAGTCCGCCGATCGGCGCAAAAAACGGCGCAAATCCGACTTGCGTCACGTCGGAAAAATGGGTCGATAGTCTCCGGCCCGAAATGGGCTAGCAGCGACGTAACGGGATTCGCGCTTGCGCAGTGGTTCACGCCGTGCAGCGTCATACGCGCTGCACGGCGTGACGGCTCAGAAGGCTGCGCTGCTCCCCCCACCCGACCGGAACACCCGACCGCAACACCCGACTGGATGGCTGGCCGTCGCTCAGCCCCGAGGTTCGAGTCACGGGATGTGGAGGCGCTCCTGGACGCGGTGGAGCAGAGGAGGGACGCCCTGTATCCCGGGCACGGCCGCAGAGTTGCCCCACGCCACAGCCGGCGTCTGTGGAGGGAAGTGGCAGAGGCCCTGACACCACGGACAGGCACCCAGTGCCACAAGAAGGTGAGCGACCTCGTCAGAGCAGGCAGGGTGAGCCTCCCCCATATCCCCCATATCACCCCCTCCCCCATATCCCCCCTCCCCATATCCCCATATCCCCCCTCCCCCATATCCCCCCTCCCCCATATCCCCCCTCCCCCATATCCCCCATATCCCCCCTCCCCCATATCCCCCCTCCCCCATATCCCCCCTCCCCCATATCCCCCCCTCCCCCATTTCCCCCCTCCCCCATATCCCCCCTCCCCCATATCTCCCATATCCCCCCTCCCCCATATCCCCCATATCCCCCCTCCCCCATATCCCCCATATCCCCCCTCCCCATATCCCCCCTCCCCCATATCCCCCATATCCCCCTCCCATATCCCCCCTCCCACATATCCCCCCTCCCCATATCCCCCATATCCCCCCTCCCCCATATCCCCCCTCCCCCATATCCCCCATATCCCCATATCCCCCATATCCCCCCTCCCCCATATCCCCCCTCCCCCATATCCCCCATATCTCCCCTCCCCCATATCCCCATATCCCCCCTCCCCCATATCCCCCCTCCCCCATATCCCCCATATCCCCCCTCCCCCATATCCCCCATATCCCCCCTCCCCCATATCCCCCCTCCCCCATATCCCCCCTCCTCCATATCCCCCCTCCCCCATATCCCTCATATCCCCCCTCCCCATATCCCCCATATCCCCCATATGCCCTCTCCCCCATATCCCCCCTCCCCCATATCCCCCATATCCCCAAGTGAATCCAGCCCTAACCGTAACCTCTGCAATGCACGCGCAACCGATGGCGTGCATTCATATACCTGCCTAACACTGTTGCCTTTTACCCCTGCCCCCCCACCCACAGGAGAAGCGCGCACACAACAATAGGGAGCATGTGAGGACTGGAGGAGGGGTCGCTGATGAGAGGCCACTGACCGTACACGAGGAAAGGGACCTGGAACTGGCTGGCGGACCTGAGGACCGGGAGGTTGCTGATGCAGAGGTCGGGGGCGTACTAGCGAGTGAGCCACCGACAGCCCGTCCCCATATCCCCCCTCCCCTATATCCCCCTCCCCCGTATCACCTGATCACTGCCTGATGTCTAACCATGCATGCTTCATTGTGTATTGCAGGACCAAACGTCCAGGCACCCATCCCCGCAGATGCAGACCGCCCGCAGGATGCCCCTCGGAGACCACGGGAGACGGAGAGACCCGGACCCTCCAGCATGCGACGCCCGCAGGATGCCCCTCGCACACCACGGGAGACGGAGAGACCCCGACCCTCCAGCATGCGACGCCCGCAGGACGCCCCTCGCACACCACGGGAGACGGAGAGACCCGGACCCTCCAGCATGCGACGCCCGCAGCATGCCCCTCGGAGACCACGGGAGACGGAGAGACCCACACCCTCCAGCATGCGACGCCCGCAGGATGCCCCTCGGAGACCACGGGAGACGGAGAGACCCGCACCCTCCAGCATGCGACGCCCGCAGGATGCCCCTCGGAGACCACGGGAGATGGAGAGACCCGCACCCTCCAGCATGCGACGCCCGCAGGATGCCCCTCGGAGACCACGGGAGACGGAGAGACCTGGAGCAACAGGGAGACGACACCCCCGTCACGTGCGGGAGCGACCACCCAGCGACGAGGGGGGCAGCCACAGGCCCCCGTCACATCCGAGCCAGGACACCACTACCCAGGACACCACTACCCAGGACACCCCTACCCAGGACACCCCTACCCGGGACACCCCTACCCGGGACAGCACTACCCAGGACACCCCTACCCGGGACAGCTCTACCCAGGAAGATGAAATACCGGACAGTGACTCAGAGTGGATGGGTGGAGACGAACCCCCACCCCAAAGTGCCATGGACTCAGAGTGGGACGAAGAGCACGACACAACGCCACTGCTGTCACCAACACCCTCCACCATCGCAGAAACACTCACCACGGTTGGGCACTTTAGTGATGAGGCGTCTGGTACACTCACTGGTGCGCACAACACAGCCGTCCCGGTACAGCAGATGGAGGTAGGAGTAGCAGAGGGACCGGGCGGTCGGAGGGCAGCCCAGCCCAAGCGAACATCTGCCGCACAGGTGGATCCCGGGTTCCTGCAGTTACCACACCCACACATAGATCCGATGCAACCACCGACCCGGAGACGAGCGAAGAGAGTGACGGGCGGCTTGCGGCGGCTGCGGTTGCAGGTGGAGGAGTCCACCCGCGTCCAGGAGCTGGGAGTGGTGCCGATCATGCGTGCCACCCAGGCTGACACCGCACGGGTGGCGTCCGCGGTGGAGGCAATGGGTGCGACGGTGTCAGACATGGGGAACGGTTTGCGAGGCCTGGGGCCTTCCGTGCAGGCGGCGTCGGTGGCCCAGGAAATGGCTGCCCTCTCACAGGAGGCCATGAGCCAGTGCCAGTGCCAGATGGCAGAGGCGCTCAACGCCATAGCCCAGTCTCAGCAGGCCATGGCCCAGTCTCTGCAGGCCATGGCCCAGTCTCAGCAGGCCATGGCCCAGTCTCAGCAGGCCATGGCCCAGTCTCTGCAGGCCATCGCTGAGGGCATCGGCGCCAGTGGCCATGTGCGAGCCGGCGTCGCACTGTCACAGACAGGGTTTGCCAACCCCCTGGGCTCCATGGCTGCAAACCTGCAGACCCCTGTCGATACCAGCACGGGCCTCCAGGACTGGCAGCGCCAGATGTCGGGGGGGCGTCGGATGGCCAGTCCGTTCGCATCCCCCACCCATGTAGAGGCCTGGGGGCCATCGGGCACCCCGAGGGAGGAGGAGGTGGTGTGGTCCGTCCCGGCTCCCTCTGTAGGGGAGGTCCCGGTACACCGCGGCACCTCGGACTCCCCCCCTTCCGTCCCAGGTGCATCGGGTGGGCAGCGGGCAGGACAGGCTGGCAGCTCGCCATCCCAGTCGCCCGGGCCGCAGCCTGGCACATCTAGGCCAGGACGCCCCAGGAAACGGCCGCCAAAGGGACCCAGTGTCAGAGGGCAGGAATCACAGGAGTCCACCTCCAGTTCTGCTGTACCGTCTGGGGAACCACGTAGACGTAGTCAAAGGGCCCGTAAGGCCAAACAATTAGACACTGAGTAAGTTGGCACGGGTGCAGGGCACAGATGAGTTTTAGGGGCTAGGGCACGTGCATGAACTCCTTTCGTTATTAAAGTCAATGTTACACCTACCAAAGCTGCCTTTGTGCTCTGTCCAAAGTGTGCGGGGGTGTCATGTACATTGAGCGCAAGTGTGTGTGTGAGGGGTGGTCTTACCTCAGCCCCAGGTGAGTCTGCCCCCTTCCCCCTGGGCCGCCATCAACATCCCCCGGGCAGAGGACGGGACCGTGCGCTGCAGTGTCACAGCCGCATGCAGGGATGGTCCGGGTGGATGGTGGTACTGTGGCCTTGGGTCAGACATAGTCCAACGATGTAGAGCCAGGAGCTCATCGCAGGGCGGGTTGTCATCATCCTCCATGGCCTGCGATAGACACGCGTCCACCCGCAACTGTGTGAGCCCGGCCCGTTGTGCCGCAGGTGGATCGGCAATGGGGAGGGGTGTTGTGCATGCGGGTGGGGTGGGTGGGGTTGGGGAGGGGGGTGAGGGTGCTGGGTGGGTGGATGGGTGGGGGGTGTGGGTGGTCGGCTGTTGCCATGGTGTGCGGTCTGTGGCCATACTACCCGATTCCCACGCCCATCTAGTCAGTGAAGCGGGCGTCTATCAGTCTGTCCCGTGCCCGCTGGGCCAGCCGGTAACGGTGGACAGCCACCCGCCTGTGTCTACCCCATCTGCCCTGACCATTACCCCCATCCCCCTCATCTGGGGAGGACTGGGCCTCTTCCTGCTGCTCCTCCACTCCGCCCTCCTCTGCCTGCGGCACATCGCCCCTCTGCTGGGCTATGTTGTGCAGGGCGCAGCACACCACTATGATGCGGCCGACCCTATCTGACCGATACTGGAGGGCGCCCCCAGAGAGGTCCAGGCACCTGAAACGCATCTTCAGCACGCCAAAGCACCTCTCGATCACTCCCCTTGTCGCTACATGGGCATCATTGTAGCGGTTCTCCGCCTCATTGCGTGGCCTCCGTATAGGCGTCATCAGCCACGATCGCAATGGGTAGCCCCTGTCGCCCAGCAACCAGCCCCTCAGCCGGGGATGGCGTCCCTCGTACATGCCGGGGATGGATGACCGCGACAACACGAATGAGTCGTGTACACTGCCTGGGTGACGGGCGCAGACATGCAGGATCATCATGCGTTGGTCGCAGACCACCTGTACGTTCATCGAATAGGTCCCCTTCCTATTAGTGAACACGGCCCTGTTATCTGCAGGTGGCCGCACGGCGACGTGCATCCCATCGATCGCGCCCTGGACCATGAGGAACCCGGCCACGGCAGAGAAGCCCACGGCCCGGGCATCTTGGCTGGCCCGGTCCACGGGGAAGCGGATGTAGCGGTGCGCCATGGCATATAGGGCATCTGTCACTGCCCGGATGCACCGGTGCACCGATGTCTGCGATATGCCGGACAGGTCCCCACTCGGTGCCTGGAATGACCCCGTTGCATAAAAGTTCAGGGCCACCGTAACCTTGACGGACACGGGGAGAGGGTGTCCCCCGCCAGTGCCACGCGGTGACAGGTGTGCCAGCAGGTGGCAGATGTGTGCCACAGTTTCCCGGCTCATCCGGAGTCTCCTCCTGCATTCCCGGTCCGTGAGGTCCTGGTATGACTGCCGAGGCCGGTACACACGGGGAGCCCTCGGGTGCCTCCGTTGCCGTGGGGCCGCGACGTCCTCCTCCCCCTCCTCGTCTGGTCGGTCAGGTGTCCCTCCAGCCTGGGCGGCTGCCGCCTGCCCCTCTGCGGCAGCCTGCGCCGCCTGTCTGGCACGCTCCTCCTCCTCCTCCTCATCCAGGGCAACATAGACATGAGCGGCTGCCACCACGGCGGCCAACATCGCTGGATGATCTGAAAGCATGACGGCCTGGTGGGGGGGAGGGGAACGACGACATGTCATCATTGCCTATATCCCCTCCTCCCCCCAGCCAGGTGGCATGGACCGCATGGGTCCAACTGTTGGACGCTGGCACCTGGCCAGGTGGACCAACTCACTTGCCCTCCCATCCCCGTCCTCGGCACAGACCCCCCCCCCCAACCCCCAACCTCCACCCCGCACGGACCCCCCCCCAACCTCCACCCCAGCACGGACCCCCCCCCAACCTCCACCCCAGCACGGAACCCCCCCAACCTCCACCCCGGCACGGCACGGACCCCCCCCCCAACCTCCACCCCGGCACAGACCCCCCCCCAACCTCCACCCCGGCACGGACCCCCCCCCAACCTCCACCCTGGCACGGCACGGAACCCCCCCCCAACCTCCACCCCAGCACGGACCCCCCCCCCAACCTCCACCCCGCACGGCACGGACCCCCCCCCAACCTCCACCCCAGCACGGACCCCCCCTCCAACCTCCACCCCTGCACGGCACGGACCCCCCCCCAACCTCCACCCCGGCACGGACCCCCCCCAACCTCCACCCCGGCACGGCACGGACCCCCCCCCCCAACCTCCACCCCGGCACGGACCCCCCCAACCTCCACCCCAGCACGGACCCCCCCCCAACCTCCACCCCAGCACGGACCCCCCACCCAACCTCCACCACGGCACGGCACGGACCCCCCCCAACCTCCACCCCAGCAGGGACCCTCCCCCAACCTCCACCCCGGCACGGCACGGACACCCCCCCCAAACTCCACCCCAGCACGGTCCCCCCCCCAACCTCCACCCCGGCACGGACCCCCCCCCCAACCTCCACCCCAGCACGGACCCCCCCGCCATCCTCCACCCCGGCACGGCACGGACCCCCCCCCAACCTCCACCCCAGCACGGACCCCCCCCCAACCTCCACCCCGGCATGGCACAGATCCCCCCCCAACCTCCACCCCAGCACGGACCCTCCCCCAACCTCCACCCCGGCACGGACCCCCCCCCAACCTCCACCCCAGCACGGACCCCCCCCAACCTCCACCCCGGCACGGCACGGACCCCCCCCCCAACCTCCACCCCAGCACGGACCCCCCCCCCAACCTCCACCCCAGCACGGACCCCCCCCCCAACCTCCACCCCGGCACGGCACGGACCCCCCCCAACCTCAACCCCGGCACGGACCCCCTCCCGGCACTCCCCCGGAGCCCAGCCTACTCTAACCACCCCCCCCCCCCGCCGCACACACACACACACACAACCCGAGACACACCTCTCCTCACGCAATCAGACTGCGGCCACGCCATTGCCTGCCCAGAGCCAACCCCCCAGGCCGTCACTCACCTCCACGCTGGTCGGCGTGAGCCTGGAGCACCGGGTCACGCCGATGAAAAGGAGGTTTGATTCATGTCGACGTGAACGGTCATCACGTCGACGGGACTTCGGCCCATCCGGAAGGGAAAATATCGGCAGGCCGAAAATCGGCTGCCTTGCGCAGACCCGTGACATTCTCCGCGGCAGCGGCGCCATTAACGCCCCGCCGACTTTTCTCCCTTCGGAGACTTCGGCAACCGGCGGGGGCGGGATTCACGGCGGCCAACGGCCATTCTCCAACCCGCTGGGGGGTTGGAGAATGACGCCCCACGTCTTTGAGGACTTGTGGGAGGAAACTGGAGCACTCGGAGGAAACCAACACAGACACAAGGAAAACGTGCAGACTCACACAGACAGTGACCCAAGCCGGGAATCGAACCTGGGACCCTGGCGCTGTGAAGCAACAGTGCTAACCACTGTGCTATTATGCAACTTCACCTTCTGGTGAGCTGACACCTACCTTTTCTTGTGCCTGCCCTCATTGCAGGTCAGGTATCATACCCAATGTCTGATCATATGCAGATACCACCTCTATGATAACCAAGCACAGAAGAAAAATCTGAATTGCTGGTGACTTGTGAAATTCAATCATGGTGAATTTTAATTTTTTAATTAATTTATGGGATGTGAGTGTCACTGGTTTGGCCAGCATTTATTCCCCATCCCTAGTTGCCCTCAGCAGGTGGTGATGAGTTGCCTTCTTGAACAGCTGCAGTCTCTGAGGTGTAGGTGCACCCATTGTGCTGTTAGGAAGGGAGTTCCAGAATTTTGATCTAATGACAGCGAAGGAATAGCGATATAAGTCAGGGTGGTGAGTGACGTGGGGGGGAACCTCCAGGTGGTGGGCATTCCAGGAATTTGCTGCCCTTGTCCTACTAGATGGCAGTGGCTGTGTGTTTGGAAGGTGCTGTCTGAGGAGCCTTGGTGAGTTCCTGCAGTGCATCTTGTAGATGGTACACGTGGCTGCCACTATTCGTCAGTGGTTGAGGGATTGAATGTTTGTAAAAGGGGTAACAATCAAGTGGGCTGCATTGTCCTGGGTGGTGTCGAGCTTCTTGAGTGTTGTTGGAGCTGGGCTCATCAAGGCAAATGGAGATATTCTATCACACTCCTGACTTGTGCCTTGTAGATGGTGGACAGGCTTTGGGGGGGGGTCAGGAGATGAGTTACCGTAGGATTCCTCAGCTTTGATCTGCTCTGGTAGCCATAGTATTAATATGGCTAGTTCAGTTCAGTTTCTGATCAATGGTAACCCCCAGGATGTTGAATGTGGAGGATTCAACAATGATAATGTCATTAAATGGCATAGCTAGATCTTCTCTTGTAGGAGATGTCATTGTGTGGCACTTGTATAGCGCAGATGTAACTTGCGACATGTCAGCCCAAGCCTGGATATTGTCCCGGTCTTATGCATTTGTACAGGGACTTCTTCACTGAAGAGTCGTGAATGGTGCTGAACATTGTGCAGTCATCTGCAAATATCCCCACTTCTGATCTTATGATGGAAGGTGGAAGGGAGGTCATTGATGAAGCAACTGAAGATGGTTCGGCTTAGGACACTACCCTGAGGAACTCCTGCAGTGAGTCCTGGAGTTGAGATGATTGGCCTCCAAACCAGAACCATGTTCCTTTGTGCCAGCTATGATTCCAATCAGCGGAGAGTTTTGCCCCTGATTGTCACTAACCCCAGTTTTACCAGGGCTCCTTGATGCCATACTCAGTCAAATGCTGCTTTGCTGTCAAGGGCAGTCACTCTCACCTCACCTCTGGCATTCAGCTCTTTTGCCCATGTTTGAACCAAGGCTGTAATGAGGTCAGGAGCTGAGTGACCCTGGCATAATCCAAACTGAGCACCCGTGAGCAGGTTACTGCTGAGTAAGTGCCGCTTGATAGCACTGTTGATGACTCCTTCCACCACTTTGCTGATGATGGAGAGTAGACTGATCGGGCGGTAATTGGCTCGGTTGGATTTGTCCTGTTTCTTGTGTACAGGACACACCTTGGAATTTTTGACATTGCTGGTAGATGCCAATGTTGTATCAGTGCAGTCTTCTTGGCATTTCTTCACTACCTGGCCAGATTGCACCTCGTTGGTTTCTAAAGGGTAAAGGCACAAGGTTAAGATCTTTTTGTGGGGAGAGAAGGGAAAATAACAGGTACATGCTGATCTACCATTAGTTGTAAATCTGAAGAGATTGTTCAATGAGGGACAGTTGGGATTTGAAGAAGAGGATTAGCCATGAAAACACCTTTATCTTCAACCGGTTTCAGCCCTGCCATTGGCCATTGCCTCAGGAATCAGTGTCACCACAGTGACCAGCACCATCTCTCCATGGTTATTGAGACATGTAATTGTGCCCATCCCACTGCTTTATGTTGTGTATCACCTTGCCCTAGAAGAGAGAGAGAAGTGTGCCAGTGGGTTTGGTGGAAAGTGTTAATGTTCTGTGGCTGCTGAGGTTGAATAGCTGACAGCATGCACATTCTGTGTGATGTGGATGTGAGGATGTGATGAAGCATATGAATGTCAGATATGAGTCCCGATTGTTAGATTGTTTGTCAACGGGGAGGTCATGTCCGACAAAGCTGTTCAGAGTTCTTTGAGGAGGGAACAAGGACGTTAGACAAAGGAGAACCAGTGGACGTGATTTATTTAGATTTCCAGAAGGCCTTTGACAAGATTGTTTAATAAGTTAAGAGCCCATGGTGTTAACCGTAAGATCCTGGCATGGATAGAGGGTTGGCTGACTGGCAGAAGGCAGAGAGTGGGGATAAAGGGGTCTTTTTCAGGATGGCAGCCGGTGACTAGTGGTGTACCTCAGGTGTCGGTGCTGGGACCACAACTTTCACATTATACATTAATGATCTGGAAGAAGGAACTGAAGGCACTGCTGCTAAGTTTGCAGATGTTACAAAGATCTGTAGAGGGACAGGTAGTATTGAGGAAGCAAGGGGGCTACAGAAGGACTTGGACAGGCTTGGAGAGTGGGCAAAGAAATCGCAGATGAAATACAATGTGAAAAAGTGTGAGATTATGTACTTTGGAAGGACAAATTTAGGCAGAGACTATTTTCTAAATGGGGAAATGCTTAGGAAATTAGATGCACAAAGGGACTTGGGAGTCCTTGTTCACGATTCTCTTAAGGTTAACGTGCAGGTTCAGTCGGCAGTTAGGAAGGCAAATGCAATGTTAGCATTCATGTCAAGAGGGCTAGAATACAAGACCAGGGATGTGCTTCTGAGGGTGTATAAGTCTCTGGTCAGGCCCTATTGGGAGTATTGTGAGCAGTTTTGGACCCTGTATCTAAGTAAGGATGTGCTGGTCATGGAAAGGTTCCAGAGGAGGTTCACAAGAATGATCCCTGGAATGAACAGCTTTTCGTATGAGGAACGGTTGAGTACTTTGGGTTAGTACTCGTTGGAGTTTAGAAGGATGAGGGGGGATCTTATTGAAACTTACAGGATACTGCGAGGCCTGGATAGAGTGGAAGTCGAGAGGATGTTTCCACTTGTAGGAAAAACTAGAACCAGAGGACGCAATCTCAGTCTAAAGGGACAATCCTTTAAAACAGAGATGAGGAGGAATTTCTTCAGCCAGAGGGTGGTGAATCTGTGGAACTCATTGCTGTGGAGGCCAAATCAGAGTGTCTTTAAGATAGAGATAGATAGATTCTTGATTAATAAGGGGATCGGGGTTAAGGGGAGAAGGCAGGAGAATGGGGATGAGAAAAATATCAGTCATGATTGAATGGCGGAGCAGACTCGATGGGCCGAGTGGCCTAATTCTGCTTCTATGTCTTATGGTCTTAGATGAGTGGGCAAGTGTGGAAAATTGAGAAATGCCTGAGGTTAGAGGTGCACAGTGGTTAGCACTGCTGCCTCACAAGGGACCTGGGTTCGCTTCCAACCTTGGGTGACTGTCTGTGTGGAGTTTGCATGTTCTCCTGATGTCCATGTGGGTTTTCTTCAGATGCTCCGGTTTCCTTCCACATTCCAAAGATGTGCAGGTTAGGTGGATTGGCCACGCTAAATTTCTCCTTCGTGTCCAAGGGTTAGATGGGGTGACGGGGTTAGGGTGGGAATGTGGACCTAGGTAGGGTGCACTTTCGGAGGGTCGGTGCAGACCTGATGGGCTGAATGGCCTCCTTCTGCACTGTAGGGATTCTATGATTAATTGGTGGGATATGATATTCAAAGATGTATTCATCCACTCAGGTGAGGATATTGAATTTCTTGCAGTAGTGATTCCAGGTCCTCAGGGCTATTGCCCCCCCAGGCTATCTCCTCCCATTGCTATGTGAGAGCTTGTCTGGTGGGTCCACAAGTAGATGCAGAATATTTCTCCTCCTTTCCATCTCCTCCACCAAGGCTCAGTGCGGCAGCTGAAAAGCTTGAAGCTTGGCCATCCCAAGTTGTGCAATTTGTCACTGTTTCCCAGGTTCAATTCAATTCCTGAACAACACCCAGCACCTGCTACAGCTACATTGTATTACCCCTTTACGAGGTGCAGGCCAGCTTTAACTGGTGCTAGCCACTCACAATATTGGATCCTTCTGATGTTCCCAGTTAATCAGCAATGTGGTTAGTACTGGCTGGATGCTGACGCTATTGTAATGGCAGCACAAGTTTGGCATGCTGCCTGCATCACAGTCAATGGGCACAGGTTTATCGCGCATTGCAATCTCATGCCAGTTTCCAGTGGCTATTGAATTTAGCCCCCGATGATATGAAATTTTTTAAAAACCACATAGCTTAACTTTGAAATGTGAACAATCTTTTTGGTGGATTTCATCCAATTAAGTTCTGACTACTTTTCTGGCAAATTGCGACAGAGCTGGAGTACACATGGGATTAATCTTCAATCTTTTCATAGAATTTCATAGAATTTACAGTGCAGTGCAGAAGGAGGCCATTCGGCCCATCGAGTCTGCACCGGCTCTTGGAAAGAGCACCCTACCCAAGGTCAACACCTCCACCCGATCCCCATAACCCAGTAACCCCACCCAACACGAAGGGCAATTTTGGACACTAAGGGCAATTTAGCATGGCCAATCCACCTAACCTGGACATCTTTGGACTGTGGGAGGAAACCAGAGCACCCGGAGGAAACCCACGCACACACAGGGAGGATGTGTGGAGCTGTGAAGCAATTGTGCTATCCACAAGGCTACCGTGCTGCCCTCTGGTTATTCATTTTAATTTTAGCTCAGTAAGCCATTATGGAGGAAGAATTTCTCTGTGTGCTTTGTGTAGCAAAACCACCATTGTTTTTATAAAGAACATGCTTAAGGTATTGCAACACAGAGAAGGGTGAAGACATCTTTCCCCCTCACACACTAGTCTATTAGCATTAATATATTGTTTATAGTCAATTCAAGAAAATCCCACCAATACTTCTGTCCCTTCTGTAATGTTTGAATAATCTTATGTTTTATAGTTACAATATGACATTCATTCCAGGAACAACATTAGCTAGCTTGGGTGTGATTAATAAGAGGACAAGATGGTGGTGGAATGCATTGGGCCTCCGATAGGTGTGATTCCAGCAGAGTGAACAAGTGGAGTCTTGTTCAGTTTAAGCAGCTGTGCAATCAGCAGGGAGTAGCCTGTCAAGCCAAAGTGAGAAGAACTATGACACTTCTGATTAAGACACTGTTTTGAATAATAATTCTGTCAGTAAAATGCCCTCCAATGGCCAATTGCTGTTAGAAGGGAGTGTTCCTAAACACAAAGCGTAATTTTACACAATCAAATTGCAACTGACTTCTTTGCGATCTCATTTTAAATTGCTATTATTATTCTGGAAACTTTCCCTCAACGGATAACTATCAGTAATTCTATTTTTTTAAAAACGCCATGAAAAGAGACACTGTCCCTTTGTATGTTTCACCAGGCTTACAGCACCTTATCAAAATAAATGACTGATGTCCGCATATGAAAGTAATCTAATTAAACAGGCATTTTTCTGTGTAAACAATATTAAGTAAGTACATAAATTAATTTGTATCAATGTCAATTTCCTACATGAAACAAATTACTGTCAGCTTACATCGAGATAAATCTATATCATAACATCAAATTTCATGATATTTTGACATTGACTAATTAAATGTCAGCCTTGGATCAGTGATAATATTCATACCGTTGAGTCAGAAGCTTGTAAATCCAAGCAGCACAGCACATGATCTAGGCTGGCACTTCAGTGCAACACTGAGGGAGTTTAACACTATCAGATGTTGCACCTCAAGCTCATTTGCCCTCTTGGGTGGATGGAGGAGATACAATAGCACTTTTCAAACAAGAACAGGGAAGTTCTCCTGGCCAACATTTATCCCTCAATCGTCTGGTTACTTCTATTGCTGACTGCGGGACTCTGTGTTTTGCGAATTAATGTTTTGTGTTAATTAAATGTTCTTTAATTTAACAATCTACCTCAAGAAAAGACATTTCATTCTACAGACAAACAAAAGAAAGTAAGGGAGAAATAAAGAAAGAAGGAAATAAAGAATAAAAGGAAGATTGAAAGAAGGAATTGCATTCATCTCGTGCCTTTCACAGTTTCAGGACGTCCCAAAGCATATGCATCTCACAGGTAGCCAATGCCAGGGGCGGGATTCTCCACTCCCACGACGAAGTGGCCGCGCCGTCGTGAACGCCGTCGAGGTTCACGACGGCGCGGAACGGCCCCGGTCCCGGCCGATTCAGGCCCTGACGCGCCAGGCCTTGTCACCCGCGTAAAAGCGGCGCCGCATAGATGACGCGGCCAGCGCCGCATAATGGACATCATCCGCGCATGCGCGGGTTGGCCGGCGGCAACCCGCACATGCGTGGTTGCCGTCCTCTCTAAGTCCGCCCCGCAAGAAGATGGGGGACGGATCTTGCGGGGCCGCGGAAGGAAGGAGGTCCTCCTTCAGAGAGGACGGCCCGACGATCGGTGGGCACCGATCGCAGGCCACCCCACATTCCAGGTGAAGCCTGGTGCAGGATCCCCCCTCACCGCCCCACAGGCCGCCCCCCCCCCAGCAATCACGCACCGGCCACGACTGCAGCGACCAGGTATGGACGGCGCCGGGGGGAACCCGTCGTTTTGGCCTGGCCATCCGGGCCTCAGAATAGCGGGGGTGCCGGAGAATCGCCATTTTCGGTGTCTCCTGCGATTCTCCGGCCTGCGGCCCGCGAAACCCGACCGGGCCGTTCCAGCCGCTTGGGAGAATCGCGGGAGGGCGTCGGACCGGCGTCCCCGGAAATTTTGGCGCCCCAGGCGATTCTCCCAACCGGCGTGGGAGTGGGGAATCGCGCCCCATGTTTTCCAGGGTTGGGAATTATGTGGACTTTGCATTCAGAATGAGTATACGCTCAGCTTTGCACTCAGCCTGACTTTCCACAGGCCAGGAAGTCACTGACTGCACACATGTGACAACCAAGGCATTGTCAGATCAGGGAGTCTTTGTCACCAGCAAGGGCTTCCATTCCATCAATAGGAAGCTAGGGCGAAATTCTCCGGAAACGGCGCGATGTCCGCCGACTGGCGCCCAAAACGGCGCAAATCAGACGGGCATCGCGCCGCCCCAAAGGTGCGGAATGCTCCGCATCTTTGGGGGCCGAGCCCCAACCTTAAGGGGCTAGGTCGGCGCCGGACGAATTTCCGCCCCGCCAGCTGGCGGAAAAGGCCTTTGGTGCCCCGCCAGCTGGAGCGGAAATGACATCTCCGGGCGGCGCATGCGCAGGAGTGTCAGCGGCCGCTGACGGCATTCCTGTGCATGCGCAGTGGAGGGAGACTCTTCCGCCTCCGCATGGTGGAGACCGTGGCGGAGGCGGAAGGGAAAGAGTGCCCCCATGGCACAGGTCCGCCCGCGGATCGGTGGGCCCCGATCGCGGGCCAGGCCACCGTGGGGGCACCCCCCGGGGCCAGATCGCCCCGCGCCCCCCCCAGGACCCCGGAGCCCACCCGCGCCGCCTTGTCCCGCCGGTAAGGTAGGTGGTTTAATTTACGTCAGTGGGACAGGCATTTTAGTGGCGGGACTTCTGCCCATACGGGCTGGAGAATCGAGCGGGGGGGGCCCGCCAACCGGCGCGGCGCGATTCCCACCCCCGCCGAATATCCGGTGCCGGAGACTTCGGCAACCGGCGGGGGCGGGATTCACGCCAGCCCCCGGCGATTCTCCGACCCGGCGGGGGGTTGGAGAATCTCGCCCCTATTGTGTACAAACACCAAAAGATCATCTTGCATCTTTGTGCAAGATTCTCAGGGAGCTGCCATGATACTTTCATCCTGTATCAGGCTAACTTCGCTGAGCTCTTCACACCACAAAAAAAGTTAGTGGCTGTTTTCTTGAAGTCAAGGTACCAACTGAAGACCTGGCTGCTAATATGGGTAAGGAGCCCAGTCAATGATGTTCAAGAGAGATACGAACCAACTGATCACCAGAGATTTTTTTAATTTTTATTTTGAGTACCCAATTCATTTTTTCCAATTAAGTGACAATTTTGCGTGGCCAATCCACCTAGCCTGCACATCTTTGGGTTGTGGGTGTGAAACCCAAGCAAACACAGGGAGAATGTGCAAACTCCATACGCACAGTGACCCAGAGCCGGGATCGAACCTGGGACCTCAGCGCCATGAGGCTGCATGGCGAACCCACTGCACCACCGTGCTGCCCTATGATCACCAGAGTTGCTATCGAGCAGGCAATCAGAATTGTGATAGCTTCAGCTCCAGGAGGGAGAAGGTGCTGTGCAACTGGCCTTCCACAGGAGGCTGTCATGATATTCAAACACACACATCATGATGGACACACTAACAGGCAAATCAGAGTACACAACACCACAACCAATCACAGACAAGAACACCAACCACATGAAAAGCACGAGCACGACACCTGGTGGTCAGTAGGTCTGGGGAGAAGGGAACAAGAAAGAGCTGTTGAAACACCACAAGCAGGGAGCCCCCCACGTGCAGAGTGCAAAGACCAAACTGTAAATAGTGAGTTCGAATAAAGAAGCGTTGTACCATATGCAACTGTGTTGGCTTATCTGTGTGTCAGAACACCCAACACCACATGGTACAGGAGTGGATCGATACCTGCCTACTAACCTGCCATTCTGGACATGGACCACACCGGCAAACCGCAGCCGATGCAAGTCACGGGGAACCTAGGCACCAACTGGAAGCTTTACAGGCAGCGATTTGACCTGTACATCCGTGCCACCGAAAAACAGAATGTCTCGGATGATTCGAAGATTGCAATGCTCCTCTTCTACGCAGGCCCGCACCCAACCGATGTCTTTAACTCACTGGTGTTCGAAGAAGGCGAAAACCAGGCCAAATATGACACGGTCATCCTCAAACTGGACCAGCACTTTCAAGTTGAAGTAAACGAAAGTTTTGAAAGATACATCTTTCAGCAACGCCTGCAAGGTAAGGAGGAGCTTTTTCAACCCTTTTTGACGCACCTCCGGATTCTAGCGCAGTCCTGCGGTTACGGCACCACTACAGAGTCCATGATCAGGGACCAGATTGTTTTTGGCGTTGCCTCTAGTGGCCTACGCCAGCAGCTTCTTAAAATGAAAAGCCTCACCTTAGCGTCTGCTGTGGAAGCCTGTGTCCTCCATGAAAATGCTACCTGCCGTTTTGCCCGATTTCAGGCGTCCGAGTTGGCACGGAGGGGGTCCCCAGCCGTCGAATCGGCAAGCCAGGCCGCCCACGACGTCGAACGCATCCAGGCCGTCGATTTCTTCCCGCCCCACGGCCCGGACGACAGTGGCCGCTTCCCGCGCTTTTCGCGGTCTCCCGCGCAGGTGCGCGCCAAAAATAATGGCCACAACGAGGGACGCACTGCGCAGGCGCGCCCACCGCAAGATCGCACTGCGCATGCGCAGTGGCGCAACGAACACCGTGACGTCATGACGTGCAGCAATTGTGGAGGTCTACACTTAAAAGGGCAATGTCCTGCAAAAAACCGACAGTGCCACAGATGTGCCATGATGGGCCACTACGCAGCCCGCTGTCGTGCGGCTCAACCCATGGATCCGGCGCATCCTCGACAACCTCGCACACGAGTCAGGACCGTCCAGCCCGCGCATCAAGACTTCCAGTTAAGTGATGCAGATGACCAGGATGCCTTCCGAGTTGCCGTCATTGATGTCAACAAGGTCAATGCCATCAATCCAGCCGATGAGTGGTGTGCCACCCTGACGGTCAACCCGAATTCGTCGCAAACCCATTAGAATGGACTTATAATACAGTTCATATGTTTAATAAGTTGCACAATTTTACATGATAACCTGTTGCTGTTTATCGTTCCAGATGTCGTCTGACTGGACAACTGTTCAAGTTTTTTTTTTCTTCTTCTCTCGTTCGCATTTCTGTTATGTTATGGTACAACTGGATTCATGTGATGCACTCGACATCGCCCCATGTACATAGTTCCGTCATAGACACATGCTGCACATGACACGCACACACTCTTAGATGCACTCACGTCACGATCATATTTAATACCACGTAGGCACATATCTTTGTAAAAAGGGGGGATGTCATGATATTCAAACACACACATCATGATGGACACACTAACAGGCAAATCAGAGTACACAACACCACAACCAATCACAGACAAGAACACCAACCACATAAAAAGCACGAGCACGACACCTGGTGGTCAGTAGGTCTGGGGAGAAGGGAACAAGAAAGAGCTGTTGAAACACCACAAGCAGGGAGCCCCCCACGTGCAGAGTGCAAAGACCAAACTGTAAATAGTGAGTTCAAATAAAGAAGCGTTGTACCATATGCAACTGTGTTGGCTTATCTGTGTGTCAGAACACCCAACACCACAGAGGCCAGATCAGCAATGGAAGGAAGAGGGACTTGATGTCGCAAGGATACCAAAAGCAGCACACATAGCTACCCAGGACGCCTGGGGTGGTCGAATTCTGTCATGGTTCAGTCAGACTGAAGTAGTGAACCCATTTGGCAGTCAAATCCTGAACTCATTCTGCAACACAAAGCAGATCTACATTGAACAAATTATCCCTGTTACAGCCACCTATTGCTCATCCTTATCTTTTGTTCTTCCAGTAATCACAAGGGAAAAGACCGTGTGCCAGGCAACAGGAAAAATGGCAAAATGGGAAATTGTGCAAACAAATAATTTAAATTTGACAAGTATTAAGCAGAAATGTCACAATATGGCATTGTGCTACACCCCGATGGACATATCATTGTGCAACTACTATTCTTTACCTCTTTTATCTACTATTCCTAGGAGGCACTTCCTCTATGGCTACAGGAGAAGTAAATGCAGTTTGCTTGTATCCCTGCTCTGACTGCTAATGTGCTCTTGGTCGATGTGCTTTGGAATTTGGAGCTCATGAGGTCCCCCCAAAGATTTTTCCACTTGTCCCTGCACAGTGGCAGACATGGTGCAACATGTGGACACTGGGTTGTGTGATTGATTGATTTGATTTATTGTCACATGTACCGAAGTACAGTGTAAAGTATTTTTCTGCGGCCGAGGGAATGTACACAGTACGTACATAGTAGACAAAAAGAATAATCAACAGAGTACATTGGCAAATGGTACATCGGCAAATAGTGATTGGTTACAGCGTGGAACAAGGGGCCGAACAAAGCAAATACATGAGCAAGAGCAGCATAGGGCGTCGTGAATAGTGTTCTTACAGGGAACAGTTAAGTCCGAGGGGGAGTCATTGAGGAGTCTTGTAGCTATGGGGAAGAAACTGTTCCTATGTCTGGATGTGCGAGTCTTCAGCATTCTGTACCTTCTGCCTGATG
Organism: Scyliorhinus torazame; assembly: GCF_047496885.1. Lineage (NCBI taxonomy): Eukaryota > Metazoa > Chordata > Chondrichthyes > Carcharhiniformes > Scyliorhinidae > Scyliorhinus > Scyliorhinus torazame. The sequence goes on along the minus strand of NC_092714.1, from coordinate 65,395,400 downwards.
GAAGGGCCTGGAAGAAGGCAATGCCTGTGTGGGAGAGGTCTCTGATAATGCTGTCTGCCTTCCTGAGGCAGTGGGAGGTGTATATAGAATCAATGTGGGGGTGGCAATTGGCAAGAAATTGAAACACTTTGAGCAGATTCAGCAATTTTGGGGCTAGGTGATTACTATGTTGTAAACATTATTGTAGCCACTACAATGGATACCTGCATGTTTAGCATTGAAGCAATTTTCATGTAGTCCCCACCTCTCAAGGGTGTGGAGTGCGTTGGCTGGGAGGGAAACAGGTATTGAATAATGGCTTAGGAACTGAGAGAGGATGCACAGCTTCTTGGACAATGACCTGTAGATCCTGATGGAGGGGGACCACTGGAGGAGAGATGTCTTTAACCCCGCAATGGGGAAAGAAGCTGTCTAATACAGCTCATGTATGAAGAGATCACTGGGAGGTGACAGCCAGGAGCCAGATCCTCAGGATGTGGTTCTTGTACTGTAAGAAATGTAATGACCTGACATGAGTGGTGAAGGCAAGATCTCATATAGCTTTTCAACCACAAAAGGCATCATACATCCAGAAACACACCTATCAATACACATTTCACAATCACCATTCTCGCTTCTCCAGGAAAAGATAAAACATAATAAAGAATAGCAAGAGCTGACTTGGGGAGGGATGGGAAGCATGCCTGCAGAAACTCACTCCCTTTTAGGGGCTGTGCCGACTGTGGTTGGGAGATGAGTGGAGGCACTGTATCAGAGGAAGAGCAAGGGGCCTAGTGCCGAGAGCGATCTGGTCACTCCAGCTTTTCTGCAGTTGCCCAACTTAGTTTTGATCCCTAATCCCCTAAACCTCACTCACCACCAGCTCTATTATGATCTCAGCTCAAACATTCTTGGCCACACCCACTGCAACCTAACCTTTCGAGCATTATCATTGCAGTATCAAAGGAACAAGATACACCTTGCGGCTGGAGGTAGTGAAGAATGAGCAAAAGCAACCTTGACGCCCTCTGTTGCATCACCATCTGCCCCACCCTCTGAGGAATAGGAGGAAAGGCAGGAGAGCAAGGAAGAATAAACCACATCAAAATCTGCCATGTGGCAGGCACCAGCCAAGAGACTGGCATCATACATATCTTAGAGGTTTGGTGAGAAGAGAGAGTGGGCTGCAGCCACATCAGGGAGAAGGTGCCATTTCTTTGGGGTCAAGGTCACGTATTTGTTCTGCAGTTGAAGAGTCGATACAAACTTTGCAGGTGACTATAGAAGAAGGTTAATGCATGGCGGCTGGTATGAGTGCCGGCATGTGGTGCAGGGTGGCAGATTGGGGAGGGGGTCGGGTTACGGGTGTGTGGGACAGGGGTTAGCGCCAGGGGCACTGTGCTGGCTACTCACCCTGGCTGCCCTGAGGAGGTCATGCAGTTTTTTATGGCACTGCTGGCCGGTCCGGAGGGTATTGCCCACTGCGCCGACGACTCTGCCACCTGTGCCCAGGCACGGGGATTCTTGCTGTTGGAAGATGTTGCTAAGTGAGGAGCTGCCGCCAAAATATTATACATACAGTATGATTGTAATTGTACGTGATTGTACAGCTTCACACTTCCACCTACCCCCAATAATTTTTTAGTCCCTTGTTCATCACAAATCTATCTCGTTCAAACTTAAAAATATTCAAGTACTCTGCTTCCACGGCCTTTTGAAGAAGAATTGCACAGACTCACTACCCTCTGAGGGGAAATATTTCCCTTCATCGCTGTCTAAAACGGGCAACCCCTTTTCTTTAAACAGTCACCCCTAATTTCAGATTTCCCCTTGAGGAAACATTCCACATCCACCTTGTCAAGACCCTGAGTATCTTTGATGTTTTAAACTCCAGTGGATACAAGCTGTGCTAGTCTGTATTAGGGGCATTACGGTACCTAGATTGAGGCTGTAAGACCATTGGGGTGGGAGGTACCTGAGACATGAAGATCATTGGTGAAGCCTGCCTACTGGTTCCGCCCAGTAAGGCGGAGTATAAGAGTCCGTGTCTCCTTAGCAGCCGCATTCTGTACCTGTGCAGCTGGGGGAAATAGTCCAATAAAGCCTTCAATTGGCATCCAATCTCGCTTCTGGAGTTATTAATCGAGCATCAATTTATTGGACTAGATTTTTAAAAATGGAGCTCCGAATCAAGCCGGAATGTCTACAACTCGGCCCCCACGCGGCAAACTCAGTGGCAACCTTCAAACACTGGCTGGCGTGCTTCAAAGGGCACCTCAAGACGGCCACGACTGCACCCACGGAGGACCAGAAGCTGCAAATTCTCCACTCGATCTACACCCTCATCGAGGATGCGGACGATTTCGAGGCCGCGATGGCCCTGTTGAAAGGACACTACATTCGCCCAGTATACCAGATTTACGCCCGACATCTGCTAACGACAAGGCGATAACTCCCGGGGGAATCGCTGGACGAGTTCTACCGTGCGCTCCTGGTACTGGGTAGGAACTGTGACTGCCCGCAAGTTTCAGCCAGTGACCACACAGAACCTTTAATCCGGGACGCATTCATTGCAGGTATGCTGTCCTCCCAAATCCATCAGCGGCTGCTGGAGAAAGAGACACTAGGCCACAAGGAGGCACGGGCCCTTGCTAGCTCCCTGGATGTGGCCTCCCGAAACGCCCGCGCATACGTCCCCAACCGCGCGGCAGCCCCTTGGGCAGCGTGGAACCCACCCGCGGCCGACCCCAATGCATCCCCCATCCCCCCCACAAGCTTGTGCCGCGCAGCTACCAGGCAACCCCGGGGGGCCCTGCTGTTATTTCTGCAGGCAAGCCAAGCACCCCCGGCAGCGCTGCCCGGCCCGCTCCTCCGCCTGCAAAGGTTGTGGCAAAAAGGGCCATTTCGTGGCAGTATGCCAGGCCCGGGCGGTCGCCACTGTCTCCGGGGGCGAACCGGGGCCGCCACCACAACTCTCTCCAGGGGCCAAGTGCAGGCCGCGGGCGCCGCCATCTTCTTTTTTCCCAGCCATGTGCGGGCCCCGGGCGCTGCCATCTTGTTCCCCGGGGACCACGTGTGATGCGTGGGCGCCGCCATCTTGGCTGGAGTCTCAGGACCCCGTTTCGGATGACCACACACCGCCCAAGGAAAATCTCCAATTTGTACCACGACTCGCCTCGGTGACCCTGGACCAGTCTCTGCCCCGAACACTTGACCTCGACGAGGACCGTACTCATCAACGGGCGCAAAACATCCTGCCTGATCTACTCCGGGAGCACAGAGAGCTTCATACACCCCAACACGGTCAGGCGCTGTTCTCTTCCCATACACCCAGTTAACCAAAAGTCTCCCTGGCCTCCGGGTCTCACTCTGTGGAGATCAAGGAGTTCTGCGTCACGAACCTCACGGTCCAGGGAAGAGAATTTAAAATTTTCCGACTTTACATCCTCCCTCACCTCTGCGCTGCCACACTCCTGGGATTGGACTTCCAATGCAAACTTTAGAGTTTCACTTTTAAATTTGGCGGCCCTATAGCCCCCCCCCCCCCTCCCTTACTGTCTGCAGCCTCGCTACCCTCAAGGTCGACCCGCCTTCCCTTTTTGCGAACCTCACCCCGGATTGCAAACCCGTCTCCACCAGGAGCAGACGGTACAGTGCCCAGGAACGGACCTTCATTAGGTCGGAAGTCCAGCGGTTACTGAAGGAAGGTATTATTGAGGCTGGCAACAGCCTCTGGAGAGCTCAAGTAGTGGTTGTAAAGACCGGTGAGAAGCACAGGATGGTCATCGATTATAGTCAGACCATCAACAGGTATACGCAGCTCATCGCGTACCCTTTCCCCCGCATATCTGATTTGGTCAATCAGATTGCACAATACAAGGTCTTTTCCACGGTGGACCCCCACGCATGCACAGGTTGGCGCGGCCCAACTGCGCATGCGCAGGTTGGTCTGGCGCCCATTTGGCGCTGGGAAGGGAGGCTGGAGCGGCGTGAACCACTCCAGAGCCGTGCTGGCCACCTGTGGGGGACAGAATCGGTCGTCCCCGTGCCCATTTAGCGCCCTCGTGAAACGTAACGGCGTTCACGACGGCGCGAACACTGCGTCTCCACTTTGGAGAATCGCCCCCCTTACCTTCCTGAAATTTGCTCTTCAGCCCCTTGAGTGAGAAAAATATCCCCAACTGAGCAAAAAGGTTGAATAAACCTGGTTTAGAACCACTGGGACAGACAACGGCAGGCATTACGAGATTGCACAATAATTAATGGCTGTGTTTTCTTATGGCACATTTAAATGAAAATGAAAATCACTTATTGTCACAAGTAGGCTTCAAATGAAGTTACTGTGAAAAGCCCCTAGTCGCCACATTCCGGCGCCTGTTCGGGGAGGCTGGTACGGGAATTGAACCGTGCTGCTGGCCTGCCTTGGTCTGCTTTCAAAGCCAGCGATTTAACCCTGTGCTAGTTTTGTGAAACTTGTTCATTTTCCATTGAACTAGATATTAGCTTGCGGGTAAGAAGAGAAAGAAAATTGGCAGAAACAAAGTAACAAAGCAGTTGTCTTATGAGGAAAGGCTGGACAAGCAATGCTTATGATGCTCGATCAATAACTCCAGAAGCGAGATTGGATGACAATTGAAGGCTTTATTGGACTAGATGTTTCCCCCAGCAGCGCAAGTACAGAATGTGGCTGCTAAGGAGACACAGACTCTTATACTCCGCCTTACTGGGCGGAACCAGCAGGCAGGCTTCACCAATGATCTTCATGTCTCAGGTACCTCCCACCCCAATGGTCTTACAGCCTCAACCTAGGTACCGTAATGCCCCTAATACAGACTGCCACATTCACCCCCTGTTAAAAAAGAGTCTGGCGGCGGTGGTGGTCTCGCGTCATCCAGTGGTAGAGGTTATGGTGATACCTGGTGGTACAGTGTTTTGCCTTATTACATGTCACAACTATTTACAGTATTCATTTGACATATACATATCAGACTGAAGCCATTAGTCGATCGGGGGCCCTGGTCGTCCTTGGTGATCGTCGCAGTTTCGGCGGTGACGCAGGCACCGGCTTGGGCCTCCGTGACTCCGGGAGAGTGACTTTGGCTTCTTCGGTAGCTTCATCGTCCCTGGGTGGGACCAGTGGAAGAACCGATCCACCTGGAAAAGGGGCAGCCGTGGGGTGCGCCGGTGGGAGGGAGGTTGGGTTTGGTGGGGGGGGGGGGATCCAACGGGCGCCAGGTCCCGTAGGGAGACCGTATCCTGCCGGCCATCGGGGTAGGTACTGACGGTTAGCATGAAGGAGGTGGACCATCTCTACCAATGGGTCTGACTTGTGCACCCGCACGTGTTTGCGGAGCAGAATGGGTCCAGGAGCTGCCAGCCATGTTGGGAGCGAGGTCCCGGAGGAGGACTTCCTAGGGAAGATAAGGAGCCGTTCATGAGGTGTTTCGTTTGTCGTGGTACATAGCAGTGATCGGATGGAGTGGAGAGCGTTGGGAAGGACCTCCTGCCAGCGGGAGACTGGGAGATTCCTGGACCGTAGGGCCAGGAGGACGGTCTTCCAGACAGTTCCTTTCTCCCTCTCTACCTGTCCGTTTCCCCGGGGGTTGTAACTGATCGTCCTGCTCGAGGCAATGCCCTTGCTGAGCAGGAATTGACGCAGTTCGTCACTCATGAAGGAGGATCCCTTGTATGTAGGCGAGGAAACCGAACAGGGTAAGGATACTGTGGAGGGCTTTTATGACGGTGGCTGCGGTCATGTCGGGGGGACTCCTTCAGCATGCCGGCCCCGACGCAACATGGTGTGGGGGTACAGGGGCCGGCCGTGCAACAAGGTAGGCCTGGGGAGGGGAGAGAGGCCAGCCCGCCGATCGGTGGGCCCCGATCATGGGCGAGACCCCATTGGAGGTCCCCCCCCCGGTGAAGGAGCGCTTTTCCCCGCCCCACAGGACGCACCCCGACCCTTCGCGGATACGACAGAGTCCCGCAAGCGGCGTTCACCCCTGGTCGCTGCCAGCAGGACTCTAACGTATCCGCGCGGCCGCTCGGCCCATCCGGGCCGGAGAAACGGCGGCCCCGCCGATTTCAGCGGCCTATGGCCGGCGCCGCGTCAAACGCACCGGCGCAAATGGCGGTGATTCTCCGCACCTCGGAGAATGGCGCGCCAGTGTCGGGGCGCGGTTGCGGCGATTCTCCGGCCCGGCACGGGCCTCGGAGAATGGCCCTCATGGTTTGGCACAAACATGAACTGAATTTTAACAAAGTTGAGGTTTGAAGGACAGAAACATCTGCTGAGCAGAAGTACAGCAATGTCATAATAATAAACTGTTAAGTTAAAAAAGAGTAAGTAATAAAAATCAACAGGATGTGACAGGGTCAGTGTATGTGGTGGTGGGTGGTGGGAAGACCGAATGAGAAACCCTGAGACAGGGAGTAAGCAGACTGATGCTCACTCCCCTCACTCACTCAGCCTCTCACTCACTCAGCCTCTTGCACCCATCCATCAACTCAGTTAGTCTCTCACTTGCGCACCATGACCGGTTCCGACTCACTCACTCCCATCAATTAACTCATGCCCACACAACCAATCACTCACTCACAAACACATTTGCACTTACTAACTCCCACTTACGGACACTCACTCACCCCATCTCAATCGCAGCCTCCGGGGCCCTGATTTGAACTCGCTCTCCTGGGCCCCAACTCAACCTCAATGACTGGAACTCTCCATCCCTGAGCTTTGGACCAGATGTACCTGACACCCTGGGCTCCAACCTTGCTGTTGTTTTGCTCCCTTCGGCCCAGCAGCCCTCAGGACACTCACCAATGTTGTGTTCCTTCTCCTCCAATCAGAAACTGTTTCACTCCCTCAGTTGCTTCTGAGAGGCTGACTAGTGTGCCTGTCAGAAACAAAAGTGGGCAAGACCGAGGATGGCATTGGAACAGCTCCAGTAGAATGTGTTTTGGACTGCAACACCTCAGCATTGGTGGCCACAGTCTGGGCACTGGACATGAAAACAGCACATCTCGCCCTGTTGACAATGCAAAGTCCACCATTTTAGGGCTTGCGCCAAAATTGGGAGAGCTGTCCCAGAGACTAGCTAAACAATAGCCTAACATAGTCATACACACTGAATCATACCGTATAGATAATTCCCCAGACACCACCTTCACCATCCCTGGTGTGTCCTGTCCTGCTGGCAGGAAAGACCAGGCAGCTGTGGTGGCACAGTGGTATACGGTCGGGAGGGAGTTGCTCTGACAGTCCTGGGCTGGTTTAGCACAGGGCTAAATCGCTGGCTTTGAAAGCAGACCAAGGCAGGCCAGCAGCACGGTTCAATTCCCGTACCAGCCTCCCCAAACAGGCGCCAGAATGTGGCGACTAGGGGCTTTTCTGTAGCCACCTGGGTTGGCCACTTCCCGACTTAAAATGGAGATCCGCAAAGACTGCAGGGAAATTCAGCCAAGCCAGGAAAAACTAGCAAGTGCAAAATCTCCTGTGTATTAGAACTTGCAGAAGCCCAGTCAGCACTGAAACTCACAGCCATCTGCATACTAATGAGCGATCCCCGGGAACAATTGAAACATGTAAGGTGAATAAGGCCAAGCCAGACTCCTCGGCGCCAGCAGGAGCCAAGACAAGGGAAGACCAATGGACACCTAGGGACTGCCCAGCGATCAGGGAATGGCTCCAGTATTGGAGAAATCGATCCAAGTGATCGGAACGTAGTCCAATCATTTGGAACCAGATACGGGGTCTGCCCCGAACGGCGCGAAGCCCCTGGGGACTATAAAGTAGAGTCCCCAAGTTCAATTCGGTCTTCTTGGCAGGGTCACTCAGCAGTGAACCAACCCTTGACAGTGAACTGCCTAACTGCCGCATCAACCAAGTAAGTCTCCAGTCAACGCTACCCCAAGACAACATGGCCAAATGGACCCGCACCCTTATCTCCCATGCCACTGAGGCAGGACAAAAAGCCTGCACCAATTATGACCCCTCGGAAGAAGTGCACAATGAAAAATGGGTTTTAAAAAGATTGTCCCGTGCCTGGGAGCAATCTGTCCAAAACAAACCAGCAATTAGGAAACCCGAAGAACAGCAGGCAGAGGCAGATATCCAAGCAGTGAAAGCGCACCAGAACCCCGCATGGGTGAACGAAGGCAGGAACAGCCCCCCACAGAAACCACAGGAGTGTTACAACTGTGGACAATTAGGACACTTTGCACAAGAGTGCAATGCCCCACGAAAGCCGCAGAGAGCCCAGCAAGCAGGCACTCTGAATAATAACAAGACTAAGCCCATACATAGTGTAAGCACCCGTTCAGACCAGACAGACCTGAACGGAACTGGCTGACGCTGTTCGGGCTCCCCCAGTTGGGTCTGCGACACTCTTTGTGATAGGTCCGGCCGACCAGTCGTTGCAGCAAAAATATGGGGTCAGCCCATCGAATTTCTCTGGGACACAGGAGGGTCCCGCACCACAATTAATTCCTCCACCATGTTCCAAAAAGACACGTCACCCACTACAGCCACAATCACCCTCAGCGGCTTCACAGGCCACTCACAACAGGGACACATCACAGCCCCTGTACCCATTCAAATTGGCAATATTACAACAAGACACCCCATAGTTTTGGTCGATCTGGACCACACAGCAGAACACATTTTGGGCATCGATTTCATAAACTCCCACAACCTTTCCATTTGACCCAGTAAATCAATGTGTCTGGAAAATGACAAAGTCAGCAAGAACCCCCGCAACGCTCACAGTAGGTGAGTATGCTAAGAAGATTAGTGCAGTCGGCGAATTTTGGTTCGACCCGACCATGATTAGTGCAGACAAACAGGTTAGAGCGGTTCTCGAGAAGAACAGGACCGCATTTGCAAGTCATAAACATGACTGTGGCAGGATGGCTGGTTAGGTTCAAATAATAGGACCTGACCCTAGACCCCAGAAGCAATACGGATTTCCCCAAGAGGTAGAGGGAGAAATCTCAAAGGTTATTGACAGCTTATTAGAACAAGGCGTACTTAGATCGGTAGCCTCTACTAATAATGCCCTGATTTGGCCAGTGAGAAAGCCCGATAGATCATGGTGACTGACCATCGATTACCGGGAACTCAACAAAGTCACCCCTGCAGCAGCCCCCACAGTAGCCACAGGTCCCGAGACCATGCTCAAACAGGGACTCAACTCACGATATTTTCCGGTTTTAGACGTCAGTAACGGATTCTGGTCCATTCTATTGGCAAAAGCGTGCCAATACAAATTTGCCTTCACTTTTAAAGGTCAGCAGTACACGTGGACATGCCTTCCACAAGGATTCCACAACTCCCCCTCCATTTTCCACCGACAGCTGGCAAATGGATTATCAAACTTTTCTCGCCCCGAATGTCTGGTCCAGTGTGTGGACGACCTATTACTGCAGACAGACACCAAGGCAGAGCACATCGAGCTTCTGGCCAAACTCCTGGAACTCCTACAGCAAATTGGATGCAAAGTAAACCCAAAAAGGCCCAAATTTTGGAAAACAAGGTGGTATATTTGGGAACGATTATCACGCATGGTAAACGCGAGATTGAGCATAAAAGAATTGACTCTATTGTCAAATTGCCCCTTCCCCAGAATGTTTCAGCCATTCGGTCGTTTTTAGGACTGGTTGGCTACTGCCGAAACCACATTGATGGTTTCGCCACCAAGGCAGCACCCCTCTCGGAACTCCTAAAGAAAGGAGGCCCTTGGGAATGGCTTCCATGGCACACGGATGCTGTAGATGTTTTAAAGCGCGCACTCATTGCAGCCCCCGCACTACAGGTTCCAGACCCGCTTTCCCCCTATGCTATAGAGATAGCTAGCACAAATCGAACCCTTTCGGCCGTGCTCCTCCAGGAAAGGCACGGCCAGTTAAGGCCAGTAGCTTATGCCTCCAGAGTTTTAGATCCTGTGGAGCAGGGATTTTCGGCCTGTGAAAGGCACCTGCTCGCAGTTTTCTGGGCAGTTCAGTACTTTTCATACATCACCGGACTAAACCCCATCACAATCCTCACATAACACACCCCCACCCAACTTTTACTAGACGGACGACTTAAGGACGGTACAGTAAGCCAGATTAGAGCAGCCAGATGGACCCTTCTTTTGCAGGGCTGGGACATCACTGTTAAAAGGACCAAGACCCACACTTTCCTAGCCGACAACCTTCAATACCCAGGCACCCCCCACGAATGTGAAATCATCTCACCGCACCACAACACAGGCCCCATTATCGCAAAAACACCCCCCAAAAAGATAGGTAGTTCACCCCAGAGCCCCCAGCATGCAGCCACATGCGCACCCTTGAGAATATATGTGGATGGTTCTTTCACTGTATTAAACGGGAAGCGCATTACAGGATGCGGCATCAATGTTGAGGACGCGCAGGGACACGCCATAGAAGAAATCTCATTAAAACTACCAGGACACTTAGGCGTGCAGGCGGCAGAACTACCAGCTATTGCGTACATCATAGATCACCCAGATTCCTTCCCCAGCCCAGCAGACATATACTCGGACAGCCTCTATGTCTGTAACAGCCTCACAGAATTCCTACCCCTGTGGAAAGCAAGAGGATTTGTTTCCGTTGACAGGAAACCCCTCCCTTCAGCCCCATTGCTCCGGCACATTTTAGACAAAGCACAGGACAGGAGATTTGGCATCGTTAAGGTTCGAAGTCACCACCGTTCCTCCCCACCTGGAAATGTAAAAGCCGACGCACTGGCTAAAGCAAGTTCCAGACATGGACATTTTTGGAACCCCCCTGAAAGCGCCCCAGTGAATGCAGTTCAGGTCTCGCAGACGAATATCGAGGATTTAGTGCAGGCCCAGAAGCAAGATAGTAATCTCAGGGAGATTTTAAAGGAAGCTTTCCAGCCCCATACGATTGGTTTAAAAATTCACTGACCACACATGACGGTGTGATCCTGAAAGACACCCTTTATGTGGTTCCTGAACAGGACAGGAATCAGCTCATTTGTTTGTTCCATGATAGTCATGGGCATCAGGGAATTGATCCCACTACAGCCCACCTCAGGCAGCTCTGTTGGTGGCCGAATTTAAAGGAAGACTTCACGCACTATGTGGAAAATTGCCTTATCTGTGCCCAGAACAATCCAGACAGATATGCAAAGAAAGCTCAGCTTAGCCACACCTGCCCCATTAATGGCCCCTGGACTAACCTCCAGATTGATTTTATAGGACCATTGCGCCCTTCCAGGAATGGTTGCAAGTACGTCTTAGTCGTTATAGACACGTTTACAAAATGGGTAGAAGCATTCCCATCTAGAACGAACACGGCAAAGACTACCGCAAAGACTTTAACCAACCACATCTTTACGAGATGGGGACTCCCCCGCAGCATTGAATCCGACCAAGTTCCCATTTTACGGGACGTGTCATGAAAAACGTCCTCACGATATTTGGTATTACCCAAAAATTCCACATCGCATACCACCCCCAGTCAAGTGGTATCGTGGAGCAAATGAAACGGACCCTAAAGGCAACCCTCAGGAAAATGGTCCAACAGAACAGCACCACTTGGGATTCAGTCCTCCCTTTTGCATTAATGTTTTTACGTAACACCGTTTCAACATCCACAGGATACACCCCACACACTCTCATGACCGGACCCCCCATGAAAGGCACAGAATTTTTATTAGGACTTGACTTGACCAGCCCCGAAGTGATGGCCCTCACACACGAGAACGCAGTAAACCAATTGGTTGAAAATGTAAAAACGGCTCAGCTAGCAGCCGCAGTAAGATTAGGCACTAGGAAGAAACAGAGCAAGGCCTGTTTCGACAAGACAGTGCATGCGAACTGAGTTTTAAGTAGGACAGCAGGTCATGCTCTCCATTTACAACCCCAGCACATTCCTGTCACCAAAGTATTCAGGTCCGTACTCCGTTGCGGACAAAGTAAGCTCCTCCGTGTATAGAATTCAGTACCCCAACGGGAAGACCGCGTGGTTCCATATTAACCGATCAAGGCATATGGCTCGCAATCTAACCACACACACCACGTCATGCTCGACGCAGCAGACCGCACCCCGCCCACAGCCCACGTATCCCCACCCTCCCCCAACACGTCCAACCCCTCCACGGACTCATCCTCGACTCCACCCCCGAACTCTAGACTCTGCCCCGGAATGCCCACAGACATCAGCAGCAGCGACAGTGACTGTGACACAGGCAATAGCCACAGCATGCCTCCCTACTATCCGCATGCAACAGGACCCACACCCAGCGAATCTGACCACGATTCGAGTGATCCCTTCCTGATCACATTCCTCAACAAACCCCACCAAAGACCACCGCCCTGCGATGACGACTCCATCCCCACAGAATTAGATACAACTTTTTGGCAACGCGACAGTTCATACAGGCTCGTCCGAAACGACGAGATGGACCCTCAGTCACACCATGCAGCTTTATCAACCCTCATCCATTCCAGCGTATGGCATCCGGGAGAAGAGGATGACTTTGAGTTTGACTCCCAAAACGAGAACCCCTTTGCGACCCTGTTCGCAACCGATAACTGAGGTATCCAGATGATGTTTTAAAAAGGAACCGCTTGGGGGAAATGGTGTCCTTTCTGATGCAACCTGCAGCATGTTGTTCAATGTTTGTTTGTTAGTGTTATTGTTATGTGTTGTTTGTACACTCGGACGTTCCATGACCCACGCCATATTTGTCGGCAGAAACCTGTGAAAACTTGCCAGCACGCTCATCGGCAGAAACCGCTGAGAGCTTGCCAGCCCCCTTTCATAACTGCTCTTCTGGTTCGATGGTAGAACCTTTACAGCAACCCCCCACGATGACTACATTTTTGCCCGTTCTTGCCGGTTACTCAGGCAGTGGAGAAACGACATTGGTCTCCGCCCTGCGTGAGGACCCCCCTCTGGTCAACTACGCTCGGGTAGAGCACATACGGCATTGATCACCCGGGGATTCCATCCAAATCTTACCCGCCGCAGCCCATACGCACCCCATTTTAGGCTCATTATGTTCAAAAATTTTTTGGGGGTTTTGGCAACCTACGGTTGCTTCCCTCTGCTATTTACACATCCTCAAACACTAGAATGGTAAATGACACAGGCTGCGAGACAAAGGAAGGCCAACGGATACCTAGGAACGGCCCAACGATCAGGGAAAGGCTCCAGTATTGGAGAAATCGATCCAAGTGATCGGAACACAGTCCAATCATTTGGAATCAGGTACGGGGTCCGCCCCGAACGGCGGGAAGCCCCTGGGGACTATAAAGTAGAGCCCCCAAGTTCAAATTGGTCTTCTTGGCAGGGTCACTCAGCAGCGAACCAACCCTTGAGAGTGAACTGTCTAGCTGCCGCATCAACCAAGTAAGTCTCCAGTCAACGCACGCTACGAGATAGGCGCTCCTAGAGACCAGTCCATACCAGCTTTTGAATCCTGCAGGCTAAGAATCGAACGAAAGGCCATTTGTTCCCCTGACCTGGTGGGCCAGTTCCAAGCTAAGTATAGGCCTTTTAGTGATAGAGATAGCCTAGTAAGTAGAGTTTTATGCATGAGTAGTGATTGACTGTGTATAATAAATGTGTTTTGAGTCTTACTAATTGGTGTGCCAAGTTATTGATCAGTACTTGAACTTGAACCTCGTGGCGGTATCATAAAGATACCTGGCGACTCTAGAGCAAAGGTTATAGAAACAGAGCAAATTAAGAAAAGATACAACGGGCAACATTTAAGAGCCAACCAAAAGTTAGCAACATTTCACAGTAACTTCATTTGAAGCCTACTTGTCACAATAAGCGATTTTCATCTTTTTCATTTCAATATTGACTCCAGAATCCATGAAATGAAATGCCATCAGGTCAAACTTTGGCAAGGAAACCTCCTGCTGATTCGAACGTACCACCCACACTCAGCTGATGAATCTGTACTCCTCCATGTTATGCACTAACTGGAAGAAGCACTGCGTATGGGCGACTTCAATGTCCATCACAGAGAGTGGCTCAGTGGCACCACAACTGACTGACGTGGCTGACTCCTAAAGAACATAGCTGCTAGACTTGGTCTGCAACATGTTGTGAGGGAACTAACAAGAGGGAAAAACATATTTTCCCTCATGATCATCAACTGCCTGCCACAGATGCCTTTGTCCATGACCGTATTGGTCGGAGTGATTACTTGTGGAAACGAAGTCGCCGCTTTGCACTGAAGATGTTGTGTGGCATTACCACTGTGCTAAATGGGATAGCTTTTGAACAGATCTAGCAGCTCAAAGACCCTAGGCTATCAACAGCAGCAGAGTTGTACTCAACCACAATCTGTCGCCTCATGGCCTGGCATATACCCAACTCTACCATTACCACCAAACCAGGGGATCAATCATGGTTCAATTAAGATTCAGGAGGGCATGTCAGAAGCAGCACCAGGTATATTTAAAGATGAGGTGACAACCTGATGAAGCTGCAAAACAAGGCTACTTGCATGCCAAACAGCAGAAATAATAGCGGTGCTAACGGTGGCACAGTAGTTAGCACTGTTGCCTCACAATGCCAGGGACCCAGGTTCAATTCTGGCCTTAGGTGACTGCCTATGTGGAATTTGCACATTCTCCCCGTATCTGTGTGGGTTTCCTCTGGGTACTCCGGTTTTCTCCACAATCCAAAGATGTGCAGGTTACGTGGGGCTGCGGGGATAGGGCAAGGGAGTGGGGTGCTCTTTCGGAGGGTCAGTGCAGACTCAATGGGCCAAACGACCTCCTTCTGCACTGTAGGGATTCTAAGGTTAGACAGAGCTAACCGACCTCACAACCAACAGATCAAATCAAAGCTCTGCAATCCTGCTACACCCAGCCGTGAACAGTGGCGGACAATTAAACAACTCGCTAGAGGAAGAGGCTCCACAAGTATCCCCATCCTCAATGATGGGACAGCTCAACACATTGCAAAAGATAAAGCTGATGCATTTGCAACAATCTTCACTCTGAAGCGCTGAGTGGATGATCCATCTTGGCCTCCTCCAGAGGTCCCAGCACCACAGTTGCCCGTCTTCAGCCTATTCAGTTCATTTCATGTGATATCAAGTAATGGCTAAAGGCATTGGATACTGCAATGGCTATGGACCCGGACAATATTCCGGCAATAGTACTGAAGACCTGTGCTCCAGAACACCTGCGCACCTCTAACCAAGCTGTTCCAGTACAGCTACAACACTTGTGACAAATGCAGGATTTTAGATATATTGGATTATAACATTTGGCAATCTGAGAGTTACAGCTTGGGTTAGAGTGTATTTTACTGCAATAGACATGTTTTTAAAAAAATCTTGTTTTTGCAGGACCAGGAATCTTTAAGGAGCTAGAGGTGAAATTGACTGGAGTAATATGTTTTCAGCCTGGGCTATAGCACTGTTGTTTGACTAGGGGGAGTCCCTGGGGAGGTAATGCTCTTTCATCCTGTGGAGTTGATTTGTTTTCAGCTTGGGGTGATGATATACTTGCTGGGTGCAGCTAAGGTATTCTGACATTTTGAAAAATGTTTCTGAGTTCAGTTCTAATCTGGCTATCCTTTTAATCCACAAGTAAAGTCTTTGCTCTCACAATAGGATAGTTTATTAAAAAAAAGAGTAATCGTATTTTAAGCACAGCAGACTTGCCTGAGGACAAGGGGAAAGCTGAAACAAACCAGTTGAAATAGCTTTTTAAAGATGCCCAGTCAGAGTCTGCTGGGGTTATAACAGAAACTAAATCTGTTCTAGAAAGCAACTATTCATCCATATCATTGGAATGTGGGATGGACTGAGAGGTGTATGTTTTTTCCTTTCTAGTTTAATTGGGAACAGAGATAATGATTAATGGTGTTGTATTTACCATATTGAGTAGTATTGTTCAAGGGTAACTAAGTTATTTTTGGGTGTGATATTAAAGAGTTTAATAGTGTGTTAATAATAACGTTTGTTTTAAAATACAAAATCCCTGCGTCTTCATGCAATCACTCCTGGAGTGAAGAATTAATTCCACACAGGCTTGCAAAATAAAATATTAGGGTTTTGGTCCAGTATCCTAGCCACTATTGGGGGCTCATCTGGAATCTTAAGTATTATTCCCTGTTTGGCTTGGGATTATTGAATTTACACAGTGAGTGTGCCTGGAACAATTGCATTCTTTCAGGTTTTGAAGTTTAAATAGCGAGATAGCTCTTTACAAAGGGAAACTGAAGCATAGCTTTTGGGGTTGGTGGAGAATCTGCAGTTAACCTTATGTGAAGGGGTGAGAAAGGTGGAGATAATACAAGCCATAGCTCAATGTTAAATTTGCCAGAGCCACAGACCGAATCATTGGAATTAGCTAGAAATCAATTACAAATGAATCAATTAGAAATGCAGGGAAAGGAAAGGGATAGTGCGTGGGAGGAGGGGGGGGGGGTGGTGTAGAGCATAGGGTGTCCTTATATGCCGATGACTTGTTATTATACGTGTCAGAACCAAGTGTGTCAATAGGGGGAATACTGGAGCATCTTCGGGTGTTTGGGTCTTTCTCGAGGTACAAATTAAATTTAGACAAGAGTGAATATTTTGTGGTGCCTCGGCCAGGAATGGGAGCAGGGGTGGGGGGGGGGGCTGCCATTCCATAGGGCAGGGACTCACCTTAGATACGTGGGGGTGCAGATTGCTCGAAATTGGGGGGCTCCGTAGGTACAACATTTCTAGTTTGGTGGAGAGGGTGAAAGCTGATCTGGCAAGGTGGGATGGTCTCCTCTGTCATTGGCGGGTCGGGTACAGGCGGTTAAAATGAATGTGCTGCTGCAATTCCTGTTTATTTTTCAATGCCTGTCGATTTTACTGCCAAAGGCATTTTTTAGAGAGATTGAAGGGATGATTACCTCGTTCATATGGGGAGGGAAGGTAACCAGAATTAAAAAGGTGCTACTATAGAGAGGAAGGCAGGCAGGGGGTTTGGGTCTTCCGAACCTGATGTATTATTACTGGGCGGCGAATGTGGAGAAGATACGGAGCTGGGTCAGAGGGGTTGACTCCCAATGGGTCAAAATGGAGGAGAGTTTGGGGAGGGGGTCGGGATTGAATGCGCTAGCGACAGCGCCACCCCCGACAGGGAGATACTCAGGGAGTCCGGTAGTAATAGCTTTGTTGAGGATTTGGAGGCAGTTTCGACAGCACTTCGGGTTGGGGGCAGGGTCAAGGGAAATGCCGATTCGGGGGAACCATAGATTTGAGTCAGGGAAGTGGGATGGAAATTTTCAGAGATGGGAGGAGAAAGGAATTAGGACACTAAAAGATTTGTTTCTTGGGGGTGGTTTTCCGGGATTGAAGGAACTGGGAGCGAAGTATGGGCTTGAGCAGGGGGAAATATTTAGATACATGCAGGTTCACCAGAAAGGAGATACAGAGCTAACCAGTAGTGCCGGCTTCCACATTGCTGGAGGAGGTGCTGATGACAGGAAGACTGGGGAAGCAGGTAGTATCGGCGGTTTACGGGGCTATCTTGGAGAAGGCGCCGCTAGAAGGAATCAATGCAAAGTGGGAGGAAGAGTTGGGAGAGGGTATGGAGGAGGGGTTCTGGTGTGAGGTGCTCCGGAGGTTGAACACCTCCACCTCGTGTGCGAGGTTGGGGCTGATACAGCTGAAGGTGGTGTATAGAACACACCTTACAAGGGCGAGGATGAGCCGGCTCTTTGAGGGGGTAGAAGATACATAGATACATAGAAGATAGGAGCAGGAGGAGGCCTTTTGGCCCTTCGAGCCTGCTCCGCCATTCATCACGATCATGGCTGATCATCCAACTCAATAGCCTAATCCAGCTTTCTCCCCATAGCCTTTCATCCCATTCTCCCCAAGTGCTATATCTAGCCGCCTATTGAATATATTCAATGTTTTAGCAGCAACTACTTCCTGTGGTAATGAATTCCACAGGCTCACCACTCTTTCTGGGAAGAAATGTCTCCTTATCTCTGTCCGAAATGGTTTACCCTGAATCCTCAGACTGTGACCCCTGATTCTGGACACACCCATCATTGGTAACATCTTATTTGCATCTACACTGTCGAGTCCTGTTAGAATTTAATAAGTCGCTATGAGATCCCCTTCATTCTTCTGAGCTCCAGTGAGAACAATCCCAACCTAGTTAATCTCTCCTCATGTGACAGTCCCGCCATCTCTGGAATCAATCTGGTAAACCTTCGCTGCACTCCCTCGAGAGCAAGAACATCCTTCCTCAGAGAAGGAGACCAAAACTGCACACAATACTCCAAGTGTGGCCTCACCAAGGCCCTGTATAATTGCAGCAACATCCCTGCTTCTATACTCGAAACCTCTCGCAATGAAGGCCAACATACCATTAGCCTTCTTTACCACCTGCTGCACCTGCATGCTTACCTTCAGCGAATGGTGCACAAGGACACCCAAGTCCTGCTGCACACTCCGCTCTCCCAATTTACAACTATTCAGGTAGTAATCTGCTTTCCTGTTTTTGCTTCCAAAGTGAATAACCTCACACTTATCCAAATTATACTGCATCTGCCATTGGTTTGCCCACTCCTGTCCAGGTCTTGCTGTAGGATCTCTGCATCCTCGTCGCAATTCACCCTCCCACCTAATTTGGTATCATCTGCAAACTTTGAGATGTTACATTTTGTTCCCTCATCCAAATCATTGATATATATTGTGAATAGTTGGGATCCCAGCACCGATCCCTGTGGTACCCCACTGGTTACTGCCTGCCAATTTGAAAAGGACCCATTAATCCCTACTCTTTATTCCTCTCTGTCAACCAGTTTCTGATCCACCTCAATACATTTCCCCCAATCCTATGCGCTTTAATTTTGCACAATAATCTCTTATGCGGGACTTTGTCAAACGCCTTCTGAAAGTCCAAATATACCACATCGGCTGGCTCCCCCTTGTTGACTGTACTGGATACCTCTTCAAAGAATTCCAACAGATTTGTCAAGCATGATTTTCCCTTCATAAATCCATGCTGACTCTGACTGATCCTGCCACTACTTTCTAAATGTTCCGCTATAAAGTCCTTGATAATGGATTCAAGCATTTTCCCCACTACCGATGTTAGGCTGACTGGTCTATAATTCCCTGCTTTCTCTCTACCTCCCTTTTTGAATATCGGAATGACGTGAGCTACCCTCCAATCTGCAGGGACAGTTCCAGAGTCTATAGAATCCTGGAAGATGACCACCAATGCATCCACTATTTCCAGAGCCACCTCCTTCAGCACTCTGGGATGCAGGTTCTTATGCCTTGGGGATTTATCCACCTTCAATCCCATCAGTTTTCCCAGCACCATTTCTCTACTAATGTTGATCTCCCTCAGTTCTTCCCTCTCACTAAACCTTTCATCCTCCAAATTTCTGGGATCTGATTTGTGTCCTCATTTGTGAAGACAGAACCAAAGTATGCATTCAATTGCTCAGCCATTTATTTGTCCCTTAATATGCATTCACCTGTTTCTGTCTGTAGCGGGCCTACATTTCTCTTTACCAATCTGTGTGTGAATGTTGCCGGGGGCGGGGAGACCCGCAAACCACGTTCATACGTTTTGGTCCTGTCCAAAGCTGGAGGATTACTGGAAGGATGTTTTTAGGGTAATCTCTAAAGTGGTGCACGTGAAACTGGACCTGGGCCCTCGGGAAGCCATATTCGGGGTGTCGGAACAGCTGGGGGTGGAAACTGGTGCGGAGGCAGATGTTATAGCCTTTGCCTCGTTGATCGCCCGAAGGCGGATCCTGTTAGGGTAGAGATCAACCTCTCCACCCAGTGCCCTTGCATGGCGGGAGACCTGTTGGAATTCTTGATGCTTGAAACGGTCAAATTTGAACTGAGGGGAAGGATGGAGGGGTACTACAACTCCTGGACGTTATTCATTATGCACTTTCGAGAATTGGATCACATTGAACATTAGGGGGGTGGGGTTTGGTAGAGTTGGGGGGAGGGGGACTGTATGTGTTAATGGTGACTATGGGTGATTCCTGATTCCTTTTTATCATTTGATAATGTCAACATGCGGGCTAATGTTTGGGGATTGTTGGGAGGATGGGATCATTGTTATTGATATGGGATTGATATGGGCAGTCATTACTGATTATTGTTTATTGTTGGGTGTAAATGTGGGAGAAAATGTGAAAAAGGAGGACAATAAAAATATTTGTTTTAATAAATAAATGCAGGGAAAGGGCAAACAGAAAGAAATAGGACTGAAGAAATTGGCAGTGGCAGAGAAAATGGAAAAGAGGAAGTTTGAGATTGAAATGGAAAGATTAGCAAAGGAAGAAAGGAATAAGGAAAAAGAGAGAATATTTGAACTTTGGAAACTGGAGCTGCAAAGAGAACATCAACGGAAAATGTTAGCGTTAAAGGCAGAATCTGAGGAATGTCCAGAGGAAAAATAAATATTTCCTCGTCAAAAGTTGAGTAGGAATATGTTTAAATATATTCAAGCATTGCCACGATTTTATGAGGAAGGTATAGAAGCCTTTCTCATCTCATTTCGGAAAGTGGCTAAACTGTTCAATTTTTCAAATTCCATCTGGGTAGTGTTGGTTCAAACAAAGCTGGTTGGTAGAGCTACTGAAGTGTTTGCATCACTATCAGAGGAAGTATCGAGAGATTATGATGAGGTGAGAAAAAACATATTAAGTGCATATGAACTAGTGCCAGAAGCCTACAGACAAAATTTTAGAAATCTAAAGAAAGAACCAGGTCAGACTTTTGATAGATCAATAACAGCAGTAAAAATAGACCAAAGGAAACGATTATTTTGGAAGAATTTAAAGATTCACTTCCCACAGTAGTGATAACTCATGTGGAAGAGCAAAAAGTTAAAACTGCTAGACTGGTAGCAGAAATGACAGATGATTTTGAATTGGTTTACAAAACAAAGTCTGATTTTAGACATCAATTTCAATCTGTGAAAGATAGAAACTGGGGAAATGAGAAATTCACAGGTGGTTAATGCAAAGGAGGTTTAGTTAAATAATAATCTTTTATTATCACAAGTATGAAGTTACTGTGAAAAGCCCTTAGTCGCCACATTCCGGTGCCTGTTCGGGTAAGCTGGTACGGGAATTGAACCCCCACTGCTGGTGGTGATATTAAGGAAAGTGTGCCTCAGAGTAAAAAGGAAACCTATGATAGTGGAAGAGAGATAAGAAAACATAGGTGTTTTCATTGTAATAAAGTTGGACATGTGAAGTTGCAGTGTTGGTGGTTTTAGAAAAGTACTGGAAGATAGACTCGGTAAAACAGGATAAGCAACTGGGGTTTATTAAAATGGGGAGAGTAACCATTGTCCCAGTGGAAGAGATGCAACAGAGTGTACAACCTGTTCAGAGGATGGTGTACCAGAACTTTAAAAAATTTATTTTGTGAGGGTAAGGTTTACTCATGTGTACAAGGTGGAATGGGTAAGGAGATTAAGATCTTAAGGAATACAAGTTAATCTTTAATCATGAGAGATAAGAAGATATGTAGTTTGCAAGGAGTATAACCAGAAAAGGTTGTAGGTAATATGTGGAATTAGTGGTGAGCAGAGTAGTGTGCCACTATATACAGTAAGGTTAGAGAGTCTGGTGAAAAGTGGTGAAGTGGTGGTAGGTGTAATAGAACAATTACCTTTTTCAGGGGTACAATTTATCCTAGGTAATCATATAGCTGGATCACAGGTGGGAGTACAACTTACTGTGGTTGAAAAGCAATGAAAAGTCAAACAACTGAGGTGTTGCAAGAAATATATTCTGGAGTGTTTCCTCATGGTGTGGTGAGAAGATCACAAAACCACAGGTTGAGACAGGAGGAAGAGAACTTGAGGGGTACAGATAGGGAGGCTGAGGTTCAGTTGTCAGAAACCATGTTTGTTCAGATGGTTGGTAAAGAACAAGAGCAGGTGGTGGATAAAGCGGATATCTTTAGTTCAAGCAAGTTGGTTGAATTGCAACAGAAAGATTCAGAGATAAAGCAGTTGTATCAGAATGTATATACGGAAATAGAGCCTGAGTGTATACCAGAGTGTTATTACATTAGAAATAATGTATTAATCAGAAAATGAAAACCTTTACATATTCAAGCAGATGAGAAATGGGCAGAAGTTTATCAACTGGTATTGCTGATGGGTTCATAGAAAGGAGGTTTTACAGGAAGCATGAAGTTTCAGTATGGGGTCATCTAGGAGTAAAGAAAACTCGAGCAATAATGCAAACCATTTTTATTGGCCTGAACTGTAGAAGGATGCAGTTGAATTTTGCCATATATGTCACACATGTTGGGTAATAAGGAAACCTCAGGCAGTAATCAAACCAGTACCCTTAGTACCCACATTCGAGGAACCTGTTACAAGGGTCCTAATTGATTGCGTGGGACCCCTGTCTAAAATCAGAAGTGGAAATCAGTTTCAGTTCATCATAATGGATGTGTCTACTAAATTTCTGGAGGTAATTCCATTAAGAAAAATTACGTCTAAGAAGGTTGTAGAGGAGTTAACCAATGTTTTACTAGATATGAACTACCAAAAGAAATTCAAATCAGTTTAAGGATCCAATTTTATGTTGAAACTATTCAAGTTATGAATATCTTAGGAATAACGCAATTTAACTCAATAGTGGATCATCTGGAATCACAAGGGGCATTAGAAAAATAGCATCAAACTCTAAAGACTCTGTTGAGGGCGTATAGTTAGGATTATCCAGAGGATTGGGATAAAGGAATTCCATTTATACTATTTGCAATTAGAGATGCCCCTAATTAATCAATTACATTCAATCCATTCAAATTGATTTTTGGTCATGAGGTAAGAGGACTACTTAAATTAATCAAAAACAAATTAGTGAGTCAGATTTCGGAGACCACGTGGTGTTGAACTATGTGTCAAACTTTAGGGAGAGGTTAACTAGGGCTGGTGAGTTGGGTAGAAAACATTTAAAATTGTCATAACATGTTACCAGTGGTAGGTGTACCATTATAAGGAATATTTAGTGGGCCTTATCAAATTGAAAGGAAATTAACTGAGGTGAATTATTTGATGATAACGCCAGATATACGGAAAACGCACAGAGGGTTCCATGTTAATATTCTCAAAAGATATTTTGATATGGAAGGTAAGAAGGAGGAGATGTTTGTCATTGTAACTTAGGGAGAAGAAATAAATCGAGATGATTCTGAATTTGACATTCCTCAAATTAAATTGGATAATGAGGAGGTATTAAATGATTGGGATGAATTATTGAGTAACTTTCCAGGAGAAAATCAGAATGACCTAAAAGAGTTATTGCAGTCACATGGAGCTCTATGAGGGAATAAATTGGGAAAAACAAAAATAATTATGCATGATGTAGATGTCGGAAATTCTATTCCCATTAAGCATCCATCGAGGCTCAGTCCACTAAAGATTTCAGCATGGGGAGATGATGTCATTGCTGGGTGGAGCTAAGGTATTCAGACATTTTGAAAAAGCTTTTTGAGTTGAGTTCTTTTAGCCCAAGTAAAGTTTTTGCTGTCACAGTAGGATAGTTAACAAAAAAGGGCAGCAGAGCAGGTTAGGCTGAGGACAAGGGAAAAGCTGAAACAAACCAGTTGGAACAATTTTTTGAAGACAGGCCAGCCAGAGTCTGCAAGGGTCAAATCTGTTCTGGAAAGCAATTATTAATCTGTGCCATTGGGATTTGGAATGGATTGAGTGCTGTATGTTTTTTCCTTTTTTTGGAGAGCACAAAGAATTTCACACTGAGTTGTTAAAAGAAAATAAAGATTTATTCTGAGAACTATTATTTACACCGCACAAAAGATCCCAGCCGGGTCTCTCCTGTCGGTTCCAAAACGGCCGACTTTGTACAGAAGTTAACTATACATGGTTTAGGGTTCCTTGCCCCCTTTAACAATGTTGCTTATTTTTGGCAAGGCTCACGGAAAGTTTAATCATTGTAGGACGGCAAGGTGGCACAGCGGTTAGCACTGCTGCCTACACCGCTGAGGACCCAGGTTCAATCTCGGCCCCTGGTCACTGTCCATGTGGAGTTTGCACATTCTCTCCGTGTCTGCATGGGTTTCGCCCCCACAACCCAAAGATGTGCAGGATAAGTGGATTGGCCACACTAAATTTTTTTTAAATGTTATCTCGGAAGTCCTGTGCGGGTTCTGATACTTTTCTTGTTGTTTATTTGGGAATAGTGATAGTAATTAAGGGTATTGTATTTACTTCATTGAGCAGTATTGTTTAAGGGATTGTAAGCTATTTTCGGCTGCGATGTTAAAGAAGGTAATAGTGTGTCAATAATACAGTTTTGTTTTAAAATACCAAACCCCTATTTCTTTGTGCAATCACACCTGGAGCGAAGTATTCTTTCCACGCTGTCTTACAAAAATAAAATATTGGGGTTTCAGTCCAGTGTTCTAGCCATTGTTGGGGTCGGGTCTGGGATGGTAATACACTGGCAATGTGAAAAATCACCCAGGGATGTCCTGTGCACAAGAAATAAGACAAATTCAACACGGCCAATTACTGCCCTATCAGACTACTCTCGATCATCAGTAAAGTGGTAGAAGGGGCAATCAACAGTACTATCAAGCGGCACTTGCTTCGCAATAACCTGCTCCTTGGTGCTCAGTTGTGTTCTGCCAAGGCCACTCATCTGCTGCCCTCATTACAGCCTTGGTCCAAACATAGACAAAAGAGCTGTACGCCAGAGAAGTCAGAGTGCCCTTGACATCAAGACAGCATTTGACCGAGTATGGCACCAAGGGGCCCTAGCATAGCTGCAAATAATGACAATCAGGGGAAAACTTTCCACTGGTTGAAGTCATACCTGGCATAAAAAAAGATGGCTGTGGTTGTTGGAGGTTAATCATCTCAGTCTTGGGAGATCACTGCAGGAGTTCCTCAGGGTAATGTACTTGGCCCAAACACCAATGACTTTCCCTCCATCATGAAGTCAGAAGTGTGGATATTTGAAAATGATTGTACAATGTTCAGCACCATTGGCACAGAGGTTAGCACTGCTGGCTCACAGTGTCAGGGACCCAGGTTTGATTCCAGCCTTGGTTGACTGTCTATGTGGACTTTGTATGTTCTCCCCATGTCTACGTGGGTTTTCTTTGGGTGCTCTGGTTTCCTCCCTGATGCACGATCAATTACACAAAGACGAGAGACGAGAGTTGGATGCAATCAAGGCTTGATTACACTGAGATGTGTGGCCTCCTACAGCAGCTGGCGAAATGGCTGCTGTACGAGGAGCACACATATTTATACACCGCCTACTGGGCGGAGCCAGCAGGCAAGGAACTACCCCCGTACCTGTAGTACAGGGCCTTACCACAAAGCACCTAATATATACATCAGTGGTGACTACCACATTCATCCACTGTTAAAATTGAGTCCGGCAGGGGTGGTGGAGAACTATGTACAAGTAGATGTTTTAAAGTACAGAAAGAAAATTGAGTCCAGCGGGGGTGGAGGAGAGTTATACAGAAGGATGATGTTTTATTTTAAGAGACCCGATCAAGTTACAGGTTCAGTCGGTCCGGAGCATTGATCTGTCATTGGGAGTGCTGCAGTGATGGTGGCGATTCCGGTGTCGGTCTGGTCTTCGGTGACTCTGGGAGTGTGCCGAAACCCTCTTCATTCTTGGGCGTGGACAGGGGAGGACCCAGGGGATTGTCCTGGGGCGGGGGTTGTGGCTGGGTGCGCCGGGAGAGAGGAGAGTGGCGCACGGCCGGAGGGGTGTGCGTGTGTGGAACCAGCTGGTGCCAGGTCCCTGAGGGAGACAGTATCTTGGCGGCCGTTGGGGTATACTACGTAGGCGTACTGCGGGTTGGCGTGGTGTAGCTGTATTCTCTCAACCAACGGGTCCGCCTTGTGGAGTCGACCGTGCTTATGGAGGAGTACGGGTCCTGGAGCTGCAAGCCAAGTTCGGAGCGACACCCCGGAGGTGAACTTCCTGGGGAAGGCAAAGAGACGTTCATGGGGTGTGTCGTTAGTGGCGGTGCATAGGAGCGACCGAATGGAATGCAGTGCGTCGGGGAGGACCTCCTGCCAGCAGGAGGCCGGGAGATTTCTGGACCGTAGGACCAGCTGGACGGCCCTCCAGACTGTCCCATTCTCCCTCTCCACCTGCCCGTTTCCCCGGGGGTTATATCTGGTCGTGCTGCTCGAGGCGATACCCTTGTTGAGCAGGAACTGACGCAGTTCATCACTCAGGAATGAGGATCCCCGGTCGCTGTGGACGTAGGCGGGGAAGCAGAACAGAGTGAAGATGGTGTTGAGGGCTTTGATGACGGTGGCAGACGTCATGTCGGGGCATGGGATGGCGAAGGGGAATCTGGAATATTCATCGACCACACTGAGGAAGTACGTGTTACGGTCGGTGGAGGGGAGGGGCGCTTTGAAGTCCATGCAGAGGCGTTCAAAGGGGCGGGAGGCTTTCACCAGGCGCATACGGTCTGGTAGAAGTGCGGTTTGCACTCCACGCAGACCTGGAAGTCTTTGGTGATTGCCCTGACTTCCTCGATGGAGTAGGGCAGATTGCGGGCCTTGATGAAGAGGTACAAATGTGTAACTCCGGGGTGACAAAGGTTGTCGTGCAGAATCCGGAGTCAGTCCACCTGTGCGCTGGCGCATGTACCTAGGGATAGGGCATCGGGGGGCTCGTTGAGCTTACAGGGGCAATACAAAATCTCGTAGTTGTAGGTGGAGAGCTCAATCCTCACCTGAAGATTTTATCGTTCTTGATCTTGCCCCGCTGTGTGTTGTTAAACATGAAGGCTACCGACCGTTGGTCAGTGAGGAGAGTGAATCTCCTGCCGGCCAGGTAATGCCTCCAATGCCGCACAGCTTCAACGATGCCATGGACCTCTTTTTCGACGGAGGAATGCCGAATTTCGGAGGCATGAAGGGTTCGTGAAAAGAATGCCACGGGTCTGCCTGCCTGGTTGAGGGTGGCAGCTAGAGCAACATCTGATGCGTCGCTCTCGACTTGAAATGGAAACGTCTCATCGACTGCATGCATCGCGGCCTTGGCGATGTCAGCCTTGATACGGTTGAAGGCCTGGTGAGCCTCGGCCGTTAGGGGAAAAGGAGTGGATTGAATGAGTGGGCGCGCCTTGTCCGCATAATTTGGGACCAACTTGGCGTAGTAAGAAATGAAGCTCAGGCAACGTTTGAGGGCCTTGAGGCATTGGTGGAGGGGGAGTTCCATGAGGGGGCGCATGCGGTCAGGATCGGGCCCCAGAACTCCGTTCTGGACCACATAGCCGAGGATGGCTAAGCGGTTCATGCTGAACACGCACTTCTTCTTGTTATAAGTTCGGCTGAGGAGAGTGGCGGTGTGGAGAAATTTGGCAAGGTTGGCGTCATGGTCCTGCTGATCGTGGCCGCAGATGGTGACATTGTCTAGGTACGGGAAAGTGGCCTGCAGCCTGTACCGGTCAACCATTCGGCCCATTTCCCATTGGAAAACCGAGGCCCCGTCAAAGGGAACCCTAAGAAAGTGGTAAAGCCGACCATCTGCCTCGAAGGTAGTGTATGGGTGGTCCGCCTGACGGATGGGGAGCTGGTGGTAGGCGGATTTTAGGTCGACAGTTGAGAAGACCCGGTACTGTGCAATCTGATTGACCATATCAGATATGCGTGGGAGGGGGTACGCATCGAGCTGCGTGTACCTATTGATGGTCCGACTGTAGTCCACGACCATTCTGTGTTTCTCCCCAGTTTTCACAGCTACCACTTGAGCTCTCCAGGGGCTGTTGCTGGCCTCGATGATGCCTTCCCGAAGCAGTCGCTGGACTTCGGACCTGATGAAGGTCCTGTCCTGGGCGCTGTACCGTCTGCTCCTGGTGGCGACGGGTTTGCAATCTGGGGTTAAGTTTGCAATTAGGGAAGGTGGGTCGACCTTTAGGGTCGCGAGGCTGCACACAGTAAGGGGTGGTTGGGACCCGCTGAATTTCAATGTTAGGCTCTGGAGTTTGCACTGGAAGTCCAGGCCGAGTAGCAAGGCAGGGCAGAGGTTAGGGAGGACGTAGCGATGGACGCCGCTGAACTCTATGCCCTGGACAGTGAGAGTGGCTTTGCAGTACCCTCGGATCGCCACGGCTGGGACCCGGAGGTCAGGGAGATTCTCTGGTTGGCGGGGTGTACCGCGAGTGAGCAGCCATGGATGAAGCTCTCGGTGCTCCCGGAGTCCAGCAGGCAGGAGATCTCATGCTCATCGATTTTCACGTTGGGAGAGGCCGTTGCTAGGTTGTGTGGTCGAGATTGGTCAATCGTGACGAGGCGAGACGCGGCCGGTCGTCGATGGTGGCAGACGATGGGGTGCCTGGGGGGCATGGGTCTTGGTACGATGGCGGCACCCACGGGCCGCACGTGTCATGGGGGAAACAAGATGGCGGCGCCCACGGGCCGCACATGGTGGGGGTCGAACAAGATGGCGGCGCCCACGGGCCGCACGTGGTCCAGGGAGGGGAAGATGGCGGTGGGGGGGGGTCGGAACAATAGCGGCGACTGTGCGGGCCTGGCACACCTTCTTGCCGCAGGCCTTGCAAAGGGCACTCCAGTCCGGGCAGCCTTGTCGGGGGTGTTTTGGCTGCCCACAGAAGTAACATTTGGGCGCCCCGCGGTTGGTTGGCTGCCGCGCGGCACAGGCGTGGGGTTGGCTGAGTGGGGTCCCCGATGGGGCGGCCGTCTGCGGAGGAGGAGTGGGCCGCGCGGCCGGGGGTGTAGGCATGGATGTTGCGCGAAGCGACGGTCAGCGAGAGTTCTAGCTTTTTGGTTGCCGTGAGGTCGAGCGTGGCCCCTTCTAAGAGGCGCTGGCGAATGTAACCTGACCCTATCCCCGTAACAAAAGCGTCTCTCATGAGCAAGTTCGAGTGTTCCGTGGCCGTGACGGTCTGACAGTCACAGTCTCTGACTAGATGAATAGGAGCACGCCAGAAATCTTCCACGGACTCACCAGGAAGTTGACTATGAGTGGAGAGGATGTGTCTGGCGTAGAGCGTGTTAGTCCGCTAAGCGTAGTTTTCCTTCAGTAGCGCCATGGTGTCTTTGTAGGACGGCGCGTCCTGGATAAGTGGAAAGACGTTGGAGCTCAACCGCGTGTAGAGGATCTGAATCTTCTGAGCTTCCGGGATTGGGTCTGGTGCAGTCCTGATGTAAGCTTCGAAACAAGCTAGTGTCATGTGAGAGTAACTTTAAGACATGGATGTTTAAGCAATGTACTTTTAAGAAAACAGTGATGTTTGAGAGTGGGTGGAGCTGAGGTCAGGTCAGCGATTTTGCTGTTTAGTTTTGCAGTTTTGAAAAGTGCCTGGCTGGTTTTGCTGAGAGCAGCTAAAAAGTGCCTGGCTGGTTTTGCTGAGAGCAGTTTAAAAGTAGAAAGCCAGTTTGAGACAGCAGCTTGAGAAGTTCTGGTTTGCTGTGATCTATTTGAAGGGAGAAAGCCAAGTTGGAAAAAGCAGTTTGTTTGTGTGTGTCTGTGTGTGTCCAGAGAGCTGCAGGAAGAAAGCAAGGTTCTGGAGCTGAAATCAACCAAGCTAATATATCTCTGCCATTCTACAGAAAATGTATATATCGTTTAACCTGATGTGATACTGTTTAAAGGTGTAAAGTCTCTTGGAAGTTTGAAGGAACATTTTAAGGAGTTATTTACTGTTGCAATGTTTTCTGAGTTATCTTTGAAGTAAGGGGTGTTAAGAGATCCAATGTTTATTTAAGATATTAAGTTGAGTTTATGGAATAAACAGTGTTTTGTGTTTAAAAACCCACGTGTCCATAATTGAAATACCACACCTAGGGAACAAGCCTGGTGTTCGGAAAAGCAACAAATCCATTAAAAGGAGAGGTTGGTTGAACTCCATGATACATTTTGGGCTTCTGAAAATGCCTTGCCCATAACAATTGGGGGCACGAGGGGGATAAAAGTCTATCTATTGGATTGGCTTTTGTGAACTGAAAGACAGTGAAGGATTGTTGCTTTTCCAGTGTGGTATTTTAGTTTAAGTGGGGAGAGTGTTGTGAACAAAGGCTCTTTCAGTGGCTCAGAAGTTTTTGGGGGTGGAGAATGTCACACATAGTACTTTACGGACAGAAACGAAAAGCAAACTGTTAGATTTGGCAAGAATATTGCAGTTAACATTACCTGACAAAATGCGAAAAGATGAGGTAATTATGGCAGTGGTTAAGCATTTAAATTTGCCTGAGATAGAGTTTGACTCATTGGAAATGGCAAAAATACAGTTGCAAATTAAACAAATGGAACATGAGAAAGAATTAAAGTGGTTTGCATACATGAGTGAGAGAGAGGAAAAAGAAAGAGAAAGAGAGAGAGGAAAAAGAAAGAGAAAGAGAGAGAGCGGAAGAACAAAAGGAGAGAGAAGAAAGGAGAAAAGAAAGAATAGCCCTAGCAGAACAAAAAGAAAAAGAAAGGGAGATACAGATCAGGGAAAAAGATAAAGAGAGGGAGTTTGAACTTCAGAGAATGGCCATGAAACATGACAATCAGTTAAAATTAGCAGACGTAAAGGGACACCTACAGTTGGAGGAGATGGATGAGGATAATGAGACAGAGCGTCATAGTCGAAGATGTGGTGAGGATCTATTTAAATATGTCCAAGCATTGCCAAGGTTTGATGAGAAAGAAGTGGAAGACTTTTTAATTTCATTTGAGAAGGTAGCTAAACAAATGAAATGTCCACAGGACATGTGGGTGTTACTGATTCAAACAAAGCTGGTAGGTAGAGCAAGTGAAGTGTTTGCATCACTACCGGAGGAGGTATCTGGAACGTATGAGGAGGTAAAGAAATCCATCTTAAGTGCAGATGAGCTAGTGCCTGAAGCTTACAGACAAAGGTTTAGAAATTTAAGGAAAGAATTTGATCAAACATACATGGAGTTTGAAAGGCTCAAACAGAGTAATTTTGATAGGTGGATAAGGGCATTAAAAATAGACCAACCGTATGACACTCTCAGAGAAATTATACTTTTGGAGGAGTTTAAAAATTCAATTCCTGATTTAGTGAGAACTCATTTGGAAGAACAGAGGGTTAAAACTGCGAGATTAGCAACAGAAACAGCAGATGATTATGAATTAGTTCATAAATCAAAGATTGGTTTCCGACATCAGTTTCAGCCGGTGAGGGATAGAAATTGGGGACATGAGAAATACTTAAGTGGTAAAGGTAAAGGAGATCTGATGGGAGACAATAAAGAGAGTGTACCTCAGATTAAAAAAGAAATCCAGGAGGGTGGAAAAGAAATGAAAAGTTTCAAATGTTTTCACTGTAATAAACTAGGCCATGTAAAGTCACAGTGTTAGTGGTTGAAGAAAAGCACTGGGAAGGCTGATGTGGTAAAACAGGATAAGACAGTGGGGTTTGTTAAAGTGGTAAAGGAAAGCCCAAGGGAAGCGAAGGAGGTGCAAACGATTGTACAGCCTGTTCAAGAAGTAATTGTTAAGAAGGTGCCAGATGTCTTTAAAGAATTTACTTGTGTGGGTAAAGTTTACTCATGTGTATCAGGAGGAGCAGGTAAAGAAGTCACAATTTTAAGAGATACAAGGGCTAGTCAATCTTTAATGGTAAGAGATGAGGAATTATGTAGTTTGGGAAGAATGTTGCCAGAAAAGGTGGTGCTATGTGGAATTCAGGGTGAGAGGAGTAGTGTTCCATTATATAAGGTAAGGTTGGAAAGTCCAGTGAAGAGTGGTGAAGTGGTAGTAGGAGTAATAGATAAACTATCTTGTCCAGGAATGCAGTTTATCTTGGGTAATGATATAGCTGGATCGCAGGTGGGAGTGATGCCTACTGTGGTTGATAAGCCAGTGGAAAATCAGTCAACTGATGTGTTGAAGGACGAATATCTTGGGATTTTTCCGGATTGTGTAGTAACAAGGTCGCAAAGGCACAGATTAAGACAAGAGGAGAAATCAAAGAGTGAAGATGAAGTTGAAGTGCAATTATCAGAAATGATTTTTGATCAGATGGTTGAAAAAGAACAAGAACAGGTGGAGGATGAGGCGGATATTTTTAGTTCAGGTAAATTGGCGGAGTTACAACAGAAAGATGTAGAAATAAAACGGATATATCAGAAAGCATATACGGAAGAGGAATCTGAGAGTATACCAGAGTGTTATTACCGTAAATATTATGTCTTGATGAGAAAATGGAGACCATTACATATGCAGGCGGATGAAAAGTGGACAGTCGTTCATCAAGTATTATTGCCGGTAGGGTACAGAAAGGAGGTGTTGCGAGTTGCACATGAGGTACCAGTGGGAGATCATTTGGGAATAAGGAAAACTCTAGCTAAAATCCAGAAACATTTTTATTGGCCTGGACTACATAAAGATGTAGCTAAATTTTGTCAATCATGTCACACATGTCAAGTGATAGGAAACCTCAAGCAGTGATAAAACCAGTGCCCTTAATACCCATTCCAGCATTTGAGGAACCTTTTACAAGGGTCCTAATCGATTGTGTAGGACCGCTTCCTAAAACAAAAAGTGGGAATCAATATCTTTTGACTGTAATGGATGTGTCTACTAGGTTTCCAGAGGCCATTCCGGTACGTAATATTACAGCTAAAAGGATTGTGGAGGAGTTACTTAAATTGTTTACTAGATATGGACTACCCACAAAAATTCAATCGGATCAAGGGACAAATTTTACTTCAAAGTTATTCAAAGAAGTTATGGATAGCTTAAGAATAAAACAATTTCAATCAACTGCGTACCATCCAGAATCGCAGGCAGCGTTAGAAAGGTGGCATCAGGCATTAAAGACAATGTTGAGGGCGTATTGTCAAGATTATCCAGAGGATTGGGATGAAGGAATTCCATTCATATTGTTTGCAATTAGGGATGCACCTAATGAGTCTACCAAATTTAGTCCTTTTGAACTAATTTTTGGTCATGAGGTAAGGGGACCACTTAAATCGATGAAGGACAAATTGGTGGATGAGAAATCGGAAATTACACTATTGGATTACGTGTCAAATTTTAGGGAATGATTAAATAGAGCAGGTGAATTGGCTAGACAACATTTGAAAGTTGCACAAAATGTGATGAAACGGGTAGCGGACAAGAAATCCAAAGTTCATAGTTTTGCCAGTGGGGATAAAGTTTTAGTGTTGTTACCAGTGGTAGGGGAGATTTTAAAAGCTAGGTTTTGTGGACCGTATCAGATTGAAAGGAAATTAAGTGAGGTGAATTATGTGGTAAAAACACCAGATAGAAGGAAGACTCACCGAGTGTGTCGTGTGAATATGCTTAAAAGGTACTTTGAAAAGGGAAGGAGAGAAAAAGGAGGTTTTAATAATTCTAACTCAAAGTGACGAACCAAATCCAGATGACTGTGAATTTGACATAACTCAAATTAAATTGGAAAATGAGGATGTTCTTAAAAATTGGGATGAATTGTTAAGTTACCTTCCAGAGGAAAAACAAACTGACCTGAAAGAGTTATTGATATCACATGGGCAAGTTTGTAGAGATAAATTGGGAAGTACTAAAATGGCTATACATGATGTAGATGTGGCTGTTCCTATCAAACAACATCCATATAGGCTTAATCCTTTAAAATTGGCACAGGTTAACAGAGAGATTGAGAGTATGCTGAAGAATGGCATAATTGAAGTGGGTTGCAGCCAATGGAGCTCACCCATAGTGATGGTACCTAAACCAGACGGTACCCAACGATTGTGTGTGGACTATCGAAAGGTGAATGCGGTTACAAGAACGGACTCTTATCCTATCCCACGTTTGAAGGATTGCATTGAGAAAGTGGGACAATCTGTTTTTATTTCCAACTTCCAGACATGGAAAGAACCTTTAAAACATCGTATGGAGTTCTTCGATCGACTTCAGGAGGCGGGTTTGGTGATGAACCTAGCCGAAAGTGAATTTGGAGAAGCCCAAATCACTTTCCTTGCGGAGTTTCTGTTATCCTCAAGATGAAGGGAAATAATGTGATTTCTTAGCATGAATGGCTTTGATCGAACAGTTGTGCAAAAGTTTTGTGGAGTGATTACTGCACTGATGGAATTGCTAAAGAAACCTAAAAAATGTCAATGGACAGCGGACTTTCAACAGACATTTGACTGCCTAAAAGCTGTGATCACCAATGCTCCTGTATTGGAGAATTGCAAGGGACTCTGTGGTCAGATTGAACTAAAGTATCTGATTCTAAAGAGAAATGCCGAGGAGTAGAGGGATGGATGGATCGTGCAGAGACTTTGTTCAAAGAGACTGTCAATCGCGAAGGATTTCGGTTGGCGGAAGAAGAACAAAGAAAAATGGACTGTATTATTATACCTGTTTGCATGTGTTGTTTTTTTTTTTAAATGGAAAGGTATATTTACTGTGTACATTTCTTAGTGGATGGTTCAAAAGTGAAAAATGAAACCATCTTGAAGTTGATGGTTTCTTTTTTTTTCTCAGGGGGAGGTGTCATGTGAGAATACCTTTAAGACATGGATGTTTAAGCAATGTACCTTTAAGAAAACAGTGATGTCAGCGAATGGCTGGAGCTGAGATCAGGTCAGCCATTTTGCAGTTTAGCTTTGCAGTTTTAAAAGTGCCTGGCTGGTTTTGCTGAGAGCAGCTAAAAAGTGCCTGGCTGGTTATGCTAAGAGCAGTTTAAAAGTAGAAAGCCAGTTTGAGACAGCAGCTTGAGAAGTTCTGGTTTGCTGTGATCTGCTTGAAGGGAGAAAGCCAAGTTGGAAAAAGCTGTTTGTTTGTGTGTGTCTGTGTGTGTCCAGAGAGCTGCAGGAAGAAAGCAAGGTGCTGGAGCTGAAGTCAACCAAGCTAATATATCTCTGCCATGCTACAGAAAAAAAAAATATATCCTTTAACCTGATGTGATACTGTTTAAAGGTGTTAAGTCTCTTGGAAGTTGAAATGAAAATTTGAAATGAAAATGAAAATCGCTTATTGTCACAAGTAGGCTTCAATGAAATTACTGTGAAAAGCCCCTTTTTGTTTGAAGGAATATTTTAAGGAGTTATTTAAGGAGTTATTTACTGTTGCAATATTTTCTGAGTTATCTTTGTAAGTAAGCGGTGTTAAGAGATCCAATGTTTATTTAAGATGTTAAGTTGAGTTTATGGAATAAACAGTGTTTTGTGTTTAAAAACCCACGTGTACATAATTGAAATACCACACCTAGGGAACAAGCCGCGTGCTCGGAAAAGCAACAAATCCATTAAAGGGAGAGGTTGTTTGAACTCCATGATACATTTTGGGCTTCTGAAAACGCCTCGCCCATAACACTAGCCAGTTTTCAAAGTCCTTTTTGGTGTTGCCTGATTGCGGATCCAGCTGCAGGCGATCCGGCTTGATGCGGATGTCCATCTTCTGAAAACTTTAGTGTAATAAATTGACACACAATCAATTATACAAAGACGAGAGTTGGATGCAATCGAGGCTTTATTGCACTAAGAGGTGTGGACTCCTACAGCAGCTGGCGAAATGGCTGCTGTACGAGGAGCACACATATTTATACTCCGCCTACTGGGCGGAGCCAGCAGGCAGGGAACTACCCCCGTACCTGTAGTACAGGGCCTTACCACAACGCACCTAATATATACATCAGTGGTGACTACCACACTCCCACAGCCCAGAGATGTGCAGGTTAGGTGGATTGGCCATGCTAAATTGCCGCTTAGTGTCCATAGATCAGCAGGTTAGGTGGATTAATTATGATTAATGTGTGGGGATATGTGGATAGCGCTGTTTTGGAAAGTCGGTGCAGGCTTAATGGGCTGAATGACCTCCTTCTGCACTGTAGGGATTCTATAGATTCGCAAATCCTGAGATACTGAAGCAGTCCATACCCATGTGAGAAACGACCTGGAAAACATTCAGGCTTGGGCTGAAAAGTGGCAAGTAGCATTTGCACCAAACAAGTGTCAGGCAATGACCATCTCCAACAAGAGACGATCTAACCATCTCCCCATGACATTCAATAGCATTACCATCATTGAATAATCAATATCTTGGCATTACCATTGATCAGAACCATTGATGTCATTCAATTTCTTGTAGTACTGCTTCGGGGTCCTCAAGCCATTCTGGTGGCATTGACTGCCATGGACTCCTGCTCTAACTGCCCTCTCAGCACTTGTCTGGAGGGCCTCTTGGCTATATGAGGAACAAGAACCTCTCTCCTCCTATCAACCTCCTGCACCAAGATCTTCAGCTCAGCATCTGGAAAGCTAGGGGCTCAATTTCTGGTCTCTGGTGACATTTCTGTCCCTTCCTCCAGGGTCTTGAAATCTTGTTCAGGCAGTTAAAGCCTTTCCTCCATCCAGAATGCACCTTGCATTTAAGAGGTGTAGTCTGACTTTAAACAGTGCAGGTGAACTTTCAGTGGTGCAAGACTCGCTTGAACTTGGGCCTCCTGCTGATGTGTGCAGTGGCCGAGGGGCATGTTCATCAGAGGGCTGAATACCACATACACTCAAATGAACAGGCAGCATGGTGTTTTTGTGCTGCCTGCATGATTTTCAATTGGTAACGGGGTAATCATGCACCTCAATCCCCATTTTGCCTGATTTTGGTAGATATCCTGATCAGCCCCTTATGACTCTCCATGTTAATATTGCAAAATTGAACTTCTAGCATGATATTTTAAATTCTACCATATCATGTTTAATTCTTTTATCTCTTCTTCTGCTTTAAGTTGTCTTTCCCCTCATTCATGCTTACATTATTTTGGCCCAAGAGAAATAACATAGCAAATGCACTGTCGGGATTGTTTACAATCGGTCTTTGTGAGACAGCAACCTGCAAGAAAATACCCATCGATTGTTCCTCCTCTTTCCCAATGATAAGAATCTGTCTGTCACTGCTCAGCACTCAACGTAATACACAATGGCCAAGATAAGGAGCCGGCTGTAGAGAATCGCATCCCATCATTCTTGACAATGCTCAATGATATTATATCCGGTATTTTATTTTAATCTTTATTACTTTATTTTTGCAGTTGGTGATTGAGTTTTATAAAGCTGTGAATTTTGTTTGCTGGAAGTTGGCAGTAATGAGCTTTATAGCGGCGGGCCTGCATTTGTTGGTCCAGTGCCAATACGTGTAATATTCACACTCCTATAAACCTCCAGATAATTACAAGGCAGGCTTCAAAATAGCAGTTGCCTTTATTGAACAGATTGCCACTGAATCATGAGCACACCATACTCAGGACTTCATCCTTTGACTTGTAAGAGCTGTAGCTGAGGCATTTGGGTCAAAGATCAAATTCAACAAAACTAATTAAAGGTGCCGGCCTCTAAAATACGACTCCTAGTTGTTCTGTTTTATTATTGTATTGGCACTTTAGTTTTACTTTGCCCTTCCATTAAATAAATGTATACAAGCACAATTAAAGATTAATGTAAAACTAGAATAAGTATGGGAACTAGTACCTCTGGGTCAGATCTGTAGCACTTTTTGTGACCCTGTATTACCTGCCCCAATACAGCTGGTATATGTTATACCATTATGCATTTGATATACCTAACTGTAAATTATTATTCACAACCTGACATTTTCCAATGCCGTTTTTGATGAGGAGGGAATAGGGAAATGTTTAAAATAAAATTACCATGTATAAAGACGTTTTCTTTTAGTATTAGCTGTCTTACGTTTTGCTTTATTGGCCAAAAAAGCAATATGCAACAGGTTTGATTTAAACTGATGTACAACAGAATGGTAATTTATTTAATTTGACTTTCCTGTGGGGAACAACAGTGTTGAGTCCAATTCCTGTTCTGGAACTATGGAAATGTCTGAAGGTGTTTAATGAATATTTACATCGACATGAAACTTGTCACGAGGACTAAAGTGTATGGTTGCCATGGTTGGGGGGGAAGGATAAATATTATTAATCACTAAGCGATCAGAAAAGGGATGCTGTTGTAATTCCCTGCTTTTCCTGAGAGTCAAACATCACAGCGTTCATTGGATCCAAGCGCAAGAACAACAAAACCTTCAACATTAACAATCAGAGTGAAACAGTACTAAAATGTAATTTAAATACCAAAGTGCCAAGTTTTACACTTTAATCTATTTTAAGCCTTGTCGTCCTCTAACAGGTACATCTTTTTCTGCCAAACCAGTTTGGAGAATATGAATTTTGAAGAGAAGGGGAAGGAAATGGCCGCATTTTCCTGTTATATTTCCTGTAGGGTTGATCTAGATTTTCCAAGTTAGCAAGAGTTCTAGTCCAATCCAATTTCCAAAATCAATACTCATGTAAACAGATCATTTAAAACCCTATGTCCAAATATCCTATCCAGCAGTGTGTTAATTCTTTGTTCAACATATTGCTATATATATATGTATATTTATATATAGGAAAGAACCTGCATTTATATAACGGGTGCGATTTACCAGCCTTACCGTGCCCGACTTGGTGTCGCGATGAGGTCATTGAATTTCACAAGAGGCCTCTCGCAAGATCCTCGATGCTCGTGACGTCTCATGAGATTCAGCCGAACCTTGTGAGACATCAAGATCTGGATTGCGCCTGCGCTGGGCGAGATCCAGATCAGCATTTTTAAATAAGTCATTAGGCGGGAACCAACAGCCTCCCTAGTGGGCGCCGTTTAGTACTCATCAACACAAATGGTCCATCGGAGACCCCTGGGTGGTCGGTGATAGGCCAGGATGGCAACTGGGCATCTTGGCACTGCCAGCCTGGCACATTGGCACTGCCACCCTGGCACTGCCTGAATGGCACTGCCAGGCTGGCAGGGACACTGCCAGGGTGTCAGTATGACAGTGCCTTGGTGCCAGGGTGGCACTGACAAGGGTCGGGGCCTAAGGGGGGGGCCATGCCCATGAAAGGGGGGAGGGTGAAGGCCGGGTATGAAGGTGACTGAAGGGGAGTGAAGGGTGGGGGACCTGAGAGGGTGGACCTGAAGGGGACCCCCAAGCGACCCCATAGTGGGCATCCTCACTTGGGCATGTGTGGAGTCATGTCCATGTGTGCGGAGGGTGACATTGTCCATGGGTGGGGGCTGTGGGGGATCCATAAATCCATCTAGAGATTGGGGCACCTTTTCTCTGAGGAGCTGGTCTCACTGGCGAGTTCAGCTCCCCACTGCTGAACAAAATTTCTAATTGTGGGCTTGACCGGGGAGAAATTCCACAAGGCGCAAAAGAGTGACTGCGTATTCGAATACTGGTGTGGAACTCACCCAAAAAGCAGATGGGAAACCCGCCCAAAATGACACTTAGGGCTCGATTCAACTAAATGGGAACAAAGTCCCATCACGAGCGCATTTAGCTGCGTGTTTCCCTGTGCTCGCAGCGCTGAGAATCACATGGCTATACCACCTGACTCGCATTGTATATGGGGTCTCAGCAGGGAATGCGCAGCCGAGGCCGCACATAGCCGCATTTTGTACATTGGGGAGCTCCACTTGCTGGAATCCCAGTGTATAATAGAATTGTGCAGAAGGAGATTTGACAAACAGTGATTCCGCCAGAAGGGGCGGGATTTACAACGCAACGTCTCACAAGATCACGTTGGATCTCGCGAGGCGTTGCAAGCCGGTAGATCCCAGGAACGGGGTCTCCCGGCTTTTATTGGCCATACTGCACCACGGTGAGCTGCTTTTCAGGCGCAGTGTGGCCGTTGGATCGCGCCCATTGAAATGTTTTGGTTGAATAGCGCCCACATCTTTCATAATGTCAGGACCTCACAACGTATTTTGGAGCCAATGAGGAACTTTTGAAGTGCAGTCACTGTTGTAAGGAAAAACAGCAAGGTCTCAAAAGATGAAATTAGATACATGGCCTAACAGTCAGTCATTGTGATGTTGGTTGGTCAGAACACCAAGAGAACACACGATTTCTTCTACAAAGAAGTGCCATTGTATGCTCACCTGGGAAGGCAAGTTGGTCTCAGTTTAAAGTCTCATCTCAAAAAAAGGCACCTCTGATAGTGCAGTACGCCCAGGGACATTGCAGCCAGGATGTTTAGAATGGCGAGTTTTCCTGCCTGCCATCTGAGGAGTCGATGGAAAATTCATTGCTGCTGATACTGGCTGCCCCCCAGCTATTTAACACACCTATAAGCGTTAACTGACTGGATCTGGGGCTTCCACCCCCTCGAGAGCTGAATTGGCCTGCAGATCTCTCGGTCCTGCTTGTTAGAAGCTCTAGCAGACAGGACTGCAACTGTAGAATGGAGTCCAGGACCAGGGAAGTGTGGAGGTTTCAGAGTGAGGAGGGGAGATGAGACCCAGAGGGTTGGGTACAGTTGGGCTGGGTATATTGGTGGAGAGGTCAGAGGGGGAGGAAGGACATGCAAAGGACAGGCTTTGTGTGGAGTGCACCCAATGTTGAAAGGAAGCTGATGCGCCCCCCCACTCCTTCTCACCTGAAAACTGAGCAGTCTCTTTTCTAATCTCTCACTGTCTCTGAACCACTCCCTCCAGCCTGAAAATTGAGGCCGGACAGGAAACGGCCCTTAAGTGGTCATTAAGTGGCCACTTAAGGGCCTCAATATTGGGGTCTAGGCTTCACCCACCCCAACATAAGGTTGAAGATAGGTCAGGGAATTCAGGAGACCAGTGAGAAAGACATCTGAGGAATGTTACCCTCCCCCATCCCGCCCCCCCCCCCCCCCCCCAGCTCCAAATCTACCAGTGGAGAACTTAAAATTCTGCCCTTCGTCTTGGACATTTTAGCAGACAATATGAATGCATGAAGGCTATGGAAATATGCAGATTTCCTTAGAGGCTTTAGAGATTTCTCAAGCAAAAAATGGACCACTCAAAACTAATTATCCTCAACCAGTTTAACTATTTTTTCACATTTAAAAGTCATAAAAGTTCAAAATACTAAGCGTACACTTCAATTTGTTTAGAATTGGATGCACCTAAAGTAATTCTAGTCACTGAGTATTGTTTTAACTTGAACACAGGTCGTACTTTGTCATAATGGAGAACAAATATGAAGTAATAAAAAGATATTTGAGGTTGGAAAACCAATTTCTGCTTATAGGTTTGCCAACATTGGTCTCCAATTATTCTAATGAACAGGTAAAACTAAACATTAGAAAGCACTGACGACATTTTGACAGAGGGTCAACGGTCTGAATCATGTTTCTCTCTTTCTGTTTTTATTTCAAACTTCCAGCATCTCCATCACGTTACTCTTGCAAGAATGTACTCATTGCCCTCTCAGACGGCAAGCTAGTTTACATCATACCCTACTACACATGGCAATATATGCACTATTCTGTAGATCTTGCTACAGTCATCTAATCTTAGATCACATTTGAAATGTGGTCGCTTACTTCTCAAAAATGATCTATTACCATGGAGTCCTGTTCATGCAATACCACCTACAATGCAGATCGAAAATCTTTGGAAA
The DNA here is from genome assembly GCF_047496885.1 of Scyliorhinus torazame. Classification (NCBI taxonomy): domain Eukaryota; kingdom Metazoa; phylum Chordata; class Chondrichthyes; order Carcharhiniformes; family Scyliorhinidae; genus Scyliorhinus; species Scyliorhinus torazame. The sequence continues at coordinate 65,354,027 of NC_092714.1, read as the reverse complement.
TATCATGAGCTGGAATCTCCGCCCCGCCACATTTCTGTTTCACCCCACCGGAGGGATGCTCTGTTACATCGGCTGGTCAATGGGGTTTTCCATTGTGGGGCAGCCCCACGCCGTCGGGAAATCCCCGGGCTGCCGGCAAAATGGAGCATCCCGCCGGTGGAGAATCCAGCCTCATATATCTGTATGACATTAAAACTGCATTTCTCATAACGGGATTCAGGTATTCAGGCAGTCACTGTACTTGGAATAGTGATTGTCATGCCCCACCAGAGTTGAAACTGTTATGATAAGCTGGATGAATTCAATAAATAGTGTATTATACTCCGAAATTTTCCACTTTCATCTTACTTTAGCTCAATGTAAGGTAATTCTACTGAACAAAACAACAAGACTAATGCCCAAAGTCAGAATTAAATAGTAAACTAGGGGTCTTCAGCTTCAAAATGAAGCAACTCTGAAACATTTATGTCCAGCTGAGAAGATAAATTCAAAACAGTACTTCTAGACACACTGGAGCTGCAGGAACAGATGATATATATCCTGAAATAAGGACTAAAAATGCTGAAAATACTCGTCAGATCTGTAGCATTCATGGAGACAGAAAGAGCGAACATTGCAAAAGGTCATCGACCTGAAACATTAACTTCCCTCTTTCCAAAGGTGTAGCCAGAAGGTCTGTTGAATATTTCAAGTACTTTCAGCTTTTATCTCAGATTTCCAGCCTCTGTAGTATTTTGCTTTTGATATGGATCCTGGATTGGGAAGGGAAAATTTAGCACAGACATTGGGAAGTATTTTGTTATACAGAGGGTGAGGATGAACAGTAGGCAGAGGTTGCCAGGCTAAGGATAAGGGACCCATTTAAGAAATAACCAAATAATGGTATTCGGAAAGGATGAGATGAAGCACCTTGAAGAGATTTTGTTTTGTTCACTCGTGAGCAAGCGAACACTCTATTAGGGTGGGCCATCAGTTTTTCAATGTACTAAAGTAAGTACATGTTAAAAATTCATTCTTGGAATGTGAGCATCACAGGCTAGACCATCATTTGTTGCATATAACTGTTTTGGATGGTTTGTATACTTAATGGCTGTTTGGGCTGTTATTCAGTGGCTATGTACCTGACCTTCTACTAGCCTTAGTTTGAATACGTACCTGGGTTCCAGCATTGTTCAGTAGTCGGCATGTTCCTCATTGCCTTGAGGACTCGTTGCTGACATGCAGTTTACTGGATAATTGCGGAAAGGCGTTTCAGAACGCCTGCTGGTCCAGTGCAGCCTTTGTTACATGGAGTTCTAATTTAGGTTTAAAGATTCTGCTCTTTTAGAAGTTAAATAAAAACCTGAATTTAAATTTATTCTATTGCTATTCTCAAAATAAGGGATGGGGCTACCATGAACACTGTTAGGGAACCAGGCATCTTAGAAATAAAGTTATTAAACTCCTCCAACATTGCGAAAAATTGATGTGTCACTCAGGAAGCAGCAAGCTGGTAGTATTTTCAACGTATGCAATACATAAATTTCAGACCCAATTTTGAAACAGGAAACAAACCTATTTACTGTGATTACATGGAAAAATGACATTGTCAGTGACAGGAATGACAGGGAGGTAGCATTTATGATATCAGCACTTAGAAAGGAAGAACATCGTGTGGTGAGAGGTGTAAGACAGATTTCTTTTCCAGCATGTTGCAAGGAAACACTGCATGTTGTAAATGTTACAGTACAATACAACCTGCAAAACACAGCTCCCTGCTCCATATCTCTCCCAAGGTTCACAAATTGGTGAAGACAGATTTCCTGTTATTGGTGCCATTTGGTTACTGTCAACTGTTTGGTTCGGATATTCAAGAAGAATTTAATGTGTTTTGGGCTACACTTACATTTTTCACAGGATTTTTAAAAAAAGTACTGAAGGTTATATTCAGCTCCTTCGCAGAGCCAAATAATGAAGACGAGAATAGCAAATTAAGTTTATCAGAGCTTCACCATTTTGAACTGTTGTGCACTGAACCTTAGGCTAGTCAGCAACATCAATTCCACTCAGCTTAGTTATCTCAACTAATTATAGATTTGGAAGATATGAGGAAATATTGTTTATTCTGTTGTTTTTATAAAGATTATGGGTACAATTCAACAGAAACATTTCTGTCATTTTGGGCTTGTTCAGTGGGATGTTACTCAGCAGCCGCATTGGCGAGATCGTTTCCAACGGCATTTGGTGCCAAAAATGAGCCCCCACATGATTCTCACCATTATTGGCTGTCTCGCCGCCTGATTTGCAGGATCCACGCCTCAGCTTCTCGCCACTAACAAAAGGCAGTTGCTTTTAAATGCTTCCTCACCACTCACTCCCGGTCAACACACAACCATGGCAGCGCGGAGACCTGCTCCTCAGTTTGGGGATGCCGACCTCGCAGGGCTTCTTGGATTGGATTTGTTTATTGTCACGTGTACCGAGGGACAGTGAAAAGTATTTTTCTGCGAGCAGCTCAACAGATCATTAAGTACATGAGAAGAAAAGGGAATAAAAGAAAATACATAATAGGGCAACACAACATATACATTGTAACTACATAAGCACTGGCATCGGATGAAGCATACAGGGTGTAGTGTCAATGAGGTCAGCCCATATGAGGGTCATTTAGGAGTCTGGTGACAGTGGGGAAGAATGAGAGACGGGGCACCCTGTTCCCGAGAGGGTTCAGAGTACCGGCAGCAGGGTCAGCAATACCACCTGGGAAGCAGTGACAGTGGCTGTCAGTATGGGCAGCATTATCAGGAGGACCGCTGTCCAATGTCGGAAGAAGGTAAACCACCTCCACCGAGCTGAAAGGATAAGTTACCACCTCCTGGCATCAGTTCCGCCTGCCACCCCTCAAATTCACAAACTGCACCCCCCACACACACAAAATGGATGAGGCCGGTCCACCCAGAGCTGTTACCCCCTTTGCCACCCAAGAGACCACCCCAGAGGAGAGCTCTGAAGAGAACCCCCCCCCCCCCTTCCACCAGTGCAGACCCATACCTTGGTTGGCGACATCAGGGACAGGCGTCTGGGGCACAATCTGGTGAGCACAACACAGTTGCTAATGCACATTCAGGTGGAGGCAGGAACATCCAAGGAAGACAGCAGTAGAAGGTCTGCTGGATCCCAGGTCTCAGCTGGGTCCCAGTCAGATGCGAGCCTCTGGACAAGGTTCCCCCTGAGCTGATGCAGATGATAGATCACAGCTGTGACATTCAGGAGGGAATGTCTATGACATTCCAGCAACTCCAAAGATGATTGGAGGAGTCCTACAGGCTTCGGGTGCAGGAGGTGGTGCAGACAATGCGTCACACTGAAACCAACACTGCTAGGGCGGCAACCGCAGTGGAAAGCTTGGAGCATGATGTCCGTGTCTTGAGTAGTGGTGTCCAAGGCATGGCTCAGTCTGTGACGACCATAGGTGATGGTCTCGGCATCATGTCCAGGTATAGGTGGACAATGCCGAGGTACTCCAGAGCATGGCCCAGTCACTGAGGAGCATCACTGAAGGCGTCAGCACCATGGTGCAGGCAATGGGGTGCCACCAGGACAGGCAGAGTCAGATGACTCAGAGGCCTCTAGAGCTCACTCCAGTTGCTCCTCCATCCCATGGAGGCCCCAGGGCCCTTCAGGCACCGTCAGGGAGGAGGAAGCGCTGGAGGCCAACCGGGGCCCTGCCACCAATGAGATTACGGTGGTTTCCATGTTCTTCCGAATTCCCCCCTCCTGACACCGGTGCATCTCAAGGGCAGCAGGCAGAACACGGCGACACCTATGGCACCAGTAAGTGTGCTGGGGCCCTCCGGCTCCAGGCCCTTCACAGGACATCTGCCAAGGGCATTAAAGGTCAGAGGGCGCAGAAAACAGCAAGCTGCCTCCACCTCTGATTTGCATCCTGGGGACACACCTAGACGTAGTAGTAGACCATGAAAGATCAAGAGGAGTGAGGAGCACTGAGTGGGCACTAGGAGTTCACTATATGTAGCTCGGGGGAATGGAAATGTAAAATATTCACTATTAAAACATGTAACACCTGATACATGTGAAGCCTCTGTCTGCCTGCACTCCCACCACCTGTTGCCCGGCGCTTCACCCACCTCCCGCACCCCTGGGCACAGTGGTCAAAGGTAAAAAGCCCCCGATGCAGACCCTGTTCAGAGGCTGGGTGTGAGCACGCTGTCAGCAGAAAGACAGCAGTCAGACTTTAGCAGAAACTGAGGAGCACCAGAGTATTTCTCACAGCGAGTTAACATCACTCTCCTGCCTTGTACATTGACCCTCTGACAGTGCCAACACAGACCCATCATCCTGGGGTGATATTCCACAGACCTTTGGAGGATGGAACAGGGTGCTCAGGGAGGAGGCAATGCGATGGGGAGGGTGGGGGGGGATAGGACAGGATTGGGGGAAGGAGGGAAATGGGGAGGGGGAAGGAGGGATTGGGGGACGGAGAGAAAAGTGTGTGGGGGGGGGTGTTGAGCTGTCAGACGCAGCCTCGTCCTATGATATCCTGGAGACAATGAGGGCCTCCCTGATTCTCTGGGCGTGGCGGACTCTTACCACTGCTGCCTGTCTTTAATCCATCGACTCCTCCTCCAGCTTGTCCTCCAGCACCTCCTGGTCCGCCTCTTTCTCCTCCTCAAAGAGGCCGCATGTCCCTTCCCCCCCTACAGCATGTCATCCTGCTGCAGTGACAGGTTGTGGTGAGCACAGCAGACCACTAGAGACCCTCTGGGGGGGTTCATTTCAGGGCACCACCAGAGCGGTCCAGGCGTCAGAACCACAATTTCAGCAGTCTGATGCAGTGCTCAATGACAGCATGGGTGGCAACATGGGCCTCATCATAACAGGCTGCCGCATCAGTCTCAGACCTTCACACTGGCATCATCAGCCATGGTTTCAGCGGGTATCCCTTGTCCCCCAAGAGCCAACCCCTCATCCTGGGGTGGTCCTCAAAGACACTGGGGATCTCTGGGTTCCCCAGGATTTAGCTGTCATACACGGTCCCAAGGTAGCGGGCAGACATGTGCATTGATACTGAGGCAGTAGTCACACACAATATGAACATTCAGGGAGTGGAACCCCTTCCTGTTAATAAAGAGCACTCCCTGATGCCCCATTGTGCGCAGGGTGACATGCATGCCATCGATTGCCACCTGGACCTGGGGCATCCCGGCAATGGCGGCAAATCCTGCAGCCTGGGCATTTTGGTGGGCCTGGTCCAGCTCAAAGGTGATAAATCTGATGCCAGGCATATAGAGCATCAGTGACCTCCCAGATGCCTCTGTGGGCTGTAGATTCTGAAATGCCGCACAGGTCCATGCTCTACCCTCTATCGGGAACATTAGGGAGACAGTGCTCAGGTGCCCTCCCCTGATCCACACATTTACCCTTTGGTCGCAAGAGGATCCCCAGTGCCATTGTTGGCAGCTGCATCCATGCTGTTTACACTCCTAAAGTTCAGGTACACTGTTCAGGCATAAAGGTTTGCTGGAAATGCAACCTCTGAGACATGGCATGTGCAACTTGAGAGTTCAGGAGCATAAAGAGCTATCACAGATTACAAGGCTATTTCCTCATTCGAAATAGCCTTCAGCTGTGAAGCTAGAGGCTGCTCACAGTCAAAGGGAGTGAAATTGACTCTCATGAGATAAACCACAGCAGGGCTCTGTCCTGGAAGTGTTTGGTAGAATAGATATGTTTCAGCTGTGGTTGCCCCTGTTATGGGTCTTCACAATAATTAAAAATGGCTTGAAGGCCTCACAGATCCAAAGCCCCATCCCCCCACCCATGCGGCACGGGGTGGTCCCCAACGCTTCAGCTGCCTGACTAAGCCCAATCCCCATGAGGGGTTACCCCGCCCCCCCCCCCCCACCCCCCACCCCCCAAGCACTGGGGCAACAGCTCCAGTGCCATTGTGCTGCATTCTGGAAAATAGAAATGGCTACTCACTTCGTCACTTGCCCTCAGCAGCCATTGCAGCTTCTCATTTTTAAAAGGGCTTACTAAACGCCGCCCATGTGATTTCTTGCTGGGGAGTCAGGTAAATCAACTTCAATCTCGTTAATTGAATGCAAATCAGGTTAATATTTGTGGAATATCTAAGAGATGTTTTTTTGGAGCAGCTTGTGACAGAACCTACTAGGGAACAGGCAATTCTGGATTTGATGATGTGTAATGAGGCAGACTTGATTAGGGAACTTAAGGTGAAGGAACCCTTCGGGAGCAGTGACAACAATATGACAGAATTTACCTGCAGTTCAAGAGGGCGAAGCTTGAATCAGATGTAACGGTATTACAATTAAATAATGGTAACTATAAAGACATGAGGGAGGAGCTGGCCAGAGTTGATTGGAAATGGAGCCTAGCAGGGAAGACAGTGGAACAGCAATGGCAGGGTTTTTTGGGGGTTATTCGGGAGGCACAACATAAATTCATCCCAAGGAGGAGGAAACATGCTATGGGGAGGACGAGGCATGCATGGCTGACGAGGGAAGTAAAGGACAGCATAAAAGCAAAAGAAAAAGCATGCAAAGTGGTGAGGATTACTGGGAAACCAGAGGATTGGGAAGCTATTAAAAGCGAGAAGAGGACAACTAAAAAAAAGCAATAAGGAGGGAGAAGATGAAATATGAGCGTAAGTTAGCTAGTAATACAAAAGAAGATAAGAAGAGTTTTTTTCAATATATTAAAGGTAACAGAAAGGCAAAAATAGACATTGGACCACTGGAAAATGAGGCTGGAGAAGTAATAATAAGAAATAAAGAAATGGCAGAGGAACTGAATCGAGGAAATGGCGGAAGACACCAGTGGGATGCCAGAGCTCCAGGAGAATCAGGGGGCTGAGGTGAGTGCAGTGGTCATCACTAAGGAGAAGGTTCTGGGGAAACTGAAAGGTCTGACGGTGGATAAATCACCAGGACCGGATTGACTACACCCCAGGGTTCTGAAGGAGATAGCTGAGGCGATTGAGGAGGCATTGATGGTGATCTTTCAGGAATCACTGGAGGCAGGGAGGGTCCCAGAAGACTGGAAAGTGGCTAATGTAACACCGCTGTTTATGAAGGGAGGGAGGCAGAAGACGGGAAATTATAGGCCGGTTAGCCTGACTTTGGTCATTGGTAAGATTTGCAGAGTCCATTATTAAAGATGAGATCGTGGAGTACTTGAAAGTGCATGATAAAATAGGACTGAGTTAGCACGGCTTCGTCAAAGGGAGGTCATGTCTGAAAAATCTGTTAGAGTTCTTTGAGGAGGTAACATGGAAGTTAGACAAAGGAGAACCAGTGGATATGATTTATTTATATTTCCAGGATCCTTTGACAAGGTGCGCATTGGAGTGTCATGAGAATGTCACTTTAAGAAATGTTTGGCTGCTCATGTTACTGCAGTGATGTCAGAGTGTGGGTGGAGCTGAGCTCTACTTCTGCTTTTTAGTTTCAGTTTGAGAAAAAGCTTGGGTGTGTCTTTTTTTCAGTGAGTTGCATCTGACGTAGAGCTGTACTGTTGATCTCTGCCATCCAAAGACTATCTATGGATCACTTGGTGAACCCAGAATTGTAAAAGGTCTCAGTATTGGATGTAAACCTAATGTGCTCCTGTTTGAAGATTTGTTAAGTCTTTTGGATGTTAAAAGGACAGCTTACAGGGTTACTTAGTGTGTTAGTCTTTGGGGTCGTATTTGAATTAATGGTTGCTTAGATGTTCACTGTTTGTTTTAAAAAAGGTTAACTTGCGTTCATACAATAAACATTGTTTTGTTTTTTAAAATACTTGTCCTTTTCTGCTGTACCACACCTGTAGAGTGGACTTGTGCTCCCCATACCACAATCTATTAAAAATTGAGGGTCAGGTGAACACCATGATATACTTTGGGGTTCTCTAAACTCTGACCCATAACAGGAGACTGTTAAATACGTTAAGAGAACATGGTGTTAAGGGTAGAATCCTGGCATGGATAGAGGATTGGCTGACTGGCAGAAGGCAGAGTGTGGGGATAAACATTTTTTTTTCAGGATGGCAGTCGGTGACTAATGGTGTGCCTCAGGGGTCTGTGCTGGGACCACAACTTTTCATAACATACATTAACGATTTGGAAGAAGAATCTGAAGGCATTGTTGCTAAGTTTGCAGATGATACAAAGATATGTAGAGGGACAGGTGGTATTGAGGAAGCAGGCAGGCTGCAGAAGGACTTGGACAGACTAGGAGAGTGGGCAAAGAAGTGTCAGATGGAATACAATGTGGAAAAGTGTGAGCTTTGCGCAAGTCAAAGAAAGAAGCTTTGTCAAAGTCAAAGAGACACAGCCTGAGTGAAACACATCCAGAGTGGGAATTTGGAACTTGGTAATTTGGTGCAGTGAGGTAATTCGGTGCAGAGTGGGAGAAGGTGCTTTTTCCCTACTGTTTTGTTCTCTCTCTTTCTTCTGGCCTGTAACCTTTAATCTGCAGGGAGAGAACCAGAGAGCATCTGAGAACCTGGGAAGGTAAGTAAGCGATTTTTATTTATTTTTATTACCTTTTCAAATTGTGTGTGTGTGGGGGGGGGGGGGGGGGGGGGGGGGGGGGGGATGGGGGGATTGAAGTGACATCACAGAAAAGCTGTGACCTGATTGGCTGGTTGGAATCTACATTAAATTAAAAAAATTAAGCATTGGTAAACTAATTAAACATAATTACTTAATTATAATTTAGAGAGGTGTCTAAGCCAGAGATCGAAGAGTACTGTATTTAGCTTTCACATTTATAGTAGAAATCTAGTGCTAGGAAACATATAGATTATCATAGAATTTACAGTGCAGAAGGAGGCCATTCGGCCCATCGAGTCTGCACCGGCTCTTGGAAAGAGCACCCTACCCAAGGTCAACACCTCCACCCTATCCCCATAATCCAGTAACCCAACCCAACACTAAGGGAAATTTTGGACACTAAGGGCAATTTATCATGGCCAATCCACCTAACCTACACATCTTTGGACTGTGGGAGGAAACCGGAGCACCCGGAGGAAACCCACGCACACACGGGGAGTATGTGCAGACTCCGCACAGACAGTGACCCGAGGCGGAATCGAACCCGGGACCCTGGAGCTGTGAAGCAATTGTGCTATCCACAATGCTACCGTGCTGCCCATATAGTTAACAATAACTTTATTTTTTTACTTTTAAATTTAATTTACTAATTAATTGACACAATGTCAATTAGAGGGGTGCAGTGCTCTGACTGTGAGATGTGGCAGGTCCGGGAGGTTTCCAGCATCCTGGATGGCTTCATCTCCAGAAAGTGCACCCAACTGGAGCTCCTCACAGACCGCATGGTTCAGTTGGAGCAGCAGTTGGATGCACTTAGGAGCATGCAGGTGGTGGAAAGCATCATAGATAGCAGTTATATAAATGTAGTCTCACCCAAGGTGCAAGCAGAGAAATGGGTGACCACCAGAAAGTGCAGGCAGTCAGTGCAGGAATTTCCTGTGGTTGTCCCCCTCTCAAACAGGTATACCCCTTTGGATACTGTCGGGGGGGATAGCCTATCAGGGGAAAACAGCAGCAGCCAGAGCAGTGGCACCACGGCTGGCTCTGATGTTCAGAAGGGAGGGTCAAAGCGCAGAAGACCAATAGTCATAGGGGACTCTATAGTCAGGGACACAGATAGGCGCTTCTGTAGCTGTGAAAGAGACTCTAGGATGGTATGTTGCCTCCCTGGTGCCAGGGTTCAGAATGTCCCCGAACGGGTAGAGGGCATCCTGAAGTGGGAGGGCAAACAGGCAGAGGTCGTTGTACATATTGGTACTAACGACATAGGCAGGAAGGGGCATGAGGTCCTGCAGCAGGCGTTCAGGGAGCTAGGCAGAAAGTTAAAAGACAGGACCTCTAGGGTTGTAATCTCAGGATTACTCCCTGTGCCACGTGCCAGTGAGGCTAGAAATAGGAAGATAGAGCAGCTAAACACGTGGCTAAACAGCTGGTGTAGGAGGGCGGGTTTCCGTTATCTGGACCATTGGGAGCTCTTCCGGGGCAGGTGTGACCTATATAAGATGGACGGGTTGCATCTACACTGGAGATGCATAAATATCCTGGCCGCGAGGTTTGCTAGTGTCACACGGGAGGGTTTAAACTAGTATGGCAGGGGGGTGGGCACGGGAGCAATAGGTCAGAAGGTGAGAGCATTGAGGGAGAACTAGGGAATAGGGCCAATATGGCTCTGAAGCAGAGCAGACAGGGAGAAGTTGCTGCACACAGCGGGTCTGGCGGCCTGAAGTGCATATGTTTTAATGCAAGAAGTATTACGGATAAGGCAGATGAACTTACAGCTTGGATTAGTACTTGGAACTATGATGTTATTGCCATTACAGAGACCTGGTTGAGGGAAGGGCAGGATTGGCAGCTAAACGTTCCAGGATTTAGATGTTTCACGTGGGATAGAGGGGGATGTAAAAGGGGTGGCGGAGTTGCGCTACTGATTAGGGAGGATATCACAGCTGTACTACGGGAGGACACCTCAGAGGGCAGTGAGGCTATATGGGTAGAGATCAGGAATAAGAAGGATGCAGTCACAATGTTGGGGGTTTATTACAGGCCTCCCATTAGCCAGCGGGAGATAGAGGAGCAGATAGGTAGACAGATTTTGGAAAAGAGTAAAAACAACAGGGCTGTTGTGATGGGAGACTTCAACTTCCCCAATATTGACTGGGACTCACTTAGTGCCAGGGGCTTAGACGGGGCAGAGTTTGTAAGGAGCATCCAGGAGGGCTTCTTAGAACAATATGTAGACAGTCCAACTAGTGAAGGGACTGTACTGGACCTGATATTGGGGAGCATTTCGAGAACAGTGACCACAATTCAATAAGTTTTAAAGTGCTGGTGGACAAGGATAAGAGTGGTCCTAGGGTGAATGTGCTAAATTGGGAGAAGGCTAATTATAACAATATTAGGCGGGAACTGAAGAACCTAGATTGGGGGCGGATGTTTGAGGGTAAATCAACATCTGACATGTGGGAGGCTTTCAAGTGTCAGTTGAAAGGAATTCAGAATCGGCATGTTCCTGTAAGAAAGCGACTCATGTGACGGCAATTTTCGGGAACCTTGGATAACGAGAGATATTGTAGGCCTCGTCAAAAAGAAAAAGGAGGCATTTGTCAGGGCTAGAAGGCTGGGCCACATAAAGCCTGTGTGGAATATAAGGAAAGTAGGAAGGAACTTAAGCAAGGAGTCAGGAGGGCTAGAAGGGGTCACGAAAAGTCATTGGCAAATAGGGTTAAGGAAAATCCCAAGGCTTTTTACACGTATATAAAAAGCAAGAGGGTCGCCAGGGAAAGGGTTGGCCGACTGAAGGATAGGCAAGGGAATCTATGTGTGGAGCCAGAGGAAATGGGCGATGTACTAAATGAATACTTTGCATCAGTATTCACCAAAGAGAAGGAATTGGCGGATGTTGAGTCTGGAGAAGGGTGTGTAGATAGCCTGGGTCACATTGAGATCCAAAAAGACGAGGTGTTGGGTGTCTTGAAAAATATTAAGGTAGATAAGTCCCCAGGGCCTGATGGGATCTACCCCAGAATACTGAAGGAGGCTAGAGAGGAAATTGCTGAGGCCTTGACAGAAATCTTTGGATGCTCACTGTCTTCAGGTGATGTCCCGGAGGACTGGAGAATAGCCAATGTTGTTCCTCTGTTTAAGAAGGGTAGCAAGGATAATGCAGGGAACTACAGGCCGGTGAGCCTTACGTCAGTGGTAGGGAAATTATTGGAGAGAATTCTTCGGGACAGGATCTACTCCCATTTGGAAGTGAATGAGCGTATTACTGAGAGGCAGCATGGTTTTGTGAAGGGGAGATCGTGTCTCACTAACTTGATAGAGTTTTTTGATCAGGCCACAAAGATGATTGATGCAGGTAGGGCAGTGGATGTTGTCTATATGGACTTCAGTAAAGCCTTTGACAAGGTCCCTCATGGTAGACTAGTACAAAATGTGAAGTCACACGGGATCAGGGGTGAGCTGGCAAGGTGGATACAGAACTGGCTAGGTCATAGAAGGCAGAGAGTAGCAATGGAAGGATGCTTTTCTAATTGGAGGGCTGAGACTAGTGGTGTTCCACAGGGAGCAGTGCTGGGACCTTTGCTGTTTGCAGTTTATATAAATGATTTGGAGGAAAATGTAACTGGTCTGATTAGTAAGTTTGCAGACGACACAAAGGTTGGTGGAATTGCGGATAGCGATGAGGACTGTCAGAGGATACAGCAGGATTTAGAGTGTTTGGAGACTTGGGCGGAGGGATGGCAGATGGAGTTTAATCCGGACAAATGTGAGGTAATGCATTTTGGAATGTCTAATGCAGGTAGGGAATATACAGTGAATGGTAGAACCCTCAAGAGTATTGAAAGTCAGAGAGATCTAGGTGTACAGGTCCACAGGTCACTGAAAGGGGCAACACAGGTGGAGAAGGTAGTCAAGAAGGCATACGGCATGCTTGTCTTCATTGGCCGGGGCTTTGAGTATAAGAATTGGCAAGTCATGTTGCAGCTGTATAGAACCTTAGTTAGGCCAAACTTGGAGTGTAGTGTTCAATTCTAGTCGCCACATTACCAGAAGGAGTGGATGCTTTAGAGTGGGTGCAGAAGAGATTCACCAGAATGTTGCCAGGTATGGAGGGCATTAGCTATGAGGAGCGGTTGAATAAACTCGGTTTGTTCTCACTGGAACGACGGAGGTTGAGGGGCGACCTGATAGAGGTCTACAAAACCATGAGTTGTATAGACAGAGTGGCTCGTCAGAGGCTTTTCCCCAGGGTAGAGGGATCAATTACCAGGGGGCATAGGGTTAAGGTGCGAGGGGCAAAGTTTAGAGTAGATGTACGAGGCACGTTTTTCACACAGAGGGTAGTGGGTGCCTGGAACCCGGTGCCGGAGGAGGTGGTGGAAGCAGGGACGATAGTGACATTTAAGGGGCATCTTGACAAATACATGAATAGGATGGGAATAAAGAGATACGGACCCAGGAAGTGTAGAAGATTGTAGTTTAGTCGGGCAGCATGGTCGGCACGGGCTTGGAGGGCCGATGGGCCTGTTCCTGTGCTGTACTTTTCTTTGTTCTTTGTTTGTTCTTTGTTATGCATTTTGGAAGGAAGAATGGAGGCATAGACAATTTTCTACATGTTTAGGAAATCAGAAGCACAAAGGGACTTGGGAGTCCGTGTTCAAGATTCTCTTAAGGTTAACGTGCAGGTTCAGTCGGCAGTTAGGAAGGCAAATGAAATGTTAGCATTCATGTCAAGAGGGCTGGAATATAAGAGCGGCGATGTACTTCTGAGGCTGTGTCAGGCTCTGGTCAGACCCCATTTGGAGTATTGTGAGCAATTTTGGGCCCCGTATCTAAGGAAGGATAGATTATCATCGAATTTACAGTGCAGAAGGAGGCCATTCAGCCCATCGAGTCTGCACCGGCTCTTGGAAATGTTCTGGCTTTGGCAAGGGTGCAGAGCAGGTACAGAAGAATGATCCCTAGAATGAAGAGTTTGTCATATGAGTACTCTGGGTCTGTACTCATTAGACTTTAGGAGGATGAGGGGGGATCTTATTGAAACTTACAGGATACTGCGAGGCCTGGATAGAGTGCAGCTTAAGTGCTGCTCGGCCTTGATAGTGGGGGGCTGGCAAGCACGGTGCTGACAAATCAACTGGAGAGCCTTCATTTGCAGTGAGAAGCCCATGAGACCTTGTTAAGTCGACCAATTAATGTGTGTTGCCGGGTCGAGCGCCTGGAAGCTCACGGCAGTCCCCGCTCGCTACAACACTTAGAAACCTTTCCGGATTATCGTGCACTTTGGCTAGGATTTTCTGGTCTCCGCCGCTAAGATCGGGAACAGAGGCTGAGAGCAACATAATCATTGAGGGCAGTGATAGTGAGAATGCATTGCTTCAAGAAAAAGGAGCAGATCCTTAGGTGAACAAGGACGGCGAGAGACTGCACTCAGGAGGGACATCAGATCCGAATATACCAAGACATTGGTGCTGAATTAGCCAAGCGGCAGGCTGGCTTTAAGCGGGCTAAGGCAGTACTCCAAACAAGGTCCGTTTGGCCTGTACCTGGCCAAACTTTGGATGACTTTTAAGGGGAAGGAATATTATTTTACAATGTCCGAGGAGGCAGACGGTTTTATTAAGGAGCATGATCGTGAGGAGGGTTGATTGAGGGAATGTTCTTAATGTTTTGGTTTCTGAGATGTATGTCTGATGTTTACCAATGTTTTGTTCCGTTTTCTCATGTTGCCCTTGTTGGTATTTTGCAATGGTTGAGGGGGAAATGGGTTGGAGACCATTGGTTGGGAGAGGGTGAGGGTCTAGGTGGGGTGATGGGTCAGGGCTGACAGTTTTTAAAAGGGAGATAAAGACAGTTCTTTCATCCAGTGCAGTTCAAACCAGTCGAAAACCTCAAAGCGGAAGTAAAACTCACAGCCACAGCTCAGCTCCACCCACAAAAATGACATCACTGAAGCCATGTGATAAGCCAAAAGCCTTTCTCAAAGGGACACTCCCATGACACCCCCAACAGATCCCCCCCCAACAGACACCCCATCAGACCCTCAACAGACACCCCCATCAGACCCTCAACAGACACCCCCATCAGATCCTCAACAGGCACCCCATCAGACCCTCAACAGACACCCCCATCAGACCCTCAACAGACACCCCCATCAGACCCTCAACAGACACCCCCATCAGACCCTCAACAGGCACCCCCATCAGATCCTCAACAGACACCCCCATCAGACCCTCAACAGAGACCTCCACCAGACCCTCAACAGACACCCCCATCATACCCTCAACAGACACCCCCATCAGACCCTCAACATACACCCCCATCAGGCCCTCAACAGACATCCCCATCAGACCCTCAACAGACACCCCCATTAGACCCTCAACAGCGACCTCCATCAGAGATACTCATCAGACCCCTCCACCAGAGGCCCATATCAGAACACTCACAACAGAAAATCTCCAGCAGACACTGATCAGAGTCCCCAAAACAGGCCCCGAACAGAAACCCCCTTCATCAGAGACACCTGCCTGAAAGATGAAACGCAGTCCACGGAGTAGGGTGGAAAATCATTGCATTTTCACTTACCCTTTCCTAACATTTGCTGCCTTAGAGAAATGTGTTCAAATCAGTAGCTATTACAAGTGTTAGAGCCTTCTTCAATAGCCCAGTGCACTTCAAAGGTGTTGGAATCCCTTGACAGCCTGTGAAATGCAAATCTTCATTCAATTTCACACAGCAATACATTTCACTAGTCAGTTTTAGTGGTCTACACACAGGTGCTTTACAGATTGTTTATTTATCTTTCCCTTCACACTTGAATGCATCTCCATTACCCTGCCTTGATGCTAACCACAATGTTTCGAAACACTCTTACAATGATTGTCAATTCCTCACCCCATCAAGAGCAGGTAAGTGCTTTCTGCCATGAAAAAGAAAAAGGGGGTCTGATGGGCTTCACTGATGGGGGTTTCTGATGGGGTCTCTGTTGGGGGTATGATGGGAGCTGTGGGAGGCTGTAGTTGCGTGGGGAGGCAGTATTTACATTGTAGGAAAGCCTTTCAATGGACCTTGGTCCAGCACGGGATGCATCACATCAGGGCCAGGCTTGAAAATGCCTTCCCCAATTCACACCCGCCTGAATCCCGTTTGAGAGGCATGGATCAACACAGGGGGATGGAGAATTGGGCTTCCAGCCTGATAATCAGACACAAGACATGTAGCTTTCTGGTGGCGGGGGACCAGAGCATCGGAATGGGCACCCGTTTTTAGGCAGACGCAGACCTCTCTTCCAGAATGGGTTACCCGCTACCGACGGCGGGCACTGAGAATCCACCCCATTATTTTGGAATGGAGGAGTGAGGCGAGATGGACCAAGGTTTGGGCTCACACACTGGGGATGCTGTCATACTTTGCAGTCTCACACTGCGGCTCCCATGGCCTGCCACTTCTCAGTGAGGGTGGATACCTGTGGGATGTCCATGGGTCTGATGCAACCTGCCGAGCCCCAACCAAACGTATCCAGTACATTTTTACAGATTTGGTGCCCTTCCCCGTAACTCACCATGTCCAACTATTGCCTATGCCAACTTAAGTATCGTCCATCGTTCTAATCTCCCATGGCCTCCCATTCCTTCTCAGTGTTTCCCCCAGATTGCACAATATGAATGGAGGCGGCCTGCTGCTTGTCTCGACCTCTGCCCTGTGGTACCCTTAGCGGCTGACTTCTGGAGGGCCTGAGCCTCGATGAGCCTGGCCTATTTATCTATGTCACAGGTGACGACATGTCACTCACCCTGTTCTGCCCGCAGCCCATGAGATGCACCAGTGTCAGGTGGATGAGATTCAAAGGCGTTGCAGTATTCCAGCACCTCCACTCCTGGGAGGACACCGATGCTCCTCAGGGCATCGGGCCCTCCCAGTGGGTCTCCTCCGTTCATGCCCCTGTTATGGGCGAGGTGTTTTCAGAACCCCAATAAGTATCATGGAGTTCAAACAACCTCTCCCTTTAATGGATTGTTGCTTTTGAAGCACACGGCTTGTTCCCCAGATGTGATATTACAATTATGGACACGTGGTTTTTAAAACAAAACAATGTTTATTCCATGAACTCAAATTAACCTATTAAATAAACATTGGATCTGTTAACACCCCTTACTTCAAAGAAAACCCTGAAAATAATACAACACTAAATAATCCCTCAAAATGTTCCTTCAAACATCCAAAAAGCTTCAAACCTTCAAAACAGTAACACGCCAGGTCACAGAATGTATATATTTTCTGTTTGATGGCAGAGATATATCAGCTTGGTTGACTTCAGCTCCAGTACCTTGCTTTTATTCCTGCAGCTCTCTGGAAACACACAGACACACACAAACTGCTTTTTCAAACTGGCTTTTTCCCTTCAAGCAACTCACAGCAAACCAGAACTTCTCAAGCTGCTGTCTCAAACTGGCTTTCTCCTTTTAAGCTGTTCTCAGCAAAATCAGCCAGGCACCTTTCAGCTGCTCTCAGCAAAACTGAAACCAAAAGCAGAAGTGAGCTCAGCTCCCCCCACCCTCTGACATCACTTCAGTAATATGATCAGCTCCATTCCTTAAAGGTACATTGCTTAAACATTCATTTCTTAAAGGTACTCTCACATGACACCTCCCCCCCCCCCGTTTTCTGCTACCAGCGGTCCGCTCCAGTTGAGAGACACCCTGCTAATGTGTTGGGTGCTCTGGATCTGTGGAGACTGTGTTTACCTTAGCAATAACATAGACAGGCTACCAACACTTGTAATAGTACAACTCTATTTTATTTAACTAAGAGCTGTTAAACATATTTGCACTGTGGGTTGACACTATATTAGATTGACTGAAGACCTATGCCTAACCTGACCAGCCAATACTGCTAGCATATGTTGGGTGTTTGTGCTACTGACTGCGGGCTCTGTCTATCTCAGAGGCTGCATCCCGAATGAGTGGGAAAACTAGTGCCCTCTGTCTTTATAGTGACCTGGTGATTGGCTGCTGTGTTGTGTGTGTTGATTGGTCTTGCAGTGTGTCAGTCAGTGTCTGTCTGTGCACCATCATATACTGATGTGTATATTATGACACCTGCTATGGGATCAGCAAATGCCACCTTCATGCCATCCCTTCAGACCTTGTCCCTTTTCGTGCCCCACCCTTTCATACCCCACTCATGTTCAGGTCCTGTTCCTTTTAGGTGCCACCTCTTTCAATCCCCACCTATTGGCAATACCAGCAGGCACTGCCCCAAGGCGCCCTGGCTGTACCAAACTGCCCAGAGTTCCATTGTGCCATGGGGCAATACCACAGCACTGCCTTGCCATGCCACCGACCAACAGGGGGCTACAATATCCTCAGAGCCCCCAGCGTGGTCATTACATCTGGTCTCCGGTAGTGGAGACCAGTAAAGGTTCCCGCCAGCTTCGCGTTGCGTCAGCGCGTGGGAAATTCACAGGAGCCAGGAAAATCCAGCTTCAAACAGGCCCTGCATATTTAAATAAAGATTTGTATTCCTTTAAAAACACAGGTCTTCCTTTAAAAGGTTCAGCATGCCTACAGATAAAGTAGCCATAGTCCCAGATGGCCAGAGGCTGCTTTCCCCTTTGTGAGGGAGAGCTGACTGGTGGTGAGTTAACCTGAGAATCACCACAGCTCAGGCGAGGGGCAAGGTTGAGCCTTCACGGATAACCTCACCCAGTGCGGGGAATTCAACCCGCACTGTTGACTTTGCTCAGCATCATAAACCAGCCATGCAGCCAACTGAACTAAACCTCCTGGCCAATCACCTGGCCCTCATCTACATTGTGAATGACTGGAATATGGGAACTGGTGCCTCAAACCTAATTCAAATCTATGTTGACTCTCCCCTCATGGAAGTCTCATTTCTAGAAAGAAGATCAACCGGTGACAGTCAACTAACCCATCCGCTGAAGAAACACTTTCAGACTTTTGTTTCTAGATTCTGGACTCACGTGTATCCCTTTCTTCCCCTTATCCCCCATCTATTGTATGAGTGCATAAAGGGGCAGATGTTGCAAAAGCCCTTTTCTGCATTTTATGGATGTGAAATAAAGAATTTGTTCATGTTACCGTTTGGGCAGCGTGGTAGCACAGTGGTTGGCACTGTTGTTTCACAGTGGCAGGGATCTGGGTTCGAGTTCCGGCTTGGGTCAGTGCCTGTGCAGAGTCTGCACGTTCTCCCTGTGTCTGCATGGGTTTTCTCCGGGTGCTCCGGTTTCCTCCCACAAGTCCTGAAAAATGTGCTTGTTAGGTGAATTGGACCTCTGAATTCTCCCGAACATGTGCTAGAGTGTGGCGACTAGGGGATTTTCACAGTAACTACATTGCAATGTAAGCCTACTTGTGACACTAATCAAAATTATTATTATCTTGAATTTGCTTTGCCAGTTATTCATTGCGGATTTAAAGGTTGGGGAAAATAAGCCACCACTTATAAAGGGGGAAATTAAAAAATAAAAGACACCTTTCTGTTTACAGATGGGTAATGAGAAGAGAAATCAGGGCTGTTTAAATTAACCTCCCTCCTGTCTGTAATAACTGTGAGAAGATAATATTATACAGTGCAAATGTAAGAAATTTTGCATTTGAAATTTTGAAAACCTTTTTATTTAAATTTTCTGAGTGGTTCACAGTTAAATCTCGTTCATTCATGTGAATCCAAGAAAGAACACAATATAGGAGCTATAAATAAATGGTTAACTTAATTGAAGGAACTGTTGCCATAATTCAGATGAGGAATGGAGATCCATAGAGAAAGATTAACGTTTCTGTATGTTTATATTTACACCACCTATTTCCACCTCCACAATATCTCCTGTTCACGCCTTTGCCTCAGTCAGTCATCTGCTTAGATGCACATCCATGCTTTTGTTACCTAGACTCCATTCCAGATCTTTCCTGGTCTGCCTATCCTTTTCTACTCTTCATAAACATAACTCCATCCAAAACTCGGCTTCCCATATCCTAACTCACACCAAATCCAATTCTCCATCATCATACTGCGCATTGGCTCGTTCAAATTGGAGATACATAGATTATCATTTGTGCTGTACTGTGTCGGCTTAAACCTTTGCCTCTGTAAATCATCTAATTGTAACTAAACTCTTGTCAGTAGCTTTAGTCTGAAAGAGCCGAGTGTTTGATGTTTTCTGACTTCCGGATTGACAAAAATTCCAGCAACCAATTTATCAAGATCAGTGCTAATTGATAGACCACCTTACAGTAACTGAGTACAGTGGAAAGTGAAAGATGCAAAGTTCGGATTGTAAAAGATGTGGTATATTTCCAGAATGTTTTGTCAGGCTGTTTGCATGAGAAGAAATTGTTGGAACAACCTCAAACTCTAACTGAAACAGCATGCAAGGAGTAAAAATGATGGACACCAAGCCTGGTATGGGAGGAAATTTAGGAGGAAACACCAAAGGTACAGTCAAAAAGATTTTTTAATATGTTCCTATGAGAAATGAATTTTGACCACCTTAAGGCAATTCCTTCTGGAATCAGACCACAGTATAAAACTGTCCACAATTTATATATTTTGGCACTCGTATTCAAAGAGGCCATAAAGAATGCCAGTGCGGAAAAGCTTACACTGGTACTCTTTTGAGGTTGTAGTGAAAACACTTTATTCCACTGGCGTAAAGGGAGTTTTACTCTGCATTTAACCATGCATACTTGTTCTAAGCGTTCTTGATTCTGATGTTACCTGACAAAAGTAGAAAAGTGTTCCATTCTACTGTACAAATACAGTATATCTTGAAAATAAAAATTAAACATTAACATTAGTAAATAAACCTTGTTACATATGGATCCAATCATCAGTTTCCATACTTTACAGTAAATAGTTTATTATGCAGCACTACCCATTTTAAAATACAGAGAGGAAAAGGAACTCTGCAGCAGTAAAACATTTGTTCTGGAGTTTTTGTTTAACAAACACCAAAACAATTCAGGGCCTCCAGTTTCAGTGGTTGTGATTTTTTTAAAAACTAGCCTTGAAATTTCGTGACACCCTCACAAAATGTTATAGTGGAATTATCTTGGCGAGAAGGGATATGGCAATAGAAAGGACCATAGAAAGACCTCAAGAAAGAAAAAAATTACTTGTTTAAAAGGCAGTCAGTTCTTGGTATATAAACATTGCTAGGGGCAACACGGTGGCACAGCGGTTAGCATTGCTGCCTACGGCACTGAGGACCTGCATTCGAATCCCAGCTCTGGGTCATTGTCCGTGTGGAATTTGCACATTCTCCCCGTGTCTGCGTGGGTTTCACCCCCACAATCCAAAGATGTGCAGGTTAGGTGGATTGGCCACGCTAAATTGCCCATTAATTGGAAAAATAAATAATGGGGTACTCTAAATTTATAATTAAGAAAAATGGACTGCTGATTCACGGTGCCAAAGATCCGGGTTCGATCCTGGCCCCGGGTCACTGTCCGTGTGGAGTTTGCACATTCTCCCCATGTCTGCGTGGGTCTCATTCCCACAACCCAAGATGTGCAGGTTAGGTGGATTGGCCACGCTAAATTGCCCATTAATTGGAAAAATAAATAATGGGGTACTCTAAATTTATAATTAAGAAAAATGGACTGCTGATTCACGGTGCCAAAGATTCGGGTTCGATCCTGGCCCCGGGTCACTGTCCGTGTGGAGTTTGCACATTCTCCCCATGTCTGCGTGGGTCTCATTCCCACAACCCAAGATGTGCAGGGTAGATGGATTGGCCACGCTAAATTGTCCCTTAACTAGAAACAAAATTGAAAAAATGATTGTTGCCTATGTATTCATGCTGACCCTTTCCAAATTATGCCCCCATGGCACTATTTTGGAAAAGACAGCAATGCAATGTTAACATGTCAATGGGCAGCATGGTGGCACAGTGGTTAGCACTGCTGCCTCACAGCTCCAGGGTCCCGGGTTCAATTCCAGCCTCGGGTGACTGCCTGTGTGGAGTTTGCACTTCCTTCTGGTGTCTGTGTGGGTTTCCTCCGGGTGCTCCGGTTTCCTCCCACAGTCCAAAGTTATGCAGGTTAGGTGGATTGGCTATGCTAAATTGCCTCTTAGTGTCCAAAAGGTTAGGTGGGGATACTGGGTTACAGGGAGGGGATGGAGGTGTGTGCCTAAGTAGGGTGCTCTTTCCAAGGGCTGGTGCAGATTTGATGGCCTGAATGGCCTCCTTCTGCACTGTAAATTCTATGAAATGGTTTCTGTGAAGAATGAAAGATCAAGGGGTCGATGAACTTGCACACTTTGCATGCTTGCTCCTCCAACTCCACTGCAATCTGATTGACCACCTGCCCATAGCCTGTTCCAAACCCCGCTGCTCGGCTGACTTAGCTTAAGGGTCAAAACAGTTGAGGCAAGTGGCTTGTAATTACTATCTTCACTTGGGTGAGTGATCTGTGGAGGCATGACCAATGTTAAGTATGTTGGTGAGGATTGAGGATCAATTTCCAATGGCCCTTGGGCCTTTTGATTGTGGTGGTTGTTGGTCATGCATGGATGTGTCTGGGCCTAAAAATAGATCCAGGCCAAAATCAATATCAATTTGGTAAATGTTTTGCAATTCTTTAGTACCACTTAAAGTTTGTCTGTATTTCTTAAAGCCAGCCAGGAGCTGAAACTGGACAAGATTTGAAGACATTTCGGGAGGAAGAGTAATGACACACAGGCTGGTAGGCCTCAGTTTTTCAGCTGGAATCATTGTTGCAGGAGATTGACATAATGAGAACGATTGTCTTCCCTTAAGGAGGTCAGGAAGTGGACAAGTGCTCAGAAGATATTGGGAGCAAGAGGTTGTGGTGGTCAATATTGCCAGCCTGGAGCCAAGGGCCAGGGGAAGGTGATAGCACAGTGGACTTGTCCCTGGACTATTAATTCAGAGACACCGGGCACTGCTCTGGGGACCCTGGTTTGAATCCCCCCCATGACAAAATTTGATCGAATAAAAACCTAGACGATGACCATGAAACCATTGTCTTGACAATATTATATGAAATGAAAATCGCTTTTTGTCACAAGTGAAGTTACTGTGAAAAGCCCCTAGTCGCCACATTCCGGCACCTGTTCAGGGAGGCTGGTACTGGAATTGAACCATGCTGCTGGCCTGCCTTGGTATGCTTTAAAAGCCAGTGATTTAGCCCAGTGTGCTAAACCAGCCCCTATGTGACTCCAGATCTTGACTCTTAGATGCCCTCTGAAATCTAGCAAGCTACTCAGTTGAAGGGCAGTTAGGGATGGGTAATAAATGCTGGCCCATGGAGTTTGCACATTCTCCCCGTTTTTCACCCCCACAACCCAAAGATGTGTAGGCTAGGTGGATTGGCCAAGCTAAATTGGCCCTTAATTGGACAAAATGAATTGGGTGCTCTAAATTTAAAAAAATAAATAAATAAATGCTGGCACGGCCAGCCAAGGCCACATCCCATGAATACAAAACCCTGGCTGCAGAAACCTGGCTGTAATGCTGAAAAACATTTAATGACCTCAGTCAAGTGATCACAGTTAGTGAATACATCTTCACAAATCCTGTCAGCTGCACCACTAGCCTCACACAACCTTCCAATCACCACACTCCCATTACTCAGCTATCACCAATCTCTATCAACCATGACCTAGACTTCACATTCATAGTTTCAGCTCACACACACATCCCACAGTTCGCACACACTGCCAGCTATTCAACTATGGCAGGCACATCACCCAATGTACCACACTTTCCTTTCTCTTGCAGGACATGGTGTCCTACAATAAGTGACAACTACAGCAAGCCAACAGCAGATAAGCATAGCTGCATTAGCTGACTTCTATGGAAGAAAAGGTAATGAATAATTGAAGCAGCTGTCACTGAGGCCATGGCCAGCAGCATAATTGAAGCCATTCAGGATGACAATATGTTACAGTCTAATGCATCTTCTCATATCTCACTTCACCATCATCCTGCAATGATCTACAAGCTGAAGGTGGTATAACAATGCACCCCTTGCTTTCCCTCCGCCTTCCCTCACCCTGCACTTGTGTCATTATATTTTCAGATAGCCAAGGACAGTCACCGACCTGCCAGTGGTGTGGCAAACTGAAAACCTGGAAAGACTGAGGATGAAAATACACTATCATTTAATCTGACACTCGCAGACACAAACTCAGATACTAGCATCACGCAAACTTTACGGGGTGACACAAAGGCAGAATCTAGACACTTTGAGTCAATTCCATGAGTGATAAGATAGGGAAAGGATAGCTCAGAGGGTGAGGTTGCAAACAAGTTCTGCTGCTGAGGAGTCAGATGAGAACATTGATGGGACAGGTTACAGTAAAAGGCTGATGGGCAGGTAAAATGAAATATTTTGCAATGGCAGGCCTGCCAGAAAGCCTGTTCACTGTCACGGGGCATGGAGGAGAGCAGCTTCAACTTGGTAAAGGTCTTTGCACATCTTTTACAGAATGGAAGTTATATCAATTCCATGAGAACACTTATGAAGCTAACCGTGATGCAGGATCAACTGGCTGACACCTCAGCTTCCATTGCATATGGAGAAGCCACATCATGACTGCCTGTTGCAGTGGAAGCTCAGACTGAGGACATGGATCTTCCATCCAGGCTTCTCTTAAGGTTGTGGATGTCGGTGCTGAAATGGGCTTGCATCTGTCATTGTAGTCCAGCAATCTTTCCTTCAACCAATTACTAGGATTTCTGAGGTGCCACACCAGGGGGAGTGCCTCTGTGGAGGACAAGCCTGGGTGTCCTCTTTTAAGAGACAGTGTTTGTGCTCCTACCATTTCCACCATTTTCCTTGCTGTTGTCTCGAAGCCGGCCAGCACAGATTGCTGCCACCCATGCTGAAATGGTGCAATTGGCAGTTAGATCTTGAAGGTCCTGCAAAGCCATCTGCTGCCTCATTCACAGAATGTCAGCAGCCTTCTGCCAGCCATGCTGCAGCCACTAGGTTAGTAATGTGTAGGAGGAGCACAAGGCCAGGGAAAGGGACCCACAAATCAAGCACTAAGAGAATACACAAGGATGAACTGTTGCATTATTGTATGGATTATTGATTCATTGTTCAATAAAGTTAGTATGGAATGGTTGTTTTATAATTTTTAAAATTTCAGGCCATGAGGACATTGTGGTGTTCCCTAACGGAGGGATGGTAATATGGGGAAGTGTAAGCAATGGCCATCTGCCAATTCATTCAGGTGGCGTGCTCATGAACAGCCCACTGGAAAGTGGATGTGTTCGCTGGCTCGTCCCGTCTTCACCCTTTCTCTCCTCTTCCTCATTGTCCCCTTCCACCCAGCTAACCCGCAAGGATGCATTCTCTTGGCAGCCAGGTTATGGCGGATGTAACAAATCAGGATTCCTGCTCCAGTGAGTATTCAAGCGCTCCTCCCAAGAGGTCCCAGGCAGCAGAACTGCTGCTTCAGCACCCCAGTAATTTTCTTGCTGAATTTCCTTGCTGCAGCATGACTCTTATGAGATGACTGCTGGCTGGACTGCAGAGGGGCGATATTAGCCACCTGCAGAGCAGATAGCCCTTGTTAAAGAGCAACAACCCTCTGATTCCATTACTGGCTGGAAATCTGCTGGAGCTGTGGACTGGCGCGTGATGAACGAATCATGATTGCTGACAGGATGGCAGACTTTCACTGGCATGATTTTCTGGTTATGGTCTCTCATAATCTGCACATTGATTGATTGTTAAAAACTTCCTGAAGTGTCAACTTTGTGGAGGGAATTAATTTTGTCAATTGAAGCAATTAATTTAATGCTGGTACTGTAACCAATTGATTTTTGTTGGCTGATCCAGAAAATTCAAACAGCAAAAACAAAATGCGTCTCCCACATTCAAAGTGGCTGGTGAAAGTTGATCCAAGATTCTGGTACATGAGAATTGTACCAGGAAATTGGTCGACCATGAAAGGAGTCCACACTGAGTTGAAGAAAGAAATGAAGTTTTATTACAGTAACTATTATATACATAGCACAAAAGATCCCAGCCCGGCCTCTCATAATCATAGAATTTACAGTGCAGAAGGAGGCCATTCGGCCCATCGAGTCTGCACCGGCTCTTGGAAAGAGCACCCTACCCAAGCCCACACCCCCACCCAACACTAAGGGCAATTTTGGATACTAAGGGCAATTTAGCATGGCCAATCCACCTAACCTGCACATCTTTGGACTGTGGGAGGAAACCGGAGCACCCGGAGGAAACCCACGCACACACTGGGAGAACGTGCAGACTCTGCACAGACAGTGACCCAAGCTGGGAATTGAACCTGGGACCTTGGAGCTGTGAAGCAATTGTGCTAACCACTATGCTACCGTGCTGCTCTCCTTCCTGTCATTCCTGTCGGTACCCAAACTGACTGACTTCATACAGAGGTTTAGCTATACATGGTTCAGGGTTCCCCATCCCCTTTCATGGGGGAGCTCGTATTCAGTGAGGCTCACGGGGTGTCTAATCATTACCACTTTGTATGTCCTGTGCGGGTTATGATAATGAGATGTACCAAAACCACACATGTAAGTTACCTGGGTGGTATTGGTACAAATCATTATTGAAATGCAGAACCTACAAAGCCACATGTGTGCAATCAATGGCACTTTGCACCACGGGAAAGTCTGCTATCCAGGCAAAACCAAATAAATACCCCGCCTGCTTCTCTCGATTCAGAGAGAAGACAATGAAGTCCCATCTCCTGGCATACAGATCCCCTGTCACCTTTCTTGTGCAGCAATGAAAAGTGTTGTGATATGCCTGTGCACAGTTCTGCATATAGTTAGTAATGCGACCTCCAACCAGCTGGTGGTGATAGAGATCCATCATGTGACACAACACACTTGGCAGTTGGTAGCAAGACGTACAAGAAGACAGTCGCACTTAGAGTAGATCCAGGAGAATTCACTGAATTCATTTAGTAGCCATCGTCTGTATAGTAGTTTGTTAGTTATCTTTTCCATGTGTTTATTAATAAATCATCTTTATAGTTAAACAACTATATGTTCTGTGTATATCATTACAATGGTTACAACACAGAACACAACAAATGGCATCTGCAAAAAGGAATTCAGGGTCACAATCATCTCCACAGCACTGGCAGTGTTGCCCTTCTCCTGCTCTGAGGCTGTAAGTCTAGTTCCGAGATGTAGCACAGTTCTGGGATCATGCACTTGGTGAATCACAGCCAAAGGGCAGACCGCTCCGGGTTTTGCTACAGTAGAAATGTTCCTGTAAGATTTTAATGGATAGGGCCTCCTGCTGAAAATCCTCTTCCATCTGTGAACAATTTTGTTTCTCTGTTGCCTCTGCTCCATCTCCTAAAGATGCCGCAGCGTTACGGAAGCTGTAACTATAGTCCCTATGATTTGGAGCGATTGGAGACTCAGCCTTTCAGAAGCAGACAACATGCTCCCGTAATGCTCAGCACTGCACCCAGAAGACTGAAGCAGCTTTTCACAATTCCTGCAACGAACCAGTATTTCCACTAACTCAGCAAGAGCCAGTAAATAGTAAAAATCAACAAACTTGCAAGTTGGATGGTGATACCTTTAGACGGGGCTGATGTGGGTCCTCTCAGCTGTATACGTTTAAGGGTGTTAACTAGAATGGTTAAGTCAAGTCAACAGGATATATCAGTGTTAGACACTTTCTAAAGCAGAGTTGACTTGCTTTGCATACTCCCAGCAGTTGCATGTAACATTCACCGTGCTAACGCCCACAACAACATGGCATTCAGGCGCGTCATGGAGGCCATTTTTCACTTGGTATTATGGAGCCAAATTTCACAGCCAATGACTGCCGCAAATTGTTTTATCTCTGGAAATAATAAAAGCTCACTGTATAGTATCTATTGAGCACTACAGCTTTTAAAAGGAAAGGCATTTATAAAACTTATTATGAATTCAATTCAAGCATTATTAACAAAAATAAGAAGTGAATAAAATGGCAGAGTTCCTGTATGATTGTCCAGTTCAAATAGAGTGAAAATCATGTTTGGATGCAAAACAAAAGACTTCTTGATGCCCACAAGGATTTCCCAAGGTGTAAAACTTATGATTTATGTGACAGCTGCATAAGAAGTGAAACTCTTTTGATGCTGGAGACGTGGGAAGTAAATTAGGGAATGGGAGATGCAGATTTTGGTAGCTCGGGGCTGTCTGCTTTGTTTCCTTTTAGAAGAACTATTGGTGATATGGAAAAAAGTACTCAGAGCAAAATAGTGAGAGAGAAAAAAGATCAGGAAAAAAGTATTTACATGAAAACAGGATTGAGAGAATAAAACAGTGAGTGAGATAGGCAAGGATAGAAAGATGAAGAAAAATAAATACATTGGAAGAAGAACCGGGTAAATAGTGGGGAAGGATAGAGAAAAAGAGGGAGACACAAAGTTGAAAAACAAAATACTTACCAGGGCTAGTTTTACTGGGAGTTTAAAAAGTATAATCCCTAGACATGACTGAAAGATACTCTGTACATACTGTGTAAATATGGAATTTAAATTAAGAAACTGTAGATGCAAATTTTGATAGTTTGGGACTATCACAATCTCCCTCTTCCATTTAACTTAATTATCACATTAATCAAAATCACATTATAACCTTCACTGTAAAACATGAAGAGAAACACTAGCCATAGAGATCGAGGATTTGCCACTCAATTTCTACATCTGCAAACTTTGCGATACCAGGACAAATTGAATTCTTCAAGTTATAAGCCGTAGTTAATATATTTACCTTTTTCTGTTTTTGCCAGATTCATGTTTATTCACGGTCTTATGCCAAGTAAAGCAATTGCTTCATTCATGAGTCAGCTTTCTGTAGTAGTCCAGTCCATAGGGACAGAACAGCTGTAGGCCATTCAGGCCCTCTCAGGCCCTCGAGCCTGTTCATGGCTGATCTGTACTTCAACTCAATTTGCCCAATTTTGTTTCATATCCCTTATTACCCAGTGCTCAACAAAAACCCATCACTCTCAATTGGAGCAGAGGGAAAGAGCAAGCCCAAGAGTGGAATACAAAACAGCACAAAGAAGGCAAGTGTTTAGTCAGTGCAAAGGGAAAGAGTCCAGCAGCAGGGAAGAACGAGCTCGCCACCAACACCAGGAGTCATCCTGTGAGTTTAGAATCCACATTTTGGAAAGAAAAATTGAGATGACATTTCCCAAGGAATCAGGGAGGTGATTATCTGGTGAGTGTTTACAATTTATTTTATCTAACATGCGGAATAAACTAGGGAGTCTTTTTTAAAATAAGTAAGAGGTATTAAGTATGAGTAATATTTATTATGCTTATTGGTATTGGTGAAATTTATTAATAGTAGTAAGGTTTATTAGTATTGATAAAGGCTTATTTGGAGTAGTAAGATTTATTATAAGTAGCAAATTTATTAAGAGAGATGGCAGAGCTGCTGCAACGTCAAGGGTGCACACCTGTGCTATGTGGGAACTCCCGGACGCTTCCCATGTGCTGAATAATCATTTGTGCAGGAAGTCTCATCAGTTGCAACAGATTGAGCTTTGTGCCTTGGAACCTGAGCAGCTGCTGAAGTTACTTTTCACATCCATGAGGTAAGAATTTTGAGGATAGCACATTTATAGCTGTTGTCACCATGCACCTTAAGAGTATACAGGAAGAAAGGGAATGGGTGTCAACCAGACAGTCATGTGGCAACAGGCAGGTAATGTAGGAATCACCTGAGAGCATCCCACTCTGCAAACAGCATTCAGTTCTGAATACTGCTGAATGGTGATGCATTTGCGGAATGCAGCCAGAACAAAGTCGATGACACTATGTGTGGTTCAGCTGTACAAAGGAGTTTAAAGAAGACTGGAAGAGCAAAACTGATAGGTGATTTGATAGTTAGGGGAATAGATAGGTGTTTCTGTGGCCGAGGATTTCCTGTAAATCCAGGGTTGTGTGTTCCTCCAGGATTAAGGATGTCAGCTGTAGAGGACTCAGAGCGGGAGGGGTGGAAAAGCAAGCAGTGTGTTCCACATAGATGTGATGCACGATCAATGACCACTAAGGCGAGTAGTGCAACTGAAGGCTTTAATAAGCTAGATGTTTCCCCCAGCAGCTCAGGTACAGAATGAAGGCTGCTGGGGTGGCATGGGCTCTTATACCCCACCTTGCAGGGCGGAGCTACCATACAGCTTGACCAATAGGAAACATACAATATCTACCAATGGTGTTCCAGCATTACCAGGTACCGTAATACCTCTACACAGACTACCACATTCACCCCCTTTTAAAAATGAGTCCGGCGGGGGTGGTGGCCTGATATTACAACATGGTAACGTGGTGGAAATTATCGTTATGGAGGTACCGTAATACCTCCGTACAGTGTTTTGTAACTATTTACAATTCTATTTATTATTTACAATTTATGATTCATAATTAACTATACACTTTAAAATGAAGCAATCAGTCGATCGGGGGCCCTGGTCGTCCTCTGTGATCGTCAAAGCTTCGGCGTCTGTGACTCCGGGAGCGTGGCCTCGATCTCTGTGGCAGCTTCGACACCCCTAGACGGCGCTGGTGGGGAAAACGGTTGACCTGGGAAGGGAGCATCTGCGGGGTGCGTCGGTGGGTGGGGGGCCTAGACGGGGCCGGCGGAAGGACCGATCCTCCTGTGAGGTGCACTGGTGGGACGGAGGGTGGGACTGGTGGCTGGGGTGTGCGTGGGGCTCCGGCGGGCACCAGATCTCGTAGGGAGACTGTATCTTGTCGGCCTTCGGGGTACGCCACGTAGGCGTACTGGGGGTTAGCGTGGGAAAGGTGGACCCTCTCGACCACCGGGTCCAACCTGTGCGCCCGCACGTGTTTTCGTAGCAGGATGGGCCCGGGAGCTGCCAGCCAGGTTGGGAGCGAGGTCCCAGAGGAGGACTTCCTGGGGAAGACAAGGAGACGTTCGTGAGGTGTTTGGTTGGTTGTGGTACAAATCAGTGACCGGGTGGAGTGGAGGGCATCCGGGAGGACTTCCTGCCAGCGGGAGACTGGGAGATTCCTGGACCGTAGGGCCAGTCGGACGGTCTTCCAGACCGTTCCGTTCTCCCTCTCTACCTGTCCGTTACCCCGGGGGTTGTAACTGGTCGTCCTGCTCGAGGCGATGCCCTTGCTGAGCAGGAATTGACGCAGTTCGTCGCTCATAAAGGAGGACCCCCTATCGCTATGTATGTAAGCGGGGAACCCGAACAGTGCAAAGATGCTATGGAGGGCCTTGATGACGTTGGTTGCGGTCATGTCGGGGCAGGGGATGGCGAATGGCAACCGGGAGTACTCGTCAATCACGTTCAGGAAGTACGTGTTGCGGTCGGTGGAGGGGAGGGGCCCTTTGAAATCCATGCTGAGGCGTTCAAAGGGACGGGAAGCCTTTATCAGGTGCGCTTTCTCTGGCCGGTAGAAGTGCAGTTTGGACTCCGTGCAGATTTGGCAGTCCCTGGTGGCTGTCCTGACCTCCTCGATGGAGTAGGCCAGGTTGCGGGTCTTGATAAAGTGGAAAATGCAAGTGACCCCGGGTGGCAGAGGTCTTCGTGGAGGGCTCGGAGGCGGTCCACTTGTGCGTTGGCACAGGTGCCGCGGGACATGGCTTCAGGAGGCTTGTTTAGCTTCCAGGATGATACAAGATCTCGTAGTTGTAGGTGGAGCGTTCGATCCTCCACCGCAAGATCTTATCGTTTTTTATCTTGCCCCGCTGTGCATTATCGAACATGAAAGCAACCGACCGTTGGTCAGTGTGGAGAGTGAATCTCCTGCCGGCCAGGTAATGCCTCCAATGTCGCACAGCTTCTACTATGGCCTGGGCCTCCTTTTCGACTGAGTAGTGGCGGATTTCGGAAGCATGGAGGGTACGTGAGAAGAAGGCCACGGGCCTGCCCGTTTGGTTGAGGGTGGCTGCCAGAGCTACGTCAGACACGTCGCTGTCGACCAGGAAGGGGAGGGACTCGTCGATGGCGTGCATCGTGGCCTTTGCAATGTCTGCTTTGATGCGGCTGAAGGCCTGGCGGGCCTCTATCGACGGGAAAAGCTGTGGATTGGATCGGGGATGGGCCTTGTCCGCATAGTTGGGGACCCACTGGGCGTAGTAGCTAAAAAACCCGAGCCAGCGTTTCAGGGCCTTAGAGCAGTGAGGGAGGGGGATCTCCATAAGGGGGCGCATGCATTCAGGGTCGGAGCCATTAACTCCATTTCTCACTACGTGGCCGAGGATGCTAAACACGCATTTATCCTTGTTATATGTAACGTTAAGGATCTTTGCAGTCTGGAGGAATTTTCGGAGGTTGGTGTCGTGGTCCTGCTGGTCGTGGCTGCAGGTGGTGACATTATCGAGAAACGGGAATGTTGCCCGTAAACCGTACTGGTCAACCATTCGGTCCATCTCGTGCTGGAAGACCGAGAACCCGTTGGTGACACCGAAGGGAACTCTTAAGAAGTGATAGAGCCGTCCATCTGCCTCAAAGGCAGTGTATATGCGGTCACTAGTGCGAATGGGGAGCTGGTGGTAGGCGGACTTAAGATCCACCGTGGACTAGACCTTGTAATGCGCGATCCTGTTTACCAGGTCGGATATGCAGGGGAGAGGGTACGCGTCCAGCTGCGTAAACATGTTGATGGTCTGACTGTAGTCGATGACCATCCTATGCTTCTCCCCGGTCTTTACCACCACTACTTGAGCTCTCCAGGGACTGTTGCTAGCTTCAATGACTCCTTCCCTCAGTAGCCTTTGGACCTCTGACCAAATAAAGATATGATCCTGGGCACTGTGCCGTCTGCGCCTGGTGGCAATGGGTTTGCAATCCGGGGTGAGGTTCGCAAACAGGGAAGGCGGATCGACCTTGAGGGTCACGAGGCTGCAGACAGTGAGAGGGAGTATAGGGCCGTCAAATTTGAATGTTAGACTTTGGAGGTTACACTGGAAGTCTAAACCTAGGAGTGTGGCCGCGCAGAAGTGGGGAAGGACGTAGAGCCGGTAATTTTTAAACTCCCTTCCCTGGACTGTGAGGGTTGCTACACAAAAACCCTTTATCGCTACTGGGTGAGAACCGGAGGCCAGGGAGATTTATTGATTAACGGGGTGGACGAGGAGAGAACAGCGCCTTACCGTGTCGGGGTGTATGAAGCTCTCCGTGCTCCCAGAGTCGATTAAGCAGGATGTCTCGTGCCCGTTGATTAGTACTGTTGTTGTAGCAGTTGAGAGTGTGTTCGAGGCCAGGGCTGGTCCAGGGTCACTGAGGCTAGTCGAAGCAGTGTTCTCTTCGGGTGGTGTGCGGTCAGCCGAGCTGGGGTCCTGGGAGACATCCAAGATGGCGGGTCCCATTGGTTGCACTTGGCTGGGGGTGCACAAAATGGCGGCGCCTATCCATCGAACGTGGCGTCCACGGGACAAGATGGCGGCGCCCGGGGGCTGCACGTGGCCCTGGTGGACGAAGATGGCGGCGACCACTGGCCGCACGGGGACCGTGGAGAGGTTTGTGGTGGCGGTCCGCATTCACCGCCAGAGACCGCACGGGCCTGGCATACCACCACAAAGTGGCCCTTTTTACCGCATCCCTTGTGGTGGATGCACAGGCCGGGCAGATCTGCCGGGGGTGCTTGGCCTGCCCGCAAAAGTATCAGCGAGGCCCCCTGGGGTTGCCAGGCTGCCTTGCAGCACAAGCTTGTGGGGGGATGAGGGATGTCTCGGGGTCGGCTGCGGAGGGGTTCCACGCTGCCCAGGGGGCTGCTGCGCGGTCGGGAACGTAAGTGAGGGCATTTCTGGAGGCCACATCCAGGGAGCCTGCAAGGGCCCGTGCCTCTTTGAGGCCGAGGGTGTCTTTTTCCAGCAATCACTGGCGGATTTGGGAGGACAGCATACCTGCCACAAAAGCGTCCCGGATCAAGAGTTCTGTGTGGTCGCTCGCCGAAACTTGCGGGCAGCTGCAGTTTCTCCCCAACACCAGGAGCGCACGGTAGAATTCTTCCAGCGATTCCCCAGGGATTTGTCGCCTCATTGCTAGCAGATGTCGGGCGTAGACCTGGTTTACCGGGCGAATATAATGTCCTTTTAGCAGCTCCATTGCTGCATCGAAGTCCTCCGCGTCTTCGATGAGGGTGTAAATTTCCGGGCTCACCTTCGAGTGCAGGACTTGCAATTTTTGTTCTCCCGTGGGTGTGTTTTCGGCCGTTCCGAGATATCCTTTAAAACACGCCAGCCAGTGCTTGAAGATTGCTGCTGAGTTTGCCGCGTGGGGGCTGAGTTGCAGACACTCCGGCTTGATTCGGAGCTCCATCCTTTTAAATCTAGCTTATTAAATTGATGCACGATCAATGACCACTAAAGCGAGGTTGTAGTTCAACTGAAGGCTTTAATAAGCTTTAATAAGCTAAATGTTTCCCCCAGCAGCTCAGGTACAGAATGAAGGCTGCTGGGGAGGCATGGGCTCTTATACCCCACCTTGTAGGGCGGAACTACCATGCAGCTTGGCCAATAGGAAACATACAATATCTACCAATGGTGTTCCAGCATTACCAGTTACCGTAAAACTCTACACAGACTACCACAAGATGCAAACAACAAAGGCAGAAAGAGGGATATAGATTGTTAATCAGAATTTAGGGAGCTAGATAGGACATTAAGAAGCAGGACCTCAAAAGTAGTAATATTTGAATTAGTGCTGTATGCAAGTGAGTACAGTTTGGAATAGGCGGGTAGAGCAGATGAATGTGTGCTAAAAAGATTGTGGGAGGGTTTTAGATTCTTGGGACTTTGGGTGAGGTAGGACCTGTACAGGCCAGATGGGTTGCAACTAAATAGAGCCAGCACTGAGTTCCTTTCAGGGCATTTTTCTAGTTGCTGTTGGGGAAGGTTAAAACTAACTTTGCAGAGGTGAGGATTCCAGGAGATAATATCAGAGGGGATTCGTAAGATATACAGAATACTGGGAGGGATAGACGACACGAGAATAAGGAATGATAAGTTAACAAGTGATGTAAAAAGTCTCACAACACCAGGTTAAAATCCAACAGGTTTGTTTCGAATCACTAGCTTTCAGAGCGCAGCTCCTTCCTCAGGATTCACCTGCACGCCACAACCTTCTGGTCTCAACATTGAATTCAACAACTTCAGATGATTCGCTGTACCCAACCTCGACCCCTTTGTTTTCATCCCTTTTCATTTTAACTATCTTTTACCATTTCTTTCTTTCTTTATATATATTTAACACCGCCCCCCCGTGTCTTATCCCCCTTTCCTTAACTTTTCTCCCCTTTGCTTCCCCCTTCCCCTCCCCCCCACAACTACATCTGTCACTGTTTACCCTCTGATGTTAACTTCTCTGCTGTTTGGCCTTTCACACTTTTTGTCCTCTCTGGGGACTGCCATTAGCACTCCTTTCCCTTGGTTTCTGTGGCTATTAGCACTCTGTTCCCTTGGTTTCTGTGGCTATGACTCATCTTTCATTCTCTCACTCCGCTGTATAAATATTTCCCACTTTCTATGTCTTTTAGCTTTGACAAAAGGTCACCTGGACTCAAAATGTTAGCTCTTTTCTCTCCTTACAGAAGCTGCCAGACCTGCTGAGATTTTCCAGCGTTTTCTCTTTGGTTTCAGATTCCAGCATCCGCAGTGATTTGCTTTTATCCACTGTTGGACTTCAAGCTGGTGTAGTAAGACTTCTTACTGTGCCTACCCCAATCCAAAGCCGGCATCTCCACATCTTAATTAGTGATGTTAGAATAAGAGAGAGAGTAATAAAGTCTAAATCAGTACTTTTGTGCATGTATGTGAATGCAGGGAGTGTGGTGCAGAGTGCCAAGTGGAGATATGGGGTAGGACTCTCCAATCGGCGATGCCGAAATCACGTTCAGCGATCGGCCGGAGAATCCCCGTTCACGACCGAATCGGGGGCGGCACCGTTTTCGCGATGACCCCGCGCACCATATCGACGGGCTCAGGACATTGCCTAAGGCCCACCCCCCAATGCTCTGCCCCGACCGGCCGAGTTCCCGACGGCATTGGTCTTGTGTGTCCCATCCATTGGGAACTCGGCGTGGCAGCTGCGGACTCAGTCCAGCGTCACCACAGTCAGGGAGTCAGGGAGAGCTGATCCGTGGGCAACGGGGTCTGCCAGGGGCTTGGGGCACTGTTGGGGGGTGGTGCAGGGCATGCGAGCCAGCCAAAGGGGGGTCACTATTTTGCCGGCCGGGTCCGTGAGCGGCCGGCGCCATGTTGCACGGTGCGGCTGTTGCAGGCCGCCGCTGTGCACATGCGTGGCCATGGACCCACCAATTCCCCGGGCCGTACCGGCACCTTGAGCCAGGTGCTCTACGCTGCCTTGATGCTAGCCCCCCAGCCAAATGGAGGATGGGTGGCCATTTTACACCATTTCTTCTGTCATAAAACGCCACCGTTCCCACGCCAGCGTGGGGACATAGCCTCAAAATCGGAGAATCCAGCCCATGATATTGTTGCTATATTAAAGACCTGCTCAAAGAAGGGCCGAGT
This sequence comes from Scyliorhinus torazame, assembly GCF_047496885.1. Lineage (NCBI taxonomy): Eukaryota > Metazoa > Chordata > Chondrichthyes > Carcharhiniformes > Scyliorhinidae > Scyliorhinus > Scyliorhinus torazame. The sequence continues at coordinate 65,317,959 of NC_092714.1, read as the reverse complement.
TGGGTGTTAAATATCTCTGGATACAACATTTTCGGGAAAGATAGGAAAGGATGAAAAGGGGGCTGGCTAGCGGTATAGATGAAGGAGAGTATTGCAGCACGAATGAAAGAGGATGTCCCAGAGGGATCAAGGACATAATTTATTTAGCTAGACTTAAGGAACAAAAAGGTATGACTACATTGGTCAGTGTAGTCTCTTGACCACCAATTAGTGGGAAGGGTGTGGAGGGACAAATTTGTTAGGAACTTACAGAGAGTTGCAAAAATTGGGGAACAGTTATAATGGGAAACTTTAATTTTCTGTATGTTGACTAAGAAAGCAGTAGTGTAAAGGGCAGAGAGGGGCAAGAGCTCCTCGAGTGTGTTCAGTAGAGTTTTCTACAGCAGCATGTTTCCAGTCCAATGAGAAAGAGCACAGTGCTGGACTGGGTTCTTGGGAATGAGGTGGACCAAGTGGATCAAGTAGGAGAACGTTTAGGGGACAGTAATCATTGTATCATAAGATTTAGGCTGACAATTGAAAAGGACAAAAAACAATTCACAGTAACAATAATTAACTGGGGGAAAGCCAACTTCAGTGGGGTAAGAACGGATCTAAGCTGAATTATTTAGAGTCAGAAAAAATGGTAGCCGAACAATGGACTATCTGTAAAGAAGAGATAGTTAAGGCACAGTCAAGGTATATTCCCTCAAAAGGGAAAGGCAGGGCAAACAAAGCCAAATCTCCCTGGATGACAAAAGAGATAGAAATTAAAATAAAGAAGATAAAATGTGCATATGACAAATGTAGGTAGAAAACTCCAATTGTGTACCAGGCTGAATAAAGAAGGTTCAGAGGGGAGGTGAAGAAGCAAAAAAGTTCCCCTCCAAGCTAATCACCATCCCAACTTAATATATATCACCATTCCTTCACTGTCACTATATCAAAATCCTGGAACTCCCTTCCTAACAGCACCATGGGTGTACCTACACCTCGCGAACTGCAGCAGTTCAAGAAAGCTGCTCACCACCACCTTCTCAAAGGCAGTTAGGGATCAGCAATATCTGCTGGCCTAGGCAACACTGTCCACATCCCCCTGAATGAATTTAAACAACACCGATAGACTCACAGATCATTTTTTGTTTGTTAAATATGAGCAGCAACAAAACAGTATCAAAGAAAGGAACATCCTACTGTGTAATCCTCTAAACCTCCAAAGAATCATCAGCTATTTACTGATAGTTTCAACTGACCACCAAAAATGGGGGGCATGCAGAGGTATCAGTGCATCATCAAAATTGGGCATGCAGCAGCAAAAGTCATACCCTGTAAAAGAAAAAGAACGAGAAAAAATGCTTTTGGTAAATAGATTCACAAAGTCACCCAGAAACATGCCTCCACTTTTCTTTTTTTTAATAAATGTTTTATTAATGTTTTCCAATGAGCATTTTTACATAACAAAAATGGAAATACAGATGGTAATAAAAAATAACAATAAACATAGCCCAAAGCTTACAATGCAACTACTTACAAAACAGATTTAAAAAAAAACAGAACAATGTGGGTTTTGTCTCCATGCCCAACTCACATTATATCAACAGTACCCCCTACCTCCCACCTGACACCCCCCCCCAAGGATGCTGCTGCTGCTGACGCTTACTCCTACCCTAGAAAGTCAAGGACAGGTTGCCACCACCGGGAGAACCCCATCAAGGACCCTCGCAAGGCGAACTTTATTCGCTCCAGGCTGAGGAACCCGGCCATGTCGCTAACCCAGGTCTCCACACTCGGGGGTTTCGAGACCTTCCACATTAACAGAATCCGTCTCTGGGCTACCAGGGAGGCAAAGGCCAGTACCTCGGCCTCTTTTGCTTCCTGCACTCCCGACTCCTCCGCCACCCCAAATATTGCTACCGCTGGGCTCGCCTTCACCCGAGCGTCCGAAACCCTAGACATCACCCTGGCACACCCCTGCCAGAATCCTTTAAGCGCCGGGCATGTCCAAAACATATAGGCATGATTCGCTGGACTCCCCGCACACCTCGGGCACCCGTCCTCCACCCCAAAAAACCGACTCATTCTTGCCGCCATTGTATGCGCCCGACGCACCACCTTAAACTGGATTAACTTGAGCCTGGCATGTGATGAGGAGGAGTTCACCCTGCCCAGGGTATCGGCCCACAGGCCCTCATCCAGCTCCTCGCCCAGCTCCTCGTCCCACTTCTCCTTCAACTCCCCCACTGAGGCTTCCTCTACCTCCTGCAGCTCCTGATATATGTCTGACACCTTCCCCTCCCCTACCCAGATGCCAGACACCACCCTATCCTGGATCCTATGTGGGGGCAGCCGCGGGAATGTCCCCACCTGTTTTCTAAGGAAGTCCCGAACCAGAAGGTACCTGAACGCATTCCCCGGGGGCAGGCAGAACCTCTCCTCCAGCGCCTGCATGCTGGGGAAAACCCCGTCTATAAACAGGTCCCCCATCCTCCTAATACCTGCCCTATACCAGCCTTGGTATCCCCCATCCAACCTACCCGGGGCAAATCTGTGGTTATTCCGTATCGGGGTCCACACCGAGGCCCCCTCCTCTCCCCTGTATCTCCTCCACTGCCCCCAGATCCTCAGTGCCGCCGTCACCACCGGACTAGTGGTGTATCACGCCGGCGAGAACGGCAGCGGAGCTGTAACAAGTGCCCCTAGACTGTTGCCTCTACACGACGCCACCTCCAACCGCCCCCACGCCACCCCGTCCTCCATCATCCATTTCCTGATCATGGCCACATTGGCCGCCCAGTAATAACTGCAGAAGTTCGGCAGAGCCAGTCCTCCCACCCCCTCCGGCTACGCTCCAAGAATACCCTTTTGACTCGCGGGGTTTTATTCGCCCACACAAATCCCGTAACAATCCTATTCATCCGCTTAAAGATGGACTTGGGAATGAAAATGGGGAGGCACTGAAATACGAAGAGGAACCTGGGGAGAACCGTCATCTTCACAGTCTGCACCCGTCCCGCCAGGGAAAGCGGGAGCATATCCCACCTTTTAAACTCTCCCTCCATCTGCTCCACTAGCCGGGTTGAGTTGAGCCTGTGCAGGACATCCCAGTTCCTGGCCACTTGTATCCCCAAGTACCAAAAGCTCCTCTCCACTATTCTGAGCGGGAGCTCCCTCAGTCTCTCCTCCTGGCCCCTACCGTGGACCACGAACAGCTCACTCTTCCCCACGTTCAACCTATACCCCGAGAACCTTCTGAAGTCCCCCAGGATCGGCATGAACTCCCCCATCGCCTCTAACGGGTCCGAAATATACAACAGCAGGTCATCCGCGTAGAAGGAGACCCGGTGCTCCGTCCCCTCCACGCACCAGCCCCCTCCAATCCCCCGAAGTCCTGAGCGCAATGGCCAATGGCTCAATTGCCAGGGCAAACAGCAACAGACAGGGACACCCCTGTCTCATCCCTCGGTGCAGCCTGAAATATTCCGACCTTAGCCGGTTTGTGGACACACTCGCTACAGGGGCCTGATACAGCAGCTTGACCCACCCTATAAATTCCTCCCCAAATTCAAACCTGCCTAACACCTCCCACAGATACTCCCACTCCACCCTGTCAAAGTCCTTCTCCGTGTCCATTGCAGCCACCACCTCCACCTCCCCCCCCCCTTCGAGGGCATCATGATAATATTCAGGAGCCTCCTCACGTTCGTGTTCAGCTGCCTACTCTTAACAAAACCCGTCTGACCCTCTCCAATCACTCCCGAGACACAGTCCTCTATTCTGGTGGCCAGACCTTTTGCCAACAGCTTGGCATCCACGTTCAGGAGCGATATCGGCCTGTAGGACCCACACTGAAGCGGATCCTTCTCCTTCTTCAGGATAAGCGAGATCAATGCCTGCGACATTGTCGGAGGGAGGGTCCCTTTCCCCCTTACCTCATTGAAGGTTCTCATCAGGAGCGGGCTCAACAGCTCCGAGAACTTCTTATAAAATTCTACGGGAAAGCCATCCGGGCCCGGGGCCTTGCCCGTCTGCATGCCTGCCAGCCCCCTGACTACCTCCTCCAACACAATCGGGGCCCCCAGTCCCTCTACCCGCCCTGCTTCCACCCTTGGGAACCTCAACCGGTCCATGAACCGCCTCATCCCTTCCCCCTCCCCGGGGGGTTCTGACTCGTATAACCTCCCGTAGAACTCCCTGAAGACTTCATTAACCCTTTCTGGGCTCAGCACCATGTTGCCTTCCCTATCCCGCACTCCCCCAATCTCTCTGGCCGCCTCCCTCCTGTGCAGCTGATGCGCCAGCATCCTGCTCGCCTTCTCCCCATACTCATAAATTGCCCGCTTCGCTTTCCTCAGCTGCGCCTCTGCCTTCCCCGTGGACAGCAAGTCAAATTCTGCCTATAATTTCTGGCGCTCATTCAGCAGCCCCCCCTCTGGGGCCTCCGCGTACCTCCTATCTACCCTGAGTATCTCTCCCACCAGTCTCTCCCTCTCCGCCCTCTCCTTCTTCTCTCTCTGGGACCTAATGGAGATTAACTCTCCCCTAATGACCGCCTTCAGAGCCTCCCAAACCACTGCCACCGTCACCTCTCCTATGTCATTTGCTCCTACATAATTCTCAATACTCCTCCTTATCTGGCCGCACACCTCTTCGTCCGCTAGCAGCCCCACATCCAGTCGCCAGAGAGGGCGCTGACCCCGTTCCGCCCCCAGTCGCAGGTCCACCCAGTGCGGGGCATGGTCCGAGACCGCAATGGCCGAGTATTCTACCCCCTCCACCCTCGGGATTAACGCCCAATTCAACACAAAGAAGTCGATTCGCGAATAGACTTTATGGACATGGGAAAAAAAGGAAAAGTCCTTCGTCCTTCGCCGTGTAAACCTCCAGGGGTCCATGCCCCCCATCTGGCCCATGAACTCCCACAAAGCCCTGGCCGCCGCCGGCCTCTTTCCCGTTCTGGACCTGGAACGATCCAAGCTCGGATCCAAGACCGTATTAAAGTTCCCTCCCATTATCAGGTGACTTATCTCCAAGTCCGGGATCCTACCCAACACGAGCCTCATAAAGTCCGCATCGTCCCAGTTCGGGGCATATACATTCACTAACACCACCCGGGCCCCCTGCAGCTTACCACTCATCATTATATACCTGCCCCCCTTGTCCGCCACGATGCTCCCCGCCTCAAACGCCACTCGTTTACTGACCAAAATGGCCACCCCTCTGGTCTTGGAGTCTAACCCCGAATGAAACACCTTGTCCCACCCATCCTTTCCTCAGCCTCGTCTGGTCCGCGAGCTTTAAGTGCGACTCTTGCAACATGGCCACGTCCGCCTTCAACCCCTTCGAATGCTAGAACATGCGGGACCGCTTGACCGGCCCATTCAGGCCCCTCACGTTCCACGTGATCAGCCTGGTCGGGAGGTTGACCACTCCCCCATCCCGCCGACTAGCCATCTCCCTTTTTCGGCCAGCCGCGTGCCCGCGCCTCCCTTCTCCAGCTCTCCCCTCGGCGGCCCCCCACCCAACTCTCCATCCATACCCCTCACTTGGCTCCCCTTCAGTCAGCAAAGCAGCACCTCTTCCCATCCCCCCCAACCCCCCGCACTCCCACCCCCCCCTGCCAAGCATCCGCTTAGTTCTGGTTTCCCCCCCATTGTGCTTCCATGAGTCAGCTCACCCTTGCTGACCCCGGCCGCTCCCGCCTCTATATACCAACCCTTAACTTGTTGCCTCCTTCGGGCCACCCTACACCCCCCCTCCCCCGCAGGATAGAGGGGTAAGCGCCATCTGGGACCTCCCCATGCGCCGGACAGCCCGTCCCGGGCGTTTCCCGCCCCCTAGCACCGAACACCTGGAAAACAAAACACCTGGAAAGCAAGCAGAACAAACAACAAAACCCCCAACCAAACTAGGGCAGATATGCCCATAAACTTATGCTTTACCCGCCGTCCTCCCCTCGGTCCCTCCGCACCGCACATTTCACCCCCATACAAAAGTCCCTTAGTTCAGGTCCAGCTTCTCCTGCCTGATGAACGACCACGCCTCGTCTGGGATATCAAAATAGTGGTGCCTGTCCTGGTATGTTACCCACAGTCTCGCCAGGTGCAGGAGCCCAAACTTCACCCCTTTACCGTGGAGGACCGCCTTCGCCCGGTTAAAACCTGCACGCCTCCTTGCCAGTTCAGCTCCCAGGTCCTGGAAAATTCGGATCTCGCCATTCGCCCACTTGCTGCTCCGCTCTTTCTTCGCCCACCGCAGGACTCGCTCCCGCTCTGCCAAGCGCTGAAACCGTATCACCATCGCCCTCGGTGGCTCGTTTACCCTTGGCTTTCTGGCAAGAACCCTGTGCGCCCCATCCAGCTCCAAGAGCCGCGGGAAGGCCCCCACGCCCATCAGCGTCCCCAGCATTGTGGCCACGTATGTGCTCGCGTCCGCCCCCTCCGCTTCTTCAGGAAGGCCCAGGATCCGCAGATTGTGGCTCCGAGACCGGCACTCAAAGTCATCCAGCCTCTCCTGCCATCTCTTATGGAGCGCCTCGTGTGCCTCCACTTTCACCGCCAGGCCCAGGATCTCATCCTCGTTCTCCGCCACCTTCCTCCTCGCTGCCTTGATCTCCTTCTCCTGCGCCTTCGGGGTCACCACAGTTCTTTCCATGGAGGCCAGCATCTCCGTTTTCAGCTCCATGAAGCAGTTTTTAAGGAGCTCCTGCTGTTCTCTGGCCCACTGGGCTCACACCTCCCGATCTTCTCCGGCCGCCATTTTGTCCTCCCGGACCTTCTCGACCTTCTTCCCCAGGTTCGCGCATCTGCCGGCTCCGCTCCTGGTCTTCTCCATGCACCACCGGGGGAGCCTCTCCCGCGTCCGTTTCCGCGCTGGTCCCTCCTGTCAATTGTCGCCACCGCTCCTTTGAGCGGCCCGAAACACCGATCCCAGCGGGAGCTGCCGTTCGCGTGACCTAGCAGGTCATGGCCGCTACCGGAAGTCATGCCTCGACTTTTCATACAGACAAACATAGCCTATGAATTATAACACAGTTTGGACAAATGCTGCACTGCTATAAAAATGCCATCCTGCAGAGGTTTAGGTTAAAGTCAACTCATCATTCCAAGTTCATTGGATGCTCTCTTTTTGAAGGGCTAGACACTACCAAACAGCCTGTTAGACTGAAGTTCTGATAGCCACAAGTCAGTCTATATCAGTTCAAATTCAAATTGGAATGTGATTTTAAGTTCATTCCTGTACCGGGGCAGCTCGGTGGCACAGTGGTTAGCACTGCTGCCTCATGGCTCCAGGGACCCGGGTTCATATCCAGCCTCGGGTGACTGAGTGGACTTTCCACTTTTTCCCCATGTCTGCGTGGGTTTTTTCCGGGTGCATCAATTTCCTCCCTGTAAAGATGTGCGGGTTAGGTGGATTGGCCATGATCAATTGCCCCTTAGTGTCCAAAAGGTGAGGTGGGGATAGGGTGGGGGCCTGACCCTAGGTCGGGCACCCTTTCAGAAGGTTGCTGCAGACTTGATGGGCCAAATGGCCTCCTACTGCACTGTAGTGATTCTATACTCTTTTGAGTTCTTCAGATGAAGCAAATAAACCCATTAACCAAATAAATTTAGCAGCCCGTTTAGGAGACACTGGGCGCGATTCTCTGCTCCCATGCCGTTTCAGAGAATCGCCTGGGTCGCCAAATTTTCCCGCGACGCCGGTCCGACGCCCTCCCACGATTCACGGAAGCGGCCAGATCGGCACAATCGCGTTTTGCGCGGCGCGGTCCAGTGAATCGCCCGAGACAGCCAAAATGGCGATTCACCGGTACCCCCGTGATTCTCTGTGCCGGATGGGCCGAGCGGCCTGCCCAAAACGGCGGGTTCCCCCCGGCGCCGTCCACACCTGGTCGCTGCCGGCGAAAACAGCGCGGGAACCCTGGGGGGGGCGGCCTGTGGGGGCTGGGAGAGGGTGGATCCTGCACCGGGGGGGGGGGCTCAAATGGGGTGTGGCCCGCGATTGGTGCCCACCGATCGTTGGGCCGGCTTCTCTGAAGGCAGACCTCCTTTCTTCCGCCGCCCCGCAAGATCCGTCTGACATCTTCTTGCGGGGCGGACTCGGGGAGGACGGCAACCATGCATGCGCGGGTGACGCCAGTTATGCGGCGCTGACCTATACGCGGCGCCAAGGCCTGGCACGCGTAAATGACACGGCGCCGCTCCTCGCCCATTTTCTGGCCCTGAATCGGTCGGGATCGGGGCCATTTCGCGCCATCGTGAACCTCGACTCCGTTCACGACGGCGCGAACACTCTATCGCCATTTCAGAGAATCGCGCCCACTGTAACAAGAAGACAAAATCTTACAGGGAACTCATCAAGTTAACATACAAGAATGTGTGTGGTGAATGGTTACTGTGTTACTGTACCCTTATCATCATGTAAGGTGATTGTTGTACCGTCAATATGACGCGAGGCAGGTTGAGGTAACATCAATTAAAGGCTTTATTAAGCAGAACTTGATCCCCAGCAGCTTGGTTACAGAATGCAGCTGCTGAGGGAAATGGAGGGAAATGCCTGGTTCTTATACCGGCATTTCTGGGTGGAGTCCAGTAGGCGGCAGACCCTATCAGGACCCAGCATCCCTCCACCAATCGCCTGTCGGCACGTGGTGTACCGTATTACCCCTAATACATACCACCACAGTGATGCCCCCTTTAAGACTGGGCTTGGAACCCTGGGGGACTCCGCCTCCGGCTCCGTCCACCAGGGAGTCGTGTATAAGGGGCCGCTCTGCAGGCGGCACCCAGTAAACACCCGTCTCGGCATCAGGCTAGTTCTCAGCTTATTAAAGCCTTCTTTACCATTCTACTCTCTTGTGTCGTTATTGAGGGTACTACAATTTAATAAGCTGAACTACATTAGGATGGAAGCAGGTCTCAAGCCAGAGAAACTCAACCTAGAAGCACGGACACCGGAGGGAAAATACAATTTTAAGTACTGGCTCCGCTGCTTCGAGGCCTACCTGGACTCCTCGGAAACTCTCATCCTAGGGCCATGCAAGCTGCGCCTACTCCATGCCCGGGGGAGTCACAGAATCTCCGCCACGATCGAGAAGGCGACTACTTACGGCGAGGCGATCGAGATCCTATGCAAGTGTTCTTCAAACCCATAAATGAGGTACATGCCCGGCATCTGATCTCTACCAACCGGCAGCGATCAGGGGAAACGCTAGATGAATTCGTGGAAAAACTCACCGCGCTCGCCAGGAACTCCAACCATCAGCATGTGACGGGGGAAGTCCATATGAACCTGCACATCCGAGACGCTTTCGTGCCCGGCATCCGTTCGACCTATATCCGGCAGCGACTCCTCGAAAATGGAGCAAAAGACCTCCAGGACACAGTAACGCTCGCCACCTCACTGGAAGTGGCCCACCACAATCTAGGCATGAACCCCGCGGACCCTGCGAGCCCCCCTCTGACTTCCCCAGACTCGGCCATGCTATGGCCCTGCGCCGCGCGACGATCCGCCCAGACCGGGGGCACACCGTGCTATTTCTGTGGGCAGGGCCAGCACCCACGTCCACGTTGCCCAGCCCGCTCCGCCATCTGCAGGGACTGCGGGAAGAAGGGTCATTTCGCGAGGGTCTGCCTGGCCAGGCCCAAGGCCCAGAAACAAAAAGATCATCAGGCCCAAAAATCAGGCTCATAGGCCCACAGGCCTCGCAACACGGCTGCGCACTGACCGGACACGCCCCCTTCTGACGCGTCATCTGCCTTGTGCAAATCATGGAGGCGGCCATCTTATCGACCCGACACGTGCGACCGACTGCCGTGGCCATTTTGTGAATCCAACTCCGCTGAGGACTTGGACTACCCGCAACTGGGAGCGATCACCCTCGACCAAACGCGGCCAAAGCACCTGCAGAGTTCCATGATGCAGGTCGAGGTCAACGGGCGCGACACACCCTGCCTCTTCGACTCCGGGAGGACGGAGAGCTTTATCCAACAAGAAACGGTAAGGCGCTGCTCCTTGCGCATACCAAACCATAGCCCTCGCCTCCGGGTCCCACTCGGTCCAAATCAAGGGGTATTGTATTGCGGTCCTCTCCAACAACGGCGCCGAATACGCTCGTTTCAAACTTTATATCCTCCCTCACCTTTGCGCCCCCCTGCTGCTCGGGCTGGATTTCCAATGCAGCCACCGAAGCCTGACACTGAAGTTCGGCGGACCCTTGCCCCCCCTCACGGTATGCAGTCTTGCGACACTGAAAGTCGTACCCCCCTCTCTATTCGCGAACCTCACTCCCGACTGTAAGCCCGTCGCCACCAGAAGCCGGCGATACAGTGCCCAAGTGTGGTAATCACACTGTTGTATATATTAGGAGATGTGTGGTAAGGACCTGTACTACAGGTACGGGGCTAGTCCCTGCCTGCTGGCTCCGCCCAGTAGGTGGAGTATAAATATGTGTGCTCCCTAAACAGCAGCCATTTTGCCAGCTGCTGTAGGAGGCCACACATCTTAGAGTAATAGAGCCTCAGTTGTATTCAACTCTCGTCTCTGTGCAATTGATTGTGCATCAATTTATTACTCTAAGATTTCCAGAAGATGGGCCTCTGCATCAAGCCGGATCGCCTGCAGCGACGCCAAACATGACTTTCAACACTGGCTAGCTTGTTTCGAAGCTTACACCAGGTCTGCACCAGGCCCAATCCCGGAAGCTCAGAAGATCCAGATACTCTACTCGCGGCTGAGCTCCAACGTCTTTCCTCTTATCCAGGACGCGCCAAACTACGACGAAGCCATGGTGCTACTGAAAGAGAATTACGCCCAGCAGACGAACACGCTCTTCGCCAGACACGTTCTCTCTACTCGCAGTCAACTCCCTGGTGAGTCCGTAGAAGATTTCTGCCGTGCTTTAATTCCTCTGGTCAGAGACTGTGACTGTCAGGCCGTCACGGCCACGGAACATTTGAACCTCCTCATGCGGGACGCCTTTGTTATGGGGATAAGGTCAGACCTCATATGCCAGCGACCTTTAGAGGGGGCCACGCTTGACCTCGCAGCAACAAAAAACTGGCGCTATCGATGACGGTCGCCTCGCGCAATATTCAGGCCTACACCCCCAGCCGTGCGGCCCACCCCTCCTACACATCGTGGACTCCGCAGACGGCTGCCACACCAGGGGCCTCACCCACTCAATACGCCTGTGCCATGCGTCAGTCAGCCAACCCCGGGGGCCCCCGAGGTTACTTCTGCGGGCAACAGAAACACCCCCACCAATGCTGCCTGGCCCGCACCGCCCTTTGCAAGGCCTGCGGCAAGAAGGGACACTTCACTGCGGTGTGCCAGGCCCGCTCAGCCGGCACTTTTGCCCCGACCCCCCTCGCGTACGGACAGTGGGCGCCACCACCTTCACCTCCCCGGACCACGCGCAGCCAGTGGGCGCCGCCATCTTCTCCCCCTCAGATCACGCACGGCCAGTGGCCGCCGCCATCGTCCCCTTCTCGGACCACGCGCAGCCAGTGGGCGCCGCCATCTTCTCCCCCTCAGATCACGCACGGCCAGTGGCCGCCGCCATCGTCCCCTTCTCGGACCACGTGCGGCCCATGGGCGCTGCCATCTTGTCCACCCCAAGATCATCAGGCGCCGCCATCTTGTCTTCCCCACGCACATGGGCACCACCATTGTTCCAGGACCCGTGCGTCCCCGGGACACCAGCGACGACCAGCCATGATTCGCCTCGGTCACGATCGACCAGTCTTGCCCACACAATCTAACCACCGCCTCGACAAGCGTGAAGATCGATGGGCACAAGACCTCTTGCCTGCTGTACTCCGGGAGCACCAAAAGCTTCATCCATCCAGATACGGTAAGGCGCTGCTCCCTTGCGGCACACCCTGCCAATCAAAGAATCTCCCTGGCCTCCGGATCCCACTCCGTGGCGATCCGGGGGTACTGTATAGTCACACTCATGGTCCAGGGCGTCGAATTCAGCGGCTTCCGCCTCTATGTCCTCCCCAACCTCTGCGCTGCCCTGCTACTCGGCCTGGACTTCCTGTGTAACCTCCAGAGCCTAAAATTCGGCGGGCCCCTACCACCCCTTACTGTGTGCGGCCTCGCGACTCTAAAGATCGACCCACCTTCCTTATTCGCAAACCTAACCCCGGATTGCAAACCCGTCGCCACCAGGAGCAGACGGTACAGCACCCAGGACAGGACCTTCATCAGGTCAGAGGTCCAGCGGCTGCTTTGGGAAGGCATCATCGAGGCCAGCAACAGCCCCTGGAGAAGTGGCAGTGGTGAAAACTGTGGAGAAACACAGAATGGTCATGGACTACAGCCAGACCATCAATAGGTACACGCAACTCGACGCATACCCCCTCCCACGCATATCTGATATGGTCAATCAGATTGCACAGTACCGGGTCTTCTCAACTGTAGACCTCAAATCCGCCTATCACCAGCTCCCCATCCGTAAGGCGGACCACCCATACACTACCTTCGAGGCAGATGGCCGCCTCTACCATTTTCTCAGGGTTCCCTTCGGCGTCACCAACGGGGTCTCAGTCTTCCAAAGGGAGATGGACCGAATGGTTGACCGGTACGGGTTGCGGGTCACCTTCCCGTACCTAGACAATGTCACCATCTGCGGCCACGATCAGCAGGACCACGATGCCAACCTTGCCAAATTTCTCCACACCGCCACTCTCCTAAACCTCACCTCTAATAAGGAGAAGTGCGTATTCAGCACGAACCGCTTAATCATCCTCGGCTATGTGGTCCAGAACGGAGTTTTGGGGCTCGATCCCGACCGCATGTGCCCCCTCATGGAGCTCCCCCTTCCCCACTGCCCTCAAACGTGCCTGGGGTTCTTTTCATACTACGCGGACAAGGCCTGCCCACTCATCCAGTCCACCCTATTCCTCCTGACGACCGAGGCTCAACATGCCTTCAACAGTATTAGACCCTATATCGCCATGGCCGCGATGCACGCAGTAGACGAGACGCTGCCCTTTCAAGTGGAGAGCGACGCATCAGACGTCGCCCTATTCGCCACGCTCAGTCAGGCAGGTAGGCCCGTGACATTCTTTTCCAGCACCTTTCATGCCTCCGAAATTCGGCACTCCTCCGTCAAAAAAGAGGCCCAAGCCATCGTTGAAGCTGTGCGGCACTGGAGGCATTACCTGGCCGGCAGGAGATTCACTCTCCTCACTGACCAACGGTCGGTAGCCTTCATGTTCAATAACACACAGCGGGGCAAGGTCAAAAATGATAAAATCTTGAGGTGGAGGATCGAGCTCTCCACCTACAACTACGAGATTTTGTATCGCACCGGCAAGCTCAACGAGCCCCCAGATGCCCTATCCCGAGGTACATGTGCCAGCGCGCAGGTGGCCCGACTCCAGACCCTGCACGACAGCCTTTGTCACCCGGGAGTCACAAGGTTGTACAATTTCATAAAGGCCCGCAATCTGCCCTACTCCGTCGAGGAAGTACGGACAATCAGGTCTGTGCGGAGTGCAAACCGCACTTCTACCAGCCGGACCATGTGCGCCTGGTGAAGGCCTCCCGCCCCTTTGAACGCCTCAGCGTAGATTTCAAAGGTCCCCTCCCTTCCACCGACCGTAACACGTATTTCCTCAGTGTGGTCGATGAATACTCCAGATTCCCCTTCGCCATCCCATGCCCCGATATGACGTCTGACACCATCATCAAAGCCCTCAACAAAATCTTTGCGCTGTTCAGCTTCCCCGCCTACATCCACAGTGACAGGGGTTCCTCATTCATGAGTGATCAGTTGCATCAGTTCCTGCTCAGCAGGGGTATCACCTCCAGCAGAATTACAAGCTACAACCCCCGGGGAAACGGGCAGATGGAGAGGGAGAACGGGACGGTCTGGAGGGCCATCCAACTGGCCCTACGGTCCAGAAATCTCCCAGCCTCCCGCTGGCAGGAGGTCCTCACTGATGCACTGCACTCCATTCGGTCGCTACTATGCACCGCCACTAACGACTAACCCCATGAACGTCTCTTTGCCTTCCCCAGGAAGTCCACATCCGGGGTGTCGCTCCCGACTTGGCTCACAGCTCCAGGACCCGTACTCCTCTGTAGGCACGTCGGACTCCACAAGCGGACCCGTTGGTTGAAAGGGTGCAGTTACTCCACGCTAACCCCCAGTATGCCTACGTAGCGTACCCCGATGGCCGCCAGGATACTGCCTCCCTCAGGGACCTGGCACCAACAGGTTCCACACACACACACCCCTCCGGCCCGGTTCCACCCCCCCTCCCCGGCGCACCCAGCAGCAACCCCCCCAGGACCATCCGTCCTCCTGCTGCCCACGCCCGGGGATGAGGATGATTTCGGCACGCTCCCGGAGTTACCGAGGAACAGACCAACACCGGAATCGCCGCCACCACTGCGTCAATCCCAACGCCACATCAAGGCCCCAGACCGGCTAAATCTATAATTGGTTCGGGACTATCAAACCACCATGTACTGGACTTCAGAAAGAAATATTTTTTTTTCGTTTCTGTATATTAAACTTGCTCTGTATATAGTTCTCCACCACCCCCGCCGGACTCAATTTTAACAGGGGGTGAATGTGGTAATCACCACTGTTGTATATATTAGGAGATCTGTGGTAAGGCCCCTGTACTACAGGTACGGGGATAGTCCCTGCCTGCTGGCTCCGCCCATTAGGCGGAGTATAAATATGTGTGCTCTCTGAACAGCAGCCATTTCGCCAGCTGCTGTAGGAGGCCACACATCTTAGAGTAATAAAGCCTCAGTTGTTTTCAACTCTCGTCTCTGTGCAATTGATCGTGCATCACCAAGACATGACTTTTATCAAGTCAGAGGTCCAGCGTTTACTGGGAGAAGGGGTCATCGAGGCTAGCAACAGCCCCTGGAGAGCACAAGTGGTGGTAGTACGGTCCGGGGAAAAGAAACGGATGGTCGTGGACTATAGCCAGACCATAAACCGCTTCACGCAGCTCGATGCGTACCCCCTTCCTCGCATAGCAGAAATGGTCAATCGGATTGCTCAATACCGGGTATTTTCCACTGTCGATCTCAAATCCGCCTACCACCAGCTCCCTATCCGACCGAAAGACCGCCCCTATACTGCTTTCGAAGCAGCCGGCCGGCTCTTCCACTTCCTCAGGGTCCTCTTCGGCGTCACAAATGGGGCTCCGTCTTCCAGAGGGCGATGTACCAAATGGTGGACCAGTACGGCTTGCGGGCTACATACCCGTACTTGGACAATGTCACCATCTGCGGCCATGATCAGCAGGACCATGACGCGAACCTTGAAAAGTTCCTCCAGACCGCCCGAGCCCTCAACCTGACCTAAAACAAGGAAAAATGCGTTTTCCACACAACCCGACTAGCCATCCTCGGCTACGTCGTGGAAAACGGGGTCCTAGGTCCCGACCCCGACCACATGTGCCCCCTTAAGGAACTTCCCCTCCCCTGTAGCCTCAAGGCTCTCAAATGGTGCTTGGGGCTTTTCTCCTATTACGCCCAGTGGGTCCCCAAATATGCGGACAAAGCCCGCCTACTCATAAAGACCACGGCATTTCCCCTGACAGCTGAGGAAAGGCTGGCCTACAGCCGTATCAAGGCCGACATCATCAAGGCCGCTATGCACGCGGTGGACGAAACCATCCCTTTCCCGGTAGAGAGCGATGTGTCAGACATCGCCCTGGCTGCTACCCACAACCAGGCAGGCAGGCCAGTAGCTTTCTTCTCCCGGACCCTCACCGCCTCCGAAATTTGGCACTCTGCAGTCGAAAAGGAGGCACAAGCCATTGTGGAGGCTGTGCAGCACTGGAGGCATTACCTCGCCGGTAGGAGGTTCACCCTCGTTACCGACCAACGGTCGGTAGCCTTCATGTTTGATAACGCACAAAAGGGCAAAATTAGAAATGATAAAATCTTGAGATGGAGGATCGAACACCTACACGTACGATATCAAGTATCGTCCAGGCGAGCTCAACGAGCCTCCAGATGCCCTGTCCCGTGGCACATGCACCAACGCGCGGGAAGATCGCCCACGGGCCATCTACAATGACCTCTGTCACCCGGGGGTTACCCGGCTCACCCACTTTATCAAGTCCCGCAACCTGCCTTACTCCACCATGACCAGGGCTTACCAGATCTGCACGTAGTGAAAACCGCACTTCTACTGGCCAGACAAGGCTCGCCTTGTAAAGGTCTTGGGGCCCTTTGAGCGACTAAGTGTGGACTTCAAAGGTCCCCTCCTGTCCACCAACCGCAATACCTACTTCCTAACCGTTATCGATGAGTTCTCCCGCTTCCCATTCGCCGTCCCCTGTCCCAACATGACCTCAGCCACAGTGATTAAGGCACTGCACAGCATCTTCACCCTGTTTGGTTTCCCCGCTTATATCCACAGCGACCAGGGTACATCGTTCATGAGCGATGAGCTGCGTCAGTATCTGCTCAGCAAAGGCATCGCCTCGAGCAGAACGACCAGTTATAACCCGCGGGGGAACGGGCAGGTGGAGAGGGAGAACGCGACAGTTTGGAAGGCTGTCCTCTTGGCCCTACGGTCGAGAAGTCTCCCAACCACCCGCTGGCAGGAGGTCCTACCTGATGCCCTACACTCCATTAGATTGCTCCTCTGCACGGTCACGAATGAGACCCCTCACAACCGATTGTTTGTCTTCCCCAGGAAGTCCACCTCCGGGGTCTCGCTTCCACCTTGGCTGACGGCTCCGGGACCTGTTCGTCTCCAGAGGCACTCGATAGCCATAAAGCGGACCCCCTGGTCGAGAGGGTCCGACTACTACATGTGAACCCCCGATACGCCTACGTCAAGCACCCCGACGGCAAGCAAGACACGGTTTCCCTCCGGGATCTGGCACCCGCTGGTTCCCTCACTACAGACACCCCCACTCTCATGGTTTCCCTGTGGAACCTGGCACCCACTGATGCCCCCACCCCTGTTCCCCTCTCTGTCGGTGGACACCGACCATGCGCGCCCCCTAGTGCCCCCCCTCCACACTCCCCGCCGGCGACGGCACCGCTACCCTCAGCCCCAGCTAGCCCCCCACGCCCCAACCCCCTACCCCAACCCGGACCAAAGCTCCGACCACCGTGCTCCCGGATGTACCCTCACCTAAGGCGTCCATGTCCGCAACACCATCGCCCGAGCTGAGGAGGTCGACGAGGATGATCAGGCCGCCAAAACGAATATACTTGTGATACCACTTCACCCCCGCCGGACTTTGCGTTTTTTTAAACAGGGGGTGAATGTGATGAATGGTTACTGTACCCTTATCATCATGTAATGATGTCCCCTTTAAGACCAGGCTTGGAACCCTGGGGGGCTCCGCCCACCAGGGAGTCGTATATAAGGGGCCGTTCTGTAGGCGGTACCCAGTAAGCACCCGTCTTGGCATCAGGCTAATTCTCAGCTTATTAAAGCCTTCTTTACCGTTCTACTCTCTTGCATCGTTATTGAGGGTCCTACACAGAGCTAATGCTGCCCTACAGCCCCTGCTGTGCCCACTCGTCTTAGAAGGCCTCAAGGATACCAGCGGACACTGTGTGCTCCCTTTCCAGGGACATCCTGGTGCAAAATAAAAACGGAATGGGGCAGGCAATCAAATCAACAATGCATTCATGCCCCAGTGCCTCGACTTGTTAATGGCTACCCTGGACCGGCAGGCACAGGAACAAACCCATGAGGAGCTCAAACGAAATCTCAAACAAATAATGGAACAGGGTGCAACCTCACACAGCTTCCTGTTCATATATATGTGTCAATGAATGTTTAGCCTGTAGATTTTTCAGTCATTGTTACCCTTAAAACTGGGATGGGGAGGGTGGAGAACGTTTGAACAGATAGCTGAGTTTAAACATAAACAGCTCAACAAAAATGTAAATATTGTAGATCCTTACAATTAAAAAGTGTTCTTTATTAAAAGAATTTTATTGTGGTGGTGTAATCTAGTTACTGTCCTTTGGCTATGACATTTTTACCTAACCACATTTAAAAACGTTGCAGTGCAGAGCACTGATCTTAACTTTTGGATTTGACGGGCGAGTTAACGGAAACATTTCCAAGTGTCATTTTGGGCTCGATTAGTGGGGTGATTCTTAACAGCCGGGTTGGCGAGATTGCGGCCCGTAATTAACAGCACTTTGTGCCGGAAATGAGCCCCGACGTGCTTCTCACCATTATTAGCTGTCTTGCCATCTGATTGGGCAAAATCGCATCTCAGCAGCTTGCCGCTGCCAATGGGGAGCTGCTTTTAAACACACCTTCACCACTTACTCCCAGTCAGCACAAAAGCATGGCAGCGTGCAGACCTGCTCCTGGCTTTGGGGATGCCATCCAAGGGAGTCAGCAGTCAGAGGTCTGCTGGATCCCAGGACTCAGCTTTGACCCAGTCAGATGCTAAACCTCTGGACAAGGGTATCACAGAGCTGATGCAGATGGCATCGTGGCTGTGAGATTCATGAGGGACGTCAGCGACTTCCAGCAAGTGCCGAGCTGATTCGAGGAGTGCAAGGGCTACGGGCGCAGGAGATAATGCCAACAATGTGTGGCACCAAGCCAACACTGCTAGGATGGCGACCGCAGTGGAAAATCTGCAGCACAAGGTCCGCGTCTGAGCAGTGGTATCCAAGGCATGGCTCAGTTTATGGTGACCATGGCTGAGGGCCTTGACAGCATGTCCCAGTCAATGAGGGACATATCCCAGATACAGGTGGACATTGACAAGGCATTGTAGTGCAAGGCCCAGTCACTGAGGAGCATCGCTGAGGGCATTGACACCATGGTGCAGGTGGTGGGGAGGTGCAAGGACTGGTAGAGTCAAAGCTTAGTCCAGCTGCCCTTCCATCCCATGGAATCTCCAGGGCCCTACGGGCATTGTCAGGGAGGAGGAAGCACTGGAGGCAAACCTAGGGCCTGACACCAAGGAGAAGACAGCAGTCTCCAGTTCCCAACAAATCCCCCCCTCCTGCCACGATTTGTAGCTAGGTGGAATGGAAATGTCAAATGTTCTAAAACATGTTACACCTGACACATGTGAAGCCTCTGTCATGTTAATCTTCACAGTGTGCCAGTGAGGTACCCTCAATAATGATGCTTAGAGATTAAACTGTAAAGAAGGCTTTATTAGGCTAATAACTATGCTACAGATTTGGACGAGAGCTGACTGCTATACAGACCATGAGGCAGGCCTTTATGTATGGCTTCCAGATGGGCGGAGCCAGAGGCGGAGTCCCCAGGGTTCCAAGCCTGGTCTTAAAGGGGACATCACCTTACATGATGATAAGGCAGTAACCGTTCATCACATTCACCCCCTGTTTAAAAAGGAGTCCGGCGGGGGTGAAGTGCCATCATAGGTCCATCCGTCTCGGCGGCCGGATCGTCCTCCTCGATCTCCTCAGTTCGGGCGGTGGTGCGGCGGGCACGGACGTCCCGGTTGAGGGCACATCCGGGAGCACAGCGGTCGGAGCTTCGGTCCGGGTCGGGGCAGAGGAACTAGGCAGGGCCGGGGGTAGCGGAGCCGGTGCCGGCGGGGTGTGTAAAGGGGGGGGCGCACGGTAGGAGCTCACCAACGGGTGGTAGGGCCGGAAGGGGGTGTGTTGTAGGGGGCGACGGGTCCTGCAGGGGAGCGGCGCGGGAAGGGGCGTCTGTGGTGGAGGATCCAGCGGGCGCCAGATCCCGGAGGGAAACCGTATCTTGCCTGCCGTCGGAGTACTCCACGTAGGCATAACTGGGGTTGGCGTGGAGCAGTCGGACCTTTTCAACTAGGGGGTCCGTTTTATGGCTCCTCGCGTGCCTCCGGAGAAGAACAGGTCCCGGAGCCGTCAGCCAAGGTGGAAGCGAGACCCCGGAGGTAGACTTCCTGGGGAAGAGAAACAATCGCTCATGAGGGGTCTCATTTGTGGCCGTGCAGAGGAGCGACCTAATGGAGTGTAGGGCATCAGGTAGGACCTCCTGCCAGCGGGTGGTTGGGAGATTTCTCGACCGCAGGGCCAGAAGGACAGCCTTATACACGGTCGCGTTCTCCCTCTCCACCTGCCCGTTTCCCCGTGGGTTATAGCTGGTCGTTCTGCTCGAGGCGATGCCTTTGCTGAGCAGATACTGACGCAGTTCATCGCTCATGAACGATGTACCCCGGTCGCTGTGGATATAAGCAGGGAAACCGAACAGGGTGAAGATGCTGTGCAGTGCCTTAATCACCGTGGCTGAGGTCATGTCGGTGCAGGGAATGGCGAATGGGAAACGGGCAAACTCATCGATCACGGTGAGGAAATAGGCATAACGGTTGGTGGACGGGAGGGGCCCCTTGAAGTCCATGTTCAGTCGCTCAAAGGGGCCCGAGGCCTTCACGAGCCAAACCTTGTCTGGCTTATAGAAGTGCGGTTTGCACTCCGCACATACCTGGCAGGCCCTGACCATGGCCTTGACCTCCTTGGTTGAGTAAGGTAGGTTGCGGGACTTGATGAAATGGACGAGCTGGGTAACCCCCGGGTGGCAGAGGTCATTGTGGATGGTTTGCAGGCGGTCCTCCTGCGCATTGGCGCATGTGCCGCGGGACAGGGCATCTGGGGGCTCGTTGAGCTCCCCTGGACGATACTTGATATCGTACGAGTAGGTGGAGAGTTCGATCCTCCACCTCAAAATGTTATCGTTTTTTATTTTGCCCCGTTGCGTGTTATCGAACATATAGGCGACCGACCGTTGGTCGGTGACGAGGGTAAACCTCCTACCGGCGAGGTAGTGTCTCCAGCACCGCACAGCCTCCACAATGGCTTGTGCCTCCTTTTCGACTGCAGAGTGTCGAATCTCGGAGGCGGTGAGGGTTCGGGAGAAGAACGCTACTGGTCTGCCTCCTTGATTGAGGGTAGCAGCCAGGGCGATGTCTGATGCATCGCTCTCTACCTGGAAAGGGATGGTTTCGTCCACCGCGTGCATGTCGGCCTTGATGATGTCGGCCTTGATGCGGTTGAAGGCCAATTGAGCCTCAGCCGAGAGGGGAAAAGTGGTGGTCTTTAGGAGTGGGCGGGCTTTGTCCGCATACTTGGGGACCCACTGGGCGTAATAGGAGAAAAGCCCCAAGCACCGTTTGAGGGCCTTGAGGCTGCGGGGGAGAGGGAGTTCCTTAAGGGGGCGCATGCGGTCGGGGTCGGGACCTAGGACCCCGTCTTCCACGACATAGCCGAGGATGGCCATCCGGGTGGTGTGGAAAACGCATTTGCCCTCGTTATAGGTCAGGTTAAGGGCTCGGGCGGTCTGGAGGAACTTTTTGAGGTTAGCGTCATGGTCCTGCTGATCATGGCCGCAGATGGTGACATTGTGCAAGTACGAGTATGTAGCCCGCAAACCGTACTGGTCCACCATTTGGTCCGTCACCCTTTGAAAGACGGAGACCCCATTTGTGACCAAAGGGGACCCTGAGGAAGTGGAAGAGCCGGCCGGCTGCTTCGAAGGCAGTGTAGGGGCGGTCTTTTGGTCGGATGGGGAGCTGGTGGGAGGCAGATTTGAGGTCGACCGTGGAAAAGACTCGGTATTGGGCGATCCGATTTACCATTTCCGCGATGCGAGGAAGGGGGCATGCATCAAGCTGCGTGAATCGGTTTATGGTCTGGCTATAATCCACGACCATCCGTTTCTTCTCCCCGGACCGGACTACCACCACTTGCGCTCTCCAAGGGCTGTTGCTAGCCTCGATGACCCCCTCTCCCAGTAAACGCTGGACCTCTGACTTGATAAAAGCCATATCTTGGGCACTGTAGCGCCGGCTCCTGGTGGCGACGGGCTTAAAGTCGGGAGTGAGGTTAGCGAATAGCGAGGGGGGTGCGATTTTCAGTGTCGCAAGGCAGCACACCGTGAGGGGGGGCAAGGGTCCGCCGAACTTCAGTGTCAGGCTTCGGTGGCTGCACTGGAAATCCAGTCCGAGCAGCAGGGGGGCACAGAGGTGAGGGAGGATATAAAATTTGAAACGGGTGTATTTGGCACCCTGGATCGAGAGATCCGCAATACAGTACCCCGTGATTTGTACGGAGTGGGACCCAGATGCGAGGGCTATGGATTGGGATGTGGGATGGGTGCGTAGGGAGCAGCGCCTTACCGTTTCAGGGTGGATAAAGCTCTCCGTGCTCCCGGAGTCGAAGAGGCATGCAGTGTCGTGCCCGTTGACCTGGACCTGCATCATGGAGTTCTGCAGGTGTTTTGGCCGAGTTTGATCGAGGGTGATCGCACTCAGTCGCGGGTAGTCGGAGTCGTAAAATGGCCGCTGCCGTTGGTCGCACGTGTCGGGTCGGGAAGATGGCCGCCGACCAGATGGCCGCTCCCATTATTCGCACGAGGCTGATGACGCGTCAGAAGAGGACGTGTCGGGTCGGTGCGCAGCAGCATTGCGAGGCCTGCGGGCCTGAGAGCCTGATTTTTGGGCCGGCTGTTCTTTGTTTTTCTGGCCCCTGGGTCTGGCCAGGCAGACCCTCGCAAAGTGCCCTTTTTTCCCGCAGTCGCTGCAGATCGCGGAGCGGGCTGGGCAGCGTGGGCGTGGGTGCTGGCCCTGCCCGCAGAAGTAGCAAGGTGTGCCCCCATGGTGAGCGGGTCGCCGCGTGGCACAGGCCTGTAATACGGGCGAGTCTGAGGAAGTCCGGGGGGGCTGGCAGAGTCCGCGGGGTACGTACCCAAGTTATGTCGGGTCACCTCCAGCGAGGAGGCGAGCGTTAGCGTCTCCTGGAGGTCTTTTGCCCTGTTTTCGAGCAGTCGCTGCCGGATGTAGGTCGAGCGGATGCCGGACACGAAAGAATCGCTGATGTGCAGGTTCATATGGACTTCCCCTGTCACATCCTGATGGTCACAGTCCCTGGCCAGCGCGGTGAGCTTCTCAACAAACTCGTCGAGCGATTCCCCCAAGCGCTGCCGGCAGGTAGAGAGCAGATGCCGGGCGTGCACCTCATTGACGGGTTTGACAAACCGCTTGCGGAGCAACTCAATCGCTTCCTCATAAATCGTCGCCTTTTCGAGCGTGGCGGAGATTCTGTGACTCACCCGGGCGTGGAGTAGACGCAGCTTGCGTGGCCCCAGGATGGGAGTCCCTGCGGAGTCCAGGTAGGCCTCGAAGCACCGCAGCCAGTATTTAAAAATTTCCTTTGCCTCCGGCGTTCGTGCTTCCAGATTGAGCTTCTCTGGTTTTAGGCCTGCGTCCATCCTGAATCTAGTTTAGCCTAATAAATTGAGGTACCCTCAATAATGATGCTTAGAGATTAAACTGTAAAGAAGGCTTTATTAGGCTAATAACTATGCTACAGATTTGGACGAGAGCTGACTGCTATACAGACCATGAGGCAGGCCTTTATGTATGGCTCCCAGATGGGCAGAGCCAGAGGCGGAATCCCCAGGGTTCCAAGCCTGGTCTTAAAGGGGACATCACCTTACATGATGATAAGGCAGTAACCGTTCATCACAGCCAGCCTGCATCCCCCTGTTGCCCTTCACTCCCCCCCCCCCCCCCCCCCCCTCCCGAGGAGAATTGGTGGAAATGAGCGGAAGGGAGGAAAGGAGGAGAATGGTGCAAAGGAGGGGAATGTTGGTAAAGATGGGAATGGTGGTAAGGATGGGAATGGGGGATGGAGGGGAAAAGGGGGAAGGAAGGGAATGGTGGAAAGAAGGGGAATGGTGGAAAGGATGGGAATGGGGGGAAGGAGGGAAATGGGGGCAGGAGGGGAATGGGGGAAGGAGGGGAATGGGGGCAGGAGGGGAATGGGGGAAGGAGGGGAATGGGGGAAGGAGGGGAATGGGGGAAGGAGGCAATGGAGGGAAGGAGGGGAATGGGGGAAGGAGGGAAATTGGGGAAGGAGGCAATGGAGGGAAGGAGGGGAATGGGGGAAGGAGGATATTGGGGGTGGAGGGGAATGGAGCAGTGGAGGAGTTGAGCTAATGGACAAAGCCTCAACCTAGGGGAAGCTGGCGAGGATGAGGGCCTCCCTGGTCCTCCGGGTATTCCGGACACTTGCCACCTGTCCTCTACTCTCCGGCTCCTCCTGCGGCTCCTCCATGGACTCGTTCACCATCCCCTCCTGGCCCGGTTCCTCCCCTTCTTCTCCAGCATGTCGCCTTGCTGCTGTGTCAGGTTGTGGAGGGAACAGCAGATCTCCACAAAGCGGGAGCCCCTCTGCGGGGTGGGGGGTGGGGTACTGCAGTGCACTACCAGAGCAGTCCAGACATCAGAACCCCCGTTTTAAGCACCCACTGCTCAGTGGCAACATGGGGGTATTAGAACATATCTTTTTTATATTTGGAGTCCAGTGGTAGTTTTTAGAACTCCTTTATTGAGGTAAGCAGTTGTTACATCTTCAGAGAAACAAGCCTACAGACGCTGATGTACAAGCTTATTTATATGAGCACATACATATTTGACTACATTTGGGTGTATGATGCACACATAGTTGATTAGCTTATTTTTAAAATTTAGAGTACCCTATTCATTTTTCCAATTAAGGGGCAATTTAGCATGTTCAATCCACCTAGCTTGCACATCTTTGGGTTGTGGGGGCAAAACCCACGCAAACATGGGGAGAATGTACAAACTCTACACGGACAGTGACCCAGAGCTGAGATCGAACCTGGGACCTCGGCGCCGTGAGATTGCAGTGCTACCACTGCGCCACCGTGCCGCCCTAATTAGCTTAGTTTTAATAGTTGATTAGCTTACTTCACTCTCTACAGGTCCCTCTTATCCTCCAAGAGTTAACCCGTCATCCTGGGGTGGTCCTCAAAGATGTCGGGGATCACCGAAGGTCCCAGGATGTAGCTGTCATTCACGCTCCCTGGGATGCGTGCACACATGTGGTGGTCTCACATGAGTTGAACATTCAGGGTGTGGAACCCCTTCCTGTTAATAAAGCGCACTCCCAGTGCGTGCAAGGTGAAATTCATGCCATCGATTATCCCCTGGTGGAGAATCTTGGTGGCTTGGTCCAGCTCAGGCATCTTGGTGGGCTTGGTCCAGCTCAAAGTTGATATAGTCAGTTGTGGGCATACAGGGCATTCATGACCGCATGGATGCACTTGTGGGCCGTAGCTCGTGAAATGCCGCTCAAGTCCCCACTAGAGCCTTGGAATGAACTGGTGTCATAGACGTTCAGGACTGCGGTGATCTTCACGGCCTCTGGGAGCAGGTGTCCTCCATCTGGAACTCTTCAGCCCCCCTGACCAACCCCAAACCCCTGAGGGGTCACCACCCCCGAGCACTGGGGCGGCAGCTCCAGTGTCCTTGAGCTGCATGCCAGAAACTGGAAATGGTTACTTACCTCCTCAGCTCCCCTCAGCAGCCATTGGGCCAGCTTCGTGTTTTTAAAAAGGAGTACGAAACGACGCCCGTATGATTTCTCATTAGGGGGCCAGTTCATTCCCGGGAGGCCGTTACATTCGACTTCAATCTCGCGAATGAGATGGAAATTGGTGCAAATTGGGGTCAATGATGTGCTTGCCATATTTGGGTGTGATTAGGAATTCGCCATCGGGAGTGGACCAGATCTCGATTTTGGCCTTTCCCACTATTTAACCATCATTCCCAGATCCACGCCGGGTGCAATGCGGTGGTTAAGCTGTGCCTGACAAATCTAATGGAGTCCAAAACTATCATTGTAACCCTGTGTTTGGCTCTGACTAGTTGCTAATTAACAGACTGTTCAACGTTTTAGTTTCCTGCAAACTAGTGTTTTATGAATGTTTGTGAACACTTGATGTTCATTCTCTCTCATGATGTTGCAAATAATAAAAACTTTGAATATTAATCCCTTACTAAGAATCACAGCTTGATCACTTTCTAAAACTGGTGCTGTTGTTCAGAAGCAAACCTACATTGGCAGTCCCACTCTAAAGTTTACATGTAAACCATTTTGCTTAATATGAGTATCTGCTTTTGTAAATTACAGATGCTTGACAAGAGCTGCATTGATGACATTTAGCAAACAGCGTTAAAATTGTACATCAGCAAGACTCTTGGTTGCTGCAAACAAATTCAATTTGCAGCTTGTGTATGAGAAACAGAAGTCGTTTCCTTCAGCTGTCATCATTGGGATTGCAGGGTTTGAAGCCAATGTGTTCTTTGTTATAGAAGCTGTTTGTTGTCAGACTGACGGGAAGAGCTTGGCTCTTGTAGTTTCAACCTTATTGCAATGATTTGTCAACAGCTCAGCAGTCCTCCACATAGAGGAGATTGAAAGGATACTACTTGACATTCGGGTGCCAATTGTATCTGGGCTTTTCATTAAACTAGCATTTCAAGAATATAACTTATTTTTCAATGATGCATAGATCCCTGACTAAAATACCAATCAGTCTGGCTCTAAATTAAAATGAGTCATGTGTAATCCCAGATGAAAGCTAAATCTATTTAAGATCTCCTTTAGCCTAAACACCCTTTGCAGTTGACATTGTGGTAGACAAGAAACATTGGGATTGAGGCCAACTTTGGCACCAAAATGAACTCAACTGTCTTTTTTGAAGTAATCAAATTGGTCTCAATGTATGTCTGAGGGTGGTCTGCCTTTTTATTGCAATGACTGGAACGAGAGCTTATTGATGTCTAAGTGGTACATGCAGTTGGTTACTATTTCTGACAGAAAGCTTCTATCATCACTATGGATCTTAGGGAAGAGGTGAAAAACAAATTAACATTGAGTTACTAAGTATCCTGACCTTGGCCATAACCACACTCTAGTTACAAGATCAAATGGAAGTTACTCTTCCTCCACCCTTTGCACGTTTTATTGCCAAGATCACTGGTATTCATGAAATTATGGGAAGATGAAAAAATTGGTGGTTCAAATTTAATATGTTCTGAAAGTAAAACTCGTTAAGGGCTTCTCGTGGTAATTTGTTTGCCAAATATTTTATATGCTAAACAGGTGGCCATTGTGGGGCCTTAAACTTGGGTTTTGCCCAAGTTTAAAGCAAGATATCATCTAGGTAAAGGATCTGAAGCCTGTGCCAGATGTTTGTTAAAAAGCTGATTGCCGCTTAAAATGACTGCAAGCACTCATTAAAGTTGCGGCACGGCATTTTTGGTGGCTGGTACTTCAACTAACGCCCTCTCCTAACAGCGACTGGCTGTTTGGGAGTAAACACAGGGTTGTTGTCAATTTGAAATGCTACTTAAGGGGATACTCACCACTTAAAGCGATACTCACCATTTCATGGTCATTACTGCTGCAGCTGTGAAGAGGACTTCTGAAACACATGGGGAGACTTTCAAGGGCATTTTGCCAAGACTTCCCCAATACATGAGCAAAATCTATTCCAGAAATTCTCTGAGAACTTTGCCTGGAAGAGTAAGTGGAAAAACTGGGATAAGGCAAAATTTGTGCTGCTTGCCAATTTAAATGATTATCATGCGCAGCCCCGAATTCTATGCACTGCATAATGGCTGCACACCTCAGTGCGGGGTGGGGGGTAATTTCATATGGGGAAATTTAACCATTTAAAGCTGGTTTGCTGGAAAAGGCGCATTCTGATTACTGCAGATTCTGGAACTATTTGTGAAAGACTCTTTGAGCAATAACAAGGGTGAAAATGGTGCAACAGGGAAAACGGTCTGCTCCAAGATTCGCAGAAGGCCTTGGTGCAAGAGATGGACAGAGAGAGATAGATCACCTTCCCTTGGGAACCAGGAAGCCCTCCAGACAGATATTGAGAAAACATTAAGAGCAGATAACTGCTGTGATCAATGCAGGTACTCTCGCACCAGGAACCTCAACACAGTCCTGAAAGAAGATTTTTGTTTTTATTAAATTTAGTGTACCCAATTCATTTTATTTTTCCAATTAAGGGGCAATTTAGTGTGGCCAATCCATCTAGCCTGCACATTTTTGGGTTGTGGGGGCGAAACACACGCAAACACGGGGAGAATGTGCAAACTCCGCATGGACAGTGACCCAGAGCCGGGATCGAACCTGGGACCTCGGTGTCGTGAGGCTGCGGGGCTAACCCACTGCGCCACCGTGCTGCCCTGGAAGCAGTTTTAATGTCTCACTCAAGTGGCCAAGATCAGAGAGAGCATCTCCAAATGTTATATGAACCATGTACCTCATGCACTGTTCCATTCACCACAACCGTTCACCTCTTCCTTCGCTGCTCTACCAACAGTCCCTATCAAGCATGACTCATACCTCGCTTTCATCATTTCATCTCACCGTTACACTTTTTAAAATTCATTCATGGGGATCTGGGCATCACTGGCACAGACACCATCATTGCCCATCTCTAATTGCCCTTGAAGAGATGGTGGTGAGCTGCCTTTTTGAAATCCCTGTGGTGCAGGTACACCCAGAGTGCTGTTGGGAAGGGATATCCAGGGTTGACAACAGTGGTACCAGGAGATCCCACCGCCGGCCACTGGTGAGCTACCCACTGCTGCTGCGGAACACAGCACGGAGGGGCAGGACAATCCCACCCAGTTGCTGAATGAAGAGATCACGATCAGATTGGGCAGGAGGGAGATAGTGAGGTCTCTGCCTCCCTTTTTCATTCTCATCCTTCTCCTCTTCCTCCATCCAGGATATCCCTGGTGGCAAGGGCTGTGCCCTCATGGTGTCATGGTTATTCAAGATACAACAGACCAGGGTGAATCTGGGGAAACAGTCCAATGAGTACTGCACAGCAGCCCAAGCAAGAGAAACATTATTTCAGCACTCCAATAGTCTGCTCTTTGATGTTTTGTGTGCAGCATGGCACCCACTGCAGAGAGGTTGGCTATATATGGGTTGCTTTGCAGAGTCATGAACCAGATGTTAAATGGATAATCATTGTCACTCAGCAACCAGCCGTTGGTTTGATATGATTGCTCAAACACTGATGGTACAGTCGACTGTTAGAGAATCAGAACTGCTGCCAGAATAGTAGCCATTCCACTACATGAAAGGTTTGGAACCCTTTGTGTATTTGGTACATCTCAGTATTTAGATGTGGTACCTGCACAGCCACATGTGTGCAGTCAATGGCACCCTACACCGTGGGGAAGCCCAATATTTTGGCAAAGTCAGACGCTTGTTCTGCCAGCTTCTCTCTAGTCAGAGAGAAGGTAATGAACTCCTCTCTACTGGTATAAATAAAGGAGTCATCTTCCTTATGCAACAATGAATGAAAATCTGTGAGATTTTGGAATACCTTGATTACCGTGAACCCTGGTTCAGTCGCTACTATTCTTTCTGTCAGAAATTTGAACAAGTTGGGATTATTTTTCTGATAGAGGTCTTCAAAATTAGGAATGGGCTGGACAGAGTAGATATGGAAAGAATGTTTCCACTAGTGGGGGGATCCAAATCTAGAGGCCAGAAGTACAGGATAGTTACCAATAAATCCAATAGGGAAATAAGGATAAATTTTCTTACGCAGCAACTGGTTAGAATGTGGAATTTGCTACCACAGAATGTGGTTAAGGTAAATAGCTCAGATACTTTCAAAAGGAACTTATGTGAGAGAACAGGGAATAAAAAACTGTAGTGGAAGGTTGAGATGAGGTCGATGGAATTGAAGAATGTGGAGTTCTAAATACCAGCACAGACTGGTTGGGCTGAATGGCCTATTTCAATGCTTTTATCTTACACGTGATTCTATTGACACAGGTGTTGACTACTCCAATCTGGAAGGATTTCTCACAGAGAAGTTCAGGGTCAGTCAACTTCACAATCACTGGCAATTACATACTTGCCCTGCTCTGAGGCTGCAGGTCTGCCTGCAACAGGCAGCAGATTTCTGTGAACCCTTCTTCATTGTTAGACGTTTTAGTTGCTGTGAAATGAAGAGTCTAAAGTTCTTGTTCCTTGTCACCAAAACACCATTTATTTCACTTCCACAGCCTCTGCACAAAACTCTTAACAACACACCACCTGACAGAGGCCACCTGAAGCCCTTTTACATATCAGTGTCAATTAATGGATACTTAACATAAATGAGACAACTAATTGCAATGTCACTTAACCCATTACTTAACATTCATAAGATAAATTTGACAAACACACGCACTGCTCCTGGCTTCAGTGGAGGTGAGAAAAATGAGGACACGAGGTGGATAAGGCCACCAGCTGATCAAGTCCTACCATCACCTCATCTTCATTTTGTCATTTGCCCTCTCCTATTCTGCTTCTACTCCATCTCCCTTCCCTGCTACAGACCAAGAGGGATGGTAAGAACAGCATCCTTGCCCAGTGACCTTGAAGTCAACAAAGTCAGTGGGCATGATTCTCTGGAAAAATTTCCAAGTGCTGTAGCGAGCGGGAATTGCCGTGAGTTTCCCGGCGCTCGGCCAGCAACGCTATTCAACGTTAATTGATCCACTTTAATTGGTCCACTTAACAATGCCTCACGGGTTTCCTGCCTTGAATGCTGGCTCGCCAACCGATCCATCGGGACCGCACTCGCCAGCCCACCGCTAAAAATGTCGAGCAGCACTTAAGCTGCACTTGCTCAGCCAAACCCATCCAGCTCGCAACAATGGCGCCGAGGAGACCGACCTCAAGATACGGGGACGCTGACCTGGTGAGGCTCCTGGAAGCGATGGAGGCCAGGAAGGATATCCTGTGTACCGGAGTGTGAGCTAGTGCTGCCTGGGACGAAGAGGCGGCAGCAGGCTTCTCGGGCAGTGTGACCAGGAGGACTGGCCTCCAGTGTCAGAAGAAGGTTAACGACCTACATTGGGCAGCCAGAGTGAGTAGACACCAACCCCCTGACTCCCCAACCCCCCAAGGGAACATCCTCCCAGGCGACCCCCAACTCTCCCTCCATCCCCTTCAGCACTCCCTCCACCCACCCCTTCAACACTCCCTACACGCCCCCCCCCCCAACTGTGAATTACGCGTGTGGCTAATGTTGCCCTCTCTGTGTCCCCTCAGGAAAAGCTCTCCCATAATTGGCGGGAGAGGGCCCAGACTGGCGGTGGGGTGACGGATTGAGAATTCTCACCTCCTTTGAGGAGTGGGCCCTGGAGGTGACTGGTGTGGCCGAGGAAAGGGAAGGTGAGTGAAGGTGTCTAAGGCGTTGCAGTTAGTGACGGCCATGGCTGAGGGTCTCAGCAGTATGTCTACCTCACTGAAGGATATCACCCAGTGCCAGGCCAATCTTGATGGGATTCTGCAGGACATGTCCACTATTAGATGGGAATGGCCGAGGTGCTACGGAGCTTGTCTCAGTCACAGGTGGGAATGGCTGAGGCACTGCAGAGCATGGCCCGGTCACTGGAGGATGTGTCCCAGTCACTGTGAAACACCGCCGAGGGCGTCGACACAATGGTACGGGTTATGGGGAACCACCCGGGTTGGCAGAGCCAGATGATCCTGGGACAGCCGGCGCCCAAACCAGCTCCCCTCCATTCTAAGATGAACCCCACGGCCCTATGGGCACTGACCAGGAGGTGAGGGTGCTGAGTACCAGCAGGGACCCGTCCCAAGGGGCGGCGACGGTGGCCACCAGCACTCCTGAGTTCCATCCCTCTGATGAGGCCCCGACTCCGGGTCAGCACACGGGACAGGGAGGCATGGCTGTGCATGTGCCATCAACAAGTGAGCCGGGGCCCTCTGACCCTGGAGCCCACAGAGGACGCCTGCCAGGGGCATCGAACGCCACTGGACGAGGTAAGCAGCTGGCTGCCTCCACCTCTGATGTGCATCCTGGGAAAACACCAAGACTTACTGATCGAGCTCGGAGGACCAGGAATATTGAGCGTCACTGAGGGCACTGGAGTGGGGGGAAGGGTTTAAGTAGGGGGCTGCGGGGGGGTGAGGATAGGGGACAGGGGGTGGGGCAGTGGCACCAACAAAATGGGGCACTGTACAGCACATTAAACAACTTTTTACACAACCATTATGATGCCTCTGTCACTTTCTTCCGCAATACGGGCTGACCCCTGGACCCCTGTCTCCCCAGGCAACCCCCACTCCCCGTGGCACCCACCCACCCTCCAGCCGTGGACATGTCCCCAGAGCTGTGTCCCAGCCCCGGGTTGTTCGTGCGTGATGTTGACTCCCACACAGTGTCCAGGCATCAAGGTGCGATTGGAATGCTAGGCAATGACTCCCACAAGCTACATGGTCTGCCCATCCACGGGAATCTACTTGGCATGTATCAAGTGCTCACCTAACCATGATTGCCAATTCCCTATTAGCGATTTCCTTCAGGCACGCAGCCAGAGGCCTCAGCAGCTGGTAGAGGTTATCAGTGATTGGTGGGGCAGACGGGCAAGGGCAGGAGTTGCCCCTGGAATGGGATTGGGATCCAAGGGTTGGTATGGTGGTCCTGCGAGTAATTGTCCCCCCTCTGCCCCCCCCCCCACCCTCCCATGGCAGCCCACCCCTGCGGATGGTCCCCCACCTCCCGCTGAGCACTGGGGTGGCAAGCCCAGTGCCCCCGGTCACTTTGCCTGTGAGCAAAGATGGTTACTCCCCTCCTCGGCGCCCCACAGAAGTCCTGCCGTTAGGTTCATGTTCTTCAAAAGGAGTACTAATTGGTGCCAGCATGAGCACTTGCTGGGGAGGCTGGTGAATGACAGGAGGCTGTTGGATGATGGGTAGCTCTCGTTAATTGTATGGAAATGGGGCTTATGTGGTGATAATTGGTTTCTCACCACGCTCCGGCGAGATTCTGAATTTGCCTACAGGAGCAGGCCGGTTGCATCGCAAACTCTTTGGCGCCTGGTGAGGTTCCCGTTTTTGGCCTCTCTCGCTATTCACCGACCTCGTTACGCTTGGGCGCGACTGTAACGAGGCCGGAAGATCGCGCCCTATGTCATATGCAGCATTAGTCCCTGTTGAAACATCAGGCACTTCCACAAACTCAGACAAAGTCAGTAGAAGTTAATCACATAATCAACGAAAGAGTGGGTAATGATCCTTTTAAACAACACTGGCGAGGGGTCTTTATTGTTACTGAACGCATGTCCAGCCATGTATGTTTAAGAGGGGGCTCGAGTCCGATCACCTTTAGATGCTGACTGATATTACTGCCTGCTCAGCATACTTCCCAAACATATTCCTAATTCCTGACCTCCCCAAAATGTTGTCCAGTGCACACCACACAAGGGGCGTCATTCTCCGACCCCCCGCCGGGTCGGAGAATGGCCGTTGGCCGCCGTGAATCCCGCCCCCGCCCCCGCCGAAGTCTCCGCTCCCGGAGATTGGGCGGGGGCGGGAATCCAGCCGCGCCGGTTGGCGGGACCCCCCGCTGGATTCTCCGGCCCGGATGGGCCGAAGTCCCGCCCAGGAATTGCCTGTCCCGCCGACGTAAATCAAACCTGGTATTTACCGGCGGGACCAGGCAGCGTGGGCGGGCTCCGGGGTCCTGGGGGGGGCGCGGGGCGATCTGACCCCGGGGGGTGCCCCCACGGTGGCCTGGCCCGCGATCGGGGCCCACCGATCCGCGGGCGGGCCTGTGCCGTGGGGGCACTCTTTCCCTTCCGCCTCCGCTACGGCCTCCACCATGGCGGAGGCGGAAGAGACTCTCCCCACTGCGCATGCGCGGGAAACATTCGGCGGCCGCTGACGCTCCCGCGCATGCGCGGGGAAACTGACAGCGGCCGCTGACGCTCCCGCGCATGCGCCGCATTTCCGCGCCAGCTGGCGGGGCAACAAACGCCATTTCCGCCAGCTGGCGGGGCGGAAATCCCTCCGGCGTCGGCCTAGCCCCTCAATGTTGGGGCTAGGCCGCCAAAGATGCGGAGACTTCCGCACCTTTTTGCCGGCGCGATGCCCGTCTGATTTGCGCCGGCTTTGGCGCCAGTCGGCGGGCATCCCGCCGTTGGGGGAGAATTTCGCCCAAGAAGTGTCCCAGGCAGAGAAATCCACACCTCCAGTGGAAATAGGTGTGGAAGTGCTCACTGCTCCACATAAATTGAGTGTGAAACCTACAGGTGCCTGGTTTACGCCTCCAGGAAAGTACAAATTATGGTTACCATTTAATTAGGTCCAAAGTTGTCTGCTAAATCCAGACCTTCAGACAAGCAAGTACTGCTTTAGTGCTGTGTCCATTGAGAATAGAATAATCTTTACTGCTGCAAGTAGGCTTACATTAACACTGCAATGAAGTTACTGTGAAAAGCCCCTAGTTGCCACACTCTGGCGCCTGTTTGGGTACACAGAGGGAGAATTCAGAATGTCCAATTCATCTAACAGCACGTCTTTCAGGACTTGTGGGAGGAAATCGGGAACCCGGAGGAAACCCACGCAGACACAGGGAGAACATACAGGGTGGGATTCTCTGACCAGCCCCCCCCCCGCCGGATCGGAGAATAGCCAGGGGGGGGCTGGCAAATTCTCCGGCGCTAGTTTATCAGCGGGTGGGGAATCGCGCCGCACCAGTTGGGGCCATTGGCAGCCCCCCCCCCCCTGGCGATTCTCCGCTCAGCGATGGGCCGAGCGGCCGACCATTTTCGGCCTGTCCCGCCGGCATGGATTAGACCAGGTCCATACCAGCGGGACCTGGCTCTGAGTCTGAGGGCGGCCTGCAGAGTCATCAGGGTGGGGGGGTGGGGGGGGGGGATCCGGCCCCGGGGGGGCCCCCCACAGTGGCCTGGCCTGCGATCGGGGCCCACCGATCTGTGGGCGGGCCTATGCCGTGGGGGGCACTCTTTCCCTCCGCGCCGGCCTGTGTAAAGCTCCACCATGGCCAGTGTGGAGAAGAAACCCCTGCGCATGCACAGGAAACACACCAGCTGTTCTGCGCATGCGCGAGAACTTGGCGCTCCTGCGCATGTGCCAACTCGTGCCGGCCGGTGTAGGCCTTTCGCCGCCGATTGGCGCAGCGTCAACCACTCCAGCACTGGCCTAGCCCCCAAAGGTGCGGAGGATTCCCCACCTTCCGGGCAGCCCGACGCCGGAGTGGTTCATGCCACTCCTTGGCACCGGTACAGCCTGCCCCGCCGGGTACCGGAAAATCCCGGCCACAGATTCCGTGCAGACAATCACTGAAACTGAAATCAAACTTGGGAACCTGCCGTTGTGAAGCAACAATGCTAACCACTGTGCTACCGTGCCGCCCACAGTTAGCTCCTGTTTTCATTCTTTGATTAAATATAACTCCCAGATTGAAGTGATGTAAGCAATATGCAGATTTTCTCTTGCCTATGGTCGTGGCATTCTGACCAGCTCTCAATACATTGCTGAATGGCTGCACACTCAGGAGGAGTTCCAACTTCATGCGAGGCTAGCATCCATTAAAGCTACTCAACCTCTGACAGTCAGCCTGCACCTCCGAAAGGAGCGTTGCTTTCTGATCCTAGCAACTCATTCAACAGACTGGGAAAGATATTAGGAATAGGACGAAATCGATACAGTCGTGTAGCAGGCCAGGGAGAGTGCTCTTAGGCTGACCAATGGGCTGGTCAATGGGGTTTCCCATTGTGGGGCAGCCCCATGCCGTCGGGAAACCTCGAGGCTGCTGGCAAAATGGAGCATCCCGCCAGCGGAGAATCCAGCCCGGTGTTGGAGGTAGTTCAGAGGAGGTTCACGAGATTGATACCTGAAATGAGTGGGTTAGAACAAAGAACAAAGAAATGTACAGCACAGGAACAGGCCCTTCGGCCCTCCAAGCCCGTGCCAACCATGCTGCCTGACTAAACTACAATCTTCTACACTTCCTGGGTCCGTATCCCTCTATTCACATCCTATTCATGTATTTGTCAAGATGCCCGTTAAATGTCACTATCGTCCCTGCTTCCACCACCTCCTCCGGTAGCGAGTTCCAGGCACCCACTACCCTCTGTGTAAAAAACTTGCCTCGTACATCTACTCTAAACCTTGCCCCTCGCACCTTAACCCTATGCCCCCTAGTAATTGACCCCTCTACCCTGGGGAAAAGCCTCTGACTATCCACTCTGTCTATGCCCCTCATAATTTTGTAGACCTCTATCAGGTCACCCCTCAACCTCCGTCGTTCCAGTGAGAACAAACAGAGTTTATTCAACCGCTCCTCAGAGCTAATGCCCTCCATACCAGGCAACATTCTGGTAAATCTCTTCTGCACCCTCGCTAAAGCCTCCACATCCTTCTGGTAGTGTGGCGACCAGAACTGAACACTATACTCCAAGTGTGGCCTAACTAAGGTTCTATACAGCTGCAACATGACTTGCCAATTCTTATACTCAAGCCCCCGGCCAATGAAGGCAAGCATGCCATATGCCTTCTTGACTACCTTCTCCACCTGTGTTGCCCTTTCAGTTACCTGTGGACCTGTACACCTAGATCTCTCTGACTTTCAATACTCTTGAGGGTTCTACCATTCACTGTATATTCCCTACCTGCGTTAGTCCTTCCAAAATGCATTACCTCACATTTGTCCGGATTAAACTCCATCTGCCATCTCTCCGCCCAAGTCTCCAAACAATCTAAATCCTGCTGTATCCTCTGACAGTCCTCATCGCTATCCACAATTACACCAACCTTTGTGTTGTCTGCAAACTTACTAATCAGACCAGTTACATTTTCCTCCAAATCATTTATATATACTACAAACAGCAAAGGTCCTGTCACGTCATTCAAACACACACATCATGGTAGACAGACCAACAGACAAATCAGCACACATAACACGACAGCCAATCACAGACAAGGACAGAGACAGTATAATAGAAGAAACACGACACCTGGTGGCCAGTAGATCTGGAGACCAGGACAAGGAGAGGACCTGATTAACAACACACTCAGAGAGTCACCACGTGCTGAGTACCAGGACAGATCTGTAAATAACAAGTTGAAATAAAACAAGCGTTGTACCAAATACAACCGTGTTGGTTCATCTGTACCTCAGAACACCCAACACCACAGGTCCCAGCACTGATCCCTGCGGAACACCACTGGTCACAGCCCTCCAATTAGAAAAGCATCCTTCCATTGCTACTCTCTGCCTTCTATGACCTAGCCAGTTCTGTATCCACCTTGCCAGCTCACCCCTGATCCCGTGTGACTTCACCTTTTGTACTAGTCTACCATGATGGCCCTTGTCAAAGGCCTTACTGAAGTCCATATAGACAACATCCACTGCCCTACCTGCATCAATCATCTTTGTGACCTCCTCGAAAAACTCTATCACGTTAGTGAGACACGACTTCCCCTTCACAAAGCCATGCTGCCTCTCACTAATACGTCCATTTGATCCAAATGGGAGTAGATCCTGTCTCGAAGAATTCTCTCCAGTAATTTCCCTACTACTGAAGTAAGGCTCACCAGCCTGCAGTTCCCTGGATTATCCTTGCTACCCTTCTTAAACAGAGGAACAACATTGGTTATTCTCCAGTCCTCCGGGACATCACCTGAAGACAGTGAGGATCCAAAGATTTCTGTCAAGGTCTCAGCAATTTCCTCTCCAGCCTCCTTCAGTATTCTGGGGTAGATCCCATCAGGCCCTGGGAACTTATCGACCTTAATATTTTTTGAGACGCCCAACACCTCGTCTTTTTGGATCTCAATGTGACCCAGGCTATCTACACACCCTTCTCCAGACTCAACATCTACCAATTCCTTCTCTTTGGTGAATACTGATGCAAAGTATTCATTTAGTACCTCGCCCATTTCCTCTGGCTCCACACATAGATTCCCTTGCATATCCTTCAGTGGGGCAACCCTTTCCCTGGCTACCCTCTTGCTTTTTATGTACGTGTAAAAAGCCTTGTGATTTTCCTTAACCCTATTTGCCAATGACTTTTCGTGACCCCTTCTAGCCCTCCTGACTCCTTGCTTAAGTTCCTTCCTACTTTCCTTATATTCCACACAGGCTTCGTCTGTTCCCAGCCTTTTAGCCCTGACAAATGCCTCCTTTTTCTTTTTGACGAGGCCTACAATATCTCTCATTATCCAAGGTTCCCGAAAATTGCCATATTTATCCTTCTTCCTGACAGGAACATGCCGGTCCTGAATTCCTTTCAACTGACATTTGAAAGCCTCCCACGTGTCAGATGTTGATTTGCCCTCAAACATCCGCCCCCAATCTAGGTTCTTCAGTTCCCGCCTAATATTGTTAGAATTAGCCTTCCCCCAATTTAGCACATTCACCCTAGGACCACTCTTATCCTTGTCCACCAGCACTTTAAAACTTACTGAATTGTGGTCACTGTACCCGAAATGCTCCCCTACTGAAACTTCTACCACCTGGCCAGGCTCATTCCCCAATACCAGGTCCAGTACCGCCCCTTCCCCAGTTGCACTGTCTACATATTGTTTTAAGAAGCCCTCCTGGATGCTCCTTACAAACCCTGCCCCGTCTAAGCCCCTGGCACTAAGTGAGTCCCAGTCAATATTGGGGAAGTTGAAGTCTCCCATCACCACAACCCTGTTGTTTTTACTCTTTTCCAAAATCTGTCTACCTATCTGCTCCTGTATCTCCAGCTGACTGTTGAGAGGCCTGTAGTAAACCCCCAACATTGTGACTGCACCCTTCTTATTCCTGATCTCTACCCATATAGCCTCACTGCCCTCTGAGGGTGTCCTCCCGTAGTACAGCTGTGATATCCTCTCTAACCAGTAGCGCAACTCCGCCACCCCTTTTACATCCCCCTCTATCCCGCCTGAAACATCTAAATCCTGGAACTTTTAGCTGCCAATCCTGCCCTTCCCTCAACCAGGTCTCTGTAATGGCAACAACATCATAGTTCCAAGTACTAATCCAAGCTCTAAGTACATCTGCCTTAACCGTACTTCTTGCATTAAAACATATGCACTTCAGGCCACCAGACCCGCTGTGTTCAGCAACTTCTCCCTGTCTGCTCTGCCTCAGAGCCACACTGTCCCTATTCCCTAGATCTCCCTCAATGCTCTCACCTTCTGACCTATTGCTCCCGTGCCCACCCCACTGTCATACTAGTTTAAACCCTCCCGTGTGACACTAGCAAACCTCGCGGCCAGGATATTTATGCCTCTCCAGTTTAGATGCAACCCGTCCTTCTTATATAGGCCACACCTGCCCCGGAAGAGCTCCCAGTGGTCCAGATAATGGAAACTCTCCCTCCTACACCAGCTGTTTAGCCACGTGTTTAGCTGCTCTATCTTCCTATTTCTAGCCTCACTGGCACGTGGCACAGGGAGTAATCCAGAGATTACAACCCTAGAGGTCCTGTCTTTTAACTTTCTGCCTAGCTCCCTGAACGCCTGCTGCAGGACCTCATGCCCCTTCCTGCCTATGTCGTTAGTACCAATATGTACAACGACCTCTGCCTGTTTGCCCTCCCCCTTCAGGATGCCCTCTACCCGTTCGGAGACATCCTGGACCCTGGCACCAGGGAGGCAACATACCATCCTGGAGTCTCTTTCACGTCCACAGAAGCGCCTATCTGTGCCCCTGACTATAGAGTCCCCTATTACTATTGCTCTTTTGCGCTTTCACCCTCCCTTCTGAACATCAGAGCCAGCCGTGGTGCCACTGCTCTGGCTGCTGCTGTTTTCCCCTGATAGGCTATCCCCCCCGACAGTATCCAAAGGGGTATACCTGTTCGAGAAGGGGACAACCACAGGGGATTCCTGCACGGACTGCCTGCCCTTTCTGGTGGTCACCCATTTCTCTGCCTGCACCTTGGGTGTGACCACATTTATATAACTGCTATCTAGGACGCTTTCCGCCACCTGCATGCTCCTGAGTGCATCCAATTGCTGCTCCAACTGAACCATGCGGTCTGTGAGGAGCTCCAGTTGGGTGCACTTTCTGCAGATGAAGCCATCTGGGACGCTGGAAGCCTCCCAGACCTGCCACATCTCACAGTCAGAGCACTGCACCCCTCTAACTGACATTGCGTCAATTAATTAGTCAATTAAAGTTAAAAGTTTTTTTTTTAATTTAAAAAGTTACTGTTAACTATCTGTTTCCTCACACTAGATTTCTACTATAAATGTGAAAGCTAAATATAGTACTCTCCTATCTCTGGCTTAGATACCCCTCTAAATTATAATTAAGTAATTATGTTTAATTAGTTACCAATGCTTAATTTCTTAAATTTAGTGTAGATTCCCAACCAGCCACTCAGGTCACAGCTTTTCTGTGATGTCACTTCAGTTCCCCCCCCCCCCCACCCCCACCCCACACCACACACACAATTTGAAAAGGTAATAAAAGTAAAAATGAGTAAAAATCATTGACTTACCTTCTGAGGGTCTCAGATGTTCTCAGGTTCTCTCCCTGCTGATTAAAAGTTACAGGCCAGAAGAAAGAGAGAGAACAAAACAGTAGAGAAAAAGCACCTTCTCCCACTCTTCACCGAATTACCTCACGGCACCAAATTACCAAGTTTCAAATTCTCACTCTGTCTGTGTCTCACTCACTCAGGCTGTGTCTCTTTGACCTGTGCTATGCTTACTAAGTGCAGTTTCTGTCTGTCTTTAATACAGACTTTAGGATGACTCACACTACTTAAACTTCAAAGAGAAGAATACAATGTGTACCTTTATGCCCATAAACAGGCCTCAGGTGACTGCCAGATAACTGCCTCTCAGCAATTAGGGTGGGGGCAGCTTCAGACAATCAGACACTAATCTACACTGCACTTTTAACTGAAAAACAACAGAATTAGATTTATCACTTACCTTTCCTGGTTACCTCACTGCACCAAATTACCAAGTTTCAAATTCTCGCTCTGTCTGTGTCTCATTCACTCAGGGTGTGTCTCTTTGACCTGCGCAATGCAGGTTGTCTTATGAAGGTTGTCTTATGAAGAAATGTGAGACAGACTGAGCATATTTCCACTGGAGTTTGGAAGCGTATGGGGTGACTGGATTGAAGTATATAAGATCCTGAACAGTCTTGACAAGATGGACATGGAAAGGATGTTTCCTCTTGTGGGTAAGTCCAGAACTAGGGCCACTGTTTGAAAATTAGCGATAACCCTTATAGGACAGAGATGAGCAGATTTATTTTTCTCTCAGAGGGTTGTGCGACTTTCGAATTCTCTGCCTCAGAAGGCAGTGAAGGCGGGTTCATTGTATATTTTTAAAGGTGGAGGTAGATAGATTCTTGTCAGGAAGGGAATCAAAGGTAATCGGAAAATTTCAAGTATAAAAACCCGCAAG
The DNA here is from genome assembly GCF_047496885.1 of Scyliorhinus torazame. NCBI lineage: Eukaryota > Metazoa > Chordata > Chondrichthyes > Carcharhiniformes > Scyliorhinidae > Scyliorhinus > Scyliorhinus torazame. The sequence continues at coordinate 65,276,958 of NC_092714.1, read as the reverse complement.
TTATGCTACAATTGTACAGACCTTGGTAAGGACACACTTGGAATATTGCGCACAATATAGACACCGTCATCAAGTGAAGCATACAGGAGTGTAGTATTAATCAGGTCAGTCCATAAACGGGTCATTTAGGAGTCTGGAAATAGCGGGGAAGAAGCTGTTTTTGAATCTGTTCGTGCACGTTCTCAGACTTTTGTATCTCCTTCCCAATGGAAGAAGTTGGAAGAGTGAGTAAGTCGGATGGTAGGGGTCTTTGATTATGCTGCCCGCTTTCCCAAGGCAGCGGGTGGTGTAGATAGAGTCAATGAATGGGAGGAAGGTTCGTGTGCTGTATTATTCTTTGTTCTTTTACGAAATAGATGGCAGTGTAGAATTTGAAACACAAACAGATCAGCCATGATCTTACAGAATGGGGGAGCAGGCCCGACAGGCCGAATGGCCTACTTCTGCTCCTATGTCCAAATACATCTCCTGAGCTCCTTGGAATAGACAGAGCCTGGAATTAAGGTGAAGCTGTGGTACCTGGCATCACTGAAGCCATCCAGGATGATGGTATGTTTCCTGCATAATGCAACTTATGAAGTCCTACTTCACCCTCATCTCACAGTCCATTATGGTGCATAAGCTGCCACTAGTGTAACAATATGTTTCTTGCTTTTTCTCATCCCTTTTCCCCCCCTTCAACCAACCTTCCAATTGCGCATCTATACATTCAGATAACCAAAAACCGCTGCCAGACCAAGCCAGAGGTGCCCGCTGAAAGGTCAAGAGGAAGAACAGGCCTCAGAGAAAGAGGCACCATCGCTTGACCAGGCACTTGCAGGCACCAGCTCTGGCATTGTGCATAACTTAGAGAACTGTATAGAACTGCAGTACAAGGAGAAGCCACCCAACATCTGAGTGCTGTAGTGAAAGCACAGACTGAAGTTGTGCAATCTCAGCTTGCTGCCACCGACACTCAGGCTACTGCCGTCATGAGCGTGGACACCAATTTTTAATGGAGCCCACAACATTCCTCAGCAGCCCAGCAATCTGTCATCCAGCAAACTACCAGGATGAATAAAATCTCACCCTATGGGAGTAGCAATACTGCCGAGAAGCTTGAACCTGCTATCTTCTCTCAGGATGACAACATCATTCTCCCACCGCTGACACTCACCAGTACCCTTACTATTGCCAGCCATCCTTGCAGTCCAAAGCTGGACCATCTTGGTCGTCCTACACCAAGGTGTTCTGCAAGGTCATCTTCAGTCTGCCCCACTGATAGCAACCTCCCGTCAGCCATGCTGCAGCCACTGGCGTAGCACTGTGTAGGATCATAATAATTTTTTTTATTGTCACAAGTACGCTTACATTAACACCGTAATGCAATTACTGTAAAAATCCCCTAGTCGCCACACCCCGGCGCCTGTTCGGGTACACTGAGGAAGAATTCAGAATGTCCAAGTCTTTCGGGACTTGTGGGAGGAAACCGGAGCACCCGGAGGAAACTTACATAGACAAGGGGAGAACGTGCAGACTCTGCACAGACAGTGACCCAAGCCAGGAATCAAACCCAGGTCCTTGGTGCTGTGAAGGAACAGTGCTAACCACTGTGCTACCCTGCTGCCCCTATATCACTTAGGTAGTCAAAGACACACAGAAGATTGGCGTTCAGTGAATGCATTGAAAGTGGCAGAAGTCGAGTCAAATCAATGTCACACAATGGTGGGTGTCACATTCTGCCTCACCTATATACTTCCAGCACTCACTCCAAGTACCTATGCTAAGAACTTCCCATGTGGGTCAGGGACAATTTTGGACGTGAAGTGGCACCTGTAGCACTGAACCTGTGCCACTGCACAATCGAGATTTACAGTCCAAATTTTCTGCTTCACCTTTTGCTCTGCATTGTTATGTTGCTGTGAGTGACCCTGTTAAGCAATTGCAATATTTTTCCGATTACATTTTGCCTTTGTGCAGCCTTTTGAGTTACTTTCATGCATTAGTGGCATTGTACAACCTTTGATGTTGTTGTTGATGATGACCAGGATGTCTATTTTCACTCCACTGCTACCTTGACACTTCCGCCCTGAAATTCCATGTGAATCCTGTCAGCATTCCTCCACAACTTCAGTTTGAGATTAGTGGAACCCTTGAGAAATGGTAAAAGCGGCTGTTTTCAATCAGTTACATCCTTTCCATTGAAGTTCCACTGATTTCCCAACAAAGTTAATGTGGGAGATCAGCGGACTCGCTGTGCAATTTAACAATTTTTGGAAAAATGTCCAAAGTGGTGTAGCAATGAATGGATCAGGCTAATGTAAGGTATTATGCAGTGCAGCGTAGATTCTTAGCTCCCAGATATCAGGGGTATCACAGGGAGAGGGCGTTAATTAATATATATGGATTCGCTAAACTGGATGGCTCATAACTTTCTGGATCGCCTTTAAGCTGAAATTGCTCCAAAAATTAAATTGGTTTCTACATTGGCTTCATTGATGGTAATTTATGTCTAAATCATCTTGAGAATCATATGGGTATGCGCGTATGCAAAAACCCGCTTAAGCACTCAGGGCTCAAGGAAAATAAACCATCTATCTTCTTTAACATTCTTATATTGATATTATTAAAAAGTTATGATATAGAGCCATTAAACTGTCCTTCATTTGTAACCGGCAAATTGCAGTGCAATTTAGTTGCTGGTCTTCCAGTTGTGAACTGGAGGCAACATTTTTTGGAGTATAGAATATGCCAAAGTAAATTCAAGTTTAATCGGAGACCTTAAAGGCAGCCACTGATCAGTGGAAATTTGGCCCTGTTGAGTGCATTCAGGTAGGGATCCTGAATATATTTTAGCTTCTGACAATCACACGCCTCTAGGTTAGCAAAACTGGAGAACTTAAGAGCAGACAAGTAGAGAAAAAAACTGAGATCAATTCCAGATTCCAGGAACAAGGCTTCAAAGCTTGAATGGTCCTACTAGACTGAGAATCATATGAGAGTCATAAATCAGCTGGCCAGGCGGCCAACAGCACCGTGATTTCTCAGTGTAACCAAATACGAGTGGTGCAGAAGTCCCAAGAAATCATGGTGTCGTGTGAAAACTAGCAAAACTCTCTGAAAACATATTTTTTGGACTGACGTGTGGGATTCCCATTCCATTGGGATTCTGCCTGTGTAATGTGTGGAGGAAATTTGAATGGCAGAAAGAGCATGAGCCTCAGGGTCGACGGGTCAATCTGGACGACGTCTCGGGCTTCCCTCCACACCAAGAGAACATTTTCATTTGCTGGGAAATGGTGTGAGGTTCATTCAGGCCTCTGGAAAGGCCTGAAGACCTGCCAAGGCTAATACAATTAACCTCAGAGGGAAACAATGATCATTATAAAAAAACTATTCTCCCTCCCTTTGGAGCTCTTTCTTCCCATTCCTTTGTTGGTCCTCCTGTCAGAACAGTGTCATGCGAGAGTGCCTTTAAGAACTGGATGTTTAAGCAATGTACCTTTAAGAAAACAGTGATGCCATAGAGTGGGTGGAGCTCAGCTCAGGTCAGCCATTTTGCAGGTTTTTAGTTTCAGTTTAAAAGCAGTGTCTGTGTATTTCCAGAGAGCTGCAAGTTTTGCAGTTTGGTTTTGCTGAGAGCAGCTAAAAAGTGCCTGGCTGGTTTTGCTGAGAGCAGTTTAAAAGTAGAAAGCCAGTTTGCTACAATCTCTGCCATTCTACAGAAAATATATATATATCCTTTAACCTGATGTGATTCTGTTTAAAGGTGTTAAGTCTTTTGGAAGTTTGAAGGAACATTTTAAGGAATTATTTACTGTTGCAATATTTTATGAGTTATCTTTGAAGTAAGGGGTGTTAAGCGATCCAATGTTTATTTTAGATGTTAAGTTGAGTTCATGGAATAAACAGTGTTTTTTGTTTAAAAACCCACGTGTCCATAATTGTAATCCCACACCTAGGGAAAAAGCCGTGTGCTCAGAAAAGCAACAAATACATTAAAGGGAGAGGTTGGTTGAACTCCATGATACATTTTGGGGTTCTGAAAAGCCTCGCCATAACAACAGTAAGATTTATGATGAGTCATTGGTCTTCAGTTTGAGCAGATATTAACTGTGGGATGGCAACATTCTTGCCTCTGAATCCCACGTTTCTGCTAGAACGGTTGAGTGCTGCACTGTCTTAGAAATGAGACGTTAAGTTGAGACCCTGCATCTACCTGCTCATGCAAAAGATCCACGGCACTATTTTGAAGAAGGGGAATGGAGTTATCCCCAGTGTCTTGGCCAGTATTTATCCTTCAATCAACATCACAAGAACATATTGTCTGGTCATTGCCACCTTGATTTGTTGGGAGCTTACTGTGTGCAGATTAGTTGCTATATTTTCTACATTATAACAGTGGCTACACTTCGGAAGTACTTCATTGGTTGTCAAGTGTTTTTCCACATCTGGTGTTCATGAAACGTGCTTTGTAAATTAAGTAAAAACAGGAAGTTCTGGGAAAACTCAGCAGATCTGGCAGCATCTGTGGCGAGAAAAACAGAATTAATGCTTTGAGTCCGTATGACTCTTCTCCGGATCTTCTTTCATGGAATTGTTGTCTGTCAAACCTCAGGCACTTCGACCGGTTTATTCCTCAAACGTTTTACTCAGGTGTCTTTCTTTGCAAAATGAACAAATACAAATCCAAGTACAAACGTATGATTCAACCAAATTTATTATTAAACACTGTCATCCCCCCTTAAATTGTCCCAAATAATAATAATCCCAAGATTCTTAATACTACCCATGCCAATGAACTCAGTTGTGCTGCGGGTCCGATTCTCCGAGTCTCGATTTCTCAGGGCCTTTGTCTGTGAAGGTGGGCCCCGCATGCTGCTTCTTTCCATCTCTGATCTCGGCTCCCTCTGCGAGCCTTTGCTGTTGAGGGTCCTGGTGATCGATCTTTATAACCCTCTTTTAATGCCAAAAGCTCTCTGGCCCTCAGCCAATGAGGTCTCTAGGCGGGGTCACAATACCCAATGGTGTTGCCAATAGCAAATCTGCAGGACATCAGGAACCCAACCCCAGAGGTCCATTCTGAGGTGTAATGTTCGCATGTAACCTTACTCCATATATGGTAACTGGGTCCCAGAAAGTCTAGCTTTATCTGGGCAACCCAAAATAATCGATCCATATGAATAGGACCGATTATCGCCTGACAGAGAAGGTCCAGACTTGTCCTGCCAGTTTGTCTGTGTTCAGTATATATAAACTTGGCCAAGTTCGAATTCCCATAAGGTCTGTCTGTAGTTCTGACTGTGATTTGATTTAAAATGTCCAATTCTTAATTTAAAGTGTCCAATTTTATCAAGCCGAAAATATAGGCTGCTGTCCATTTTACCACAGAATGAAATCATGTAAAAACCCATCTGGTTCACTAATGCCCTTTGGGGAAGGAAATCTGCCATCCTCAGCTGTTTTGGCCCACATGTGACTCTGAAATGGCCTAGTAAGTCACTCAGGGCAATTAGGGATGCAGAATAAAGTCTCACAAGAGAGAGTGAAGTGTGTCAGTGAGTGCAGTGCAGTGTGTTTGTGCCTGTCATGGTTGAATAGCTGACAATGTGCACAAGCTGTGAGATGTGGGTGTGAGGCCTGTTAAATGTGTGAGGATGAGGTGAAGTTATGCATATGAATTAAGAGTCATGACTGATAAAGATTGTTGGTAGGTGAGCGAAGGATGGATAGTGCATTGAGGCCAATGGTTCAATTGATAAGGATATGGCTCATGAAGGTGTATTCACCAACCTTTTTTGTCCGTTTTCATGAGAAAGGCTGGCTAGATGAACACAGTTGCAAAGAAATGGATGAAAGATGAAATCAAGATGACTACATCAAGAAAAAGCTTTGCTCATCTGTGACATGTTCAAATCCCACCTCGTCAACAATGTAGTCCGTGATGTGAGATCTACCAACTGCAACTTGGCAGTTATTCCTGTGGTCTTACAATTGTTGTCCACCACTGAGGTGTGTGTATAAATAGACCTCTCAAGAAGAGTGTTTGAAAGATGTGGAATATCACTCATGTGAGATCATTAAACGCCTTGCTGCACTGCATCTAAGTCAGTGATGGGCAAGCTGGGCCAGTGAGTGGCCCTCCTTCATTTCACTAGGCCGCAAGATTGAAATCGAATTGTTCACTAACCATGACCCCATGAATAGGATCAAGTACAGGACATAGAACATAGAACATACAGTGCAGAAGGAGGCCATTCGGCCCATCAAGTCTGCACCAACCCACTTAAGCCCTTACTTCCACACTATTCCCGTAACCCAATAACCCTTCCTAACCTTTTTAATAATAATCGCTTATTGTCACAAGTAGGCTTCAATAAAATTACTGTGAAAAGTCCCTAGCCGCCACATTCCGGCGCCTGTTTGCGGAGGCCGGTACGGGAATTGAATCCGTGCTGCTGGCCTTGTTCTGCATTACAAGCCAGCTGTTTAGCCCACTGTGCCACTTTTAGGACACTAAGGGCAACTTAGCATGGCCAATCCACCTAACCTGCACGTCTTTGGACTTTGGAAGGAAACCGGAGCACCCGGAGGAAACCCATGCAGACACGGGGAGAACGTGCAGACTCCGCACAGACAGTGACCCAGCAGGGAATCGAACCTGGAACCCTGGCGCTGTGAAGCCACAGTGCTAACCACTGTGCTACCGTGTTATATATAATACACGCCAAATAACGAGTTATGGAAAATGCTTAATCATTTATATATTAATAGAACCAGCATCAACTTCAAATGAAAAAGAAAATAAACATTTACACTTTAGATGCAGAGGGAACACTCGGCTCTCACAGTCAATGTTGTGTGTAATCAGAATGTTCCTCACTTCACGTGCCCTTGCTTTACGTGCGTATCACTTCAGTCATACCAGTAGGAAAGAAGTTACACGGTCGGAAATCCATGTGGGCAATGGTCAACAAAATGGCTGGTGTGCCGCACTCAAAACCGCATGTGACCCTCGGGCCATAGGTTGCCTACCACTGATCTAAGTCCATGAGAGTACATTGCTGGCATTGACCATAACACCTATCTCCTCCCACTGCCTTCACAGTGCCTGTCTGAAAACCTCCTGGGCACCTTGGGTGAAGGACCTCTCTCTTCCTGTTAACCTACAAGACCTCCATTGTTGCATCAGAGCTCTCTGTTACATTGTGGACTTCTTCTCTTTCTCAAGAAATGGATGGCTGGAATGACTTCTAATATCGGCTCCCACCCTTTAATGCACCACACTTTAAAAAATGCAGGTTTGTTTGATTATCCATGGTGTGTAGCCACTTGATAGTGCGCTCAGTTCTGGTTACATATTACAATGTAAATAAGTAGACAGCACAGGTTTTATAAGCTGCCTTCCATCGGAAGCAATGAACGTGTGTTAATTGCACATCATATACCCCCATCTATTTTCCTGCCTTATTGAATTTCATGGCCATTATCTTTCCAATTCCTGAGTATTTGTTCATACAGGAGTACAAAGTGGTTCAAATAAAAGCAATGCCCCCAGAAACAGTCATAATGGGCGTGATTCACCAGAAAACCTTCAGAGTCTGATTTCTGACACATTTGGCAGGGTGTTTCATGACGGCTGCAATGCCGAGATGGAGTCCGCTATTCAACGTCACTTCGCCCTTTTTGGAGCCTCAGGGAGTTTCTCCCCGTCAAGATCACACTTGAAATTTTTATGCCACTGGGGCCCAGAACTCGCCAGCAGGACCAGCTACACACATTCGGGGCACCATTTTGAAAGGCTGCCCTGGTCTCCACATTCCGCCATTCAGGACACCTTTCAGGAACCGCTTTTTTGGATCCCCCCTTAGCCCCCCAACCTTTGTATGGCCTGTTCAAATGCCCCCAACCCCACCCATTCATGGGCATGGCCCTGACCCGTGGAGTGCTACCCTCATATCTGGCTCCTTGTCACTGGCACCCTGGCAGTGCCTTGGCACACTGACGGTATCAACCGTGCACCCTGGCAGTGCCAAGTTTGCTGGCATTTTAAAACAGAATAAAATTTGGATGATTTTGACAAGCCAGTAAATAAGACAGTTGTCGACATTGGTGAAAAAAATACCCTTGTAAAGATGATTGGCCACAAAAAGATATGTGACTGGATTCTCCGTTCCTTAGACTAAGTGTTGACGCCAGGGCAGGATTATTTGGCTGGGATTCTCCGAGCCTCCGCACAAAAATGGCGCTCAACACGGAGGCGGAGAATGGGGCCTCAGACCCGCGATCGGGTCCGACGCCAGGATGCGATTCTCTGGCGCCCGGAGAATCGGCGCCAGTCGCGTGCGTGCGGTAGATGCGGCGCCGGTTGGGGGCCGTTGAAAGAGGCCCCCACGGCGATTCTCCACGGTCGATCGTCCAAGTTCCCGCTGGCGTGGTTCTCGTATGATTCCACCTGGTGGGAGCTCGGCATCGCGGCTGCGGTGACCGTCCTGGTGGGGGGGGCTCAGTCTCCGGGGGAGCGGTCTCCACGACAGCCAGGCCCACGATCGGGGGCGACCAATCGGCAGGCGCACACGATCTGGGGGGGGGCCTACCTTCTTCCACGCCGGCCCGCTGTGTGGCTCCGCCATGTTGCATGGCACCGGCGTGGAAGTGGCCCCCGCACGTATGTGCGGACCCGTGGCCGGCCACCGCACACATGCGCGAACCGTGGCCAGCAGTGCAGGGCTGCGTACGGCAGCGGGAGCAGCGCCGAGCACTCCAGCCCCATGCTGGCCCCCTGTGGGCCACAGAATCGCTGGGCCAAGAGGCCCATTGACGCCGGCGTGAAAGACTCTGGTGTTTACGCCGGCGCCAACAACTAGCCATGTTTTTGGAGAATCCCGGCTATTGACTCCCTTGACAGCAAAACTGGCACTCCTCCTGGACCAATTCAGTGACCGTGGAGGGACTCACATCGAAGCCACTTGGAACACAATCAATTACAATGAGAAATGGGCGAGATTCGCTGGGTCCGTGATTGACTCTCGGGAGGCTGATGAGCTGCAGCCGCATATGCACACTTCACTCCCCACACACATTCACCCATTGCACTGGAGCGCGTCATCCCGCTGATGGATCGGCTGGGGCCAAAGGGCACAAAGGGGGGTGCCTTGGAGGAGACCCATATGGCCTGTGGCCCGAAGTTCACCGTAGGCAGCCAGCAGCGTGCGTAGCTGCATGGCTGCCTTGCAGGCCGTGGCATTGGTGTTCCATGCCTGTCCACCCTGACCCCACAGCCAATTTCCTGGACACTCCTCACTACTCCCCGTCCCCCCAGCCAGCGGCATGACTGTCAGCAAACTATGGCGATGTTGGGACACTTTCCGTACCCCGTCTCTCCCCCTCATCAGCCACAGTGCCTGTTTCATGATTTTTAAAAGCACGTGAACCGCGCCACTGGGAATTCGGCCCATCGGAGGCAGAGAATCGCGGAGTCCCCGAAGAATACCGGGTCAGGCCCGCTAATGATATTGCCATTGGCGTTTGCTGTACGTGCGTTCTGGAACGCATTGCGCCGCTGTCGAGGTGACGGAGAATTGTGATTTGGCGTCAAACCGGCGCCCGCCACCTTTTCGACATCGGAACCAATTCTCCGCCCAATCGCGTTTCCCAATTCTGGTGTTGGCTGACGGAGAATCCCGCCCATGGTTCACAGTGGTTCCATTTTGTATGGCAGATGGTGTAAAATTAAAGCTGATGAATATATTCAAATGCAAGTTCTCCTCAAAGAGAAATTTCAGACAGATTTGTCACAAGAAAGGCTGGATAGATGAAAGCAGTTGGAAAAAATAGACCAAGTAAGTGTAGAATTACAGATCAGGATGACCACACACAAAAAGAATTGCCCATCTGGCATACGTTCAGATCCTACTTTGTCAACGATGTAGTCTGTGATGTCAAATCAACCAACACGAACATGGCAATTATTGCTGCGATCTCACGAGTGTTGTCCAGTCCTTGGATGTGTATATAAATAAACCTCCCAAGAATTCGAAAGATATGGAACAATAGGATGATGGAAGGTGAAAAACATTCACTGAAGGTGAAAATATGTGTGCAATCCTCAGCAGCAACATTGTGTCCATAGGTCATGGACTCATTGGAATGAACTTGATCCCAATATAGTCAAATAATACTTTCTACAATGTGGAATAGCGAATGTGCTGAATAGTACCAAGGGCGATTGCGTGTGAAATTATCATACTGAAATTATAGTTATGAATAATGATGATGAAGATGAGGAAGATCCTCATGATGCTATACAATATGACAATGTTGTACAACCAGCCTATTGGGACAAACCTTTCGCCAATTCAAATAGTGATCAGTGTGATTTGGAAGAATTTCAGTGTGAAGTGTTACAGTTAATATGTTATGGTACTTATCGTTTCTAATGTTATAAAATAAACCAATGCTAGCAAATGAATGTGGAATCTATAGCCTTGTCCGTTTTTATTTAATTCCAATGTGACGGTCTCTTTTAGGCTGAAATGAAGCACATCTGACAATCCTTTCAATACGTTATCTGTGTGAAGGTCGACACTGTCGGCGCGATTCTCCGGCCACGTTGTGCTATCGCTTGAGCACAATTTGGCCGGAGAATGCCGGGAAAGGCCTGCAGCGAGCCTCCCCACAGGCTTCGTGCCTCCCGGGATTCTCCAAAGTCCCGCGGGACGTCGGAGTCATAAACCCGCCCACGCTCACGGAAGTAGGTCGTAAACCAACTTACGACTTACTTGCATGGGATCCAATGGCCTCCTTCAATTCTTAGGCCTCCTCAGGGAGGCTGCAGCCGGGCGCCGATCAGTGCTGGTCCACACAAGCAGGGACCAGGCAGAACAGCACCCGGGGGGTTTCCCGATCCACGGGAGACCCCAGGGTGGTCAGGGCCAGGGCAGGGTGGCTCCCGGGCTCTCCCCCTGGAACATGGGCACCTTGGCACTGCTCAACTGGCAGCCTGGCACTGCCAAGGTGCCCAGATGGTGCTGCCAAGGCAGCAGGAGCACTACTTTGGTGCCAAGGTGGCAGTGCAAGGGTGCTCAAGTGCCAGCGTGGCACTGCCAAGGGTCAGGAGGCAAGGGGGGCCATGCCCTAGAAATGAGGGTGGAGGGGGTTGAAGGGCGGTGGAGTGCAGGGCAGTCAAGTTGAGGCCTCCGGGAGTTTGGGGGGTGATGGCTGGGGCTCCTGGACGGGACGGGGTGGTGTAAGGGGCCTCGGGGGAGCCTGAAGAGGGTGGACCCCTAGGGGCCCCACAGTGGGGTGTCCTCACTTGGGGGTGTGGGGTAGTGTCCATGTGTGTGGGGGGTGACATTGCCCATGGGTGGGGGATGTGGGGGGCCCACAAGCTCACTTAGAGATTGGGGTACCCTTTCAAAATGATGGCCCAAACCCTGAGTTCAGCGCCCCAGTGCTAGAAAAAGTTCGAAGAGTGGGCTAAACTGGCGAGAAACTCCCCAGGGCCGAAAAAGTGACTAAGTGTCATTGAATCGCGGTGGGGAATGGCAGAGATGGTGGGAAACTCCCTGAAAACCCCAACACAAATGAACTGTTTTGGGAGAAATGCGCCCTGTGACTTTCGACCTAAAAAATTTGGCCTACTAAAATGTGACTTTTAATAGAATTGTAGAATTTACAATGCAGAAGGAGGCCATTGAATCCACACCAGCCACCGAAAGAGCACCCTACCTAAGCCCACACCTCCACCCCATCCCCGTAACCCAGTAACCCCACCTAACCTTTGGACACTATGGGGCAATTTAACGTGGCCAATCCATCTAACCCGCACATCATTTACATGAATATATACGGTAGGTTGGTTTCAAAGAAGAACTGCAATGACTATTATCTTCTTCTACAGAACACATCAGCTTGCCTTGAAGTCACTACATCTTTGCAGCCATACTGCCAATTAGGAGGGTGCTTCAGGACATGCTTAAATTAGTTGATCAAAGCAAGTTTTCTGAATCAGAAAGTGAGAGTGAGCAGGTACTCTATATGCACTGCCTGTAGCACAAATGTTTTCATGTTTTACAGATGTCATCGCAAATTATTTTACTCCAATATTCAGATAGTTATAGTAAAATATTGCCTGAAAAAAGTGTGTTACATGGATTCTGGATGCAATAAATGGACATCAATTGGTCTGTGGTCATAAATACAAAGTGATTTGTTAATGTAAAGAAGTATGGTTTAAAATGTAAAGATTTGCTAATGATGCTGCATTAGAGGTTTAATTAAGCATGTGAACAGAATTGTTTTTCCCCTATGTTCCAGATACCACATGTCTTTAAAATGTAACTGGAGAGCTTTAAGATCCAGACTGGTTAATGTGCTTCCAAATATGAACCGACAGCTTTTGGCATTGGGCACGAGCTGTGGTATGATACCACGATGAAAAGAAACGGCAGGGATTTTCTCACATCAAAAAATTGGAATCGCCTGCAGGGAGGGCCACACTTGCGTTGCAGTGAGGAAGAAAGTGGAGAATCAAATGCAGACAAAACCAGCAAAGTTATAGCATGGTTCTAACCAAGAAATCCACAAGATAGCAGAAATAGGGATTAAATTACATTCATTTAGGAAGGATTGAAAGACTATATTATAAGTTAATTGCTTCCAAACTCTGTACCTTCATGGAAATCTCTCAGTTCTGAGCCAATTTCAATTCTAACACGGATTAAATTTACAAAAGGAAAGCCATGGGTGCAGCTGGGCAGAAATAGATAACTAGCCACACAATAGATAATAGTTACAAAAATAGATACTGTCAGGGTTCCCATAAAATATTTGTTCCATTTCTTTGTCACATGCAGATGTTGGATTGTATTATTTATGGTTATTATGCTTCTATGATAACCAATGCCTTCTCTTTTCACTTGTTCTACATTGCTTTCTTCAAGAATTTACGTGGCTGTAATTTGACTGGATTTCATAGTTATATGTATGTAATAGCAGCTCGCGATATAGGTTTATTTATTGTTTCAGCTGGTATCCAATTGTTAAAGAAAAAGTATCTGTGAGTTGGACAATGCACCCCAGTGCCATTATAAGACAGTCCTTGGAGCCAAGCGTTTTACATCTGACTGGACCACTTATGATGTTGATCACATTGAGAAAGATTATAAGTTGTTTTATTATCATACCATTGAAGTGTCATCAAATCTTTAATTTGGAATTACTGAACTCCCTGAGGTGCAGGACATCATCTTTATTGACATCTATATGTGTCCTATGAACAACCAGAGGGTTTGTATTATTTAAACGTAAAACTCCTGTATGACCAGAGGCAGAGAATCATCCAATTTCCTGGCTGTGGTCATGAGGCTTTCATTCTGTGGCAGATCACAATTCCTTCCAGTTCTTTACCCATAAAAATGGCCACTAGACTGAGCAGCAATACAGTCAGAGCCATGCTTCTGCCTGACATCCAATAGAGCACATCAGTGGAATTTCAAAACAAAGGTTGGACTGCCCAGACAGCTCGGGCAGCACCCTGCAATAAAGGCAGAGCAAGTTTCCCGTGAAGCTGCCCAAAGTGTCAGTCTCTGAGTTGGTGCTGTTAAGATGATCGATGAGCGTACGAACCAGAAGCAGGAGTAGACCATCTGGCCTACGGGTCAGCTCCAGCATTCAATGTGATCGTGGATAATCTTCATCTTCAATTGTTTTATTTTTGGAGCATTGTCCACCTCTTCCTCTGCTCCAAATGTACCCTCTACATGTGCTGCATTTGAAAGAGAAGAGAAGAACAAGAATTAACATTTATTGGCAAGGATAGGCTGAGACAGATGAGTAGCTATTCAAAGTAGCAGCACTTCATCATGCAGATTTTGTGAGGGTCAGATTTCAATGTCAAGAAAAAAAGGATAAGCTGGTCAATAAAATCCCCATGGATCATATTCTCCAGTCTCACCAGTCACTACAATCCCACAGACTCTCGCTGACAATATTCATGACTCCCTTGTCAAATGGGAAAACTGAGTGGATTGATGGTGACCCTCCCCCTCCTGTCATCACCTTATCCCTTGCATTGTGCTACAACTTGTCCTGCAAGAAAGATGGCAGCCAAGTAAGATCTTTTCAGGCTATGCATATCTATACAAATAGTGCAGGTGGTACATGAAAGATGGCACAATTATGCAAAAATGAGAGAATTAATACTAGGACAGAACCACGTTAAGAGTGTTGCATTCAAAGCAGAAGGAGGTGCAGTTAATTGTGCTGCAGTGATATGAGGAGAGAGACAGGGAGTGGGGCAGAGAATGGTTTTGGGTGCTGGAGTTACAGGTGGTGTAGGGGTATGTGGAAAGTCATTAAAGATATGGGTTAGACGTTTTACCTTAGTAGCCGTTGTCAGATCATCTTGCTGCACTGCAACTAAGCCCTGGGTGAAATCCTTCTTGTGTTTAGCCATGTGCCCACTGGTGCTTAGGCGCTTGCTTGGAGACCATTCGGATTCTGAGGAGAAAGAGGATCTTCCTCATCTACCTGACCTCCTCCACCAACACTTGCAGAGTGACCTCGGAAAATCGGGGTGTCCTCCCTGCCCTAACATTGCCTCTTATTTTCACTGTTCAATTGCAATCCGTCAAAATCAGCCAAAGTGCATCCCCCTTTCAAAGGTACAGTCTGTCGTTAAATGGTGTCAGTGATACCCTCTTTCCTCGCTCACCCATTAGGCAAGCTGCCAATGAATAATGCATGTAGAGTTGGCAGCCCACCAATATTAATCAACTGAGGCACAAGTACTTATTTATCTCTGTTATAAAGACAATCAGCAAGAGACACATACTGAAAAGCCCTTTGAATAAATTTATATTACTTGCTTATTTTTGAGAATGACGTATATTGGAAAAAGCTCACATTAAATGAGACTTGTCATTCTGTGTGAGGAACACGGTTTGCAGTTGTGGATAAGCTGACACTCATTATTTGATATGAATGTTCAAGTGAGCATCTTCTCAACATGTTCACCAAATTGGTATACCCACTCGGGACATGATTTAATGGCCGATTTGCGCTTACGTGAGAGCGCAACAAGGCCATTATATCGCGGGAGAGGCCAAAAACCGAGAAGCGCACTAGGCACTGATCCGTCATCAGACTAACTGGCCTGCTTCCGCTGGCGGAATCCATCCCGCCGTAGCATGGAGTGAAACCAATAATCACTGCTTAAGCCCAATCTCCACACAATTAACGCGTAGCGACCCCCTATCCAGCGGCCTCCGATGACCTAACCGCCTACCCTGCAAATGGTCACGTAGCACCAATTGGTACTCATTCTAAAAATGTGAAGCTGGTGGCAGGGCTGCTGTGGGGACCCGAGGAGGGGAGTAGTCATCTTTGCTCACAGGCAAAGAAGCTGGGGGTACTGGGGTTGCTGCCTCGGAGCTCTTGGGTGGGGGTGGGGGGGGGGGGGGGGGGTCGTGGCCTTAGTTGGGGTGGTCCACCTCGGGGAGGGGGGAGGGAGGTGACCGCCCATGGCCTCAGCTGGGGAGGGGGGAGTGGGGCGGTCCTAGCACCCACGGGTCCACCTTGCAAACCCCTGGACCACGTTGTCCTGTTCCGGGGCCTGCCTCACTGACCACCCATAGCTTCCACTTACCGTGGCAGTCTCTGGCCACGAGGCTGAAGGCTATTGCTAATAGGAAATTGGAAATCATAAGGTAGAGGACCTGTGCCCTGTCCAGGTAACATGCAGGTGTCTGGGGTACAGGGTGTGGTGTCTAGTGATGAGGGCCCCCCTTTGTGTCCAGGGGTGTGTGGGCAGGGTGTGCCACGTGGGGAGCGATGTGGGACATGGAGGGTCCTGGGTGGAAGACACTGCTGCTTGTCACTCTCACACCCTCCCAATTCATTACAAATATTACATGGTATGGATGATATCTTGGACCTTGTGGAAATAACGCTGGTGTTGCTGTTGGTAGGCCAGGCGGCCAGATGCTGGAGGAGGCAGCCCATATGGAGGATCCAGCCCCACACCCTGAGGACCCGGCTGCCGATCAGGGCAGGGAGGGAGCCAGGGGGGTGTCCCGCGACCCAAGGCATACAGGTGTCGCTGGTCTTTCGAACATGTGACGGACACTGTGTGTCGCAGGAGACTCAGCAAGGGGACGGTACGGCTCCTGTGCCATGTCCTCACTGACTTGACACCATGTGGAGGAGGAGGATAACTGCCCCCGGGGGCAGTCTTCGTCACTGCAGCTCTGTACCTCTGTGCCTCAGGATCATTCCAGGGCTTGAATGGGGAGTGTGCGGCATCTCACAAGCTACAGCCCACAAATGCAGAGGTCAAGTCATAGATGCCTTGTTTGCCCGGGCAGAAAACTATATAACCTTTGACTTGAACCAGACAGAGCAACAGGATTTTACAGCATCGGCGGGATGCCCCAGGTCCAGAGGCTAATAGATGGCACGTCAGGAAGTCCCATTCATCAACAAGAAGGAGTTCCACTCGTGTGCGACCATCACAGGAAGAGCATGCACATGTTTGCACGCTTCCCAGGGATTGTGCACGACAGCTCCACCCTGGGGCAGTCGGACATCCCCGCCCTCTTCGAGGGCCAACAGGATGGCTAATTGGCTCTTGGGGGATAAGGGGTACCTGCTTAGGATCTGGCTAATGGTGCCAGTATAGAGGCCGTGTGACCGATGCGGAGGTCCAATACAAGGAGGCCCATGCAGTCACATGGTCTGTCATTGAGCGGTGCATTGGACTCCTCAAAATGCGGTTCCGATGTCTCAGCCGCTCTGGTGGTGCACTGCAGTACATCCCCCAGAGGGTCGCCTGCTTTGTGGTGGTCTGCTGTGTCCTCCACAATTTGGCACAGCAGCAGGGTGACGTGCTGTAGGTGGAGGTGGAGGAATATGTGGCCACCTGTCCCTCTGTCTTCCTCTACCTCCCTCTCCCCCAGAGCCCTTTCAACCCCCCCCCCCCCCCCTTACCCACTACCCCCTCACCTCGTGCCCCCCTCAGTGACCCTCAACTTAGCCTTCCTAGCTCTACCGCTGCATCTACTTGTGTCCCCGGGATGCACATCAAAGGTGAAGGCAGCCTGCGGCTTACCGCGTCCCATAGCCTGCAATGCGCTGGCAGGCGTCCTCTGGGGCCAGAGGCCCCTGGCACACTTGCCGGCGGCACATGCCCTGCTATGCCGCACTGTACCTGATGTTGACTGCGAGATGCATCGTTTTCAGGGGGGTGGAAGTCGGTGCAGCTGATGGCCGCAGCCACCACTGCATAGGCTGGCTTCAGGTTGACACTCAGTGTCCCCTCCTCCCAGTCAGTGCCCATAGGACCCTGGGGTTCACCTCGGGACAGAGGGGCAGCTGAATCGAGTCCAGCTGTCCCTCCGCCGTCTGGCTCTGCCAACCCTGGCGGCTCCCCAGTGTCTGCAGCATGGTGTCGACACCCTCGGCAATGCTTCCTCAGTGACTGGGACATGCTCTGCAACACCTTGGCTCTGCCCACCTGAGAGTGGGACATGCCCCGCAGCACCTCATCAAGGCCCAACTGGTACTGGGTGACGTCCTTCAGCAATTGGGACATGCAGTCGAGGTGCTTAGCCATGGCCTTCACCGACTGAGCCAGGCCTTGGACACCTCCACTCATGCTGCCCATGTTGTGCTTCAGGCTCTCCAATGCACCCCAGCAGTATTGGCCATGGTGCCACGCATTGCCGGTGCCATCTCCGGCACCCGTAGCCTCTGGGACTCCTCCTATCTGCTATGGACCTTATGGAGTGTCGCTGACATCCCCCTCTGGATCATACAGCTGCACCCTATCGTCTGCATCAGCTCCAGGTAAACCTGTTCCAGTGGGTAGGCATCTAACTGGGACGACCCAGCTGGGTCCTGGGATCCAGCAGACCTCGGACTAATGTCTCTTCTGGCCATTCCTGACTCCCCCTGATCCGCACCAGCACCTGTGAGGTGCTCACCAGAATGTACACCAGAAGCTGACAACTACTGTCGCCCACCAAAGGTGTGTATCTCTGCACTGATGGAAGGTGGAGATGACAGCTGTGCCACAAAAACGGTGGCATCCTCGAAGCTTTCCTCCAAGGTGTTGTCTTGGGAGGTTGGGAGAGGCGGGGTGGGATTACCCCACTACCCCGTATGGGCCTGTACCTTCAGCTGCAGGTCCTGTGGGAGAATGAATATGTGGTCAGTGGGAGGGATGGGTCTGACTGTGTGGTATTAACAACTCTGCTGTTCATCTGGGTGGGGGGTGGTGGATCCTCAACTCTGCGCCATGTGTTCTCCGGCCTGCGGCCCGCGAAACTCGACCGGGCCGTTCCCGCCGCTTGGGAGAATCGCGGGAGAGCGTCGGACCGGCGTCCACGGAAATTTTGGCGGCCCAGGCGATTCTCCCAACCGACGTGGGAGTGGAGAATCGCGCCCATGATGTTAAGACTGGGGGCGAAATTCTCCCCAAACGGCGCGATGTCCGCCGACTGGCGCCCAAAACGGCGCCAATCAGACGGGCATCGTGCCGCCCCAAAGGTGCGGAATGCTCCGCATCTTTGGGGGCTGAGTACCAACATTGAGGGGCTAGGCCGGCGCCGGAGGGATTTCCGCCCCGCCAGCTGGCGGAAACGGCCTTTGTTGCCCCGCCAGCTGGCACGGAAATGACATGTCGGGGCGGCGCATGCGCGGGAGCGTCAGCGGCCGCTGACAGTTTCCCGCGCATGCGCAGTGGGGAGAGTCTCTTCCGCCTCCGCCATGGTGGAGACCGTTGCGGAGGCGGAAGGGAAAGAGTGCCCCCACAGCACAGTCCCGCCCGCGGATCGGTGGGCCCCGATCGCGGGCCAGGCCACCGTGGGGGCACCCCCCGGGGTCAGATCGCCCCGCGCACCCCCCAGGACCCCGGAGCCCGCCCACGCCGCCTTGTCCCGCCGGTAAATAGGTACTCTAATTTACGCCGGCGGGACAGGCAATTTATCGGCGGGACTTCGGCCCATCCGGGCCGGAGAATCGAGCGGGGGGGGGGCCCGCCAACCGGCGCGGCGCAATTCCCGCCCCTGCCAAATCTCCGGTGCCGGAGTCTTCAGCAACCGGCGGGGGCGGGATTCACGGCAGCCCCCAGCGATTCTCCGACCCGGCGGGGGGCGGGGTCGGAGAATGACGCCCCTGGTTTGACAGGTACACTAAAGTTTGGGATTATGGATTCATGAAAACAACATACCGTCCTCATCATTTACAATATCCTTGCTTAGCACATTGAGTTGCTTCCATAGGGCAAATAGCTCACTAACCATCAATTGCAAAGGTGCCTCCTTTAAGTGCAACAAATATATCAGGCATTTTTTGAAAAATTTAAAGAACCCAATTTTTTTTTCTCCCAATTAAGGGGCAATTTAGCGTGACTAATTCACCTACCCTGCACATCTTTGGGTTGTGGTGGTGAGAGCCACACAGACACGGGGAGAATGTCCACACGGACAGTGACCCGGGGCCGTGAAGCAGCAGTGCTAGCCACTGTGCCACCGTGCCACCCCATATATCAGGCATTTCTTAAATTTAACCCTCTACTTACCCATTTAAACTTGATGGATTCTTCCATCACTTTGATCGATGAGTGTTCAGCAAAAAAAGACGGTTTAGAGTTTACATTAATGTCATCTCATGTGTGATGTTAGAGCAAGTCTCGATTTGCATAACTGATTGTAAAGACTGCACATGAGGTCAGAGTTGGAGGGATGGATGGAGTCATTGGCTTTGTGTAGCACTCACTAGTCCAGAGGGTGCGCTGAGAGGACGGATCTGTCACCCAGCCCTTCAATAGTTCCATGCACAGCTGACACTTCTGGCACATCTCTATGTATTGCTGCCTTGTCACCATGCATTTCTGCCCACCTCCATGCATTGCTGCCCACCTCCATGCATTGCTGTCCCACCTGATACCACCCATGCATTGTTGCCCCATCTGGAAGCAAATCCATGCATTGTTGCCCCCTCTGCCAAAGTTCCATGCATTGCTGCCACATTATGCGACAGCTCCATGCATTCTACTCCATCTCACACAGTTCCACACATTGCTGCCCCTGTGACACAGATCCATGCATTGCTGTCCCTGTGGTGATATGCATCACTGCATATACACAAGGGGTTAATGTAAATACACTACAACTAAGTAAACACTAGAGGGAGCACCAGAGATGTCATGATATGCAAACATGCAGCTAATGAACACTTAGAATACGACACAACCAAAAAAAAAACTCTGCGCCATGTGCCAACCTCTACGGTCACTGATCTGTCCTCGACCATCTTCGTGACCTCATTCCTCATAAGGGATGAGGACTTCATCACAATGACCCAGCCAATGTAACCATTCTTCTCTGCTCTGTAACCATTAAATCGCTCCTTACTACCCTGGACCTATTGCGATCCACCTCCACATGCCTTCCCTCCCCTCAGAGCCGACACCCATTACTGTCCTCATGTTTACCCTAACCTCAACCCCTTCCATTATCCAAGTCACATGTCTAATCCGCCTTTGAGACCCTGAACCCCACCCCATGAAACATTCACCCACCAAACTGTCAACTTGGACCTGCCGCCCTATGTACCCCATTCACCCCTCTGACTGTTAACAGTTCAGTCCAATTGCCAGTTCCACGAGTTCACCCCCCAGGACCCCACTGTCAACAGAACTTATTCCACTCTCTAAGACATTTTATCCCTCCCCATTTCCCAGTTACTCTTCCCCACCCTCACCCCCCATAACCCCTCCCCTGCCAACCCTCCGTTGCCACCCTTTACCCCTCCCTGCTTAGCCTGCCTCCTCTCTACACTCTCCGCTCCACCCTAACCCCGCCCCACCTCCTTTCAGCCTTCACCTGCCTCCCATATCCAGCCTTGGTGTAATCTTTGCTATGGGCATTCAAAGGCGAAAACAGCATCCACTGACTTCTGTGACGTGGAAGAAGTGAAGCTCAGCAGTTCATGCCACTTTTATAGTCGTAAAACGAAACATTCTAATTTCTCACTGGTGAGAAATTTAATTCGGAGGGCGAACTTAATTCTCGCGAAGTGGCCTTTTAATGAGCATACATGAGATGCTACTACATGCAAAACGAGTTCCTGACATTGTCAGATTTAGTTATAAACTCAGTCATTTTCATACTGTTTTTATTGTAATATATAACAAGGTCAAAGAAGCCATTTTAACACCAACGTGCAGCTTCTGCAGCCTTTTCCAATCCTGTAATCTGTATTCTGTATTAACTACATTATTGATTTTGTATCAAGTAGCAGCCAGTCATGAAATAGATGATTATAAAAATAATGTAGCTTAAGCTCTGATTGGTGAATTGATGCAATCAGTAAGTATATTGTAAATACTTGCCTCTTTATCGATAAACCTGAATGTTTCCAGAAAACACAGAGGTGGTTGTCATAATATACACCAGTATATCATGGTGCAGATACACACACACTAATGGACACACAGCGGGACCAATCAACGCACACAACACCGCAGCCAATCACCAGTTAGAGCACACGCACTATAAAGACAGGGGGCATCAGAGTTCCCGCTCATTCGAGCTGCAGCCGCCTCCTAGTAGGACAGAGCTCACAGCCTGCAGCACAGATCTTCACCATGTGCTGAGTGCATAGACTGGTTAGGACAAGGCATAGGTCTTTAGTTCAATCTAACATTGTGTTAACCCACAGTAAAAGTATGTTCAACAGTTTCTGACTTAATAAAATAGTGTTGCACTATTTTAAGTGTTGGTGGCCTTTATGTGTTCCACGGATGCAGAGCACCCAACACATCAGTGGTGGAAACTGTTTACACAATAATTTGGGTGAACTATAAAACAGCATAGCCATGGCAGAATCTTGTTTCTGAATGGAAAATTGTGGACATTCAGATTAAGATTAGGTAAGTAAAGAAGCTTGTGTCTCCCATGGTTGGGGCACTGGTAAGCGTTTGAATCATAGTGGTATGAACTGAAAGGTGTAATTAGGAAACAATTAAATTTATCTGAAAAGAGCTAGAACCATTCATTAAGTGTCTTCACATTGAAGATACCCTCCACTACCACCGTGCTAAATGGGATAGGCTTCGAACAGATCTAGCAACTCAAGACTGGGCAAGCATGAGGTGCTGTGGTGCAGCAGCAGCAGCAGAATTGTACTTAACCACAATCTTTAAGCTCATGGCCCAGCATTCCCCCACTCTACCATCACCACTAAGCCAGGGGATCAACCCTGGTTCAATGAAGAGTGGAGGAGGGCTTGCAAGGAATAGCACCAGGCATACTGTGACAAATGGGGGATTTTAGGAATATTAGCTTCTAATTATTGGGACAATTAAAAAGTTAAAAGCCTGGGTTATGGTGTGCATGACTGCAGTGGTCATGTTTTTAAAAGGATTTTGTTTTGCTTCTCGGAAACAGCAGGTAAAATTGACCAGGGAATATGCTTTGACTGGCAAAGTCCTTAGGGGGTTACTGTGCTTTTGCAGCCTGCAGAGATAATTTTATTTTTTAGTTTGGGGAGAGGAGGTCATTGTTGGGCGGAACCCAGGAATAGAGAGAGGTAGTGGAGTCTTTTGGAGAAGCTTTGGAAGAGAGAGGAGCTGAATTCTGATTTGCCTGGCCCTGATATCTTTTTGAAGATATTCAGCCAGAGGAGTCAAATCTGTTTTATAAAACAACTATTACCCTATGCCCAGCTATTTTAAGATGGAATGGGAGCTATATGTTTCTTTTCTAGTTGTTTAATGGGAAGTTAAGGACAATAATAATAATCTTTATTATCACAAGTAGGCTTACATTAACACTACAATGAAGTTACTGTGAAATGCCCCTAGTCACCACATTCCGCCGCCTGTTCGGGTACACAGAGGGAGAATTCAGAATGTCCAATTCACCTAACAGCACGTCTTTTGGGGACTTGTGGGAGGAAACTGGAGCACCCGGAGGAAACCCACGAAACACGGGGAGAACATCAGCCCCAAGCCGGGAATCGAACCTGGGACCCTGGCGCTGTGAAGCAACAGTGCTAACCACTGTGCTACCATGCTGCCCGTGCAGAAGTAGAGTTAAGGTTAAAAGGTGCAAAGCCCTAATTTTTCATGCAATCACTCCTGGAATGAATCATTCTTTCCGCACAGTCTTCAAATAAACTAAAATGTTGGGGTTTCAGTCCAGTCTCCTGGATGTTGTTGGAGTCTGGTCTGGGATCATAATAATATGTAAAAATGAGGTGTCAGGATGGTGAAGCAACAACTCTGACTACTTGTGTGACAAGCAGCAAGCTATAGAGCTAAACAATCCTACAAGCAGGTACATTTTCCAGGCAAATGGGTTTTTGGCGCAAGACCGACAGAAAGTTCTCCTGACTGCCTGTGGAGCCCAGACATTTGGGATCATCAAGAGTTTGACTTACCCGGTTGCACGGACCTCCAAGTCTTTTAATGAGTTGGTTGTTTTGTTCTCAGAACACTATGACCCCAAGTCTTCCGTAATGATGCAATGGTATCAAATTAATACGGCGGTGCACTCTCCTGGTGAATCAGTCACGGACCTCTTGACCCCATTGCAGTGTCTGACTGAACACTACGTGTTTGGGCTGTCACTCTCTGACATGTTGAGGGACCAGCTCAAGTGTGGTATTAATAATGCGGCCAGACAGAGGAAGCTTTTGGCGGAAATCACACTGGATTTAAAACGTGACATTGAGTTTTCCCTCTCTCATGAACACGCAGAGAAAGGTGTGCAGGAGCACGATGGCACCCAGAGTTTGGGCCGCTCACCCTTTCAAGCTCCCTCTAGGTCAAGTGAAGTGAAATGAAGTGACGATGCTGGTTGATGAAGGTAGGGCAGTGGATGTTGTGTACATGAACTTCAGTGAGGCCTTTGACAAGGTCCCTCATGGCAGACTGGTACAGAAGGTAAAGTCACACGGGATCAGAGGTGAGCTGGCAAGATGGATACTGAACTGGCTCGGTCATAGAAGACAGAGGGTGGGAGTGGAAGGGTGCTTTTCTAATTGGAGGGCTGTGACTAGTGGTGTTCCGCAGGAATCAGTGCTGGGACCTTTGCTGTTTGTAGTATATATAAATGATTTGTAGGAAAATGTAACTGGTCTGATTAGTAAGTTTGCGGACGACACTAAGGTTGGTGGAATTGCGGTGTGATGAGGACTGTCAGAGCATACAGTAGGATATAAATCGGTTGGAGACTTGGGCGGAGAGATGGCAGATGGAGTTTAATCCAGACAAATATGAGCTAATGCATTTTGGAAGGTCTAATACAGGGAAAAAATACTGTGAATTGCAGAACCCTTAAGAGTATTGACAGGCAGAGGGATCTCGGTGTACAGATCCACAAATCACTGAAAGTGGCAACGCAGGTGGAGATGGTAGTCAAGAAGGCATACAGGACCAAATGAAGGACGATTTTCAGAGATGGGACGCTGGGAGGGTACAGGCGGTGAAGAGGACGGTCCTCCCGAGATTCCTGTTTGTATTTCAGTGTCTCCCCATCTTTATTCCGCGGTCCTTCTTTAAATGGGTCAACAAAGTGATCACTGGCTTTGTTTGGGCGGGCAAGACCCCGCGAGTAAGGAAAATAATATTTGAGCGGAGCCGGGGAGAGGGCGGGCTGGCGCTGCCAAAATTTAGTAACTATTACTGGGCAGCGAATATAGCCATGATCAGGAAGTGGGTGGTGGGGAGGGGTCGGCATGGGAGCGTATGGAGGCGGCTTCATGCAAGGGGACCAGTCTGGGGCTGTTGGTAACTGCGCCTCTGCCATTCCCGCCGGCACGGTACTCCACCAGCCCCGTGGTGGTGGCGGCCCTGAGAGTCTGGGGGCAATGGAGGAGACATGTGGGAGCAGAGGGAGCATCGGTCTGGTCCCCAATCTGTGATAATCACCGGTTTGCCCCGGGGAGTATGGACGGGGGGTTCCGGATATGGCGGAGAGCGGGGATTGAGAGGATGGGGGATATGTTTATAGAGGGGAGCTTTCCGAGTATGAGGGCGCTAGAGGAGAGGTTTGGGTTGGCGAGGGGAAACAAATTCAGGTATCTCCAGATGCGGGACTTCCTACGTAAACAGGTGTCAACCTTCCCACTCCTACCGCTAAGGGAGATTCAGGACAGGGTAGTTTCCAGAGGGTGGGTAGGAGAAGGGAGCGTCTCGGACATTTACAAGGAACTTATGGGGTCAGAGGAGACGCAGACCGAGGCGCTGAAACACAAGTGGGAGGTGGAGCTGGGAGGAGAGATAGAGGATGGTCTATGGGCAGACGCATTGAGTAGAGTCATCGCGTCCGCAACATGTGCCAGGCTCAGACTGCTACAATTCATGATCGTTCATCGGGCTCACATGACAGTGGCCCGGATGAGAAGATTCTTTGGGGTGGAAGACAGGTGTGCAAAATGAACGGGAGGACCAGCGAACCATGTCCACATGTTCTGGGCATGTCCGAAGCTTAGGGGATTTTGGCAGGGGTGTGCAGATGTCATGTCCACAGTGTTAAAAGCAAGGGTGGTGCTGAGTCCAGAGGTGGCGATTTTCGGGGTTGTCGGAAGACCCGGGAATCCAGGAGGAGAAAGAGGCAGACGTTCTGGCCTTTTCTTCCCTGGTAGCCCGGAGACGGATACTATTAGCTTGGAGGGTCTCAAGGCCCCCAAAGTCGGAGACCTGGCTATCGGACATGGAGAAAATCAAGTTCGCTTTGAAAGGGTCACTGTTAGGGTTCGCCCGGAGGTGGCAACCGTTCGTTGACTTCTTCGCGGAAAATTAATCGTCTGCAGAAGGGGGGGGGGGTTTAATTTAGCTTAGACTAGGGGGTTAATAAAGGTGGGACCTGTAAGGAAGGGAGACGGCTTTTGCACTATGTTTATAGTTTCATGTACATTGTTTCTTTTGTTGTTGTTACAATACCAAAAATACCTCAATAAAATGTTTATTAAAAAAAAAGAAGGCATACGGCATGCTTGCCATCATCAGCTGGGGCACTGAGTATAAAAATTGGCAAATCATGTTGCAGCTGTATAGAACCTTAGTTAGGCCACACTTGGAGTATAGTGTTCAATTCTGGTTGCCACACTACCAGAAGGATGTGGAGGCTTTGGACAGGGTACAGAAGAGATTTACCAGGATGTTGCCTGGTATGGAGGGCATTAGCTCTGAGGGGAGGTTGGATAAACCTGGTTTGTTCTCACTGTAATGACGGAGGTTGACAGGCGACCTGATAGAAGTCTACAAAATTATGAGGCACATGGCCAGAGTGGATAGTCAGGAGCTTTTTCCTGGGTGGAAGAGTAAATTTCTACTAGGGGACAAAGGTTTATGGTGCGAGGGGCAATGTTTGAGGAGATGTGCGAGGGAAAGTTTTTACACAGAGGGTAGTGGGTGCCTGGAACTCGCTGCCGGAGGAGGTGGTGGAAGCAGGGACGATAGTGACGTTCAAGGGGCGTCTTGAATAGGATGGGAATAGAGCTATACGGACCCAGGTTTAAGGTGAGAGGGGCAAGGTTTAGAGTAGATGTACGAGGCAAGTTTTTTACGCAGAGGGTAGTGGGTGCCTGGAACTCGCTACCGGAGGAGGTGGTGGAAGCAGGGACGATCGTGACATTTAAGGGGCATCTTGACAAATACATGAATAGGATGGGAATAGAGGGATACGGCCCCAGGAAGTGTAGAAGATTGTAGTTTAATCGGGCAGCATGGTCGGCACGGGCTTGGAGGGCCGAAGGGCCTGTTCCTGTGCTGTACATTTCTTTGTTCTTTGTTCTTTGTTCTATGCCAAATTGACTAGAGGATGCTCCTTCACGAAGCTGGACATGAGCCATGCTTACTTGCAGGTAGAGCTTGACCCGGAGTCCAGGAACTTTGCAACCATCAATACGCATCTGGGATTGTTTGAGTATACCTACCTCCCATTCAGGATTTTATCTGTCCCGGCAATTTTTCAGTGGGTGATGGAGAATATCTGCAGGGCCTACCGAAGGTGGCCGTCTATTTGGACGACGTGCTTATTATTTCTAAGAAGGAACATATGGAGAACCTACAGGAAGTGCTCTGGCAATTTTCCCAACTGAGTACCAGGCTGAAGGGCAGTAAGCATGTCTTCCGTGCTCGAGTAGTAACGCATCTCGGTTACAGGGTGGACTGCACCCAGTGGAGGGTACGATTGGCACTATAAAAGGGGCCCCAACCCCGAAGAACATCGCCGAACTCCAGGCGTATCTGGGGCCTGGTCAGTTATTACAGGAAGTTCATTGCCAGCCTGGCCACTCTGACAGCTCCGCTCCATGTGCTGTTCAGGAATGACCAGGAGTGATGCTGGGCACTTCTCAAGACAAGGCGTTTATTGCCATTAAGAAATGTCTGTCTTCAAAACAGCTTTTTTTTTTTCAAAACAGCTTTTTAAGTACAATGATATGGCAAGGCCTCTAATTTTAACATGTGATGCTTCACCCAACTGCATCGGGGTGGCGTTGACCCACAGCTGGGACGACGGCACAGTTCCATTGCGAGCACTTCAAAGACCCTGGCAGACGCAGAGCTTCGTTACGTGCAGAGAGAGAAGGAGGGCTTGGCTGTGATTTTTGGAATAAAGAAGTTCTATCAATATCTTTATGGGCAACAGTTTTTTATTATTACAGACCATAAGCTGCTGCTCAACCTCTTCAGGGTGGACAAAGACATCCTGCAATAGCATCGGCTAGGATCCAGAGTTGTGCGCTCCTGCTCGCTGTGTACCAATAATCCTTCCAGTTCTGACCGGGTACAAAGATTGCCCATGCGAACACCCTCAGCCATCTGCCATTGCCTGCGAACGCCCTATACCCGCCAGTGGCAGCTGAGGTGATTGGGACCCTCAGCTTCATGGACACCTTGTCAATGATGGCTACTCGGGTGTTTGTGTGGACTTGGAATTGGTGAAGCTTTATCTCTTGCTGTTGGGCGGGGGGCGGGGGGCCCTTCCGGTGACCCTTCGGTCTTTCGCCCAGAGGTCCTCCGAACTCGGTTTGGAGGATGGAGTTATAGTGTGAGGGTCTTGTGTGGTCATCTGCCCACAGGTCAGGAAGCCCTGCTACAGAACCTGCGCAGTGCCATCTGGGGGCATCCAAAATGAGAATGTTGGCCTGCACGTCTGGTGGCCTAGTATCAATATGGACATCGAGAGAGCTGTGCAAAGCTGCCCGGCATGCCAGGAACTTCAAAATGCCCACCGATGGCCACCCTTGACCTTTGGGAACGGCTGGGCTGCCCATGGGTTCGCTTCCATGCAGAGTTTGTGGGACCGTTCACGGGGTCCATGTCTCTTGTGATTGTGGGATGCCCAATTGAAGTGGCTGGAGGCACGCAGGATGTCCCCCATCACATCTAGGGCCATGATTGAAAGGCTTCATGGTACTTTTAGGAGGAGGATTCTGGATCAGAGGTAGAGGCAGAGGATTCCGTGCCTGCAGGCAATGGGGCATCTGGAAACAAGGTTCTGGCAGTAACTCTTTGGCATTCAGCCAGGAAACGGCCATCAGCTAATCGATAAACTCCACCCAGCCCAAAGCTACCACAACACAGTAGCGGGCGAAGCAGCACAGAAAGTCTCCACCGTTGGTGGCTTAAGGGGGACTTTCAGATTTTGGGGGGAGGGATGTCATAACCCCACGTGGACTACGGAAAAACCATCATTGACCTTCCTGTGGATCTTGTAGAGTACGACCTTCGTGGGTAGGGGGCGGAGGCCAACCAGCAGGGGCTCGTTATGATCTAACATAAAAGCAGACCCAAAACAGGGCCTGGTGTGGTTCGTCCTCCCAGTTAGGATTGTACTGGGAGTGATAAGCTGCGTAATGCAGACCTTTGTCAATAGTGTAAATAAATCTATGTTCATTTACCGCCAGCCTCCTCTGAGTCATTCAAGTCATCAAAGGGATAAAAGTAAGGATCGCTTAAAGTTCCATTGCTAGCCAAGATTCTGAACACTCGAGTACTAATCTCCACAACTGGATTCAAAATCGAGACCGGAGAGGGCCAAAGTGACCAACACTTCAACAGACCATGCAACCAGCTGAGGTCGTAAAAGTCATTGTCCAAAGTTGTTTAGTATACCTTTTCTTTAATGACCCTCCTAAAATTTACTATCCTGTTTTTGCCTGAATTGGCTAAGTCATAGAACATAGAACATAGAACATTACAGTGCAGTACAGGCCCTTCGGCCCTCGCTGTTGCGCTGTACAAGCAAAAGTAGAATAATTAAGTCACTTACAAATTGTTGGCAAATTGGAATGGCTGAAATTAGTCAGGAAATAAACTACGTTATGGATAACAAGATCGGATTCCAATTCTTGGCTGTATTATTGATTGTATAATTATGAAAGACATTTTCTGGATGAATCATAAGATATCAAGCTGCTTTTCAGATGCCTCTTGGAATAAGTGAGAACAAAGATGGGTGGAGGCATTCCCAACAATATTGCACCCACCCTGCAGAGAAGTAAGCACAGGTGATTACGAAGGCAGGGAGAGTGTAGGGAAAATAAAGGTTGGGGACATGCCTAAGCAGACTGCTGAGAAAGGAGAGGTTGGGGACATGCCTAAGCAGAGTGTTTTCAGATTACTTGTGTCACTCCACTCAACTCAGCAAACATGTAGCAAGCTTCACACCCTTAAACACCATTCCCAAGCTGTCAATTAAACATGTCCAACTTCTACCTGCATTCTAACCCTTATTAGCTGGGCTGACGTTAACAGAACCCAGAATTCATCAGTCATGAATATAACTCAAGGTTCTTGAAATGTAGCTTTCTACCAGCCTTGCTGAGGCCACTAGCGAGCACCTTGCACAATTAGTAAAGCTGGTAAACCATCTTTAAAGAAAAGCTTTATAGGTTGTTCACTTGGTTGAGTAAATATAGGTTGTTCACTTGGTTGAGTAAATATTTAAGCTGAAAACTTTTGATCACCTTTTTTCTCCCAGTAAATGAAATTGTTAACGTCCAACTATGAATTTAAACAGAACCATTCTGTCTCCTAATGGAGTAAGTATTTCATCCATTCCACTTTAACTGACTATTGACCATATTTCTGACAAAGGGGAGAGATAAGGGGTGGGATTCTCCGACCCCCGCCAGGTCGGAGAATTGCCGGGGGCTGGCGTGAATCCCGCCCCCGCCAGTTGCCGAATTCTCCAGCACCGGATATTCGGCGGGGGCAGGAATCGCGCCGCGCCGGTCGGCGGTCTCCCCCCAGCAATTCTCCGGCCCGCGATGGGCCGAAGTCCCGCTGTTGGAATGCCAGTCCCGCCGGCGAGAATCAAACCACCTCTCTTACCGTCGGGACTAGGCGGCGCGGGCGGGCTCCGAGTCCTGGGGGGGGGCGCGGGGCGATCTGGCCCTGGGGGGTGCCCCCACGGTGGCCTGGCCCGCGATCGGGGCCCACCGATCCGCGGGCGGGCCTGTGCCATGGGGGAACTCTTTTCCCTCCGCCTCGGCCACAGCCTTCATCATGGCCGACGCGTAAGAGACACCCCCCTCCTGCGCATGCGCGGGGATGACGTCAGCAGCCGCTGACGCTCCCGCACATGCGCGGACTTCCGCCGGCCGGCGAAGTCCTTTCGGCCCTGGCTGGTGTGGTGACAAAGGCCTTTCCCGCCGGCCGGCGGCGCGCCAACCACTCTGGCGCGGGCCTAGCCCCTCAAGGTGAGGGCTTGGCCCCTAAATGGTGCGGAGAAATCCGCACCTTTGGGGCGGCCCGACGCCGGAGTGGTTCCCGCCACTCCACCCCGCCAGGTAGGGGAGAATCCCGGCCAAGATTCCCATGTGGCTTTGCAAAATTGAGTATTACATTAAAGTGGCTGAGCAGCAGCCTAGGTGAATTTCTATTGACAGATTACTAATAAATAATTCCCAATTCTGAATGTTACATGATGGGCATATATGGCAAAAAGCATATTGAGTTGGTCGTGTAACATGAGGGCTGTGCAGTATTTACCCAGTTTTTTTCATGTGCTGTGATACTTACCTTTGAAAGAAGGGGGTACCTTTTAGGTATCCTTCACTTTGTTTATGGAGAAGATGAGTAGCACCAGAGCAGGGTAGTGCATAGATGGTTTGGTGTGGAGGTCATTGGTATGGCCTTGTAAGTCCTCATTGTGGTTGAGGAAAGCCTCCCATTAGAACTCTCAGCATTGTGTTTCTCTTTTGTATTTTTATTATTTTGGGATTATGGAAATCTTGCTTGTTTCCTGTGAAGATGCAGGCAAATTATGTAGCCCAGAGAGGACTGAGTTCCTTAAGATTCTTCTTTGTGGTAGGTGTCGATTGCGTTGTTGGAGTAGAGGGACGTGTGTAATGGCGCACCCTCTGGGTGTGGTCGGTATATCCTTGATTGGCTAGTCTTTTTAGGTTGGTCTTCAATATTTACTTATCTACGTGGATAGGTGCAGTGGTCGCTTGATTAAGTTAGGGCAGTAGTAACTCTGTTTACCTGAGTCAGGTGGAAGGTATGCTGGATGGTGGACTCGCCTTCCCCGAGTTGTTCCCTTTTGGGGGCGCCTGGTTTGCTCTCTTTCTCGAGATAGAGCTCCACCGGGGAGGTAGTAACCTCTGGGCTGCAGGGTCTGAGTGCGAGTCTGTGTGCGGAAGATCAGCATTGTTGGAGTCTTTCTTCAGTTGGAGGTTGGGCTGGGTTGGGCAGTAAGTCACCCTCCTTCAAGTGGTCTTATATAGAGACTTCCAGATTGCCCTCCTTCTTGAGGCCTGGGCTCTCCTGGGGAGGCAGTGTCCTGTTCTTGTGAGACTATGCTGTTCTGCCCCTGGTATCCTTTTTGCGAAGGTGTACAATACTAAACTTTGTCTGGCGTTCTTTGGCTAATCCTGGTGTTCATCTCATTTTGGAGTTTCCTTTCTAACTTGAGAAAGAAGGGTACAGATACTGGCTCTGGCTTGGCATATTGTGTTTCAGGGGTTTTCCTTATCGTGTCAGCAGTGAAACACTTTTTTCCTCGCGTGCAAAATCTGCAAGAGCCTTTTATTTTGATTATCTATTTCTCTGCCTCATCGCTAACAACGACTAAATAACTCACATAGTTACTGTTTCTATTTGCCTTTCTTTAAGTAAACATTCTCTTCATGTTCAGAAATAGCCACTTACCTAAAAGAGTTCCGGTAAAAACTTGGCAAAATCCAAGCAATGGGCCCCAGGAGGTTACTTGGGTTGGAGTTTAACCAGCTAAAACTGTGCAGGCGACTCGGACTAATAAAATTCCTGCTGCCTCTCTGGGTGACTCATTCATTAGGGCATTTCTTGGAGGGTTGTCAAGAGCCCAAGTGGGAGAATCCCCGCCCCATCATCCCCCTCAGCAGCGTTTGTCTGCTGCTCCTGTTGCTGCTGCTACTTTGGGACGAGCAGATCTGACACGCTCGTGTGTCTGTCACCGTCCTCACACATTCACTTTAGCTGGCCTGCAACCACTCTGTCACATCCATCATTCAACTATTTTTTAAAATATTTTTATTCTCCTTTTTCACCTGTTCTCCCAACTTTACACCCACCAACAATAAACAATATTGTTGTCCCCCTCCTCCCAACCGCCCCCCCCCAATGTTCGATGTAATTCAATTCTCAAAAGTGCATAATGAATAACGCCCATGAATTGTAGAACCCCTCCATCGTCCCCTCAGTGCAAATTTGACCTTCTCAAGAGTCAAGAATTCCAGCAGGTCCCCTGCCACGCCAGGGCACAGGGTGGAGAGGTTGATCTTGATCCCAACAGGATCTGCCTTCGGGCGATCAACAAGGCAAAGGCTACAACATCTGCCTCCGCACCCGTTTCCAAAGCCAGCTGGTCCGACACCCCGAATATGGGTTCTTGAGGACGCGGGTCCAGTTTCAGGTGCACCACTTTAGAGATTACCCTAAAAACCTCCTTCCAGTAATCCTCCAGCTTTGGACAGGACCAAAACATAGGAATGTGGTTTGTGCCCCCCCCCCCCCCCCCCCCCGCAACGTTCACACACATTTTCTACCCCCTCAAAGAGCCGGCTCATCCTCGCCCTTGTGAAGTGTGCTCAATATACCACCTTCAGCTGTATCAGCCCCAACCTCGCGCACGAGGTGGAGGCGTTCACTCTCCGGAGCACCTCACACCAGCACCCCTCCTCCATACCCTCTCCCAAATGTCCCTCCCACTTTGCCTTGAACCCTTCCAGCGGTGCCTTCTCCTCTTCCAAAATAGCCCC
Source organism: Scyliorhinus torazame (assembly GCF_047496885.1). NCBI lineage: Eukaryota > Metazoa > Chordata > Chondrichthyes > Carcharhiniformes > Scyliorhinidae > Scyliorhinus > Scyliorhinus torazame. The sequence goes on along the minus strand of NC_092714.1, from coordinate 65,243,715 downwards.
GTAAACCGCCGACCCTACACTCTTCTCCAATCCCCCTGCCGTCAGCATCTCCTTCAGCAATGTGGAGGCCGGCTCTACCTGCATGTGTCTTTCCCCCGGCTCCAGCCCATACTTCGCTCCCAGCTCCTTCAATCCTGCAAACCAATCCCCAAGAACCAAATCTTTTAGTGTTCTAATTCCTTTCTCCTCCCATCTCCGAAAATTGCCATCCCACTTCCCTGAATTAGTTCTATGGTTCCTCCGAATCGGCATTTCCCTTGATCCTGCCCCCAACCTGAAGTGCTGGCGAAACTGCCTACAAATTCTCAACAAAGCTACTACTACCAGACTCGCTGAGTATTTCTCCAGGGTTGTCGGGAGCGGGGCAGTTGCTAACACCTTCAATCCCGACCCCCTACACAAACTCTCCTCCATTCTGAACCATTAGGAGTCAACCCCTCTGACCCAGGTACCTTCTTCACATTCGCCGCCCAGTAATAATACATCTGGGGCGAAATTCTCCCCCAACGGCGCGATGTCCGCCGACTGGCGCCAAAAACGGCGCCAATCAGACGGGCATCGTGCCGGCCCAAAGGTGCGGAATGCTCCGCATCTTTGGGGGCCGAGCCCCAACATTGAGGGGCTAGGCCGGCGCCGGAGGGATTTCCGCCCCGCCAGCTGGCGGAAATGGCGTTTGTTGCCCCTCCAGCTGGCGCGGAAATGCGGCGCATGCGCGGGAGCGTCAGCGGCCGCCGACAGTTTCCCGTGCATGCGCAGTGGGGAGAGTCTCTTCCGCCTCCGCCATGGTGGAGACAGTGGCGGAGGCGGAAGGGAAAGAGTGCCCCCACGGCACAGGCCTGCCCGCGGATCGGTGGGCCCCGATCGCGGGCCAGGCCACCGTGGGGGCACCCCCCGGGGTCAGATCGCCCCGCGCCCCCCCCAGGACCCCGGAGCCCGCCCACGCCGCCATGTCCCGCCGGTAAATACCAGCTTTGGTTTACGCCGGCGGGACAGGCAATTTCTGGGCGGGACTTCGGCCCATCCGGGCCGGAGAATTGAGCAGGGGGTCCCGCCAACCGGCGCGGCCCGATTCCCGCCCCCGCCCAATCTCCGTTACCGGAGACTTCGGCGGGGGCGGGATTCACGGCGGCCAACGGCCATTCTCCGACCCGCTGGGGGGTCGGAGAATGACGCCCCAGGTTTGGAAGACCCAAACCCGCTGCCTGTCTTCCTCTCTGTAGTAGCATCTTTCTAATTCTGGCCACCTTCCCTCCCCATATGAACAAGGTAGTCATCCCTTCAATCTCTCTTCAAAAATGCCTACGGCAGGAAAATCGACAGGCATTGGAAAATAAACAGAAATCGCGATAACATGTTCATTTTAACCGCCTGTACCTGACCTGCCAGTGACAGAGGGAGACCATCCCACCTTGCCAGATCAGCTTTCACCCTCACCACGAAACTAGAACTGTTGTACCTATGGAGCCCCCCACAACCCCGAGAAACAGGTATCGAAAGTGAGTCCCTGCCCTATGGAATGACAGCTCCCCCCTATCTCTGCCCCCACCCCCTGGCTGAGACACCACAAAATATTCACTCTTGTCTAGATTTAATTTGTACCCCAAGAAAGACCCAAACACCCGAAGCAGATACAGTATTTCCCCTATTGACACACTCGGTTCCGATACGTATAGCATCCATCATCCAACCATGTCTTGTTCAAATCCTCTTTCTCATTTCCCCCACTTTGCCCTCCAGACGAGTTCCCTTCTACCCCTCCTGTGCCCCAATGCTTACAAAGTGGTGAAAGGGAGTGGGCGGTGCAGTCAGGGAATCGAGAAGAATAGGTTTCCCTCAGATCCTGCAGAAGTTGGCAGTGGGGCTCGATTACCATCGTGACCAGCCATATTGAGAGGCTGGCTGGCTATCAGGTGGGTAGGGTTAAGGGGAGAGGACATGTGGATCGGGGGGAGATCACAGGTGAAGGACATGGAGGAAGGAGGATGGTCAGGAAGAGATTGTCGACCCTGGAGCAAAATCGGGAGGATGTTGGATCACAGTGGGATTGGGGGGCTGGGAAGCTGAACAGGTTTACTTGGTGGATTCGGGAGAAGCCACACTTACCGCTCCTGCTCGACAAACAGTGTTATTCTGTCCAGAGACCTCATCGCCCCGTAGCTGCTGGGAAATTCAGCCACCTAGTATTAAAGCTGGAGCAGAGATAGATCTCAGGCCTCATTAAAATACTTAAATCAGGAACTGACCTCCTGGGAGTGGGTTTGTTTACATCCCACCCAACTCAAGGCACCAGTTCCCAGCAGTGAGTCAGGTTGGCCTGTAAATCATGAACAATACTCTAGGCTATTGTGGACTTGCTTGGCCGAGGTATCAGATTATTAAGTCTGCTACAGAAGGTGCCAGTCTTCCACTAGAAAATACATCATAAAGTCAACTTAATCCAAGGAAACTTGAATCCTTTAACTTTTTTATATTCTTAGACTGTGGAACAAGAGAATACTTATTTTATTGAAATCTTATCATTCAATGGGCAGAAGGTTCTTGCATAGTCACAAGAAGGGGCAAAGGGAAATAAAGAGTTAATCGGAAAAGTTATACTTGAAGAAAATTTGAGTCAGAGATAGGAATACAACATTACGGCCCCACTTTTCAGAACTTGCCAGTGTTGAAGCACAGGAATGTAGAATTAGTCCCCACATTAACTGTACAAATTAAGTTAGAAATGAGACATTACATAGCTAAAAGCTCAATCGGAAACAAAATACTGAAGGCAATTGTGATTCAGAGAAGGATTAGAGAAGGCCGGTGGCAGGGTGGTACAATGGTTGGCACTGCTGCCTCACAGCGCCAGGGACCTGGGTTTGATCCTGATCTTGGGTGAGTGTCTGTGTGGAGTTTGCGCTTTCTCCCAGTGTCTGAATGGGTTTTCGCCGGGTGCTCCAGTTTCTTCCCACAGTCCAAAGAATTGCAGGTTAGGTGGATTGGCCCTTAGTGTCCAAAGGTTAGGTGGGGTTATGGGGTTGTGGGGGAGTAAGCCTAGGCAGGGTGTTCCTTCAGAGTGTTGGTGCAGACTCGATGGGCTAAATGGCCTTCTTCGACACTGCATGATTCTATGAAGGATGTACATAGCATCATTTTGCATATCAAGAATATGGAACAACATTTAATAAAACTCTGGTGAAAACGACTGCAATTTTGGTGCAGGAATGATTTGAAATATTTTTATTTTCATTATACTAAGTCTCTGGGCTATTAATTTCCCCAGTAGTGTATGCTAAGATTCTGGTCAGTAGTTGTAGTTTGGGTGTTGTCCCTGAAGGAGCAATCGTTGATAAAATGATCCCTTTCTCAGTTCCTGCGGAACTGTTTGCTTGCAATCCACACTTATTCCTGAAACACTGATTGCTCTCTTATGGATAGATGATGGATCCTTTCTATTCTCAGAAATCACACGAGAGGCAAAGCCTGACAAGAAATTTAAAAAACAGAGGACTGGATTCTCTGCTGCACCAGGAACTCCGCCATCAGCGGTGGGCGACGGAGAATCCAGTGTTGGGCAGAACAACAGGATTGGCCTCTCTCCTGATGCTCCAGTCCCCCGCTGGCATTGAGATCGAGGTTCACCAGCAGGGCTCATTAAGACCCATTTGCATCCTATTGACGGGCCGGGCACCATATTCTTCTGGCATTCGTAATTTTCCTGTCCTCTGGGCCGGGAATCACGCGCACGGGAATTGGTGCAGGTCTTGAGAAGTGTGGCCCTGGTGTGGTTGACCTCGTGGTGGTAACTCTTTAAGGGAGTTGCCCCCAAAGCCCATCGGAGGGCAACTACCCCCCCCCCCCCTCAATGTAGGGCCTGTCCACCCCACCTGCACCGGAAACACCCACCAACCCCCCCCCCCTCCGGAAATGCAATTTTTTCCCCCTCTCTTGGATTTTCTGGTGACCCAACCACCCCCATCTCCCATGTTCCCCCCACCAGAGACCCTCCTAATTAAAGATACCCCCACTAAACATCCCTCACTAGAGAAATCCCTGCCTGGAAGCTCCCCAGAAGAGGAATCCCTGTCCAGAGCCTCCCTGAAGCCAAACTCTTGGCTGGAAGCCCCACAGATAAGATAGCCTTGTCTGAAGATCCCCCGAAAAGAGACCCCTGTCTGGAAGGCCACTGGAAGAGAGACCCCTGTCTGGAAGCTGCCAGAGGGGAGACCCCTATCTGGCAGTCCCCCAGAAGAGAGATCCCTGTCTGGAAGCCCCCCGCCCCCCGCCCCGTTCCAGAAGAGAGGCCTCTGTCTGGAAGTCCCCCAGGAGGTAGACCACTGTCAGAAAGCCACACAGAAAAGAGACCCCTGTGTGGATGCCCCCCTGAAGAGAGACCTCTGTCTAGAATCTAGAGAGCAGCACAGACAGAGGCAGTGAAAAAAATACTGCTTTAAAATTCACTTATGCAATACACCTGCTGGCTCAGGCACAGGCAGCACCACTTGCCAACACACCTGGGGCGGAATTCTCCCCCCCCCCCCACGCAGTGTGGTAGAATCGCCGGGGCGCCGCGCGAATCCCGCCACGCCGCCCCGGCACCCGCACGCGATTCTCCCACCCCCCCCCTCCCCAAACTGGCGTGGCGAGAATCACGGCTGGCCGCTCGGAGAATCGGCGCTCACTGTTTGTAACGGGCGAGCGGCGATTCTCCGGCCCGAATGGGCCGAGCGGCCTGCCCAACACGACAGGTTCCCGCCGGCGCCGTCCACACCTGGTCGCTGCCGGCGGGAACAGCATGGGAATGCTGGGGGGGGGGGAGACGGCCTGTGTGGGGGGGGAGGGGGTTTCCTGCATCGGGGGGACTCAAAAGGGGTCTGGCCCACGATCGGTGCCCACCGATCGGCGGGCCGGCCTCTCTGAAGGAGGATCTCCTTTCATCCGCCGCCCCGCAAGATCCATCCGACATCTTCTTGTGGGACGGCCGCGGGTTGGCGCCGGTCAACCTGCGCATGTGCGGATGACGTCATTTACGCGGCGCCGGCCATGTCCTTACGCGGCGCCGCTTTTACGCGGCGCCAAGGCCCGGCGCGTGTAAATGATGCGCCGCCACTCCTAGCCCCTCGGGGCGGGAGAATAGGGGGCTGGGAACGGCCTCCGATGCCGGAGTGAAACACTCCGGTTTTCACTCCGGCGTCGGCACTTAGCCTCCCGATGGGAGAATTGCACCCCTGCTGTCTCAGGCACAGGAAGCAGCATCTGCAAATTCCTGGAAAGAGAAAACAAGTCAGTTGGATTTAAACGCCCTTAGATCTTTGATCTGCAAGCCTTTCATTTGTTTCTCTGTGATATTGATTTTACTAGGCTGTGATTGACAGTTTCCACAGACACTCAGCAGCCTGCATTGTTTCATTCATCTCCCTTCACCCTTGAGTGACTTTGAAGTAGTCAGCTGTGAAACTAACAGAAACTCTCTTTGGCGTGATCCAGGAGCTGTCAATCATAACTTGATGTTTATGAACAGTGCTGTTAGTTTAACAGCTGACTACTTCAATGTTACTCAAACCTGAAGGGAGATTAATGGTGTGCAGATCAAAGATCTGAGGGTGTTTAAACCCAGCTTTCTCTTTTCTCTTTCCATGAATTGGCAAGTGGTGCTGCCTGTGCCTGAGCCAGCAGGTGTATTGCATAAGTGAATTTTAAAGCAGTATTTTTTTCACTGCCTCTGTCTGTGCTGCTCTCTAGATTCTAGACGGAGGTCTCTCTTCAGGGGGGCATCCACACAGGGGTCTCTTTTCTGTGTGGCTTTCTGACAGTGGTCTACCTCCTGGGGGACTTCCAGGCAGAGGCCTCTCTTCTGGAACGGGGCGGGGGGCGGGGGGCTTCCAGACAGGGATCTCTCTTCTGGGGGACTGCCAGATAGGGGTCTCCCCTCTGGCAGCTTCCAGACAGGGGTCTCTCTTCCAGTGGCCTTCCAGACAGGGGTCTCTTTTCGGGGGATCTTCAGACAAGGCTATCTTATCTGTGGGGCTTCCAGCCAAGAGTTTGGCTTCAGGGAGGCTCTGGACAGGGATTCCTCTTCTGGGGAGCTTCCAGGCAGGGATTTCTCTAGTGAGGGATGTTTAGTGGGGGTATCTTTAATTAGGAGGGTCTCTGGTGGGGGGAACATGGGAGATGGGGGTGGTTGCGTCACCAGAAAATCCCAGAGAGGGGGAAAAAATTGCATTTCCGGAGGGGGGGGGGGGGCTGAATTATGTTGCTATGGGGAGTGGGGCCCAGCTGCTGCACCTCACAATCAGGCCGCCCACTCAAAATAGTGGCCTGATAGCGAGATTCCCGATGGTATCCCTCACCATCTCCATCATGCAAAACTTAGCATGGCTAAGGATTGGGAATCGCTTCCTGTTCTGCGCTCCCAGCCTGAGTGCAAATCAGGTGCAATTCAGCTCCGGCAGGGTCTCCCAAACGGAGAATTCTGTCCTGAGCATTGAAGCCATTGTGCCAACGAATGAGATATATGAAACTTGCAGCGGGACAAACAATAAACAGAGTCTATCTACTCAGCCAACAGCAAATAACAAACTAGCGTCTACATAAACAAATTTCCTGTTAAAACTGGACTTATTTCTCCAGCAAAATGCAGAGTGGAGGATAGCTAAATAATGCTAATTATGTGCATAAAATCAACTACTTACAGTAATGTGATCTGTAGGTGTGATTGATGGGAGGAGAGTCACTCAATCATCCATTCTGGCTGGGACGTCTGGTGTCACTATATACAGCAATTTATAAATAAGCAGATCTCCCACCAGGCAGGTTGAGTAACATATCTTTTTACTCCCCTTTGAATACAGGCATTCTGTATAATATGTTGGCTGCAATATTTGGATGTTGGCAACAGTAACACTCGATAATTCATTACACGTTTTAACCAGATGGCGATCACAATTGATAATTGACTTGTTTCTTTCTGGTGTATAGTACACTTTGCTTTTTGAGCTCTGAACTACTGCACATTCTCCAGGAATCTGAAAGCCCTCTGGGCAACACTTCGTCGCAAAGGGGAAGTGGTTATTGAGCAGGTCAATGGCTGTTGTTAAGGTTTCCCTTACCTGTCCAGAAACTTGACAGACAATTTTTATGACATTTGCAACCTGGGAATTCCATTTCTTCTAGGTCATAGCATTGGGTCTCAGGACCTGGGGGGGACAGATTACTGGCATCAATCATCGCTCTGCTATCTAAAAACCATTAGTCTGATGAAATTGAGAGTTCTGTCATTCTACTATTGCCATTCCTAAAAGGAGATGAAGACATTGGCCCATCTGAATAGAATCAGAGAACATTGCAGCACAGAAGCACATCATTTGGCTCATCAAGTCTGTATTGTTGATTTTCTCCACCCATCACCTCTTCCAATCCCATTCTCCTGTCTTTTCAGCACAACTTTCAGTATTGTATTTTTTGAAGAAACTGGCTAATACCATTTTGAAAGAAGTCATGGACCTGGATTTTCTGTTGAACAGTTTGTGGCACGAAAGAGAATAAAATGAGGTCAAATAGTTTACTGCCAACAATCCTGCCCACAAAATGGCCAGCTGACCTTTGCTCTGACTAATCCACCAGTCCAAATGCTCACCTACCTCGAGCACCCTCCCCCGTCTACAACCCCCGCCATCCCGACCTGGACTTTCATCCCATTAATTTGTGTTTGCTTCAAGCCTAGACTGCTGCACTCAATCCCAGTACCCCTGCCATTGTTTAATTCCTGGCAGACGAGCTGAAGAGATGGTGGGGTAAATGTTTATCATATGGTCAGTAATGTGACTGAACTGATCACTCACCCATTATAGATCCCACTGATTACCCTTCCATTGGTGTTATGATTATGACCGCCCTTCTCTGCATACTTTCAGCAGATATGAACTGGGCATGTGCCAATGCCTTCACCAATGTGACATCCATCAAGCTTTATGTGTGCGCACAGCATAGACGTCATTTTGGAATACTTAATGACACTCTAGCATCCAAAAAAGGCAGTACAAAACAACAAAGAACAAAGAAAAGTACAGCACAGGAACAGGCCCTTCGGCCCTCCAGGCCCACGCCAACCATGCTGCCCGTCTAAACTAAAATCTTCTACACTTCCTGGGTCCGTCTCCCTCTATTCTCATCCTATTCATGTATTTGTCAAGATGTCCCTTAAATGTCACTATCGTCCCTGCTTCCACCACCTCCTCCGGCAGCGAGTTCCAGGCACCCACTACCCTCTGTGTGGAAAACTTGCCTCGTACATCTCCTCTAAACCTTGCCCCTCGAACGTTAAACCTATGCCCCCTAGTAATTGACCCTTCTACCCTGGGGAAAAGCCTCTGACTATCCACTCTGTCTATGCCCCTCATAATTTTGTAGACCTCTATCAGGTCGCCCCTCAACCTCCGTCATTCCAGTGAGAACAATCAGAGTTTATTCAACCGCTCCTCATAGCTAATGCCATCCATATCAGGCAACATCCTGGTAAGTCTCTTCTGCACCCTCTCTAAAGCCTCCACATCCTTCTGGTAGTGTGGCGACCAGAATTGAATACTATACTCCAAGTGTGGCCTAACTAAAGCTCTATACAGCTGCAACATGACTTGCCAATTCTTATACACAATGCCCTGGCCAATAAAGGCAAGCATGCTGTATGCCTTCTTGACTATCTTCTCCACCTGTAATGCCCCTTCCAGTGACCTGTGGACCTGTACACCTAGATCTCTCTGCCTTTCAATACTCTTGAGGGTTCTACCATTCACTGTATATTCCCTGCCTACATTAGACCTTCCAAAATGCACTCCCTCACATTTGTCCGGATTAAACTCCATCTGCCATCTGTCCGCCCAAGTCTCCAAACAATCTAAATCCTGCTGTATCCTCTGACAGTCCTCATCGCTATCCGCAATTCCACCAACCTTTGTGTCGTCTGCAAACTTACTAATCAGACCAGTTACATTTTCCTCCAAATCATTTATATATACTACGAACAGCAAAGGTCCCAGCACTGATCCCTGCGGAACACTACTAGTCACAGCCCTCCAATTAGAAAAGCACCCTTCCATTGCTACTCTCTGCCTTCTATGACCGAGCCAGTTCTGTATCCACCTTGCCAGCTCACCCCCGATTCCGTATAACTTCACCTTTTGTACTAGTCTACCATGAGGGACCTTGTCAAAGGCCTTACTGAAGTCCATATAGACAACATCCACTGCCCTACCTGCATCAATCATCTAAAGAGTGTAAAGAATCACAACAGTATGGATTAGACTAGTAAAAGTAACTTACTCTGGAAAAGTAAATCTTTCCTGTCTATTATTTTCATGTCACTTGACAATACATAACATTTGCTGGTTCTTATCTACTTCATCCAAAGCTAATGGAGTCCTCAGTGTACATAAATATAGAAAATGGAAAGAAACTTTGATGCATTTTCCAATGAAAAGGACTCCAGTTTTCCCACTGAGACCTCTGGAGAAATTCATGTGTGACCTTACCCTTTGGCAAACTGACACCACCAGTATCTTTGGCCACTCCTCTGGCTGCATGCGCATGTGCCCATGGTGTCTAACCACATGAAAATCCTGCGTCTACATGATCCTCTAAGATATACTCAGCATTAGTATGTGCACCAGTGATTGCAGCTGTGAAATCAAGAGGCATGTGACTTCACCATCACTGCGGCGTGGTCTTCCTCCGGTTCTGAAATAAAAAATGCACAAGGGTGATGTGTGGCGAGCTGAAAGTAAGAGCAAGTTGCTTACACCACCTGGGACCAGTTAGTAAGCTATAACTCGTGGAGTTCCACAGGGATCTGTACTAGGGTCTCAGCTTTTTACAATCTATAGTAATGACTTAGACAAAGATACTAAGAGTAATGTATCCAAGTTTTCTGATGATACAAAGATCAATGGTAATGTAAACTGTGAGGACAACACAAAGAGACTACAAAGAGATATAGACAGGTTAAATGAATGAGCAACAAGGTGGCAGATGGGATATAAGATGGGGAAGTGTGAAGTCATTCACTTTGGACATATAATCCCTCCATGCAGAAGGAAGCCATTCAGCCCATCGAGTCTGTACCGACCCTCTGAAGGAGCAGCGTACCTAGGTCCACTCCCCTGCCCTATCCCTCTAACCCCACCTAAACTACACAGCTTTGGACACTAAGTGGCAATTTTTAGCATGGCCAATCCACTTAACACCTGGAGGAGACTCACACAGACATGAGGAGAATGTGCAAACTCCACACAGACAATCCCAAGGCCGGAATTGAACCCCGGCCCATGGCGCTCTGAGGCAGCAGTGCTAACTGCTGTGCCACCCACACTTTGCCAGTAAGAATAGAAAAGCAGAATATTTTTTAACTTCTAAATGTTTATGTTCAGAGAGACTTGGGTATACTCATTTAAATAAATCAGAAACTAAACATAAAGGTACAGAAATTAATTAGCAAGGAAAATGAGATTGCCTTAACTGTAAGGCAATTGGAGTACAAGCAAACCAAAGTGTTGAGACAATTGGATGGGCCTTTGGTGAAATCTGGAGGACTGTGTGTAGCTTTGGTCTCCATATTTAAGGAAGAGTGGGCGGGATTCTCCGGTCTCCGATGACAAAATCATGTTCGGCGATCAGCCGGAGAATCCCCGTTGGCGCTGAAATTTGGGGCGCCGCCACTTTTGCGATGCTCCGCCCCCTCCAAAACAGCTTACTCGCAGAGTACACCGCACACCGTATGGACTGCCTCAGGACGTCACCTGAGGCGCTCCCCTGATGCTCCGCCCCCGATGGGCCAAGTTCCCGACAGTGTGGGTCATTCATGCTATTTTTTTCGGGAACCCGGTGTGCCGGCTGCGGACTGAGTCCAGTGCCGCCACAGTCAGGTGGGAGCCGTTCCGCGGGCAGGGGGGGCTTTGGGGTGGCCGGGAGCACTGGTGGGGGTTGGTCCGGAGGTGGTGAGCCTGGCCAAAGGGGTGCATTTTTGGCAGGACGGGACCGCGGGCGGCTGGCGCCATGTTGCGCGGGCGGCCGCTGCAAGCTGCAGCCGTGCCCAGGCATGGCCATGGACCCAGCAATTCTTGGCCATATCCGCTAAAGCTAAAGCCGGGGGCTCTATGCTGTGTGGCTGCTACCCCCACCCCCCCCCCCCCCGCCCACCAGATGGAAGATCGGTGGAGGTTTTGTGCCGTTTTTCTGGGTGTAAAACGCCACTGTTCCCACGCCAGCGTCAGCACTTAGTCTCAAACTCGGAGAATCCAGCCCTATCTTTGCATTGGAGGCACTACAGCAAAGGTTTTACCTGATTGGTTCCTGGGATTAGAGGTTTGTCTGAAGATGAGAGGCTGAGAAAGGTGGGCCTACACTCTCTGGAATAAAGAAGCATGAAGTGATCTTATTGAAACATACCAAATTCTGAAGGGATTTACAGGGGAGACACTGGGAGATTGTTCCCCAGCTCGGGGAATATAGAACACGGTGACACAGCTACAAGATCAGGGGCGGGATTCTCCCCTACCCGGCGGGGCGGGGGGTTCCAGCATGATGGAGTGGTGGGAACCGCTCCGGTGTCGGGCCGCCCCAAGGGTGCGGATGTCTTTGCACCTTTAGGGGCCAAGCCCTCACCTTGAGGGGCTAGGCCCACGCCGGAGCAGATCCGCTCCACTGGCTGGCGGGAAAGGCCTTTGGCGCCACGCCAGCCGGGGCCGAAAGGTCTTCGCCGGGCGACACAGGTCGGTGCATGTGCGGGAGCGTCAGCGGCTGCTGACGTCATCCCCGCGCATGCGCAGGGGAGGGGGTCTTGTCCACCTCTGCCATAGTGAAGACCATGGCAATGGCGGAAGAAAAAGAGTGCCCGCACGGCACAGGCCTGCCCGCGGATCGGTGGGCCCCGATCGCGGGCCAGACCACCGTGGGGGCAACCCCCGGGGCCAGATCGCCCCGCGCCCCCCCAGGACCCCAGAGCCTGCCCGCGCCGCCTTGTCCCGCCGTTCAAAAGATGGTTTAATCCACGCTGATGGGACAGGCATTCCAGCAGCGGGACTTCGGCCAATCGCAGGCCGGAGAATCGGCGGGGGTGGGCTCGCAGACCGGCGCGGTTCGATTCCCGACCCCGCCGACCGGCGCGATTCCCGCCCCCGCAAAATCTCTGGTGGCGGAAACTTCGGGACACGGCAGGGGCGGGATTCACACCAGCCCCCGGCGATTCTCCGACCCGGCAAGGAGTTGATCATTTAGGATTGAGACGAGGAGAAAACAATTCACTCAAAAGGTTGTGAATCTTTGAAATTATCTATCACATAGGGTTGTGGGTATTCCATTTTCAGGACTGAGATCAAATGTTTTTCAGTCTCAGGGAAATTAGGGATATTGTGGAGGGGGTGGTTGGGGAGAGAGAGTGGAATTGAGCCACAAGATCAGCTATGGTTGTTGTAGTCTGGTGCCACCTTTCCTATCACCTCTGTTCATTATGTTGTGTTATCGTGTCAGCATGTGCACCATGATGTGTTATAAATTTGTTTGATGTTTCAGTGAGGAGATATTCAGACTTGTATGTATAAATATGAACCATTTATTATTAATCTTAAAATAGTTATGGATCCCAATTACTGCTGGCATGCATGCTGCTATTCCATGCAGGCTGATTTCTCCCTTGAGCATTCTCTCTAGATTGTTCTCTCAGTCTATTGCCTTGTGACTCTAAACATCATACAATGGTATGGAGGTACAATTACATTACAATGGAGTGCAGGCACAGTTACATCACAATGGTATGCAGGCACAAGTATATTACAATGGTGTGCAGGTACAATTGCATTACAATGGTATGCAGGTACAATTACATTACAATGGCATGCAGGTACAATTACATGACAATAGTATGCAGGCACAATTACATTACTATGGTATGCAGGTACAATTATATTACAATGGTGTGCAGGTACAATTACATTACAATGGTGTGCAGGTACAATTGCATTACAATGTTATGCAGGTACAATTACATTACAATGGCATGCAGGTACAATTACATTACAATGGTGTGCAGGCACAATTATATTACAATGGCATGCAGGTACAATTACATGACAATAGTATGCAGGCACAATTACATTACTATGGTATGCAGGTACAATTATATTACAATGGTGTGCAGGTACAATTACATTACAATGGTGTGCAGGTACAATTGCATTACAATGGTATGCAGGTACAATTACATTACAATGGCATGCAGGTACAATGATATTACAGTGGTGTGCAGGCACAGTTACATCACAATGGTATGCAGGCACAATTATATTACAATGGTGTGCAGGTACAATTGCATTACAATGGTGTGCAGGTACAATTACATTACAATGGTGTGCATATACAATTACATTACAATGGTATGCAGGTACAATTACATTACAATGGCATGCAGGTACAATTACATTACGATGGTGTGCAGGCACAGTTACATCACAATGGTATGCAGGCACAATTATATTACAATGGCATGCAGGTACAATTACATGACAATAGTATGCAGGCACAATTACATTACTATGGTATGCAGGTACAATTATATTACAATGGTGTGCAGGTACAATTACATTACAATGGTGTGCAGGTACAATTGCATTACAATGGTATGCAGGTACAATTACATTACAATGGCATGCAGGTACAATGACATTACAGTGGTGTGCAGGCACAGTTACATCACAATGGTATGCAGGCACAATTATATTACAATGGTGTGCAGGTACAATTGCATTACAATGGTGTGCAGGTACAATTACATTACAATGGTGTGCAGATACAATTACATTACAATGGTATGCAGGTACAATTACATTACAATGGCATGCAGGTACAATTACATTACGATGGTGTGCAGGTACAATTACATTACAATGGTGTGCAGGTACAATTACATTACAATGGTGTGCAGGCACAGTTACATCACAATGGTATGCAGGCACAATTATATTACAATGGCATGCAGGTACAATTACATGACAATAGTATGCAGGCACAATTACATTACTATGGTATGCAGGTACAATTACATTACAATGGCATGCAGGTACAATTACATTACAATAGTATGCAGGCACAATTACATTACTATGGTATGCAGGTACAATTGCATTACAATGGTATGCAGGCACAATTACATTACAATGGTGTGTAGACACAGTTACATTTCAGTGTTGTGCAGGCAGAGTTACATTACAATGGTATGCAGACACAATTACATTTCAGTGGTTTGCAGGCACAGTTGCATTACAATGGTGTGCAGGCCGAGTTACATTACAATGGTGTGCATCCCAGATTCTGGGATGAGAGGAAATGGGATATGAGAAGAAGAATTAGGTATGAAAATAATGCCATCTTCAACATTTTCAGTCACATCACTGGCCATAGTCTCTGTACTGTCACTTCCCATAATGTCTAGCAGCATCTCTTCTATAGGGGATAAATCATACAAGCACACTTCCTGCCCCCCCAAATAGATTTTGCCTAAGGTTTAGGGTAACCTCCTCCTGCAAGAGAGAAGTGCGCCAGTGAGGGCAAATTTTAACTAGGTCACAGAAGGTCTAAAATCTGCCACCAGAACGAGCAGGCCACATCTACCCAATCTCCGGGAGCCCCCAGGAAATTGTCTCCAATTGGAACCCAGCATCCGAGAGATATTGCTGGCCATTCAGAGGCTGTCAGCTCTTCATTACTAGCAGCGCCACCAGGAGAGGCAACTGATGCTGGTAATACACTTGGGCCATCACCAAGGAATTGTTGTTAGATCCCTGGAGAAAGATAAGTGAAACTGCAATGGAAGTCATCAGTGAGAGGGGCTGATGGGCTCAGAGGAAACTAACTGGTCGGATGGCTCGCAACACCTCCACTTCCTGATGCTGGGGCCCTTGATAAGATACTGAATGTTTTGAATGAGGGAACCCTCGCCAAAAGGCACCAAGATTGACAGGGTTTGCATGCTGATCTCCCCGCATAGCGATCCCCTGCCCACCACTAGCTGAATATCAGCGGGATGGGACTTAAGGGCTGCAATTCCCCTTAATCTATTGAATCCATAGAATCCTTACAGTGCAGAAGGAAGCCATTTGGTCCAGCAAGTGTGCACTGGTCCTCCGAAAGAGGTCCCTACCTAAGCCCACTCCCCCACTCATCCCCGTAATCCCAACTAACCTACACATCTTTGAACACTAAGAGGAAATTTTAACATGGCCAATTTGCCTGACCTGCACATCTTTGGGCTGCGGGAGGAAATTGGAGCACCCGGAGGAATTGGGAGAACGTGCAAACTACACACACTCACTGACCCAAGGACGGAATTGAATCCAGGTCCCTGGCACCGTGAGGCAGCAGTGCTAACCACCGTGCCACTAGCATCCAGGCAGGAAGGCCACCCACAAGCCTTCCGTCCCAGACTTAATTAGGGAGGGGGGAGGAGGCAGGGAGGCAGCAGGATTCCTACCCTGCACCTTTTCACCTAATTAAATGACCCCTTACTCCACTTTGGAGTCTGCCTGTGGCGGGGGTATTAAATGCTGCCCAAAGCGTTAAGTATGTTTAAGTGGTGTAGCTGCTGTAAATGATTAGCTGACATGTATATAAGCTAGATGTGGAAGTAAGGGTTGCAACAATGTTAAGTGTTTTTTTAATTCTTTCACAGAATATGGGCGACACTGCCTTTCTGCTCAAATCACCACACCCACAGTACGCAAGTACCAATCATTGTTCCCCGAATCATAGGATAGTACAGCACAAGTTATGATTTTGGAAAGCTGCTGATGTGTGCAGGCAATCAATAGCACAGGTTGCACTGGTTCCATGGAGTAATCATAAAGATGAACAGCCAACATGAATAGATCAAACAGACATAGTAATGGCAACTCCCATTTTTGAGGCCTCTCCAATTTAATCCCTTTACAGTTCCCCATCACTGCCAGAGCCCTGGATGAGTGTAACAGATAAAAATCAAGGCCAAATACAATAAATCGATCTGAAAATCTATTCTCTGATTCTCTTAGGTTTTTAAATTTAATTCTGGAGACTGCCGTTGCACTGACTAACAGTTTAAATTCTGCCATGCCACTTTAGGGTGGGCCCCCAAGCACACTTACGTGGCGGTGGAAGCTAAGGTTTAACAGGAAAGTTGTGACATCTCCTGCAGGGCATTTTGCAGACAACATGTAACATACATAAAGTTCTGCCAGAGGCCCTCAAAGTCAGAGGACAGAATCTTCAGCAGATAAAAGTTTTGGGTGTCAGAACCATTTATGTGTCCCAATCCCACTTGGATCAGAGATTTGCCAACAGGAGAGATCTTCTGGGAGGTGTCAGTTAATAGGCTTTCTCCATGTTCATTATCCGATTTGGGTAGAACAGAGAAACGAGAGGGCCAGTGAAGGGTTCCAGAGTAAGTCCAGCCAGCAGTACCATGAAGAGAGAGGCTTTCTGTTGAAGAACAGGAAGACTTGGTTAGGGGGCTGGATGCAGCCTCAAATTTGAGGTGCTCACAAAAGGTTCCACTCTCAGTGTCTCAAACATGTGAGGGGCCCTAGCATGGAAGGGGGAGCCCGAGACTGTGGCCGCAATTGGACCAGGTGCTGGTGCATGGACTGGGAAAGATGCTTAAACCTCATTGGGACAGCTTCCCATTGTGGCCCTACCTGCGGGTATGTTTCCCAGGGGAGGACTGCCACAGGAACCAGCAACCCACTCCATGGGGCGGCAGACAATCTACATAATTATGGCCTCAATCAAGGATCATTTCCTTCGGGTACTGGAGCTTTTTATATCAGCAAAAGCTCATGTCCTAATTCACAAAGTCTTTTTTTACCTTTTGCCGTGTCCTCACTGACCTAAATTGGTTCCTGGTCAAGAAGTGCCTTGATTGTAAAATTCTCATCCTTGCTTAATCTCCTCCACTCTTACAGCCCTCAGTTTTATCTGCACGCTTCTGCCCCTGAGGTCTTGAGCAACCCCAAACATGGTACCAATCCCCCGTTGTGTCAGAACCTTCGGCGGGAGGTCAGAAGCTTATCCTGATTTAAATGATATGCTATTCAGTCTCTGCTGATCTCAAGGGGTCAAGGGGACTCAATGGTGAACACAAGCTGTAGTTCCCCGTCTACTCTGAGGCCCCTCACAGTTCTGACTCCTGGGGTGCGATTTAGTGAACTTAAACCTAACTCCGCTTTCGGATGCGTTTGGCAGCGTGTTTCTCAGCGGCTGCAACGCTTAGATTCCCCCCGTTATTTACCGGCACTTTGACAGTTTTGGGGCCTTTCAGGGAACCCTCCCCTTATGGACTGCTGCCCTTCACCCCCCAACCATCTCATGGCCCCTTGAAACCCCCTCACCCCTCCATCTAATGGGCAAGGGCAAGAGCCCCCAGACCTGACCCATGGCTGTGACAACCTGGTGCCTGGACACCACAGCACTGGCAGCCTGGAACCTGGCAGTGCCAGGGTGTCCAAGTACCAGGGGGGGTGCCAGGGTACCACCCTGCCCTGTCCCCGACCACCCGAGGGCTCTAATGGTCTGCAGGACCCCCCCGAATTGCTGGCATGCCTGGTCATGTTTGTGGAAACCAGTGCTAAACGGCAGCCTCTCGAGGTCTCAAGGGCGCGACCATTGACTCCCAGGTGCCGGGTGAAAGAGGCGTCCTAATGGCTCATTTGAACATGCAGATCTGCATTATGCCCCGTGAGGGTGAGATTCAGACCCTGCCAGGCGGAACGAGTCAGGTGACTTGCGATTGGCCCAGCACAGAGCCCGATTTGGAGCTCTCACGGGATACACGGCTGACTTCGCGCCAGGCGCAATGTGGTGGCTGAATCATGCCCTTGATTCTGGAAACTTACTTTGGAGTCTTGCATGATCGCTTCTATTTTGAAGGCGGCCCCTCAGTCTCACCACCTTCTTTAGCAGTACCTCTCTCCTGGTGAGGCCGCTCAGCAGCCCGGAGGGCCAGCCAATTCCTATTGTCCCTCGCATTGCCTCTTTCAGCACCTCTCTGTTCTGTCCACGGCCACACAGAGGCAAGCTGCTAATCAGCCGCCTCTTGAAAGATCTCTCTTGCTGGTGCACTATCGAATGCCCCAAGCTAAGTGGGCATTCAAAAATGGAGCTGACACCCATACTACTGGCGATCCCGTCCGCACCAATTGCTCAGTAGCCTTATGGCACATATTTTCAGGAATTTCAGAGTATATATCATCTGCTGCATGCCCTGTTAGTTCAGACTGAAATTTGGACTTTGCGTATCATTTAATGGCCAAGATGGCAATGTCATAAATAATTAAAAGAGTGAAAAAACTAATCAGGAATATCAATTCATCTTTTGAGGGTGACGGAGGTTTGCAACCTTTTATTTGCATTGAAAAACGTTTGTTGATACTTCAGGAAGAATCTAAGAAAATGGTCGCTTGGTAAATCTTGCAATGACACGTTCAGCGTTCGGTTGTCCATATATGAAACTCTCCCCTCACTTCAATAATTCAAGAAAAAGTGGTAATCTTTCAATCAGTTTTTGAATATTTATATTTTGAGAATGTTTCTACTTTTACATATTGCTTTGGTTTCTTCAATGAAGTTCAGCTTCATTGGACCCATCAATTCACCTGTCTGTTGAATGAGTCTTGGCAACCATCAGCTGGTTGATGGAAGAGGAACATTGGGTAGCGACATGCAACTGGTCTCAATATAGAGAAAGGCATCGGCAATGCAAGATGATGGATTGTCTTTGATAGAAGCAAGAGGACATCTAAGGCCCAGAATGTTTCATTGATGTGGCAACATGAACAAAGGAGTTGGATGGGGAGGAGTGAGAAACGCTTTAAGAACGCGGTTATCTATTGAGGGTGAGTAATTAATTAGTGCAATTATTACCGGGGAAATCTCACATGTGCACATGGGTGGGGGACTGGGGTCACAGCAACAGCAAGTTCTTACAGGCTTCACGTAGGATGAATTCTCAGCTGCTTGGGTCTTCCTGTAGGATATATTTGGTCATGGTGTTCTGTTAAACAGCTGTGTAAATTCACAGCTGCTGGAATGGGACAACTATCAGGTTCTCCATCCCAATCCCAGTTGAGAGTATTAAATTTTTAAATTTGAAGCATTCGCAGATTTACAAAGTGCCACAGTGTTTGGACTCAGAGGGTGATAGAAGCCAGAAACCTTAATCCTATTTCATGGCTCTGATTATTTGGCCAGATATGTCAGAAAAAAACACATGTGTGCACTTCTTAAATTTTTTTTTTAACTGAAGAATACATAGCTGTGCTGGAACTGATTGTGAAGTTTAATTTGATGCTGGGAACAGAAATGGATTGAACTTAAATGAAATGCAAATGAAAAAAATTCCCTGAGTCTGGTGTCAGAGCCCAAGGGCGAGGAACATTACTTCAGTGTAAACTGATCCCAGCCTCTCTAATGAAGACCACGTTGGAGGCTGATGTAAAGCCATAGAGCTTGGAGATGGAAGACAGAACAAAGGGCTTTGAGCAGTTCACATGCATAACAACTAGGTGAAGTCAGTGCACCCCTGGCACATTTTCTGTTATAAATAATGATGCAACGTTTTGCTGAGTTTATTGACTATAAATCGACAGCAGCTGGAAGATCACCACAGAATGTAAAGCATACAGGAGGTGGGAGAAATCTGTCTTCGATCGGCACTATTCTAGCGCCCCAGATTCCTTCTGCTCATGGTGCAATGATCCCCTACCTCAAGGTGTGTACATATGGCTGTCAGGGCGCTATTTCAGGCTCGACTGTGATACCTCAGCTGTGGAATAGCTTCTTACTCATTGTTTAGTTGTAGGTGAAGAATGAATTCATGTCTGACAGCCAAGCTTGGGTGAAGATGGTGGTGACAGTGGTGATATCACTGTAATCTAGATGCCAGGGGTACTGCTATGGGGGCATAGGTTAAAATCCCACCCTAATTGCTGTTTGAGTTACGTTCCCTTAATAAATCTAGAATTCTAAAGGAAGTCTCAGTAATGGTGACAATAGGTGGGATTTTATGGGCCTGCCAGCAGCAGGCACTGTGGGCAAATTTGGAGAGCTAAACGTCCATTAGTTTTTGGTTGGTCTCCAAGTTCTGCTTTCCCGCCCGCAACTTTAGCTGCCACAGGAAAGACTGGAAAATGCCAGCCAATGAAATTATCATCGATTCTTAGAAACGCCCACCTGGAAAATGAACGCCCTTTAATGAGAGGAAATTTACCATCCTTATGTGATCCAGATCGACAGCAAGGTGGTTGACTCCTAACAGCTCTCAAGGGCAATTAGGGATGGGTAAAGAATGTGCAAACTCCACACAGACGGTGACCTGGGGCTGGGATCGAACCCAGATCCTCGGCACCGCGAGGCAGCTTTGCTAACCACTGCGCCACCGTGCTCACCCAATGGACAGCAGCAGCTCAAGAAGAAGAAAGTCCAGTGATGGTCAATGAGTGCTGACATCATCAGTGACACCCACATCTTCAGAATGATTTGAAGGACTCAGATTCAGTTACAGTGATGGCAGAAGGGATTATTTTTAAAACAAATCTGCTTGAATATCACCACTTGTAGACTGACTTGTGGAGAGTTGGAACTTAGCGAAAGACGCAAATAAGGAAGAAAATTAAAGTTGGAATGTAAAAACTGACACATATGAATTAATACAATAATGATTCGATTGTATTATATAGAGTTAGCCAATGACAAAGTTACAAGGATAGTCCTTCACTGAAACTATCCCTGACATATCAAGTATTTAATATCAAACAACACTGTTCATGGCTTGTTTCTTTCGACAGAAACCATCTGTGATAGGCCATGAACTCTGACACCTTACTTATAGGGAGGGAATTAAGTAAGTAGTCCCCAAGTCCTGAAAGGTTGGGAACCAGAATGATCAACTTCAAAATACACCTGGAACCTAGTAAGTAGTTGTACAATAGGCTGGCTCCCTTCACCTCTGGGATGTGGGTTCAAATTCATTTCAATAAAAAAATGAAAGTCTTTTCAGTTTGCTGCATTTTAAGCCTTCTCCCCGCAATGAGATGGGACAATCACTTCCCAGTTCCTTGTGGGCAAAGTGCATGGAATAAAACTGCACAACTAAAAACAAACTGAGTATTTTACTCACAGAGGTTGGCATGAAAATTACACTGATATAATACACGGTGTTCTCTTGAGTTTTTGCTTAAGAATATGTTTTGGGACCATTGCTCTGGGAGTTCAGTGATAATGCCAAGTGAAAAAAGAATACCATTCCAGAAGAAGCAGGAAAAATATTAATTTAAAATATTCTTTGTGAACCGTTTTTTTTTTGTAAAACCGTCCACTAATGTTCTGAATTAAAAAGTTTTACATCAAAATTGTAAAAGAGGCATATTTTTAATCTGGGCTTTGTTAGTTGAAATTATTAATGGAAGGCTGATGGCAAAAACACCAGTCCATTCTCAACAATAGAGACTTAGACCGCATCTCAACTAATCTTCCCAACAGAGGAGTAACTTCACAAAGTAAGTCCATTTCCTACACAGCCCTACACATTAATGGACATTTTTGTACCATTCTCACAGATGCTGCCTGTTGTATAATGTACACCACTGTCGGAATTGGTGCTGCTAGAAAATACAATTCTCAGTTTTTGTGAACTGGGGCCTCCATTTTTGGGTGGCATTTTACACCACTTAACGGCATCTACCAAGCATGCATAAATGTAACAACTGATGGTTTTCAAGCTTGCTGGAGCTGAAGAATTGGGTAGTACAGTGAGTTAGGAAACAAATCTATGGTTGTAATTCCACTGATAGTGACTTCACTGGCTGCTGATCAATTTCCCATTTGCCGGTGATGTAACAAATGAATTCGCAACTTGTTTCTGAGTTCACCAACTCAAACTACTTGCAGTAGACAACAGGTCTTCATACTAGGGTCTCAGATGTCATTACATTTCACCTGCACTTCCATAAGATGCAAGTTTGTTTTTGTACTTGTTGCCTTTCAAGCAGTATGTCTAAGCCCTAATACACACATTGAGGAGTGATTGTATGATTTGACTTTGCGTAGCTAACATGATCTTTTAAAAATTAGGACAGAGGGCTTCAGGTTTCTGAGAAGGTTATTAATATTTGTAGCTAGGCCCAGTGAATCTGTTAATATTTGCAGCAGTTTCTCGCAGTTTGTTAATATATGTAGGAGTCCTCTTCAAAGGTTTGAAATCCACTGTAGTCGACCAAAACAACTCACGCTGAAACGTGAACCAGCAGATAAGGTGTGATGGTTCTGACTTTCTGTTGTTCTGTTTGTTTTACTGTTCAAAGGTTTTGCCTGTGAATAAGAAAAGAGTGAGCTGGTTCACATTCTACTCTATATACTTCTACTCAAGTTCGCTTCGTCCCAGTGCCTCGGCCCCAATATTGTAGTCTTGTTACAGTCTCAGGGAGAAAAATGAAGACGCTATAGGCAAGCCATATAATTCTAGACTCCCCCTTCTTCCTCTTCTAAAGACATGAAGGTAAAAGTGATTAAGGATAGAAATAGTGAAAAAAATGTACACTCTACTTCTAAAGTCTTGTGACAAATGCGGCTGTTAGCTAAAACCTGACACTGGCTTAAAGTCAGGATTAATTTGGGCATTAACTAATCTTATCATTGGCAACAGAAACAGGAGCAAGGAGAGCAACAATCAAAGAAACCAGCTGCAGTAATGGACTTTGTGAGAGAAGCACTGTAAGAGTATTTGGCAGAGCTTTATTTGCATCTATAGAAGCCCTTTTGCCTGTTCTTGCAAACATTACTGTCAGTAGCTGTTAACATTAATTGCTACCAGCCGTTAACTACACATCTTTTTACTTCAGCCATTGCATCTAACAGTAAAAGCTGACGGAACAATCCTCTTGTTTTTCCCAGGTTTTACCTGCCTCGGTTTTATAGCAAACATGCAAACATATGAATTAGGAGCGGGAAGTAGGCCATTCAGCCCTTTGAACCTGTACCGCCATTCAATAAGATCATGGCTGATCTGATTGTAACCCCTACCCCACATTCTTGCATACCCCCAATAACCTTTCACTCCCTTGCTGGTCAAGAAGCTTTCTAGCTACTGCTTAAAAATATTCCAAGGCTTTGTTTCCTCCGCCCTTTGAGGAAGAAAGTTCCAAAGACTCATGACCTTCAGAGAAAAATATGTCGTAGAGTCATACCACCCAAAAACAGGCCCTACGGCCTACCATGAGGGCCCATGAAATGAAAATGAAATGAAAATCGCTTATTGTCACAAGTAGGCTTCAATGAAGTTACTGTGAAAAGCCCCTAGTCGCCACATCCCGGCACCTGTTCCGTGAGGCTGTTATGGGAATTGAACCGTGCTGCTGGCCTGCCTTGGTCTGCTTTCAAAGCCAGTAATTTAGCCCTGTGCTAAACAGCGGATCGTTGGGGGATCCGCCACCCGGGAGGTCGCGACATGCCAGGTCGGAGGCGCAGAAGCAAGTGAGACAACCCTGCATGTCCTCACCCCCGCCCCCCCCCCAACCCGCCATCGCCCCCCTCACACTCTGGCCACTGCACCCCCGATCCCCTCCCCCTTCACACTCTGGCCACTGCACCCCTGAACCCCTCCCCCCTCACACTCTGGCCACTGCACCCTCGATCCCCTCCCCCCTCACACTCTGGCCACTGCACCCCTGAACCCCTCCCCCATCACACTCTGGCCACTGCACCCTCGATCCCCTCCCCCCTCACACTCTGGCCACTGCACCCTCGATCCCCTCCCCCCTCACACTCTGGCCACTGCATCCTCGAGCCCCTCCCCCCTCACACTCTGGCCACAGCACCCCTGAACCCCTCCCCCTCACACTCTGGCCACTGCACCCTCGATCCCCTCCCCCCTCACACTCTGGCCACTGCACCCTCGATCCCCTCCCCCCTCACACTCTGGCCACTGCACCCTCGATCCCCTCCCCCCTCACACTCTGGCCACTGCACCCTCGAGCCCCTCCCCCCTCACACTCTGGCCACTGCACCCCTGAACCCATCCCCCCTCACACTCTGGCCTCTGCACCCTCGATCCCCTCCCCCCTCACACTCTGGCCACTGCACCCTCGATCCCCTCCCCCCTCACACTCTGGCCACTGCACACCCGATCCCCTCCCCCCCTCACACTCTGGCCACTGCACCCCAGATCCCCTCCCCTCCTCACACTCTGGCCACTGCACCCCCGATCCCCTCTCTCCTCACACTCTGGCCACTGCACACTCGATTCCCTCCCCCTCACACTCTGGCCACTGCACCCTCGATCCCCTCCCCCCTCACACTCTGGCCACTGCACCCTCGATCCCCTCCCACCTCACACTCTGGCCACTGCACGCCCGATCCCCTCCCCCCCTCACACTCTGGCCACTGCACGCCCGAGCCCCTCCCCCCCTCACACTCTGGCCACTGCACCCCCGATCCCCTCTCTCCTCACACTCTGGCCACTGCACACTCGATTCCCTCCCCCCTCACACTCTGGCCACTGCACCCTCAATTCCCTCCCCCCTCACACTCTGGCCACTGCACCCTCGATTCCCTCCCCCCTCACACTCTGGCCACTGCACCCTTGATCCCCTCCCCCCTCACACTCTGGCCACTGCACCCTCGATTCCCTCCCCCCTCACACTCTGGCCACTGCACCCTCGATCCCCTCCCCCCTCACACTCTGGCCACTGCACCCTCGATTCCCTCTCCCCTCACACTCTGGCCACTGCACCCTCGATCCCCTCCCCCCCTCACACACTGCCCCCACCACCACCATACACCCGGCTGTGCTATACATCACATCTCTGCCTTAAAATGCCGACTCCGTGGGCGCGATTCTCCACTCCTGCGACTAAGTGCCCACGCCGCCGTGAACAGCGTCAAGTTTCACGACTGCGCGAAACGGCCCCGATCGCGATCAATTCAGGGCCCGAAAATGGGCTAGGAGCGGGGCCGAGAGGAACTCGGGGGGCGTGGTGCGAAAGCAGCGTCATAAGCACGCGACGCCCGAATGACGCGGCGCTGTGCCATGAATGGCGCGATCCGCGCACGGAAGGACCCAGGAGGAGGAGAAGGAGGCGAGATGGCTGAGCCCTGACGAGCCGCATCGAGGTTCCGGGACACGAACCTGGACACCCTCCTCGATGAGGTTGAAAACCGAAGGACCACCCTCTGCCCAAGACGTGGGCATCGCCAGCTGTCCAGCATGGTGAGGCGCGGTTGGCGTGAAGTTGGCACCGCTGTGAGTGCTGTGGGGCACACCCCCCGGTCCGGGGAGCAGTGTCAGAAGAAGCTGCACGACCTCACTCGGGCTGCCAGGGTAAGTGCCATGAGGGTGCCCCCGGGTCACAACCAACCCCCCCCGGGCACGAGTGGGGGAAGTGGGGGTGGGGGGTGGGGGTGGGGGGGGGGTTCAGGGTGCACAACGTTGTACTTGACCCACATGAGCACCGGGACCCCCCCTGGATAGATGCCATGGCGTGGCTCCAGCAGTCTCCCCACCCAGCATTAATATAGCCTATATCTGCACGCCCTGATGTTACCCGCCTAATTGTGATGCTTTATCCAACCACACACCCCCCCCGCCCCGCCCCCCCCCCCCCCCCCCCCCCAGGACAAGACAGCTCACAACCAACGTGAGCTTATGAGAACCGGAGGGGGTTCTCCTGTGCTGCACCCCGTAAACGTTCACGAGCAGAGGGCCCTGGACCTCGTTGGGGGATCCGCCACCCGGGAGGTTGCGACATGCCAGGTCGGGGGCTCAGAAGCAAGTGAGACAACCCTGCATGTCCTGAACCCCCCCCACCCCCCAGCCCGTCATCGCCACCCTCACACTCTGGCCACTGCACCCTCGATCCCCTCCCCCCTCACACTCATGCCACTGCACCCTCGATCCCCTCCCCTCTCACACTCATGCCACTGCACCCTCGATCCCATCCCCCCTCCCACTCTGGCCACTGCACCCTCGATCCTCTCCCCCCTCACACTCTGGCCACTGCACCCTCGATCCCCTCCCCCCTCACACTCATGCCACTGCACCCTCGATCCCATCCCCCCTCACACTCTGGCCACTGCACCCTCGATCCCCTCCCCCCTCACACTCTGGCCACTGCACCCTCGATCCCCTCCCCCTCACACTCTGGCCACTGCACGCCCGATCCCCTCCCCCCTCACACTCTGGCCAATGCATCCCCGATCCCCTCCCCCCTCACACTCTGGCCACTGCACCCTCGATCCCCTCCCGCCCTCACACACTGCCCCCACCACCACCATACACCCGGCCCAGTGTGTCTAACGAACCCCGTATCGTTGTGTTCCCCCAGGGCCAGCTGCCGAACGTCCAGGGTCGTCTCGGCCAAGACACAGCCGACCATCCCCAACCTCAAGCGCACTCAGGTATGCACACCAGAGGGTGGCAGTCGGTCGGACAGGAGGGCCATCCTCTCAGTATGGGACGCTGGACGGGGACGCACATACGACGGAGAGAGAAAATACTGAGGGGCACAGGATGGACAGTGACGATGACGCACAGAGAACGGCCACACAGTCCATGGAATCACTTGGAGGGCAACATGACATGGGCCGTATGCACCTTGCGCCGGGCCATGAGGGGGACCAGTACACACCAGATGGTGAGACTCGGCCAGGGCCCGGAGAGCGGCGTCAATGTTGTGTTGGCTCTGGCTACCTGTGAGAGGGCAGCCCTCTCCTGGGCCATGGATGACGCTCCAAATTCCACCTGCTGTACCGGCTCGGCTGTGTGGTGCGCACCAGACTGTGACCTGGGAGCCTCATCACTTATCTGCCCAACCGAGGTGAGTATCTCTGCGATGGTGGATGGTGTGGGAGACAGCAGTGCAGCTAGCTCAAGGTCATTGTCCGTTAGGAAGTCTGGTTAGGCCACCGGGCTCCCCGAGAGAGGAGGAGGTTCTGGGGCCCATCCCGGTACCTCCAGCAAGGGACGTCCCGGCACACTCGGCCTCCCCCCGTTCCGTCCCTGGCGCATCTGGTGGGCAGTGGACTGGGCAGGGTGGCACGCCCGCCGAGCAGCCTGGCCCATCGAAGCCGGGCCGCCACAGGAAACGTTGGCACGGGTGCAGGGCACAGTTTAGTTGTAGGGGGTAGGGCATCTGTATGTGAATGGCACAATTAAACTCACTGTTGCACTTAACTTGTAAGACTCTGTGCTATGTCCGGTGCCAGGGGGCTCGTGAGGATGATCGAGTGGCGCTGTGGTTAACGAGCAGTTCAACGTCGGTGCCGGATGTGCTGACCGTTTCCCCATTGCCTCCCAAAATCGGACATCCTAGTCCTCGGCACTCCGACGCCGGCTACCCCACACGGGCACGGGATGAAATGCCCGTTACGAAGGCTGTGACCACCGGAGTGCATGGTTCAGCTATAGCCATGAGTCAGACCTTGGCTGGCGAATCTGAGCTCACAGCTCATCGCAGAGCGGGCTGTCATCATTCAACATGGCACTGATCACACCCGCTTACACAATCATCAATGATGTGCAATCCCGTAGTGCTGCAGTGGTAAGGTGATGTGGAATTGGTGCCGTGAACGCGGTGTGGGGGTGCGGGGGGGGGGGTTGCTGTGTGGTGCCCGTGTGCAGGACTGACGGTGCAAGTGGTAGTGTTCAGCGAATCCCTCCCCACGGTGCGTGAACCGTGCGGCCACCAACACGTTGCGTGCCCGCTGTCCTCGACGGTGCCGTCGTGCAGCCTCCTGGACATAACAAGCACCCGGGCAGTGTCTGTGTCCTGCGCCCCTCCCCCACCCTGATGCGCCCCATCATCCTCCTCCTCCGCATCCTCCACTTCCCCATCCCCCTCGTTTGCGTTGGTTCCGGTGCCGTCGGGTCCTCCCTCCGGCTCCTCCCCTCTGCATGGCAATGTCGTGCATCGCACAGCAGACCACAACCATGCGACCGACCCTGCCGGGCCGGTACTGCAAGGCCCCTCCGGAGCGGTCCAGGCATCTGAATCGCATCTTCAGCAGGCCGAAGCACCGCTCCACCACTCCCCTGGTTGCTGCATGGGCCTCGTTGTATAGGCTCTCCGCTTTGGTCTGAGGCCTCCGTAATGGCGTCATCAGCCATGACCTCAACGGATAGCCCCTGTCGCCCAGCAACCAGCCCCTCAGCCGGGGGGGGTGGCATCCATCGAACAGTGCGGGGATGAACGACTGTGCCAGAATGTAGGCATCATGCACACTGCCGGGGTACCTTGCACACACGTGCATGATCTTCATGTGGGGGTCACACACCACCTGAAAGTTCATGGAGTATGTGCCCTTCCTGTTCATGAACACTTCCCTGCTGTCTGCGCGGGCGCATGGGGACGTGCACACCATCGATGACACCCTGGACCATCGGTATCCCGGCCACCTTGGCAAATCCACGTGCCCGTGCTTCCTGCTGTGCTCGGTCCTAGGGGAATTTAATGTCCCTGTCCGCGATGGCGTACAAGTCATTGGTCACGGCCCTGATGCACCTGTGGACCGATGCCTGTGAGATTCCGGATAGGTCCCCGCTCGGCACCTGGAAGGAACCGATAGCGTAAAGGTTTAGGGCCATCATCACCTTGACGCAGACTGATATAGCGTGTCCTTCACCCGTTCCAAGTGGTGCGAGGTGCGCCACGAGGTGGCATATATGTGCGACCGTCTCCCTGCTGAACCGTAGTCTCCTCCTGCATGTGATGTCCGGTAGGGCCTCGAACGATATTCTGTCACGGTACACCCTAGGCCTTGCTGGATGTCTGTGGCGCCCTGGCACCGCCATCAGTGGCTCCTCCTCCTCCCCCCCCCCAAGCACTTCGATTTCAGTGCCCACTTCCTGTACATTTCTCGCCATCGGGGGGTCAATGTTCCCCTCGGCATCCCCCTGGACATTCCGGGCCTGAGCGCCTGCGGCCTGCGTGGCGACGACGGGCCACTCCACGGCCATCCCCTCTGCTGCACCGGCGACCGCTGCAACTGCAGCCACTGTGGGCCGTCGCAGTCTACGCTGCCGGATGGCCACCTGCAGTGCTGCGGCTCCAACCACGGCAGTGAACATCGCTGTCTGGTTGGCATACATGGTGACCTGCAGGAGGGTGGTGGGGGGCAGAGAAACGACATGTTACACGGAGGTTCTTCCACACCTCGCCAGCCGGGTTGCATGGGCTACCTGTGTGCCCCGGTGGCCTGGTCGCGCTGCAGATATGAAGCCAGCCTAACACCTGGTCACTGTCTGCGTCCAACGGTCAGTTCACACCGTCCTCCCCACCAGTGTGCCAGTCGCCTGTGCCCATCAGCCACACGACAACCTGCGGCCGTGTCCTCGTCACCGTCCTGCCAGATCAGGGCGGCCGACATGTGGCATCCGCGGATGGACGACACCCTCCACACTCTCCCTAACCCCCCTCCCAACTGCACACTCTCCCTCCCCCCCTCCCATCCCCACTCCCTCCCCCTCCCACCTCCACATTCTCCCTCACCCCCCTCCCACCTCCACTCCCTCCCTCACCCACTCCCACCTCCAATCTGTCCCCCACACCCCCCCTCGCACCCCCTCACACCCGGTGTGAACGGCGACGGCGTGATCCGGGCCGGAGAATAGCAGAGGTAGCGGAGAATCGCCATTTTGGGTGTCTCGGGCGATTCTCCGGCCTGCGCCGCGTAGAACCCGACGGGGCCAATCTCGCCGCTTGGGTGAATCGC
Organism: Scyliorhinus torazame; assembly: GCF_047496885.1. NCBI lineage: Eukaryota > Metazoa > Chordata > Chondrichthyes > Carcharhiniformes > Scyliorhinidae > Scyliorhinus > Scyliorhinus torazame. The sequence continues at coordinate 65,213,961 of NC_092714.1, read as the reverse complement.
GGGAGGGCGTCGGACCGGCGTCGCGTGGAAAAATGGCGCGCCAGCCGATTCTCCCAACCGGCGCAGCATCGGAGAATCGCGCCCCTATTTTTAAACAGTTCTAGATTCTCCTACTAGAGGAAACATCCTTTCCACATCCAACCTTTCAAGACCCTCGGGATCTTATGGCCAGGATTCTCCTCTACCTTGCGGGGCGGGGGGTCCCAGCGGGATGGAGTGGCGTGAACCACTCCGGCGTCGGGCCGCCCCAAACGTGCGGATTTCTCCACGCCTTTAGGGGCCAAGCCTTCACCTTGTGGGGCTAGACCCGCGCCGGGTTGGTTGGTGCGCCGCCAGCCGGCGGGAAAAGCCTTTGGTGCCACGCCAGCCGTGGCCGAAGGGACTTCGCCGGCCGCCGGAAGTACGCATATGCGCGGGAGCGTTAGCGGCTGCTGACGTCATCCCCGCACATGCGCAGGGGGGTCACTGCCGCGTCAGGCATCGCGGAGGCTATGGCCGACGCAGAAGGAAAAGAGTGCCCCCACGGCACAGGCCCGCCCGCGGGTCGGTGGGCCCCGATCGCAGGCCAGACCACCGTGGGAGCACCCCCCCCAGGGCCAGATCGCCCCGCGCCCCCCCCCCCCCCCCACAGGACCCTGGAGCCCGCCCGCGCCGCCAGTCCCATCGGTAAAAGAGGTGGTTTAATTCCCGCAGGCGGAACCTGCATGACAGCAGCGGGACTTCGGCCCATCGCGGGCCGGAGAATCGCCGGGGGGGGCCCGCCGACCGGCACGGCACGATTTCTGCCCCCGTCGAATCTCTGCGCCGGAGAATTCGGCGGCCCGCAGGGGCGGGATTCACGCCGCCCCCTGGCGATTCTCCGATCTGGCGGGGGGTCAGAGAATCCTGCCCTATATGTCTCGATCAAGTTGCCTCTCACTCTTCAAAACGGCAGCAGATACAATCCTAGCCTGTCCAACCTTTCCTAATGAGACAATCCACCCAGTGCAGGTATTAGTCTAGTAAGCCTTCTCGGAACTGCTTCCTCACATTTACATCCTTCTTCAAATAAGGTGACCAATACTGTTTACAGCTCTCCAAATGTGATTTTGCCAATGCCCTGTACAACTGAACCATTATCTCCCTACTTGGTTGACTGGGGCTGCTGAAATGAGAGGGGTGGACTATCTTTACAGCTTGAGAATGGCATTTATGTAAGCTTTGCTAAAACTCAGCTAGAATATTGCGTTCAGTTCTGGGCACATTTATGCATGGTGAGGAATACGAACCTGCTACCTTGGATGGCCTGATATTCCCAATGGGTCAGAACGGAGGAGAGTTTGTATAGAGGGTCGAGATTGAAGGCGTTAGTGACAGCGCCGCTGCCGACGGCCCCGGAGAGATACTCAGGGAGTCCGGTAGTAATAGCTTCGTTGAGAATTTGGAGGCAGTTTCGACAGCACTTCGGGTTGGGGGCAGGGTCAAGGGAAATGCCGATTCGGGGGAACCATAGATTTGAGCCTGGGAAGTGGGATGGAAATTTTAGGAGATGGGCGGAGAAAGGAATTAGAACACTAAAAGATTTATTTCTTGGGGGTCATTTGTGGGATTGAAGGAGCTGGGAGCGAAGTATGGGCTGGAATAGGGGGAAATATTTAGATACATGCAGATTCAAGACTTTGCCAGAAAGGAGATACAGAGCTTCCCAGTAGACCCGGCTTCCACATTGCTGGAGGAGGTGCTGACAACAGGGGGACTGGAGAAGGGGGTAGTATCGGCGGTTTACGGGGCTATTTTGGAGGAGGAGAAGGCACCGCTGGAAGGGATCAAGGCAAAGTGGGAGGAAGAGTTGGGAGAGGGTATGGAGGAGGTGTTCTGGTGTGAGGTGCTCCGGAGGGTGAACGCCTCCACCTCGTGTGCGAGGTTGGGGCTGATACAGCTGAAGGTGGTGTATAGAGCACACATTACAAGGGCGAGGATGAGCCGGCTCTTTGAGGAGGTAGAAGATGTGTGTGAACGTTGCGGGGGAGGCCCCGCAAACCACGTTCATATGTTTTGGTCCTGTCCAAAGCTGGAGGATTACTGGAAGGAGGTGTTTAGGGTAATCTCTAAAGTGGTGCTTGTGAAGCTGGACCCGGGCCCTCGGGAGGCCATATTCGGGGTGTCGGACCAGCCGGGGTTGGAAACGGGCGTAGAGGCAGATGTTGTAGCCTTCGTCTCGTTGATCGGCCAAAGGCGGATCCTGTTAGGGTGGAGATCATCCTCTCCACCCTGTGCCTGCTGGAATTTTTAACGCTTGAAAAGGTCAAATTTGAACTAAGGGGAAGGATGGAGGGGTTCTACAATTCATGGGCGTTATTCATTCTGTACTTTCGAGAATTGGATCACATCGAACATTTGGGGGGCTGGGAGGGTTGGTGGGGGGGGGGGACTGTATGTGTTAATGGTGACTATGGGTGTTTCCTGATTACCTTTTGGCATTTGTTTATGTTAACATGCGGGCCAATGTCTGGGGTTTGGTGGGAGGATGGGATCGTTATTATTGATATGGGGATTGACATTACATTCATTGCTGATTATTGTTTATTGTTGGGTGTAAATTTGGGAGAAAATGTGAAAAAGGGGGAGAATAAAAAAACATTTTTTAAAAAAATGGATGGCCCGATAGCGAGGTCCCATGGCCACGACATCCGCCCCCCCCCCCCAATCACATATCAGCCCCCCACCCCGGAATCTTCTGGGTCCACAATGTTTATAAGCATTAACCACTTCAAAGAGAGTTAAGTGCTATCAATTTCTAGCTGACCACTTCAAAATCACTCAGGCATGAAGTGGGGGTGGGGTGATTGGTAAGCACTTTGTTTGAAGTGGCCCATTGTCGTCAGAGCATTTCAGAGTTACTCAACCATGAAGGAAAATGAAGGAAGGAAGACTCACAGCTGTGTGTGTGTAGAAGCTGTCAATCACAGTCCATTAGGGGAAATGAATGATGGCTTGCTCAAGGATCTGAGGGATTTAAACACAAGTCGCAGCTTTCTCTTTCCAGGAATTGACACGTGGTGCTTGCTTTGACTGGGCCAGCAGATGTATTGTCCAGGTGAGTGTTGCAACAATATTTTTATCACTGCCTCTGTCTGGACTGTTCTCTAGCTTCCAGACAAGGGTCTCTTTTCTGGGGGTGGGCTTTCTAATAGGTTTCTCTTTGCTGATGGGCTTCCTGACAGGTTTTTCTTTTGTTGGGGGGAGGGGTTCCTGACAGGTTTATCTTTTCTGGGGGGCTTTCTGACAGGTCTCTCTTTTCTGGGGGTGGGCTTCCTGACAGGTCTCTCTTTTCTGGGGGGTTTACTGACAGGAATCTCTTTTGGGGGGGGCTTACTGACAGGAATCTTTTTTCTGGGGGGCTTACTGACAGCAATCTCTTTTCTGGGGGGCTTACTGACAGGAATCTCTTTTCTGGGGGGCTTACTGACAGGAATCTCTTTTCAGGGGGCTTCCTGCTAGTTTCCATTTTCTTCGGGACTTCCTGATAGGTTTCTCTTTTCTGGGAGGGATTCCTGGTAGGGGTCTCTTTTCTGGGGGACTTCCTGACAAGAGTCCCATTTCCGAGGGGTCAGTAGGGGTCTCTCTATTTAGGGGGCTTCTGTGGGCTTTCTCCCAATTTAGGGGTCTCTTTATCTATCGGGTCTCGGGATGGCAGTGGGAGGGGACGGGGGTTATGGTGGTGATGGGGTGGGCAGGTCTTTCATTGTGGGGGTTGGGGGAGGGTGACCCTTGGATGGACTTTTGGGACAGCTCCCTTAAGGAGTTATCCCTTTGGCCCACTGCGAGGTCCACCGATATCGTATGGGCTGAGTGGCTGTCGTAAAAACGCCGAGTCCCGCCGAGTCCATACCTGCTCTCAGCCGGCGGGAACTCGGCATTGAAGGGTCCGGGGGCGGCCTGTGAGGGGAGGAGGGGGGTGGTCCGAACCCGGGCGGAGGCCTCCGATGTGGCCTGGCCCGCGATCGGGGCCCACCAATCAGCGGGCCGACCTCTCTGGCTGGGGGCCTCCTTTCCTACGTGCCAGCCCCTGTAGCCCTGCGCCACGTTGTGTCGGGGCCTACGCGTTGAAGGAGGCCACTGTGCATGCGCTAATCCCGGACAAACGTGGCCGGAGAATCCCACCCTATATTGCTTTGTCTCCGAGTTGTGTTCAGCAGAGGCCCTGGAGCTCTGTACAGAGTTAACACTAGCAGTGCTCTGGCCTGCCGTGGATTTCTCCTGAGCAGCTCTCTCCAGCAAATTCAGATGTGAGATCCAGGACAGTAGGTACACTATCTATTTGTGTCTCTGGCCGTCTCCTCCTTGTAACAATATGATCCATCTTCACAGTACTCTTGCTTTGCTTGAAAATGGAAGAAGTTCTCCGTAATTTGGTACCAAAAGCACTTATCTACAGGTCAATTGATGTCAACTGTACGTACAGGGCCCGTGAGCTGCTCACTGGTGCTGCTTATGGTTGGAAGACTGCACACAGCCTAATTTTGTTCTCATTTAAAAGCCAGTAGCGGCCATCATTCTCAATTTAAATGCCGGTAGCGGCCATTGGGTGCTTCTCCCACGATGGGGTCCACTGCGGGATTGTTGCAACCGATCGCTCCGCAACTCCCCTGACACTCGCCTGCGACCCACCCGCAGGTCGTTACCCGCACTTTGAAAAACCCTGATCTAGAATGCACTGCCAGAAAGGATGGTGAAATTCTGTTTTTTAAAAATAAATTTACAGTACCCAATTCTTTTTTTTCCAATTAGGGGGCAATTTAACGTGGCCAAACTGCCTACCCTGGGTTTTTGGGTTGTGGGGACCCATGCAGACACAGGGAGAATGTGCAAACGCCACACAGACAGTGACCCGAGGCAGGGACCGAATCCGGTTCCTCGGCGCCGTGAGGCAGCAGTGCTAACCACTGGGTCACCGTGCTTCCCACAAGGATGGTGAAATTCAATAGTAACTTTCAAAAAGGAATTGAATAAATACTTGAAGGGAAAATTGAAATCACAAGGGAAAATATTCAGACCCAGGAAGCCAAGCGATAAGGTGAGGTTTTATTACGGTAAGGCACAATATGTCAGCGAATATATTTACAGAGTACAGTCCTGCTGGGACAACCAACATGCCGGTCCCTCGCCGGGTCAGCCTTTATGCTGAGTTCTTATGGGCCCCAGCTGGTGGGCCTCTGCCCACTAGCGGGGATGCTCATATTCCACGAGTCCGATGGGGAGATCAATCAGGATATCCCCATGGGCCCATGGGGGTCATTACAGAAAGAAGAGGGGGTAATTGGGTAGTTTTAACAAAGAGCTAGCACTGGCATGATGAGCTGAATGAACGCCTTCCATGCCATATTATTCTGTGATCCTATGATAACTTTGGTTGGTAAATATCCCAAAACCTTGCATAAATACTAACATTTAAATCCGTGAAAATATTTGCTGAGGAAACACATTCCTCTACTTTAATCAAAGTCACTTTAATCAAAGCTAGTTTGAGATTATTAGGATAGAAAGTATTATATCTTCATGAAACATGCTTTTTCTTTTGCACTGAAAAGAATTTTCAAAGTCATGCCTGTCAATGTACCCTCGTCAAATTGTTATAATTGGTGTAAGTGTAACGGGATGCCTGCAGTCATGAAAAGCACTATAGAAATAAAATTTTCTTAAATGTTTATAAATTAGTTGGATTAAAAGAACCATTCAGACTGCTGTTATTTTTAAATAGTTAGCTCTGTGCAATAGACGTGTAGGCCATCTTTAATTGCATGCTTTAATTGTATACCCCGTTTAAAATCAAAGTAACTCCATGGCTGTAGATCTTTATTGAGTCTTTCTTGTTTCACACAATGGAGTAGATATGGGCACCGTTGTACCCAATTAACTGGCTTAATGTGGGTGCAGTGAGGGCCAATTTTGGTAAACAGTGTGCTAATCTCCATGCATGCTGCAAAATCGTCCAACGTGATAATGGACTACACTTAAAGGACATGCATTCTGTGTGTAGATTCAAGTCCCATCCAAGCATGGGCTTAAAGGAATTTCTAACACAATGCTTCTTGCTGGATTCATTACAGGCACTCACTATCTAGCGCAGCCATTTCTATCAGACAATTTTGTTTTACTGTTTTATATTATAATTACATACTTCCTTTGTTGATGGTACAGAATAACAATACATGCACTTTGCAACAATACATGCACTGAGTAAACTATGTAGTACTTTCAGATGCATATACTGAGGAACATATGCAAAATTATAGTTCATCACATTTGTCTGAGACAACTAATTGATAGGGTAGGGTGTTTTCCTCTCCAGCCATGCATGTTACGAACGAGGAAAGATGGTGAAAGATTTGCTGGGTGCTTTGATGAGGGAACACTTGTCTACAAAAGTCAAGTGGTTTGTTTGTTGTGGGTACTTTCGCATTCCGAGGCTTCGCAAATTTGGATGACTGACTGGTGTAGACCTGTGGGAAATCTTGTGGTGTTTTACTTGCTCATAAGGTGTAATCAGTATATCACTTGTTCAGATCAGGCAGATGTCCCACATACTGCTTGTCCTTGTTGTGGTGTTGGGGGCTATTGGTTTGTGACATAGTTGTGGGATCATGCTGTCGAGAGTTAAAACGGAATGAGCCTTTGAGTGGGAAACACCCTGCTGTACATGTTGCAGACTGATTAAACATAGGGCTAGGTCTAGGGGGATAGTAAGGCTGGTCATTCCCCTGTTGATGTCCAGGACCTTCATCCAGATGGGCTGCTAGTGAGAGCAGCATCAGGAGGTTGTGGATGCTAGCGATGACCTGCCAAGAAACTCTGAGGCACTGCTGGGCAGCCATGTCCAGAAAACTGATCCACTGTCTGTCTACCTTGCGTTGGGGGTGTCACTATGTACAGGTGGGAGCTCTCCGTCCATCGCCTCTGCCCGGTGGAGTGGCAAGTGATTGAGGCAATCTGGACAATTTGTCTTTTGAACATTTAAATCACAGATTCTCCTGTCACACAGGGATTTCACCTGCACCTATAAACATGCGCCAGCTAAATGCAGAAGTCAGTGGGTTACAGTTTGCTTCCCGAACTCTTGCCATGTTTTTAATGTCTTAACACCTAGACCCACTCCCCCGCCCTTTCCCCATAACCCCACTGAATTGCACATCTTTGATCTGTCTTGTCTTTGACATGCACCACTGCCTAAGTGAATGGAGAAGTAACACCTCCTTACTTCCTGGTGCCACTGAGGTCAGTAAAAGAATAGGAAATGTTAAAGATCTGTTCGAACAAATATCCTTTAATGATTCTTTGGTTCTGAAAAAATGATCAATTTCTAAATTTACCTCCAAGTACTGCATTTTCTGAACCAAAGGCAATGCTTGGCAAAGCATTATCCAGTCCAGGGCAAACATTCTGCTCCCTCTGGCATGAAAGTCCCACCTTAGAGAGCTGCCAGCTAATCGGATTGGCCAGAAGCTCTGTGGTCTCAGCAGAGCTAGGTTCAAGCAGTGGCCATTGTTGGGACTACATGCAGTCCCTGAAGAAGAGGTCGTCATGGAAGCCAGACTGAAGATAAGTCTGGTATATTGCCGAAGCCGGGTTAGCAGACCCGAGCGACGGTCTGAGAGCGGTAGGGGCTGAGTTTAAGAGGACTAGAATGGAAAGGGGTAAAGGGATATGCCCCTGGAGATGGGGATGCTTTTGATGGGAACAGGGGACACCCAAAGGAAGGTTCTTCCTCATGCCTCACACCAGTGCACACAGATAAAGGTGTGGGCTACCTGATTGGTGTGGGCCTTCCAGACTGCAGATCAAATAGAATGAGGATGAGGTCCTCAAGTGGCCATAAATTGGCCATTTAGGAGCCTCAAAAGGCCCAAGGATAGATGGACCACCCTATCTTATTGGGCCGGTGGCAGGCAGGCCCAATAAGATAGAAGAAAGGTTAGGAGCAGGCAGTTAGGTGGCAGGCAGGCCACACACCCGTCACCCACTGAGCCAATCCCCCCCCGACCCAATCCCCTCACCCCCTCACCCCCTCCCTCCGACCCAGTCTCACACACCCCCAACCAGCCCCGCATCCCTGTTTGCACTCCTCCTGATTTCCGACTCCCCCTCCTCCCCCGATGTCCAAACACACCAAATCTCCCTTCCTGATTCCAGATCCCCTCCCATCCCCTCATGTTTGGGGCAGCACAGTAGCACAGTGGGTAGCACAATTGCTTCACAGCTCCAGGGTCCCAGGTTTGATTCCGGCTTGGGTCACTGTCTGTGTGGAGTTTGCACATCCTCCCCGTGTGTGCGTGGGTTTCCTCCGGGTGCTCCGGTTTCCACCCACAGTCCAAAGATGTTCAGGTTAGGTGGATTGGCCATGATAAATTGCCCTCAGTGTCCAAAATTGCCCTTAGTGTTGGGTGGGGTTACTGGGTTAAGGGGATAGGGTGGAGGTGTTGACCTTGGGTAGGGTGCTCTTTCCAAGAGCCGGTGCAGACTCGATGGGCCGAATGGCCTCCTTTTGCACTGTAAATTCTATGATAATCTATGATGTTGAATATAACCCCTCCCCTCATGTTTGGATACCCCCACCCCCACCCACAGCTCTACTCCCTCCCAACCCTGCCAATGCCCAAACGTTCATACTCACATCCCATTTACTTACCCGAGAAACTTATTTTCTCCCTTTCAATGGGACCTTTAAACTCACCTGCTTCACAACAGATAGTGACATAAAAAGTGGCCTCCTTTGCTCTGCACCTTTTGCACTTCACCACTGGAGCCTTGGGCGCGCTCCGCTTCTTCCGTCCCACCTGACCTGAGTCAGGAAGGTCGAGTGACACAGGCAATTTACAATTTAAGCGCAGGTAAGTGAATATGGAGTGGCAATCCACCACTGATTGCCACTCCGAGGACGTTACCAGCCATTGATATATCCCAAGATATTCAAAGAAACATTGTAAAACATAATATGACACAGAGCCACATAATGAGACATTCGGTAAAACGTCCAAAAGCCTGATCAAAGAGGTAGGTTTTAAGAAGTGTCTTAAGGAGGGATAGGAAGGTAGAGAGGTGGTTAGGCATAGGGATGGTATTCCAGAGGTAAGGGCTTCGGTACTCTAAGGCAGGAACACCAACAATGCAGCAATTAGAGTCAGGGTGCCCAAGATATCAGAATTAGAGGAGCACAGAATTTCAGAGGGTTATGGGACTGGAGAAGAGTTCAGAGGTAGGATAGACATGGCATTGGAGGGATTTAAAACCAAGGATAAGAATGTTAAAATAACCATTGCTTGACCAGAGCTAATGTAGGTCAGGGAACATAGGAGTGATAGGGGAAGGGGACTTGATGCGAGTTAAGACAATGGCTGCAGAACTCTGGATGGCCTCACCTTACAGAGGCCGGAACATACAAGACCATCCAGTTGTGCATTGGTAAGTCAAGCCTCGAGGTAACAAAGGCATGAATGAGGGACTCAGCAACTTTTGAGCAGAGATGAGGCAAATTCAGGCAATGTCACCAGTATTGGCTGTCGATTTTTTTGGCAGAGAAGATAAATGTTGAAGGACAATGTTTTTTTGAGAGAGAGGATTTTAGGTGACATTCTCCTGATACAAAATTGTTACTTTAACACTTTTGGTGCTTTCTAGCAGAAGGAACTATTGCCTTTGAAGTCCACAACAATTGTAATTAGTTAAATACCATTGTTTTATTTTAATAAAACCTTCAAATCAATTAAATTAGGTTAACATTTAAAAAGGTTTCTGGATATGCGTTGCTCATAAAAGCATATCCCAATTGGCCAGTGACAGATTTTTATTGGAGCAACCTCTTAATTAAAAATTATTCTGTTGATGGAATTCTCCGCCTTGCTCTGCCAGTAGCGGAGATCCGGTGACGCGGAGAACCCAGCAGCTGCAAAGAAAAAGGGATCGGTGCCCGATGCTCTGCCTCCTCCACTGCTGGCATCAGGATCGAGGTTCACTAAGACCCATTTGTATCCACTTAGCGGGCCAGGAACCATATTCTCCGGGCCCATGTGATAATCTGGCACTCCGGCTAGGTATCATATGGCCAAAAATTACTACTGATCCTGACAAACGTGATCCTGATGCGGTGGACCTCAGTGGGCCAAGGGGATTACTCTTTAAGGGAGTTACCCACAAATACCATCCGAGCCGCCCCCCACACACCCCCTAACACATGCACGCACAGAATGCAAGACCTGCGTTCCATTCACCCCGCTTCATGGTTGAGTGCTTTTGAAGTGGTCAGCTAGAAATTGACAGCACTTAACTCTGTTTAAAGTGGTCGAGGAGCTGTAAATCAAAGCTTGCTGTTTATAAACATTGCAGTTAAAGCATTTCAAGGTTACTCAATTGTGAAGGAAGATGAATGAAACAATGCTGACAGCTGGGGGGTGTGGAAGCTGTCAATCATAGCCTAGTAAAATCAGTATCAAAGAGAAATTAATAGAGAGGGTTTTTTGAGGGAAGTACGGAAGCACAGTGGTTAGCACTGTTGCAGCACAATGGTTAGCACTGTTGCTTCACAGTGCCAGGGTCCCAGGTTCGATTCCCGGCTTGGGTCACTGTCTGTGCGGAGTCTGCACGTTCTCCCTGTGTCTGCGTGGGTTTCCTCCGGGTGCTCCGGTTTCCTCCCACAAGTCCTGAAAGACGTGCTATTAGATAATTTGGACATTCTGAATTCCCCCTCTGTACCCGAACAGGCGCCGGAGTGAAAAATGAAAAAAATGAAAATCGCTTATTGTCACAAGTAGGCTTCAAATGAAGTTACTGTGAAAAGCCACTAGTCGTCACATTCCGGCATCTGTTCGGGGAGGCTGGTACGGGAATTGAACCGTGCTGCTGGCTTGCCTTGGTCTGCTTTAAAATCCAGCGATTTAGCCCAGTGTGCTAAACCAGAGTGTGGTGACTAGGGGCTTTTCACAGTAACTTCGCGCAGTGTTAATGTAAGCTAACTTTGACAATGATAAAGATTATTATTATTATTATTAAAACAGCTGATTTTTTTCTTCGTTCCAGGAATTGGCAGGTGCTGCTTCCTGTGTCTGAACCAGCAGGTGTATTACCCAGGTGAGTTTTAAAGCAGTAATTGTTTTCACTGCCTCTGTCTGGACCGCTCTCTAGCTTCCAGACAGGGGTCTCTCTTCTGGGGCTCTCTGGCAGGGTTCTCTTTTCTGAGGGCTTCCTGACCGGGATCTCTCTTTTGGAGGGCTTTCAGACAGGGGTCTCTCTTTTGGGGGCTTCCTGACAGGGATTTCTTTTTTCTGGGGAGCTTCCTAACAGGAGTCTTTTTTTCTGGGGGGCTTCGTGACAGGGGTCACTTTTCTGGGGGGCTTCGTGACAGGGGTCACTTTTTTGGGGAGGTCTGTCGGGGTTCTCCTTAATTAGGGTGTCTCTTTACTTCGGGGCTCTTTGGGGTGTCTCTTTATTTAGGAGGTCTCTGCTGGGGTCTCTTTATTTAGGGGTCACTGGGGAGGTCTCTATTTTGGGGGCTTTGTGGGGGGAGAGACAGATGGGTGACCCCCGTACTGGAGAGGAGGGAGCTGAATTGCGCGACGGGGGGGGAGGGCAGCTGAATAGTGATATGGGGTGGGGTGGCCAAGCATCGGACCTCGCTATTGGGCCACCCGCTCAAAATGACAGTCCAATAGCGGGATTTCTTTGGGAATCCCTTGTAATCCTTGTCATACATAAATTTGAATGGTGAAGGATTAGGAATCGCTCCCTGACTTGTGCTCCCATTGGGAATGCACATCAGGTGCAACTCAGCTCCGGAGGGAGAACATAGGGACCAGATGGAATGACACTCGCGGGGGTCTCCCAGGGAATTGGAGGTCCCCAGCTGCATGCCCTTTCGGCAGGGTGCTGCCCTGGCACTGCTGGTGCCAATTGGACATGCTGGCAATGCCAGCCTGAAAATGCCATGGTGGCATTGCCAGCTGGCAGGAACACTGACAGGATGCCAAGTTGTCATTTTTTTGTGTGCATGTGATCGGTTGTTGGGGGGGATGCGGGGGTGGGGCTTGTGACCCTCTCATAGTGCATTTGGGCTGGGGAGTGGAGGTCAGGGATCGCATTGGAAATCCTGCAAGCAAAGCTCCTCAATGTACACAATGGGGCTATGTGCGGCCTCAGCCTTGCGTTCCCCGTTGAGGCCCCTTATACAACGTGAGTTGTGTTGCATAGCCATATGTTTCTCAGTGCTGCAAGCGCCAGGAACACGTGGCTAAATGCGTCGCTATGGGACTTTGTTCCCATTTGGTTGAATCGAGTCCATGGGCACCCAAACGGAGAATTGTGCCCTGTGTTTGCTTTAATGAGGCCTTGGTGTGGCTTCATTAATCCTTCCAATTCTGAAACTTTGACGTTTTCAATTTTCTGAAAACACACTTCAATACTTGCAATATTTCACATTGAGGGAAACATGTTAAATTGAACAGATCATGAAGTAGTCCAAGATGGGTTGACTGCTATTCTCATTATTGTGTAGTCACTATTTCATAGCATTTTGTTACTCAATATGTCATTCTGGGACTTGTTGTATTTTATCTCAAACAGTGGTTCAATTATATATGACAGGTTGACTTGCAAGAATATTTATTTGTGATCATTACCGGTGCAGATGCATTTTTATTACAGGGAAAGAAAATAATTGAGCAGGAATATTTTGATGTTTTGTTACAAACATCCAGTTTCTTTTCATTATGGAATTGAAAGGTTAATGTTACCTCTCTGCTAGGCTGCTCAGTTTCAGGCTTGGGGAAAGGACATTATAAACTAAGAGATGGTAACCTATGAAAACTAAAGACTTATGAAACGAGATTTCAATTCTTTTTATTGTGTTATGACTTGTATATTAAAACTGCATAAAGGCACAAAGAAGAAAATGTTGGTGCATTGTAAAGGTACTCAACAGGAAATTGTAATGTGCTTTCAATTCACAATGGAATACTGTGCTTGGTTTCAAAGTTTTTACATAAATATGGAAATAGTGTGATGGCTTGAGAAACACTCTGGAGGCTTTCAGTAGTAATAAAGGGGTTCATTGACGAAAGGCAAAGGCTGGTATATATACAGATACAGAACACAATAGGGTAGGTCTTGTCTCTTTGGCTCCGGGGTCCACAATGCCGAGCTCCTGTTCCCAGGGCCCTGTGTTAACTCCTATTGGCCAGGATTCACATGCTCTCATGTGATGGGCCCTGAGCTGGTCACTTAGGCCACCGGACCCACCTCCTTAAAGTGGCCACACTACCATATCCCCCCCCCCCCCGTTTAAGTCCCTTTTTACATTTACACAATAACTATGTACAGGTTCTATTTATTTTACAAAACGGGAGAGAGAGTTCATCAAAGAGTCAGTTGATCCGGGAACCTTCGAGTACCTCCGGACCTCTGTAATCTGCCCACAGGCTCAACATCCTTTGAGGTAGTCATGTTGTCAGCAGCTGGTGACAGTTCAGGAGGCACCACCTCCTCGGGCGGGGAACTGGCCTCACTGGCCTCCAATGGTGCAGCTGGCTGGGTTGACTCTGGAGTTCTCAGCTCCCTCTGCTCAGGAACAGTCACAGGAGTGTTCAAAACGCCAGTGGGCTTCGTCTGCACTGAATTGGGAGTGATAACCCACCCCCCGCTCCTCAAATGGTCAATTGGCTTTTGACAGTCCTTCCATTTACAATCACATCGTATGACCTAAGCCCCAACTGGGACACAATCCATCCGGCCAACAATAGTGGACCTGAGATGAACTTATGAACCAAAACCACCCGGAATTATCTGTTGCCCTTCTGTGCAGCCAGTTGATTTCTCTGGGAGGCCTGACATGCCCCCATCCTCTTCACTATGTTAGGAGGCTTCTGAGGCGACAGCCCATCAGCAACTCCACAGGTTTGAGTCCATGGTGGTATGGGAGGTAGAATTGTACGACAACAAAAATTAGCAAGCCATTGGCGCAGCGATTTAGCAGATTGTTTCCTCATGGGGTCTCTAAAGGTCTGAATGACCCCCTCAGCAAATCCATTGGACGTGGAGTGCCATAGGCCATCCTAGTGTGGTGTATGCTGTTAACTCTAATGAAAGTTTGGACGGCATCCCCTGTAAAAGTGGGGCCTTTATCAGATACTATGGATCCCGGCAGTCCATGTGTAGCGGACACTTGCCATCCACTGAAGCCGTCGAGATCATGGCCCTCATCTCTTGTATATACAGCCACTTGGAATGGACATCCACCAAAACTAAAAACATCCTGCCCAGAAAGGGTCCATGTAGTCAATGTGGATCCGGGTTCATGGGTGACCCGACAATTCCCAGGCGCGGAGAGTGGCCAATGAAGTCAGGGATTGTTGAATTTGACAGGGGTGACATTGCTTACCATTTATTTGTAGGCTTTATCAATGCCTGGCCACCATACAGAGCTGCCTGCCAGCATCTTCTTCTTTGTTCACCCTGGGCGGGCCCCAAGCATCTCTTATAAGAGAGGTCCCCTGGCTGGTGGTGGAATAATGACTTGTGAGCCCCACAAGATCACACCATCCTCACAGGTCAGTTCATCTTGGTGGGTTAATGGGGCCTCAAGTGCTCGATTTTTCATAATGCCACCCGGTTGTATCATTCGCTTTACTTTCAAAAATATGGAACCCTCTGGGTGCAGTTACCCAGATGTGGCCAACTGACAGTGGCAAGGTGCCTAAGAAATTCAAGGCCAATTTGATCTCCTGGGAGGACGGGTGGAGGTGGTACACATTTTGGTCGGGGGAGTCGGCTCAGTGCATCTGCATCAGCAATCTGCATGCCCAGTCTTGTCATGATATTTAGATCAGCATATCATGGTGCAATCACACACACACTGATGGACATGCAGTAGGACCAACCAACACACACACAACATCGCAGCCAATCACCAGTGAGAGCACACGCACTATAAAAACAGGGGACACTACAGTTCCCGCTCATTCCAACAGCAGCCAGCTCAGAGCACCGAGCTCAGAGCCTGCCACTCAGACATTCACCATGTGCTGAGTGCCTCACCCAGATAGTGATAGGACAGGGTTCACAGATTAGCTGGTAATGCACGTACCCAAGTTAGCAGTGTGCTGTTACAGTTGAGTAGTTAATAAAATTGAGTTACACCATCTCCAGCCGTGTTGGATCGTTTGTACATCAGAACACCCAACACGATATGATACCAGAAGTAGACGCAAGCCAGCGCCTGTGAGACCTACCTGCAACGTATCAGCAATCCGCCGTCCTGCACCATGGAGAACATCAACCCGCCGCCGCCGCTCCGAATCGCGGGCAATCTCGGGGTCGATTGGAAACTGTTCAAGCAGCGCTTTCAACTCTTCCTCGAGGCCACAGACAGAGAGAATGCATCGGACACCAGGAAGATTGCCCTTCTTCTCTCCACGGCGGGGCAACACGCCATCCACATCTTTAACTCCCTTAAATTTGCGGACGGCGAGGACAAAACCAAATACAAGATGGTGCTCCTGAGGTTCGACGAACACTTCAGCGTTGAAGTAAACGAAAGCTTCGAAAGGTACCTGTTCCAGCAGCGTCTGCAGGGTAAGGACAAACCTTTCCAGTCTTATTTAACACACCTCCGCATCCTCGCGCAGTCCTGCGGCTATGGGACCACCTCTGACTCCATGATACGCGACCAGATAGTTTTCGGAGTCATGTCGGACACCTCGCCAGCAGCTCCTTCGGGTCAAGCAACTCACCCTGGCGACTGCCATCGAACCTGCATCCTCCATGAGAACACTACCAGCCAGTACTCACACATCCAGGCGGCCGAAACGGCGTGGCACGGGCCCCACAAGGCGGAGCGGGTCCAGACGATCGAGTACCTCCGGGCCGCGGCCTGGAGGAGGCCGGCTATTTTGCGCGTTTCCGAGGCCTCCCGCGATTGTACGCGCCAAAAGAGGGGACGCTGACGCAGAGGAATGCGATGCGCAGGCGTGCACTACGCAAGACCGCACCGCGCATGCACGGTGGCGCAACGAACGCACTGACGACACGACGTGCGGCAACTGTGGTTCCGCCCATTTAAAGCGGCAATGTCCTGCCAAAGCGCGACAATGCCTACGCTGTGGCAGGTTGGGCCACTATGCTGCCTGCTGTCGAGCAGCTCAGCCTGCCAACTCGTACCCGTTTAACCAGCCTTGCAGAAACGTTCGGGCAATTCAACCCACGTTCACCGAGTCCGACCCCGACATCACACAGATCAGTGACACTGAGGACTGGGAGCCCTTCCGCGTTGCTGTCATCAACAAGAACAAGCTGTCCCCGAGTCGAAAGCACCAGCCGCTGTCATTGCACAGCATTGATCCAGACGACGAGTGGTGTGCCACCCTGACGGTCAACCCGAATCTGTCGCCCACCTGAGAGAATTAATTTATGAACCTTTTCATATTGGACTCACTGACTTGTTCTGACATTACTGTTTCAGACTTTTTGCCATACTGTTTAAGATTTTGTTATTGTTTGTTAATAACATTGGTTTCGTTCTTGGTGTAACATAGTTAGTTTCTGCACCTGGCACCTTCCTGTGTAAATAGTATAGCCACATGTACATATTGTTGTAAATATTGCACACACATGATTAGATGCACTCACTACACTTCTTTATTTATTATCATGTAGGCACATATTCTTTGTGAAAAGGGGGATGTCATGATATTTAGATCAGCATATCATGGTGCAATCACACACACACTGATGGACATGCAGTAGGACCAACCAACACACACACATCGCAGCCAATCACCAGTGAGAGCACACGCACTATAAAAACAGGGGACATTACAGTTCCCGCTCATTCCAGCAGCAGCCAGCTCAGAGCACTGAGCTCAAAGCCTGCCACTCAGACATTCACCATGTTCTGAGTGCCTCACCCAGATCGTGATAGGACAGGGTCCACAGATTAGCTGGTAATGCACGTACCCAAGCTAGCTGTGTGCTGGTACAGTTGAGTAGTTAATAAAATTGAGTTGCACCATCTCCAGCCGTGTTGGATCGTTTGTACATCAGAACACCCAACACGACAAGTCTGTGCTGAAAGGCATAGTTGTAGGCCGCCAGCAGCAAAGTCCAACAGGGCAACCTTGCAGAGACTATTGGTGGTATTGGTTTGTCCTCCCTCAAGTGACCCTGTAGCATCTTATCATAGAATCATAGAATTTACAGTGCAGAAGGAAGCCATTCGGCCCATCGAGTCTGCACTGTCCCTTGGAAAGAGCACTCTACTTAAGCTCACACCTGGGCAGCATGGTGATGTAGTGGTTAGCACTGCTGCCTCACAACACCTAGATACGAGGTTCGATCCCAGCTCTGGGTCACTGTCCGTGTGGAGTTTGCACATTCTCCCCGTGTTTGCGTGGGTTTCACCCCCCCAACCCAAAGATGTGCAGAGTAGGTGGATTGGCCACACTAAATTGCCCGTTAATTGGAAAAAATGAATTGGATACTCTAAATTTATATTAAAAAATATATATAATTTTTTATCCCCATAACCCAGTAACCCCACTTAACCTTCTTGGATACTAAGAGCAATTTAGCATGGCAAATCCACCTAACCTGTACATCTTTGGACTGTGGGAGGAAACCGGAGCACCCGGAGGAAACCCACGCAGACACGTGGAGCATGTGCAGAATCTGCACAGACAGTGACCCAAGCCGGGAATCGAACCTGGTAGCCTGGAGCTGTGAAGCAACTGTGCAAACCACTGTGCTACCGTGCCACCCCCACCATACAGCTGGTCACTTGGGCCTCCAGGGTCACCCTGTTAAAGGGACTGCATTGCCACAAGTCACATGCGTTTTCTGAGTTAGCAATGGCGCAAAGCAGCTCCTAGATCTATTTGCAATGATTGTCTATTTAATGGATGGAATTCTTGTGGGCAGTGCGCCCATGAGATTCTAATGAGTGCTGGTTGGATTGTGGAACCTTATTGCCAGCATCAACTCAGATCATTCACCCCTCCCTCTCTGTATATATAGCAGGCACAGCTTCTTGTATCTTAATCCATCGTGTGCTCTGTGAACATTCTTTCTGCAACAACATAAGAAAATCTTTATTCCTTCAGCTCATTGCTGTTGCTGTTTACAAAACAATTATTGTCCGGAAGCACTTTGGGACATCTGAGGATAGGAAATTCACTATAAAATTGTAAACTCTCCTTTATTAATATGACAAGTGACATCTACTGGCAGAACATGAATTTGGCACACTCCTGTATCATTATTATGACAGCTGCTCAGTCTACCCAGCTTCAAACCTCTCTATTGAATTTCCTAGTATCTTCTCTCGCTTTGCTGCCACTTCTTTCTCCAAAGATGGAAGAAACTCCATTTACTTGCATAACCGGAGTTTTCAGTAAGCTTCAAATAAAGTTGAGATAGCAGAATGAGAGTGCCGTCAGGAACATTCATGGGGCGGGATTCTCCCAGCCCCGCGCCGGGCCGGAGAATCCCCGCGAATGGGCCACGCCGCCCCGACGCCGGCACGCGATTGTCCGCAGTGCGGAGAATTCACTGGCATGGTTGGCATGGCGACAGTCGCGGGACGCTCTACGTGGCCGTCCCGCCGATTCTGCGGCCCGGATGGGCCAAGTGGCCGTAGGAAAGGAGCCGAGTCCCACCGGCGCCATTCTAACTTGCTCTGGGTCGGCGGGACCTCGGCGTGTAAGGGTCGGGTGGCGGCCTGTGGGGGGGGGGAAGAGGGGCTCCGACCCCAGGGAGGGGCCTCCGATGTGGCCTTGCCCCACCGATCGGCGGGCCGGCCTCTCTGGCTGGAGGCCTCCTTTCATCCGAGCCGGCCCCTGTAGCCCGGCGCCATGTTGCGTCGGGGCCGGCGCATTGAAGGGAGCCACTGCGCATGCGCACGTTGGCGCCGGCGCCACTGCGCATGTCCTCGTTGGTGCCGGCGCAACTGCGCATGTACGGATCCCGCGGCGCCCAGTTCGCGCCGGGATCTGCAGCTGGAGCAGCGCACACCACTCCAGTGCCTTGCTGGCCCCCTGTAGGGGCCAGAATTAGACATCGGAGCGGCCCGTTCACGCCGTCGTAAAACACAACTGCGTTTACGATAACGCGGACACTCTGCCGCGGGATTGGAGAATCCCACCCATGACTTTTATCTCTGAAATGTTGACAATCCTAGCTGAATGCTGACTGAACCAAGTGATAATAAATTAATTTCTTCAGTTGATTTTTCGTTAAATGTTTGGATGACAAAAATCGGATCTACTTCCATATGGAGTCGCACATGTCCTTTTTGAACTATCACACATGCAATAAAAAACTATTATCTTTGAACAATTTCCATTCCAGGAACACCTAATCTCAAAACAAGTATGAACATAAACAAGGTGCATCTAGAATGGGTTGGTCTCTCTGTTCATTATTATGTTATTAACATTTTACAACAGTGTGCTATTTTACAAATCCTGAAACATTACAACTTAAGGGAAACTGGAGCCACTTTTTTATAAGAGTTCAAATATTGAAATAAAACACCAAATCCAATAGACTCAAACATCAGTAAAATGCTCTGATAAATATGACAGATAAGTAAAAGGAGTTAAATGAAATATAGGTTTCTCATAAGACTGCTCATAAGCAATAAACAAGAACGCAATATTAAAATGCCTTTCTGAGTACACTTAGTAATTACTATACTACATTATTAGTTTCAATGGTTATGAATCTTCCAGTGATGTTTTTCAGCCAATTCGAAACTAATTTTAACTATGATGCTCCTGTGTTTAAGCGTGTAGCGAAAATCATTAGAGATTGAGGAAAATACATACTTCGCAATGGACAAATTTTTTAAAAATTGATGTAAAATTCCTGGGTCCACAATTCAACAGCTCAAGTACAACAAAGGAGGATTCAGGGCTACGGAAATCTGACACAGTTATATTATAAGATGGAAAAATTAAATCATTTTCTCTGAAACCATTAAACTTACCTGGACATAATCTGTGCTCAGGGTGCACACAATGTGGGCAATTCCACTTTTATTGTTCTTCCTTAATTGTCCTGAGAAGTTAGTAGAGCCTTCTTGAACCCTTGCTGATGGTATGCCCAAGATGGTATGAAGTAGGGGTTTCAAGGTTTTTGCTCCAGCCTTCGTATTTTGTAATGCAAGCGTTGCCTGTCATTTGTTAGACCAAGAGTGAATGTTGTTCAGGTGCTGCTGAATCTAGCATGAATTGTCCTATTCATATCGCACCACGTGCCATTCACCCATACCCCAGTGCTTACTGATTTACATTGGCTCCCAATCCAGCAAACATTTCTAGTTTAAAATTCTAATCCATGTCTTCAAATTGTTCCATGTCCTCACAACCCCCATCTCTGTAACCTCCACCAGCCCTACAACCCTCTGGGAACACTGTCCTCCTCCAATCCCGGCCTTTTATATATTCCCTGATTTCATTTGTTTGTGCTCTTCTCCTTCAAGATGCTCTTTAAAATCTACCTCATTTACCAAGCTTCCAATCACCTGTCCTGTCATAATATACACCAGTATATCATGGTGCAGACACACACTGATGGCCACACAGTGGGACCAATCAACACACACAACACCACAGCCAATCACCAGTGAGAGCACGCGCACTATAAAAACAGGGGGCATCAGAGTTCCCGCTCATTCAAGTTGCAGCTAGCTAGGAGGACAGAGCTCACAGCCTGTAACACAGACATTCACCATGTACTGAGTGCATCGACTGGTTAGGACAAGGCAAAGGTCTTTAGTTAAAGCTAGTATCGTATAAACGCACAATCTGAGTATGTTTAAACAGTTAATGATTCAATAAAATAGTGTTGCACTATTTCAAGTGTTGGTGAACTGTATGTGATCCAGAACACCCAAGACATCATGTCCTTGTGTCCCTCTTTGAGGCTCGGTGTCAGATTCTGTTTGATAATACTCCTATGAAGCACCATGGGATATTTTGTTACATTTAAAGCATCATATAAATACAAGCACGTGTCCGTTATTAGAAGAAATTTGAATGACATTGAACCCAGTGAGATTAACAAACAGCCCCAGTTCTCACCTTAGGATGGAGGGAACTGATTGATGAAACTCTTTGGGCCAATAATCCTGGGGGAATTCTGGCAGGGATGCATGGGGTGAACATGATTCGCATTAACCCTTTGTGCACTTACAGTGATGTATATCACCACAGCCTCCATCAACTATAATATACTATTCTGTCGGTATTTTCCCTGGCACTTTGATCTGCATTGACTCAGTTTTGCTGGCACTCCTTTATGTTATTCTCCATCAAAAAGAAGGTGCCTTGTTTTTGAAGGCAACTTATTTTATCACATCCCCAGCATTCAACTCTTAAGTCCATTCAAATCAAGGCTGTGATCAGGTCTGGAATCAACTGATTCTGACACAACCAGAAGAACTGAACATTGACAAACAGGTCATTCCTAAACTATTGGCTCTTTTTAGAGGCCAATACATGTCTGATGGGTTTGACATTCACTTTTAACCTTGCCTGCAGCTTGATTTATTCACCTGGATTTTGTTATTTGTTTCTTTACCCTTCAGTCAGCCCCAATTGTGCATGCATGGCTTGGGGCTCTTGTCTTTGCACATGCATGATCTTTGACAAAACCTATTTCTTTAAACATTTTCTCATCCCTTCCATTGCATAACTTAATCTCTGCAATTTTATTGCAATTTTTCATGTGTGAATGAACCAGAATTTCCACATCTTCCGCGTACGTGCATTCTCCTTTTTTAAAGACAGGACGGAAACAATACCCACAAAGATAAACGTAAAGCTTTATCTTCCAAGACTCCCTCTGCCTGAGTATTAAACAGAAGTGCCTTGTCCCCCTCCAGCCTGTGATCACTCCTACTCTGGAGTATTTCCAGCTATTTCCAGTATTTGCTCCGATGCAAGTGATAGAATAATAAGGAAAAATACTACTGTGCCAGAAATTCTGCAGTTTCCACCAATATTACCTTAATGATAATCTTTATTATTGTTAAAGTAGGCACACATTAACACTGCAATGAAGTAACTGTGAAAATGTCCTAATTGCCACATTCTGATGCCTGTTCGGGTACACAGAGGGAGAATTCAGAATGTCCAATTCACCCAAGAGCACATCTTTCTGGACTGTGGGAGGAAACCGGAGCACCGGGAGGAAACCCACGCAGACACAGGGAGAACGTGCGGACTCCCACAGAAAGTGACCCAAGCGGTTTTCGAACCTGGGACCCTGGCGCTGTGAAGCAACAGTGCTAATCACTGTTAGCTTTGACAAAGAGTCATTGGACTCAAAACATTAGGGGCAGGATTCTCCGACCACTGGGTGCGGCGTAAATCCTGCCAGGCCTTCCCGCGATATTCTCCGGCCCCCAAAAAAATCCCGTCAACGTGAATCGCGCCACGCACCTTGGAGAATGTCGAGGATCGGCGTGGCGCAACGGGCCCCGGGGCTGCCCAAATTCTCCAGGCCAGAATGGCTGAAGTACCGCCGACGTGACCACAGGTCACGCCGGCGTCAATCAAACCACCTATTTAATGGCGTCAACCAGTCGTGCTGGTTGACGACGGCCAGCGCGGAGGTAGGGGTCGGCGTGGGGCGGCCGCAGGTGGTGGTGGGGGGGGGGGTCGCAGGAGCCGTTGGAGTGTGCGTGCCAGGGGGATGGACTGGGGGGAGGGGCTAGGGGAGCTGGTGGGGGCTAGGGGGGAGGGGCTTGGGGGGAGGGGCTGTGGGGGAGAGAGAGGGTTTGGGGAGGGTGCGTGATGGAGAGGGTGTGTGCCGGGGAGGAGGGCGGGGGGGGGGGGGCGTTGGGGAGGGTGTGTGCCGGGGAGGAGAGGGGGGTTGGGGAGGGTGTGTGCCAGGGAGGAGAGGGGTGGGTTGAGGAGGGTGCATGCCGGGGAGGAAAGGGAGGGGGTGTTGGGGAGGGTGCGTGCCGGGGAGGAGAGGGAGGGGGGTTGGGGAGGGTGCGTGCTGGGGAGGAGGGGGGTGGGTTGGGGAGGGTGCGTGCCGGGGAGGAGAAGGGGGGGGAATGGGGAGGGTGCGTGCCGAGGAGGGTGGGGGGGGGGTTGTTGGGGAGGGTGTGTGCCGGTGAGGAGAGGAAATGTTGGGGAGGGTACGTGCCGGTGAGGAGAGGGGGAGGGGTTTAGGGAGGGTGCGTGCCGGGGAGAGAGGGGGGGATGGGGAGGGTGCGTGCCGGGAAGGAGGGGGGGGGTTGGGGAGGGTGCATGACGGGGAGGAGAGAGGGAGAGAGGGGGTTGGGGAGGGTGCGTGCCGGGGAGGAGAGAGGGGGGTTTGGGGAGGGTGCATGCCAGGGAGGAGAGGGGGGGGGGGTGGTTGGGGAGGGTGCGTGCCGGGGAGGGGGGGGGGGGGGAGTTGGGGAGGGTGCATGCTGGGGAGGAGAGGGGGGGGGGTTTGGGGACGTTGCGTGCCGGGGAGGGGGGAGCAATGTCCGCCTGGCCACTGCACGGTGCATCCGTGCAGTGACAGACGCCCTATATGCCATTGCACCGGGCCAGCCAGGATGCCCGGCAGCGGGCTTCGCTGTCGTGGCCAGGATGCCCATGGTCCAGGGGGCGATCGATGGGATGCACGTCACCCTGCAGCTACCTGCGGATAACAGGGCCGTGTTCACGAATAGGAAGGGGACCTATTCCATGAACGTGCTGGTGGTCTGTGACCACCGCATGTTAATCCTGCACGTCTGCGCCCGGTACCCGGACAGTGCACGTGACTCATTCGTATTGCTGCAATCTTTCATGCCCACCATGTTCGAGGGACGCTCCCCAGCTGAGGGGCTGGTTGCTGGGCGACAGGGGCTACCCGTTGCGGTCGTGGCTGATGACGCCTATACGGAGGCCACAGACTGACGGGGAGAACCGCTACAACGATGCCCATGCAGCGACCAGGGGTGTGGTCGAGAGGTGCTTTGGGCTGCTGAAGATGCGCTTAAGGTGCCTGGACCGCTCTGGAGGGGTCCTCCAGTACCCGTAAGATAGGGTCGGCCGCATCGTTGTGGTCGGCTGCGTCTTGCACAACATAGCCCAGCAGAGGGGCGATGTGCTGCAGGCAGAGGAGGGGGAAGGGGAGGAGCAGCAGGCCTCCCCAGATGAGGAGAATGGGGGCAATGGTCAGGACAGACGGGCTGGACATGGACAGGAGGCTGCCCACAGTTACCGGCTGGGCCAGCGGGCACGAGACAGGCTGATAGCCGACGGTTCACAGACTAGCGGGGCGTGGGAATCGCCGGGTATGGGCACAGACTGCACACCATGGCACCAGCCTACCACCCTCACCCCACCCACCCAACACCAACCACCCTCACCCCTCCCACCCAACACCAACCACCTGCACCCCACACGTATGCACACCACCCCTCCCTCCATTGCACTTCCACCTGCGGCACAACGGCCGGGCTAACACTGTCGCCGGTGGAAGCGTGTCTATTGCAGGCCATGGAGGATGATGACAACCCGCTCTGCGATGAGCTCCGGGCTCTACATTGTTGGACAATATCTGACCCATGGCCACAGTACCACCCTCCACCCGGACCGTCCCTGCATGTGGCCGTGACACTGCAGCGCACGGTCCCGTCGTCTGCCCAGGGGGGAGGGGGGGCACTCACCTCAGGCCGATGTTCTATCACCCCTCACACACACACTGGCGCTCACCTCACACCACACCCCCGAACGCATCGGACAGAGCACAAAGGCAGCTTCTGTAGGTGTAAAAGTGATTTTAATAACAAACAGATCATACACATGCCCTAGCCCCAGAACTAATCTGTGCCCTGCACCCGTGCCAACTTACTCAGTGTCTAATTTTTTGGCCTTACGGGCCCTATGACTACGTCTAGGTGGTTTCCCAGATGAACTGGAGGTGAACTCCTGTGATTCTTGCCCTGTGACTAGGGACCCCTTTGGCGGCCGTTTCCTGGGGCGGCCCGGCCTAGATGGGCCAGGCTGCGGCTCGGGCGACTGGGCGAACTCCAGCCTGTCCTGCCCGTTGCCCACCAGATGAACCTGGGACGGAAGGAGTGGGGGAGTCTGAGGTGTTGCGGTGTTCCGGGTCCTCCCCTACAGGGGGACCTGGGACGGGACTCAGCACCTCCTCCTGCCTCGGGGTGCCTGATGGCCCCCGGGCCTCTACATGGGTCGGGGATGCGAACGGACCGAGCACCCGACGCCCCCCCGACACCTGGCCCTGCCAGTCCTGGAGGCCCGCCCTGGTATCGACAAGGGTCTGCAAGCTTGTAGCCATGGAGCTCAGGGAGTTGGCCATCCCAGTCTGTGTCTGGGTGACGCCAGCCAGCACCTGGGCAATGGCGCCGATGCCCTCAGCGATGGCCTGCAGAGACTGGGCCATTGCCTGCTGAGACTGGGCCACGGCATTGAGCGCCTCTGCGATCTGCTGCTGGCTCTGGCTCATGGCTGCCTGTGAGAGGGCAGCCATGTCCTGGGCCACGGACTCCGCCTGCACGGAAAGCCCCACACTTTGCATACTGCGACCCATGTCTGACACCGTCGCACCCATTGCCTCCATCACAGACGCCACCTGTGCGGTGTCAGCCTGGATGGCACGCATGACCGGCACCACTACCTGCTCCTGCACGCGGGTGGACTCCTCCACCTTCGTCTGCAGCTGCTGCAAGCCGGCTGATGCACGATCAATGATCTGCGGGGGAGGGGGTACGCGTCCAGCTGCGTAAACCTGTTGATGGTCTGACTGTAGTCGATGACCATCCTATGCTTCTCCCCGGTCTTTACCACCACTACTTGAGCTCTCCAGGGGCTGTTACTGGCTTCAATGACCCCTTCCCTCAGTAGCCTTTGGACCTCAGACCTAATAAAGATCCGGTCCTGGGCACTGTAAGGGGGGGTATAGGGCCGCCGAATTGGAAGGTCAGACTTTGAAGGTTACACTGGAAGTCTAAACCCAGGAGTGGAGCCGCGCTGAGGTGGGGAAGGACGTAGAGACGGAAATTTTTGAACTCCCTTCCCTTGACTGTGAGGTTTGCTGAACAAAACCCCTTTATCTCCACTGAGTGTGAACCGGAGGCCAGTGAGATTTTTTGATTAACAGGGTGGATGAGGAGGGAACAGCGCCTTACCGTGTCAGGGTGTATGAAGCTCTCCGTGCTCCCAGAGTCAATTAAGCAGGACGTATCATGCCCGTTGATGAAAACGATCGTCGTAGCGGTTGAGAGTGTTCGAGGTCGAGATCGATCCAGAGTCACCGAGGTAGTTGGGAATTCTGTTCAGGCAGTGTGTGGTCGGCCGAGCTGGGGTCCTGGGGTTTCATCCAAGATGGCATCTCCCATTGGTCGCACATGGCCGGGGGTGCACAAAATGGCGGCGCCCATCCCTCAAGCGCGGCGTCCACGGAACAAGGTGGCGGCGCCCGGGGTCCGTACGTGGCCCTGGGATATGGGGGTGGCGGCTGTCATGATATTCAGATAAACATCATGGTGCAAACACACATACACACTGATGGACAGATCAACGGACCAATCAATACACACGCAACATCACAGCCAATCACAAGCAAGAGCAGACACACTATAAAAGGGGGAACACGACACTTCCGGTTGATTCCAGCAGGAGACAGCTCAGGGCACAGAGCTCACAGCAAGCCACTCAGACATTCACCATGTGCTGAGTGCCTCTCCAAGATAGTGTTAGGGCTGGGTTCACAGGTTAGAGGGTAATGAACGAACCGCAGTAACCAGTTTACAAATGTTAATATTGTTAGTAATAAAACTGAGTTGTACCTTCCGCAACCGTGTTGGTTCGTCTGTGTAGCAGAACACCTAACACGACAGCGGCGACCGCTGGCCACACGGGGCCCATGGAGAAGTTTGTGGTGGCGGTCCGGATTTGCCGCTGGAGACTGCGGCCACCGCTCGGGCCTGACATACCCCCACGAAATGGCCCTTTTTGCCGCATCCCCTACAGGTGGATGCGCGGGCTAGGCAACGCTGGTGGGGGTGCTTGGCCTGCCCGCAAAAATAGCAGCAGGGCCCCTCGGGGTTGGCAGGCCGCCTTGCAGCGCAGGCCTGCGGGGGAACGGGGGATGTCTCTGGGTCAGCCGCTGCGGGGTTCCACGCTGCCCAGGGGCTGTCGCGCGGTCTGGAATATAGGTGCGGGCGTTCCTGGAGGCCATGTCTAGGGAGCCTGCAAGGGCCCGTGCCTCCCTAAGACCCAGGGTGTCTTTCTCTAACAGGCGCTGGCGGATTTGTGATGAAAGCATACCTGCCACGAAAGCGTCCCGGACTAAGAGTTCCGTGTGTTCGCTCGCCGAAACTTGCGGGCAGCCGCAGCTTCTGCCCAGCACCAGGAGTGCGCGGTAGAATTCCTCCAATGGTTCCCCAGGGGTTTGCCTTCTTGTTGCAAGCAGATGCCGGGCGTCGACCTGGTTTACCGGGCGAATATAGTGTCCTTTTAGCAGCTCGATTGCTGCATCGAAGTCTTCCGCTTCCTTGATGAGGATGTAGATCTCCGGGCTCACCCTTGAGTGCAGGACGTGCAGTTTCTGGTCTCCCTTGGGTGCGTTTTCTGCCGTCTCGAGATACCCTTTAAAACACGCCAGCCAGTGCTTAAAGATCGCCGCTGAGTTCGCCGCGGGGGGGCTAAGTTGCAGACAGAGCTCCATCCTTTCTTCTTAAAATCTAGCTTATTAAATTGATGCACGGTCAATGACCACTAAAGCGAGATTGTAGTCCAACTGAAGGCTTTAATAAGCTAGATGTTTCCGCCAGCAGCTCAAGTACAGAATGAAGGCTGCTGGGATGGCACGGGTTCTTATACCCCGCCTATCGGGGCGGAGCTATTATACACTCTAGCCAATGGCAAGCATACAGGTTCTACCAATGGTACTTCAGCCTCTCAGGTACCGTAATACCTATAATACCACATCGGCCGTCACCCCCTTCGGTCGTCCCTTGGTCCGTGCCTGCATCCGGTTTATGGGTGAGTGTGATAACTCCAGGAACCCGGGACCCGTCTGGGCGGCAGATGATTGCCTGCGCCGGGCTGTCCTCCGACCGCCCGGCCCCTCGGCTGCTCCTGTCTCCACCTGCTGTACCGGGACGGCTGTGTTGTGCGCACCAGTTAGTGTCCCAGATGCCTCATCGCTAAAGTGCCCAACCGAGGTGAGTGTCAATGCGATGGTGGAGGGTGTAGGAGATAGCAGTGGCGTAATGGCGTGCTCCTCATCCGACCCGAAGTCCGGGGTCCCCTGTAGTGGTGATTCCTGTCCATCCATCCCCTGTGTGTGCGTGTCATGTGCGTCAATGTCCTGTGTGTTAGGGTCCTGTGTGTTAGGGTCCTCTGTGTTCAGGTCCCGTGTGTCGGTATCATGTGCCTCAGTGTCCTGGGCGTCGGTGTCCTGTGTGTTAGGGTCCTGTGTGTTAGGGTCCTGTGTGTTAGGGTCCTATGTGTCAATGTCCTGTGTGTTAGGGTCCTGTCTGTTAGGGTCCTCTGTGTTCAGGTCCCGTGTGTCAGTGTCCTGTGCGTCAGTGTCCTGGATCGGCTGGGATGGGGCCCTGTTGCTGCCCTCCTGGTCGCTGGGTGTGGCCCACCGGCGTCGCTGCACTCGCACTAGATGTGGGCGGCGGCTGCCTGGTGCTCCGGGTCTGTCCCTGGCTCATGACCGCCCTGGAACATCCTGGGGGCGTTGTATGCCTGATGGGCCGGGTCTGTCCCTCCTTTCCCCATATCTGCCCTCCCCCAAATCCCCCTCCCCATATTCTCCTTCCCCCATATCCCCCCATTCCCGCCTTCCCCCATATCCCCCTTCCCCATATCCCCCTTCCCCCATATCCCCCTTCTCCCATATCCCCCTTCCCCCATATCCCCATATCCCGCCTTCCCCCATATGCCCCCTTCCCCCATATCCCCCTTCCCCCATATCCCCCCTTCCCCCATATCCCCCCTTCCCCCATATCCCCCCTTCCCCCATATCCCCCCTTCCCCCATACCCCCTTTCCCCCATATCCCCTTCCCCCATATCCCCATTTCCCCATATCCCCCGATATACCCTCAATCCTGACACAAGAGAGTGTACTCATAAAACGAAGGCTTGAATAAACAGAGAACTTTGCCAGCCAGAGAGATGAGTGCTCACTGAGTGCTGCCCACAGGACGTCACCTTATATCCGGCCCCTGGGAGGTGGAACCGGAGGCGGAGTCCACCTGGGTTCCAAACCCGGTCTTAAAGGGACATTACGTGCATGATCTTAAAGGCACATTACCCATTTATCACATTCACCCCCTGTTTAAGAAAAACACAGGGTCCGTCGGGGTTGAAGTGGGGTTACATGTCCATTCTCTTTGGAGGCTTGATCGTCCTTGTCGACCTTCTCAGCTCGGGCGGTGGTGCGGCGGGCACGGACGTCTTCGATGAGGGTACATCCGGGAGCACGGTGGTCGGAGCTTTTGTGCGGTGCAGGGTAGGGGATTGGCTAGTAGTGAGGGAAGCTGGGGGTGGTGGCTGGGGGGTAGGGAGGGTAGCTGGGGGTGGCGGTGACATCGCCGGCGTGGAGGAAGGAGGAGAAGGCGCGAGGGGGGTGCGGTTGGTTGCGACAGGCAGGTGTGGGGGTGCAAGGGGGAACATTGGCAAGGGGGGGAGCGTCAGTAGGGAAACCATCGGGTGCCAGATCCCGCAGGGAAACCGTATCTTGCAGTCCGTCCGAGTGCGCGACGTAGGCGTCCTGGGGGTTTGCATGTAGCAGCTGGACCCTCTCGACCAGAGGGTCCGTCTTATGGCTCCTCACATGCCTCCGGAGGAGGACAGGTCCCGGAGTCGTTAGCCAAGGTGGAATCGAGACCCCTAAGGTGGACTTCCTGGGGAAGACAAAGAAGCAATTGTGAGGGGTCTCGTTCGTGGTCGTGCAGAGGAGCGACCTGATGGAGTGGCGCACGTCGGTTAGGACCTCCTGCCAACGGGTGGTTGGGAGACTTCTCGACCGTAGGGCCAAAAGGACAGCCTTCCAAACTGTCTCCACCTGACTCCCTCTCCACCTGCCCGCTTCCCTGCGGGTTGTAGCTGGTCGTTCTACTCGAGGCGATGCCCTTGCTGAGCAGGTACTGATGCAGCTCATCGCTCAAGAACGATGTACCCCGGTCGCTGTGGATATAAGTGGGGAAACCAAACAGGGTGAAGATGCTGTGCAGTGCCTTTATAACGGTGGCCGAGGTCATGTCGGGGCAGGGTACAGCGACTAGGAAGCGGGAGAACACGTCGATTACGGTTACAAAATAGGTATTGTGGTTGGTGGACGGGAGGGGCCCTTTGAAGTCCATGCTTAGTCGCTCAAATGGCCCAGAGGCCTTTACCAGGCGATCCTTGCCTGGTCAATAGAAGTACGGTTTGCATACTGCGCAGATTTGGCAAGCCTCGGTCATGGCCCTGACATCCTCAGTGGAGTAAGGTAGGTTGTGGGACTTAAGAAAATGGGCGAGCTGGGTGACCCCCGGGTGACAGAGGTCATTGTGGATAGCCCGCAGGCGATCCTCCTGCGCGTTGGCGCACGTGCCATGGGACAGGGCATCTGGAGGCTCGTTGAGCTCCCCTGGACGATACTTAATATCGTACGTGTAGGTGGAGAGCTCGATTCTCCACCTCAAGATCTTGTCATTTTTGATCTTGACCCGCCGCTGCACGTTATCGAACATGAAGGTGACCGACCGTTGGTCAGTGACGAGGGTGAACCTCCTACCGGCTAGGTAGTGCCTCCAGTGCCACACGGCATCCACAATAGCTTGCGCTCCTTCTTGACTGCAGAGTGCGGGATCTCGGAGGCGTTGAGTGTTCGGGAAAAGAATGCCATTGGCCTGCCTGCCTGGTTGAGGGTAGCAGCCAGGGCACGTCTGACGCATCGCTCTCTACCTGAAAAGGGATGGTTTCATCCACCGCATGCATAGCGGCCTTGATGATGTCGGCCTTGATACGACTGAAGGCTGACCGGGCCTCAGCCGTGAGGGGAAAAATCGTGGTCTTTATGAGTGGGCAGGTTTTGTCCGCGTATTTGGGGACCCACTGGGCATAATAGGAGAAAAGCCCCAAGCACCGTTTAAGGGCCTTGAGACTATGGGGTAGGGGGACTTCCTTGAGGGGGCGCATGCGGTCGGGGTCGGGCCCTAGGACCCCATTTTCCACGACGTAGCCGAAGATGGCTAGTCGGGTTGTGTGGAATACGCATTTTTCTTTGTTGTAGGTCAGGTTGAGGGCCCAGGCGTTCTGGAGGAAGTTTTCGAGGTTTGCGTCATGATCCTGCTGATCATGGCTGCAGATGGTGACATTGTCCAAGTACAGGTAAGTAGCCCGCAGCCCGTACTGGTCCACCATTTGGTCCATCGTCCTCTGGAAGACGGAGACCCCATTAGTAACACCGAAGGGGACCCTAAGGAAGTGGAAAAGCCGGCCGGCTGCTTCAAAAGCAGTATAGAGGCGGTCTTCCCGGCGGATAGGGAGCTGGTGGTAGGCAGATTTCCGGTCGACCGTGGAGAATACCCGGTATTGCGCGATCCGGTTGACGATCTCTGTTATGCGGGGAAGGGGGTACGCATCGAGCTACGTGAAGCGGTTTATGGTGTGGCTCTAATCCACGACCATCCATTTCTTTTCCCCGGACCGGACTACCACCATTTGTGCCCTCCAGGGGCTGTTGCTAGCCTCGGTTACCCCCTCTCCCAGTAAACGCTGGATCTCTGACTTGATAAAAGTCATGTCTTGGGCACTGTACCGCCGGCTCCTGGTGGTGACGGGCTTACAGTCGGGGGTGAGTTTCCCGATTAGTGAGGGGGGTGCAACTTTCAGTGTTGCGAGGCTGCATACCGTGAGGGGGGGCTAGGGTCCGCCGAACTTCAGGGTCAGGCTTCGATGGCTACATTGGAAATTCAGGCCGAGCAGCAGGGGGTCGCAGAGGTGAGAGAGGATATACAGCCTTAAACGGCACCTGGATCGCGAGATTCGCAATACAGTACCCCTTGATTTGGACCGAATGGGACCCAGAGGCAAGGGCAATGGTTTGGGATGCGGGATTGGTGCACAGGGAGCAGCGCCTTACCGTTTCTGGGTGCACCAAACTCTCCGTGCTCCCGCAGTTGAAAAGGCAGGGAGTGTCGCGCTCGTTGATCTGGATGAGCATCATGGAGTTCCGCAGGTGCTTTGGCCGCGACTGGTCGAGGGTGATTGTTCCCAGCTGTGGGTAGTCTGAGCCTTTTGCCGAGTCGGAGTAACAAAATGGCCGCCCCGTCGGTCGCACGTGTCAGGTTTAGAAGATGGCCACCGCCAAGATGGCCGCCCCATGACTCGCACGAGACCAATGACGCGTCAGAAAGGTGCATGTCCGGCCGGCCCGCAGCCGCGTTGCGGGGCCTGCGGGCCTGTGAGCTCGATTTTCGGGCCTCTTGGGCTTTTTGTTTCTGGGCCTTGGGCCTGGTCAGGCAGACCCTCGCGAAATGCCCCTTCTTTCCGCAGTCGCTACAGGTCGCGGAATGGGCTGGGCAGCGCTGTCGTGGATGCTGGCCCTTATGTTATTCTCTAAGTCTGAATAAAGATTGTAGACTTCCAGTTAACACAAATACTTTATTCAGTAGGTTTGTTCTGTTTCCAGAGCTTAACTAGATATAATAGTCAAGAGGTACGACCAGTGAAGCTAAGGTAAACTGCCTATGCTGAGCTGTCTCTGTCTGCTGCTGCTCACTAGCCCTGTGCTTCTGAAAGAGGCGGATCCTCCCTTGGGCTGGACCCTTTATACCCATCTCTGATGCTGCCCTCTAGTGATGCTGTGGCTGTTACATCTGTCTGTAGTCCCTGGTGTATGTACAGATGTACAGATCACTACATTCCCCCCCTCCCCACCCTTTTATTGGACATGTTTTCTAGACTGGCCTCAAGAAAACTGTACATAACAAGTGGTGAGAATATGCAACTCTGCACACTGTGAAAATGATAAAAGTAATACAGAAACAATTAACTGTGTTGTGAGTCCATCGTGAGAAATGTCCATATTCGTCTTCTGCGTGTGTTGAAGTGTCGTTACAAATCTAGCCGGTCGGGTGCCTTACGGCTTCTGCTGGAGCATCTTAAAGGTGGTAGTAGGGATGATGGTTTTATGTCATCAAGAGTACTGTCTGGCGTTGTGTGGCGAGGAACGTCCTGTGGACAAATGGATTCGGTCAAGTCCAGTGTGGGAAATACTGACGTTGTTGGTCGAATCTCTAATAGATCCCAGTGGTTATGGCGAAAAAGTACTCCCGCAGACGATTTGACAATGTAGGACCGCGGTGCCACCTGCCTGATCACCGTGGCTGACTCAGACTATCCGCCTTCTGGGTCCCTGATTCTGATGGTGTCACCGATTGTCACTGGCTTGAGTGGGATCACATGTTGATCGTAGTATAGTTTTTGTTTGGAGCCTTTATGCCGCATGTCGTCGAGAACCGGTGCGTTGCCAGGGTCTCGGAATTGCTTTGCCGGTAGGGTTGTCCGGATGTCTCTGCCGAAGAGCATTTGTGCTGGCGACAGTCCTGAGCTCAATGGGGTTGCTCGGTACGATAACAGAGCTAAGTTGATGTCGGAACGTGACTCGGCTGCTTTGCAGATGAGTCGTTTAATGATGTGAACACCTTTTTCCCCTGCTCCATTTAATTGCGGGTAGCGATTCTGTTTTGCACCGTTGTCTGACCTCGACTTTGTCCTGTGTTTGTGGTATTGATTCTGTATGTCATCGTTCATGAAAGCTGTTTTGCTTGTTTGTTCTGGAGCAGATGTGAATTTGTGAGATTCTTTATCATGCCATGGCATGTTTGTAGTCTTGTCATTGTTTCGCAGTGTGCTGTGGCATTGTCCTTCACGTGCAGAGTTGTACCATGTTGTACAGGTCGTTGTTTCATTGTTGTTGTTTCTATCGTTTCTGTCTTTGTTGTTTTCGTTGTCGTTCTTGTTGTTCTTTTTGGCGCGCTTGTTGATTCTGTTTTCGTTGCTTTCGCTTTTATTCTTGTTATTTTTCTTGTCATGCTTGTTGTTTCTGAGATGCTTCTTGTTGCTTTTGTCATTCTTGTTGCGCTGCATGTTGTTTTTGTTGTTGTTCTTGTTTCTGCTGTGCTTCTTGCGTTTTTTGTTGTTCTTGTTGCGCTCAATGAGTGTGCCATTTGAATGATTTGAGTCATTGTCACAGTTATTGGTGTCAGTGTCCTTTGTGGTATCTGCTACATAGAGCATATCTTCTTGAGAATTGTGAGAATGATCTGATGTTGCATTGATGTTGGTGACATCAGTCATTTGTGATGGATTCGATTCCTCTTCTTTGCTTACTTGGTACTCCTCTTCTAGAGTCATTTCTGGTTCACTTGAATCATCATTGATTTCCAGGTGCTTCTCTTTTGGAGTCATTTCAGGTTCACTTGAATTATCATTGATTTCTTGGTGTTCCTCTTTTGGAGTCATTTCAGGTTCATTTGAATCAGCTGTGCTCCTTTTCTGGAGTCAAAATCTTCACGATTTCTATTGACGTGGTCTCTCTGGACTCTTGGTGCTCCTCTTCTGGAGTCAAAATCTTCAGCATTTCAATTGACGTGGTCTCTCTGGACTCATGAGTAGCCGTCCTCTGATTATTGAGTGCTTCTGTGCAGACGAGCTGAGATATGTCAGTCTCGCTGTGATCCTGCACATCCTGTATGGGAATTGTGATTTCTTCGTCACTTGTCTCACATACAGTGGGTAGACATTCAGTGTCTTCTTCTGGTTGCTCAAATAAGCTTGATAGATCTTCATGGTCTTGTACATGCATGGCGTTTGCTATGGACTATTTGCTTGCTTCCATTTTTGAGTCTGTCACTAAGCTGTCTGTGGAGGCTTGCGTCGCTCTCTTTGCTGAGTCCTTCATCGCTCTCTCTGTGGAGTCCTTCATCACTCTCTCTGTGGAGTCTGTCATCGTTCTCTCTGTGGAGTCTGTCAACGCTCTCTCTATGGAGTCTGTCCTCGTTCTCTCTGTGGAGTCTGTCATCGCTCTCTTTGTGGAGTTGTGCAGTGTTCTCGCTGTAGAGTAAATCTGTGCTCTCTCAATGGAGTCGTTCTGTGCTCTCTGTGTGGCGTCGTCTTCGTCTTGGTTATTGCTGTCATCCAATGTACCGACGATCTGCCATGGCAGCATGATATTGGATTCATCTACCATGAGAAGAGCCGTATTGAGCTTTTCAACCGTGTTGCTGATGCTGTGATCAGGATCTCTGAATAACTCAGCCATGTCTGAGTAGTATTGTGTGTATTGTTCATTGGACAAATCATCGCTTTTTGTTTCGGAGTTGTAATCTTTCTCTTCATGTTCAATGAACAAATCATCTTCTTCTGTGGAGGCTGGGACCCTTCATGGTGCGTGGACCACTCTCTGTTTCTTGGCGTCAGGCCGCAGCATAATCCTGCACTCACGAGTCGGGATGTCATATATGCTGGGCTGAAGATTCCCCATTCCAAAGAACTCATTGTCGGGGTCTTCACGGTACAACACCTTTAGTTGCGGTTCGGATTTGGTACTGGGGTAGCCATCTCCCAAGATGAAATCTTCGTCTGAGTCGTAGTCTACAAGGACCATATCATCTTCTAGGGCGGTGCTAACTGCTTTTTCCAGGGTGTTGTGAAAGTCATTTTCAACTGCTGGTGTAAGTTCGGGCATTGTTCTGTCTTTTGAGGCAAGAAAATTGGGTTTTGCAGCTTTAAATTTATTTTTGTTACTTTTCGTGCATTTCCCTTTTAAGTGGTCCTGGTCCTCTGACATCATGACGCTCATGACATCATGCGTGGGACTCGATTGCCCAATCGCACACCGAGTTTCCTGTACTGTGCCCTCTTTTTGCAACTGAGCATGTGCGGCTCCTTTCTCAAGATGGCTGCCGCTCAGAACCTCCGTCTTTCTCCGATTGAATCCTGCCTCCGCCTCGTGGTAAGTGTTCACGCCATTTTTACCGATTTTGTTTTCTAAATGATGATTCTGATGATGGTGTGTTTGTAGAGACTCAAAGTATTGATTTTGTTTTTGTTCATAAGCAAGGCATTTTTGTATAGCGATTTCTAGAGTTAGATACTTATTTTGTGAAAGTTCTTCCCTCCAATTTTTAGCAGATAGTCCAGAAATTAATTGATGCATTAACACAGTGTCTCTGAAATCAGCATAATCACAGCCTTGTGGTATTAACTTGAGATTTGTAATAAAATCAGAGATGGGCCCTCCGTTTATCTGACAAGAGTTAAATCTTTCCAGCATCTCACCGGACTGACTGTTACAGCGTGCAGCAAATCATTTGAGTATAACGTCTACTTTGGTATTGTCCTCACCTTCTAAGTAATTAAAGCAATTATAGATTTCTCTAGCTTCATGCCCTCCTGTTGAGAGTAGTAGGGATATTTTTGTTGCGTCAGAGACAGTGCTTAAATCATTAGCTGTGATAAATATTTGGAACAGCTGTTCAAACATTTTCCAGTTATAACTTAAATTACCGGTTGTTTCCAGCTGCCATGGAGTTCCAACAAGTTCCATCGAATCAGTTAGTCATCGAAGATCCATTTGCTGCGAAGTCCTCCACAGTCGAATATCCCGTTTAAGTTTTTCTTCTCTTGCTGGTGTCTAGCTAGCTTTCTGAAATCACCCCTGGTATCATATGTTATTCTCTAAGTCTGAATAAAGATTGTAGACTTCCAGTTAACACAAATACTTTATTCAGTAGGTTCGTTCTGTTTCCAGAGCTTAACTAGATATCATACAGTCAAGAGATATGACCAGTGAAGCTAAGGTAAGCTGCCTATGCTGAGCTGTTTGTGTCTGCTGCTGCTCACTAGCACTGTGCTTCTGAAAGAGGCAGATCCTCCCTTGGGCTGGACCCTTTATACCCATCTCTGATGCTGCCCTCTAGTGATGCTGTGGCTGTTACATCTGTCTGTAGTCCCTGGTGTATGTGCAGATGTATGTGCAGATGTACAGATCACTACAGCCCTGCCCACAGAAAAAGCACGGTGTGCCCCCCGGTCTAGGCGGGTCGCCACGCAGCGCAGGCCCGTGGCATGGCCAAGTCTGGGGAAGGCCGAGAGGGGCTCGCAGGGTCTGTGGGATACATGCCGAGGTTCTGGTAGGCCGCCTCCAGAGAGGTGGTGAGCGTTACCGTTTCCTGCAGATCTTTCGCCCTGTTTTCCAGGAGTTGCTGCCTAATATAGTTTGAACAGATTCCAGACACATAGGCGTCGCGGATGTGTAGGTTCATGTGGACCTCCGCGGTCACATCTTGATGGTTACAGTTTCTAGCGAGATAGTAAGCATTTCCAAGTACTCGTCCAGCGATTCCCCTGAGCGCTGCCGGCAAGTAGAGAGCAGATGCCGTGCATGTACCTCATTGATGGGTTTTACAAAACACTTTCTCAGAATCTTGATCGCCGCGCTGTAGTCGGCCACCTTCTCGATCAGGCCGGAGATTCTGTGGCTCACCCGGGCGTGGAGTAGGTGCAGCTTGTGAGGATCGGCGACGGGGACTGCCGAGGAGTCCAGGTAGGCCTCAAAACACCAAAGCCAGTGTTCAAAAATGTCTTTGACTTCCGGCGTACGTGCGTCCAGGTCGAGCTTTTCTGGCTTGAGGCTGCTATCCATCCTATCGTAATCTGTTTATTAAATTGATATACCTTCAATCATGACACGAGAGAGTGTACTCGTAAAATGAAGGCTTTAATAAACAGAGAACTTCGCCAGCCAGAGCGATGAGTGCTCACTGAGCGCCACCCACAGGACGTCACCTTCTTTCCGGCCCCTGGGAGGTGGAGCCGGAGGCGGAGCCCCAAGGGTTCCAAACCTGGTCTTAAAGGGACATTACATGCATGATCTTAAAGGCACATTACCCATTCATCACATCCCCCCTTCCCCTATATCCCGCCATACCCCCCTTCCCCCATATCCCCGATATCCCCTTCCCCATATCCCCCTTCTCCCACATCCCCCTTGCCCCATATACCCCCTTCCCCAATATCCCCCATATCCACCTTCCCCATATCCCCTTCTCCCATATGCCCCCTTCCCCATAGCCCCTACCCTCATATCCCCCCATCCCCCATATTCCACCATATCCCCCCTTCCCCCATATCCCCCTTCCCCCATATCCCCCTTCCCCCATATCCCCTTCCCCCATATCCCCTTCCCCATATCCCACTTCCCCCATATCCCCCCTTCCCCATATCCCACTTCCCCCATATCAAACTTCCCCATATTCCTCCATATCCCCCTTCCCCCATATTCCCCGATATCCCCCCTTCCCCGTATCCCCTTTCCCCCATATCCCCCTTCCCCCATATTCCCCATACCCCCTTCCCCCATATCCCCTTCCCGCATATCCCCCTTCCCCATATCCCCCTTCCCCCATATCCCCCATATACCCCATCAGCAGCTGGAAGTTTCCCTCCGAGCCACTGACCATCCTGACTTGGAAATACATTGCTGTTCCTTCACTGTCACTGGGTTAAAATTCTGTTACTCACCACAGAACTTCCACCCTCTGACCTGCTCTTGTAACCATAATATTTATATAGCTGGTCCAGTTCAGTTTCTGGTCAATGGTAACCCCCAGGACATTGATAGCGGGGGATTCGGCAATGTTAATGCCATTACGTGTCATGGGGAGATGGTTAGATTCTCTCTTTTTGAAGAATGTTGCTTGCCACCAATTAACCTAAGCTTGAATGTTGTATCGATCTTCTGCTTTTGAACACAGCCTGTTTCAGTATCTGTGGAGTTACACCTGGTGCTGAACATTGTGCAATCATTAACCAACATCCCACTTCTGATCTTCTGATGGAGGGAAGGTCATTTTGTAGAATTTTCTCTTAATGATCTGTCTCTCAGGTTCCTCGAGGTATTCTTCACCATTTCCATGAGTGATGCTTGTCCAGCATTAATCAATTTGAGCAAGAATCCAGAGACATGAGTTCACAGCATGCAAGCCAGGAAATGATTTCTGTGGAGCCTTTGATCTCCAAGGTGAGAATCCATTTCCTCCTCTATTCCTTATGGGTAATGAATGAAGGAGTGCCAAATACATGGAGAGACTGTAAAGAAGAGGTATGGGGTGCAGTAACTCACCTTGGTTGCTCTGTTAAGGTTGCCCAGCTCCTTCCTCCAGGTCCTGGTGCTCAAGGAGGTAATAACCAGTGCCACAGCTCCATGTAATGCACACCACACTCTTGGAGCATCTCTGGCACCCCACTTAAGCCTCACACTGATTTGCTTTACACAACTCTTCCGTGACCCCAGAGTAACAAGACTTTTTATAGCACAGAAGGTGGCCTTTTGGCCCATCTGGCAAGGTCTTCCATCCCCACCCAACGGCGTGATTTCCCAGTGCCACCGAAGGCTGGCTCGCCACATCCACCACGAGCGAAAGTGCAATCCACCAAGTGCCATTCCCCGGCCTTCTCTCCCTAACCTTGCACAGTCTTCCTTTTCAGGTAATGTCAGGCCCTTGAATTTAATGAGCCTACATTCCTAACCTGGCATTTAAAAATAAATAGAGACACAAGGGGCTAACTTCTCCGCCGTCGGAATTCTCCGTTTTGCCGGCAGCCCGGGGATTTCCCGACGGCGAGGAGCTGCCCCACAATGGGAAACCCCATTGGCCAGCCAGCGAAACGGGGAATCCCGATGGCGTGCCACACCAGAAATCTGGTGCAGCTGGACGGAGAAACTGGCCCAAGATTCCTGCAGAATGTGGAGGCTTCTCTGTTCCTTAAAATGAATGGATGGAAAATCCTGTGCTCCGCACCTGAATTCCTGAAACTCACTTGTAATTCATAAAGCTCACTTGTGACACAAAGAGTGTGAATTTGTAATGTTTATTCTATAATGAATCCTGAAGACACAAAATAAACAAACAGGCATCAATGATGAGAAGAGAAACTTACCATTGGCGTAGGTGGGAGTCTGTTCCTCTTGCTATCCAGTGGCAGGAAATAAGGGAATATTCACAGAGGCAGGCTACTTTAGCATCCCTGAAACAAGCCAAGAGACTATTATCTCTATACAAGAGTATGTTTTAATAAAAGTGTCAGTCCGATGGTTTTTCTCCCACTTCTGATGGGAAAGTGATTGGCCTCCACCCAGCAATTGCTTGGGGTGGTACATTTAAATTCAGGAGCTCACTCAGTGGGAAACCCTGGGCACTGACCCACACTCCATCATTTTGTCATGTAGTGTGTTGAAACATTCCTGAGATAGACCCTCGAGCAAGACACTGCTCAGTGCTGCAGCTCTTTACACAAACACGCTGTATGCTCTATATTATTATGGGACATTTGAGAACTTTATGGAATTGCTTCTCAATCCACTATATTCTTTTAAATATTTTTTAAAGAACTTCAACCGTGACACATTTTTACTTTTTGCCTGAAAACACTGCTGCTTGGCATTCTCTAGAAATGTCACTATGGCCGAATCCATTATGGAAAACCATTGCAATGGAGAAAATAACATTTTTTGTGAGATTTAATCAGAACCTCTTTCATAAACTATGGCAATCATTGCTTAACCTTTATAATCACCCTACTGGTGCAAGGATATTGCACAGCACAGTACTCATTTTATATAGTTACTTTATTAGGTAATATATATTTATATACAGATCGCAGTTAGTTTATTGGCTCAAATACAAGACTGTTTTTAATGACACCTGTATTACAGCTGTATAAAAGCCACAACTCGTTATTTTAAATCAACAACTGGCTGTGAAATACAGTTTTCAGAGGTTTATATATTTATTTAATATGTTGAGGTGTCAGTCCTGGCTCACTGGTACCATTTGTGATTCTGAGTCAAAGGGTTGTCCTACTCCAAAGGCTTGAAAACATAATCCAGGTTGAAAATCCAATGCAGCACTGAAAGAGTGCTGCTGCGCTGTTGGAGCTGCTGTCTCTCCAGGTAGATAGTAAGTCAAAGCCCAATAGTGTGTGTGATATAGTATACGGTGAGAGTGAAAGATTCAATACCGTTGTGTGAAGAATAACTGTGAATTTTCCCGAGTATCCTGACAAACATTTATCCCTCAACCAACATCCCCAACACCAATTGTCCTTCCCACTTTTTGGGATCTTTTGTCCACAAATTGCTGTCATGTTCCCGAATTAACTACACCAGAAGTACTTGACTGCTAGGAAAGCATTTTGGGATGTCCTGAGGTTGCAAAAGGCCACTTTATAAATAATATTAATGACTTAATAGGTGTTTCTGTTGCTGCCTGTGATATAATTAAAAGCCACAGGTTCACATTCCTGGCCCATTGTTATCTTCAATGAGACTCCATTGCATTTTTCCACTGGATTAAACCTGTTCTATATACTCCTCATGATTCAGTGTTTATTGCTTTTGTTTAACTTAATTTCTTCAGCTCCAGTGCGGCTCAATGATTTACAGTAATTTCAGAACTAATAACTTTCTGACTTGGTACGGCTGACAGGAAGCAGTGTCTACTGGCACTACATATTGGAACTTTTTGCACCGGCTGTGTCTAATTTTCCAAACAGTCAAATTAGGAGCCTGTATTTCTTTAGCACCATTCAGGTCCAATTTGCACCCTGCTGAAGTTGAATTGCAACCCCCCCCCCCCTGCCATCCACCCCCCACCCAACTAATGCAACTTTGCAAATTATCTA
The DNA here is from genome assembly GCF_047496885.1 of Scyliorhinus torazame. NCBI lineage: Eukaryota > Metazoa > Chordata > Chondrichthyes > Carcharhiniformes > Scyliorhinidae > Scyliorhinus > Scyliorhinus torazame. Next base: position 65,172,237 of record NC_092714.1, on the reverse strand, counting down.
GCAATTCTTATCATGCAGACAAAATCCTGTTCCGAACCCTTTTACTTCTCCAGAACCAATCCAACACGAGATGCACTAGTAAAATATACTCAAAGGTTTTCATTTCTTTGATGCCACTACAATTCAGAATCTTCATTCAATTTCTTACCTCTCCCTGATCAACAGTTAGGATAAGAATTATTAAAGCTTATTACTGAGCAGTGAATGATGATCTTGAATGATTGAAATCTTGGGATGGAGAAATTGAGAAGACTTCCTTCAAACACCAGGGCCTGGATTTTCCGCTCCTGCTTGCGGCAGGCATCATAGTGGGCGGGAGCAGAAAATATCGGGCATCGTAAAACCAGCTTGCCATCATCCGCTCCTCCTGTCACTGATAGGACGTGTTTCCCACTGCCACACATTGGGCGCAGTCCAATGTCTATGCTCTGCCCAAAAAGCAGCGCACTGTAGCGCAACGTGGCCATTGAAAGCCGGGAGACCCCGCTCCCGTGATCTATCTGGCTCGAAATGCCTCATGAGATCTCACGAGAAATTGCGAGGTGAATCCCACTCATAATGTGTGAGATCATTTTTTGGCAAAACTGCATATCAGAGCGAGGCAATAAGCCTCACTCTAATGTGTAGATTCCCGAGGTACTTGAGGCTTTGGGATACAACCCCTTTGCCTCAGAGACCTTGGGTCAACCCACAAACGGGGACCAGACAGAACAGCACTGGTGGGGGTGTCCCAGTGGATCGGAGGCCCCCAGCTGCATGCCCTTTCGGGCACTGCTCGTGAAACCTGGGTACCCTGGCAGTACCAGCCTGGCACCCTAGCCACGCCAGGAGACTTTGTTCCCTTTTGGGAGAATCAAGCCCATTAGGAAACTAACTTCAATTCTTTGGCAACTCATTATACACCCTGCTCGCTGGAATCATCCCTCCCGCGTTGCATCATGAGCTCATGTGAGCATGAATGCACCTGGTGACCTGCACTTCGGTCAGGTCTTTGGGGTTTGTTTACATATCTTGCTTTGGACATCAGTGCCGGGCTTTGCAGGCAGCGACACATTGCTTTCAGAAGAGTAGCTGGCATGTTACTACCTGCCAGACCGCAGTAAAGCAAGGGTCTACCAGGGTTCGGGCTTGCTTCAGGAAGTGGGGCATCCCAGGGTGTGCGTGACGGCACATGTTGATCTGTGCAAGTGGCCTCAACATAGTAAGGGCTAAGGAGGCAGTCTCTAGGGGAGATTTGAGGGTGTGTGTGAGAGAGTGAGTTATAATGTCCCTTGAGCTGGCAGTGAATGAGATGCCAGTAATGTGTGATGGCCTTGTGAGTGTGCTAGTTCAGAGTGATGGGATGGTTGCCTTACTCTGGCAGCATGGATGAGATAATTCATCCTCTTTCTTCACTGGATGGCCAACCTCTTCTGTGCAGCGTTGGCACTGACCACCACTACCACCACCTCCCAAACTGGAGTGATGAGATTGCTGGTCCTCCTGTGGCCAGAATAGGGGTGGAGGACATCACAGAGGGCCTCCAAAATGCATTCCAGGGATAGGTCACTGATCTCTTTTTAGCAGCTGCTGTTTGAATCTGGCACCCTGAGTTAGGAAATGGTGAGGTAATGTCATGGCGGGCATTTCTCAGGCTGCCCACCAGCGAGACGGTATGTTTCCTGTGCCTGCATAATTAGTGAGGGGGGGAGCAGATGATACAGTGCAAAGATCGCACTGCCAGCCGGCGGGAAAAACACATTTTTCACACCTGCCATGACACTTAGTGTAATTCAGGGAAAATTCTGCCTCACGATTTGGGCATGAAATCTAGGCAGACATTTCAGTGTTGTACTGAAAGAGTGCTGCACTGTCAAAGGGGATTGGTACCCTCAATAACGACGCTTAGAGTGTAAATGGTAAAGAAGGCTTTAATAAGCTAAGAACTAGCCTGGTGCCGAGACGGGTGCTAACAGAGGTGCTGCCCACAAGGCGGCTCCTTATAAACGGCTCCCAGATGGGCGGAGCTGGAGGCAGAGTCCCCCAGGGTTCCAAGCCCGGTCTTAAAGGAGACATCACCTTACATGATGACAAGGGTACAGTGTTACAGTAACCGTTCATCACATTCGCCCCCTGTTTAAAAAAATAGTCCGGCGGGGTGAAGTGCCATCATAAGTCCATTCGTCTCGGTGGCCGGATCGTCCTCATCGAGCTCGGGCAGTGGTGCGGCAGACATGGACGTCTTGGTTGAGGGTACGTCCGGGAGCACGGCGGTCGGAGCCTTGGTCCGGGTCGGGGTAGGGGAACGGGGTGCAGGGGGAAGAGGTGGGGCCGGGGTAGCGGTGCCGGTGCTGGCGGGGTGTGTAGAGGGCGCGCGCAGTAGGTGCTCACCAACGGGGAGTGGTGCCGGGAGGGGGCGTGTTGTAGGGGGTGCCGGGTCCTGCAGGGTGGCGCGGGAAGGGGCGGCTGTAGTGGGGGATCCAGCGGGTGCCAGGTCCCGTAGGGAAACCGTGTCTTGCCTGCCATCGGGGTACTCGACGTAGGCGTAACTGGGGTTGGCGTGGAGTAATCGGACCTTCTCGACCAGGGGGTCCGTTTTATGGCTCCTCGTGTGCCTCCAGAGAAGAACAGGTCCCAGAGCCGTCAGCTAAGGTGGAAGCGAGACACCGGAGGTAGACTTCCTGGGGAAGACAAACAATCGGTTTTGAGGGGTCTCATTCGTGGCCATGCAGAGGAGCGCCCTAATGGAGTGTAGGGCATCGGACAGGACCTCCTGGCAGCGGGTAGTTGGGAGACATCTCGACCGTAGGGCCAGAAGGACAGCCTTCCACACTGTTGCATTCTCCCGCTCCACCTGCCCCTTTCCCCGCGGGTTATAACTGGTCGTTCTGCTTGAGGCGATGCCTTTGCTGAGCAGATGCCTGGCGTGTACCTCTTGATGGGTTTGTCGAACCGCTTGCGGAGTAGCTCGACCGCTTCTTCATAAGTCGTCGCCTTTTCGAGTGTGGCGGAGATTCTGTGACTCACTCGGGAGTAGGCGCAGCTTGCGTGGTCCCAGGATGGGAGTCTCTGAGGAGTCCAGGTAGGCCTCGAAGCATCGGAGCCAGTATTTAGAAATTTCCTTTGCTTCCGGTGTCCGTGTTTCCAGGTTGAGTTTCTCTGGTTTTAGGCCTGCATCCATCCTGATGTGGTTTAGCTTATTAAATTGTGGTACCCTCAATAACGACGCTTAGAGTGTAAACGGTAAAGAAGGCTTTAATATGCTAAGAACTAGCCTGGTGCCGAAACGTGTGCTAACAGAGGTGCCGCCCACAAGGTGGCCCCTTATATACGGCTCCCAGATGTGCAGAGCCAGAGGCGAAGTCCCCCAGGGTTCCAAGCCCGGTCTTAAAGGGGACATCACCTTACATGATGACAAGGGTACAGCGTTACAGTAACCGTTCATCACAGGGATGCTTTTGGATGGGACATTAATCCGAGATCACTCTGTCCTCTGAGATGGACACTAAAGATCCCATGGCATCATCCCATGAAACTCCAGAGCAGTTCATCCATGCAGATGAAGGATAAGGTTCACAGAAGCATGTCGTTAGTTGTGCTTGCTGGTCCGTCAACACCTAATCCCTCCACCTCCACCCCCACCGCACCCCGCTCCCAGATGGCATCTGAGCTCTGTGTGAAAGGGTCAGGGAGCCACAGTGACTCTCCTTTCCCAGACTGGACGGACTGCAGTGGGGCTATGAGGCATCACCTTATCACGCTGAGTAGCTCTTCTATGCATGGGCTTCACAGATATGCCCTTGTCACTGATGTCCATGTCTCCTAAACCATTGAGTGAGGTGAATTTGAGCAGCTGACGGTTCACTTGTCCTGGAGGAACGGATGAAGTCATTCATCCATTTGCGACAGGGCAGGGCAGACCTCTGGTGGAGGCCCCTGGGACTGGCCTTCCTGGAGATTTCTCCCATGTTGGGTCGATGTGATGGCTTGGCCTCCTCTATCCTTCCACTGGGTCGAGGATGCCTTCACTATTTTGAAAAAGACTTCCATCCAAAAATGAGTCACTGAATCTGGGGGCCAGAACTCCCTGTGATCAGTGGGGCATCTCCTCCTTCAATGATGGGTTAGATATGGCACCCAGATACAATTGCAGGATGCGTGCCATCCAGCCCACCCTGCCTCAAAAAACATCGGGAAACCTCTGACTGCATAATTAATAGGGCTGACACCTCACAAAATTTCCACCGGCCTTCACGGCATGAAACACTCCCGGTTCCCACCTCCTCCACCGTACTTAGTCTCAGAATGGGAAATGTCATCCTCAGTGTCTAGCTAACCTAGATTCCTGTGAGTTTTTCTTTTCCTGGTGCATGTACATTCTTGCACACATCAATATGCTGACGTAATAACAGCCACAACATTGTAAAAATAAATCATTGAAAAAAACACTTTGAGGATATTTCCATAGAATACGGTGCTATATAAAGGTCAGCAATACTATTATTTATAACAAAATTAGATGTATGGTAACAATATTCCAACACTTTTTATTCAGTGTATTTCATATTTATTGAACTTTGCACCATTTACAGAACTGCCTCGAGGGTTATGTATTTAATGGGATTCTACTGTATCAGATCTGTAACAAAGACTCTCACAGAGTATTCCAAGCCACTGATGATCTCCCAGGGTGGCTTCAGCCTCCCAGTTCCAGCCAGATGTCTGTCAATCAGGCCCACCCTGTCAACCCAACTGCAAAGATGAAGTTTTTTGACATTGCCTGGCACAAGATGGTGTTGGGTCTGTTATGCATTAAGCCCATGCACAAGGGTATCAGGTGCCTCTATTGGAGTGTCTGACTTTGCTGAATGGTTATGTTTGTGCAGGTGGTTGCTCCCCACCAGATTCTGAATAATTCAGATGGCAAAGAAAGCAAAGTTGAAAAACCACGCACCAAAGAAGGTCAGATTGGTGAGTGACATGTTTATTTAGATACTAATCCTCTTATCCAGAATTAACCCGAAGAAGACCTAGTGAATGCCCACAAAATTATCTCTTAAAGCATGTACCAAATAACATATGAAAGGAATGGAAATATAATTTTTTCTAAATTAAATTGGATAAATGCATATTCATGCACTTTAAAAATAAATTTGCTGTACCCACCATGCAAAATGTATCGGGGGTAGGAGGTGTTCAGAATAAAATGGTCAGTTTTGTATTTTCTGGGCTTTGAAGACTTCACAGCTGATTTGAACAAGGTGGATATTACATCTTTTGTCTTATTACTAACTGATTGAAACAAGATGTACATTGTACAGTGCCATACATGATCATCTGTCTTAGTAATAGCTTTTATGTCAGCCTCAAGCAGAGACACAGATGGAGAGCAGTGCACCTTCCAACAGATACACATAATGGTACAAATAAGGGTAACAATTTGTTTTTTCATTCTCTCCTTAATTTCCCTCCCCTTTAGAGATCAAAAGGGGAGGAACGTTAACAATGGATTCAGTTGTAGTATCTTTGTAAAGACATATAAAGCCTGTATTTGTGCTGTAATTCTGATGTACACAATGATATCTCAACAATGTTTTTATTTTCTTTTGCTTTTTCAAATTCTCTCCTGAAGACTTGCACCAAGTGGAGATCCAAGGACCATTATCATTAAAGTAGTCGTTCTTCCATATGGAATATTGATAATAAACACTGCGGTCGCAATCCAGCGGCCCCGTTGACTGCAGCCGCAAATCCTGTAATAGCCGCTAAATCTCGCAAAAGGCCTGAAAGTGGGATTTGCGTCAGCGAGATTTCTGTTTGGTATCTTGTCCACTGCCCTCCGATGACGCAATCGGGTTCATGCCCAGGAAGGGCTAGTGCCTGATTAGCATATTTTAAAATAAATGTGAATATATTTATAGGACCTAACGCCGCTACTTCTGCCCTTACTGTACCTTCCCACCCAGCTAGTGTGATGTCGTGCACGAATCGCTACTGGTTTTCAAAACCAAAAACCTGTTGTGATGACCATGCTGGAAGTGCACAGGTAAGTATAGTCCCTGGGTGGTCAGGGACATGGGATCACCCTGACTGCCCTGCCAGGTTGGCACTGCCGGGGCAGGCCCTCCGGGAAGCCCCATTGGGGAGGGGGGGGGGGGGGGGGGGGGGGTGGGGGGGGGGGGGGTTAAATTAAGGATCAGAGCTGACATTTAAGGTCAATGACCTTTCATCAGAACTGGAAAAAGTTAGAAATGTAACGGGTTCTAAGCGAGTGAAAGGGGCATGATTAGAGAAATAGCAAAAGGGAAGTTCTGTACGGGTGGAAGATAGAAGAGATCCATTCAGAAAAGAGTTGGTGGTGCAAGTCCAAAGGAAGTGATATTGAGACAAGTGAAGAAATAAAAACTGCGTGTCCAAGTGGAAGTTGTGAATGGCAGAATTTCTGTAATCGGTTCAGAAGAACACCGTGTTGACTCCTGCCAACGCAAGAAGGCCACCGACAGCTGCAGTCTGCAGATATTTCAGAGTGGCCGGTAGTGATTCACCTTTCTATGGAAATCCTGATATTCATCCAATGGCACTGCTGTAATTGGGAACTTAACTGTGCGGAGACTAGAACCCCTGAACTGGAGTAAAAAATGTTGGAATTTCAAAATGTCCTGGCACTCTATTGCTTGCAAAATAAACAAGGATCTCTCAACTATCTGAAGAACTGCAAAATTAATTTAATTACATAAGAAAGTAATCATTTGTGTTCTAAGATAAGATGCACAACATCTCTGGCTTTTTTCCTTCTTTTGACTTTGGGCATGAAGATTCTTTATTAATGCTTAATTTTGTTTGTAAAATCTGTTCTAATTTGGTTCGATCGCCTGTTTAGTAAAGATCACTCTTGGAAGGAGCTGTGCTCCGAAAGCTAGTGATTCCAAACAAACCTGTTGGACTTTAACCTGATGTTGTAAGACCTCTTACTGTGCTCACCGCAGTCCAACACCGACATCTCCACATTCTGAAATCTGGTAAGAGTTGTAGATTTCCAGTGCTTTTGTTCTATTGGGCACTTGAAACATTATAGTATTGTGGTCACTGTTGCCTAGGTTTTCTCCAACATGAGGCCTGAACCACAGCGTATAGCCTCAGGAGGCAACTGCATGCTTCCAATGGGTATGCATCAATCTAAATGAAGTGAGCAGTTAAAAAGGCAGCCAGCTCAATTATGCTGGGAACGTACCGATAAATTAAGTTGATCAAGTTGGGTTAAAATCAGTTCACAAGAATTTTTAACCAAGGCATTTATAAAACTTTGTTTTCCTTTTCTCAATGGAAAATTGGCTAGTTCCACATCCCATCAGTTAACAGACAAATCCTTGTGAATGTGGAAATAGGTGAAATGGGATAATGTGAGCAGGCGTTGTGAGTTTGTAAATGTGAGTTAATAGTTGTTAATGAAAGTCTGCATTTTTGGGGAAAAAAGGGCCAGGGAGTATAGAGGACCACAACAGAGCCAACATAAATCACACTGAGCTGAGGAGAAGTTTTATTTATTCACTTCCTCTTTAGATCCCCAGCACCATATATCATTCCCTGCTGCATAGGGGTGGGTAGGTGACTTATTTCACTGGCCTTTGTCAGTCCCCTTCTGTCGGCAAGTTTCCAGATATCTTGAATTCTGTTGACAGTCTAAGGATACCCAAAAGTGTTAGTGCCATGCATTTCAGCATGGTTATTTTCTTAATTAGGGTAACCGTTTTGTAATTGCAGCTTTCAGTGTTGGAAAGAAGTTAAGGAATCTCTTTCAAAAATCTCAATCCTATTAATTGGGGAGGAATTCCAATTAAAGCTCATTGACTTTCCATGTCCTGAAGAGCCCTGTAAATCTGTGACCTATTTCCAACAGCTCAGAACTGGTACTGAATGAACAAAGTTGGTGGCAAACATAAAAAGCACAGATGTTTCAAACGTTTGGGTTGCCATCAAGCTTTTCGATGAGGGGTGGTATGGGCAGAAGGGGGTGCATACAGACATAGGAGTGTAGGGAGAGAGAAAAGGTTGATGACAGAGGGCAAGCAACACAATAAAATATTGATTAAGATCACCGGAGTGTCACTGGAAAATTAATATGGCTAATCCACCCTGTTCCGCTTGGGACCGTAGCGCTGACATGCATGGTTCTCTCAAATGTTCCACTTGGTTTGTTCTCAGAACTTAAATAAAATTAGTATTAATTAGTACTGGTATGGAAAACTGCATGCCAGACTTGTCATACATCGTGGTGTAGGCTTATACTGCCCAATAGGATTATACATAACTTCATGGACTCCCTGTACAGGCTGCCTGTGACTTTTGCTGTCTGGCCGGGTGAGTCGCTGCATCACAATTTTATTCACCGTGTGAAGATGCATCCCCTCTTCCATTATTAATTGAAGGAGTGATCTCAACTTCTGTCTTCATCTCAGAAATATATTCAGATATTATGAACATGCACAGTGCATAATGACATCATTAAACTCATAAATTGGACATCTTGGCATCTGTCTTTCTTTGCAAGTGCCTCGCAATAGGTAACAAATTTTGGCGATGAGATGGAATAAAAGTACCAAAGGGGTTAGGGACTGTGATGAAGGAGACCTGGTGTCTCCCAGTGACCTATTGGTTAAGATGGTGAATTGTTCTGAGCATCGGTGTTTCTGACATTGCAAGGCTTAGTCGAATGGGGTCTTCTGGTCCCGCCAAAGTCAATGGACCTTTGGCTGGCTCGCCGCATACCCCATGGCGTGACTGGAAAACCCGGCTTGTGTCACTGTTTAAGACAGCCAGTGAAGGCACTGTTCCGCTGTTACATTTGAAACGAGACAATATGGCTGCACCCGTGAGATAGGAAGGCCAGGAACATAAGAGAGAGCTCGAGAACCATCCAGTTCATATAAGGAAAGTATAGACATGTTTTCCAGTGCTAATAATATTTTAGAACTTGAAGATGAATGTGAAGAGGCCCAGATTCAGAATATGGCAATTCTTGAGCAGAATTTTAATTTTGCTGATGGGGATTGGCCTGAAAGTGTATGGTACACTAACAAATCTCCTCTTACAGGACAAAAGATGTGGCATTTAAAACAATCATCATCAAGTTGGAAGAACATTTCAACCCAAAGCCAATGGGGAAAGCGGATTGTTATAAATTTGGATTCAGAATCCAGAAAAATGACAGAACAATTGGTGAGTTGTGGCACTGAAGAATTTAACATTACACTGCAACTTTGGCACATTCTCAGATCATGTACCATGAGACAGAGGCGGTATATAGACCTGCCGCCTGTGGGCGGCGCTCATTGTTACAGAAGTCACAGGCAGGCAAGTTCTTGGATAATAAAGCCTATGTTCACTCGTTCTCATCGTCTTGTAGTGAATTGATGGGACATCAATTTATTATCCAAAGGCATCAATATGGAAGCCGCTCTGGAGCCTGATAAACTGGAACTCGACGCACGAGCAGCAGAAGGTAAGGAAATCTTCTCCTACTGGCTCTGCTGTTTTGAGGCCTACCTCGACTTCTCTGAAACGCCTCCCTCCGACGCCCTCAAGCTGTGCCTTCTCCACGCCCGGGTGAGCCACCGAATTTCGGGTATGATTGAGGACGCAGTCACGTACAAAGCGGCGGTCGCGATTCTAAAGAGACAGTTCATGAAGCCCGTGAACGAAGTGTTCGCGCGGCACCTCCTCACTACCTACCGTCAACGCGCCGGGGAACCGCTGGTCGAGTATCTAGAGAACCTGACACAATGTGGTAGTCTGTGTTAGGAGGATTACGGTACCTAGTAATGCCGGAATACCATTGGTGGAGAATGTACTTGTTCCCATTGGATAAGCTTGCATGTTAGCTCCGCCTCTCAAGGTGGGGTATAAGAGCCCGTGCTGCCCCAGCAGCTTTCTTCTGTACCTGCGCTGCTGGGGGAAACATCTAGCGTATTAAAGCCTTCAATTGTCTCCAATCTTTCTGAGGGTATTGATTGTGCATCAATTTAATACGCTACATTTAAAAGGATGGAGCTCCGAATCAAGCCGGTGTGTCGGCAACTCAGCCCCCACGCGGCAAACTCAACAGCAACCTTCAAGCACTGGCTGGCGTGTTTTAAAGGATATCTCGGAACGGCCGAAAACACCCACAGGAGAACAGAAACTGCAAGTCCTGCACTCGAGGGTGAGCCCAGAAATTTACACCCTCATCGAGGACGCGGACAACTTCGATGCAGCAATGGAGCTGCTGAAAGGACATTATATTCGCCCAGTAAACCAGGTCTACGCCCGACATCTGCTAACGGCGAGGCGACAAATCCCTGGGGAATCGCTGGAAGAATTCTACCGTGCGCTCCTGGTGTTGGGGAGAAACTGCAGCTGCCCCAAAGTTTTGGCGAGCGACCACACAGAACTTTTGATCCGTGACGCTTTCATTGCAGGTACGCTGTCCTCCCAAATCCCCCAGTGATTGCTGGAGAAAGACACCCTAGGCCTCAAGGAGGCACAGGCCCTCGCCGGCTCCCTGGATGTGGCCTCCTGAAACGCCCGCGCTTACGTTCCCGACTGCGCAGCAGCCCCCTGGGCAGCATGGAACCACCCCCGCGGCCGACTCCGAGACATCTCCCATCCCCCCACAAGCTTGTGCTGCAAGATGGCCTGGCAACCCCGGGGGGCCCAGCTGCTATTTTTGCGGGCAGGCCAAGCACCCCCGGCAGCGCTGTTCAGCCCACACATCCACCTGCAAGTGATGCGGTAAAAAGGGCCACTTCGGGGCGGTATGCCAGGCCCAGGTGGTCGCTGCGGTCTCCGGTGGCGAATGCGGACCGCCACCACAATCTTCTCCACGGTTCCCGTGCGGCCAGCGGGCGCAGCCATCTTCCTCCTCCAGGGCCACGTGCGGCCTCTGGGCGCCGCCATCTTGTACCGCGGACGGCACGTGCGATGGATGGGCGCCGCCATTTTGTGCACCCCCAGCCATGTGCGACCAATGGGTGCCGCCATCTTGGATGGACTCCCAGGACCCCAGCTCGGCTGACCACAAACCGCCCAAAGAGAACATTTGACTGCTGCCACGAGTAGCCTCGGTGACCCTTGGACCAGTCTCGGGCCCGAACACTATCGAATGCTATGACGACGGTGCTTATCAACGGGCATGACACGTCCTGCCTAATCGACTCTGGGATCACGGAGAGCTTCATACACCCCGACATGGTAAGATGCTGTTCTCTCCCCGTCCACCCCGTTAATCAAAAAATCTCCCTGGCCTCCGGATCTCACTCAGTAGAGATCAAGGGCTTTTGTATAGCTAACCTCACAGTCCAAGGAAGGGAGTTCAAAAACTACCGACTCTACGTCCTTTTCCACCTCTGCGCGGCCACACTCCTAGGATTAGATTTTCAGTGTAACCTCCAAAGTCTAACGTTCAAATTCGGCGGCCCTATACCCCCCTCACTGTCTGCAGCCTCGCGACCCTCAAGGTCAATCCGCCCTCCCTGTTTGCGAACCTCACCCCGGATTGCAAACCCGTCGCCACCAGGAGCAGACGGTAAAGTGCCCAGGACCAGGTTGTTATTAGGTCAGAGGTACAACGGTCACTGAAGGAAGGTGTCATTGAGGCTAGCAACAGCCCCTGGAGAGCTCAAGTAGTGGTGGTAAAGACCGGGGAGAAGCATAGGATGGTCATCGACTACAGTCAGACCATCAACAGGTTTACGCAGCTCAACGCGTACCCTCTCCCCCGCATATCCGACCTGGTCAACAGGATCGCGCATGACAAGGTCTTCTCCACAGTGGATCTTAAGTCCGCCTACCACCAGCTCCCCATCCACACTAGTGACCGCAAATACACTGCCTTCGAAGCAGATGGGCGGCTCTACCACTTCTTAAGGGTTCCCTTCGGTGTCACTAACGGGGTCTCGGTCTTCCAGTGAGAGATGGACCGAATGGTTGACCGGTACGGTTTACGGGCCACATTCCCGTACCTCGATAACGTCACCATCTGCAACTACGACCAGCAGGACCACGACACCAACCTCCGAAAATACCTCCAAACCACAAAAATCCTCAACCTAACGTCTAACAAGGATAAATGCGTGTTTAGCACCGATCGCCTAGCCATCCTCGGCTACGTAGTGCGTAATGGAGTGATAGGCCCCGACCCTGAATGCATGCGCCCCCTTATGGAGTTCCCTCTCCTGCACTGCTCCAAGGCCCTGAAGCGCTGCCTAGGCTTTTTTTCTTACTATGCTCAGTGGGTCCCCAACTATGTGGACAAGGCCCGTCCACTGATCCAATCCAGTTTTTCCTCTGTCAATAGAGGCCCGCCAGGCCTCCAGCCGCATCAAAGCAGACATTGCAAAGGCCACGATGCACGGCATCGACGAATCCCTCCCCTTCCAGGTCGAGAGCGATGCGTCCGACGTAGCTCTGGCAGCCACCCTCAACCAAGCGGGCAGACCCGTGGTCTTCTTTTCCCGCACCCTCCACGCCTCCGAAATCCGCCATTCCTCAGTCGAAAAGGAGGCCCAGGCCATAGTAGAACCTGTGCGACATTGGAGGCATTACCTGGCTGGCAGGAGATTCACTCTCCTCACTGACCAATAGTCGGTTGCTTTCATGTTCGATAATGCACAGCGGAGCAAGTTAAAAAAACGACCAGATCTTACGGTGGAGGATCGAACTCTCCACCTACAACTATGAGATCTTGTATCGTCCCGGGAAGCTAAATGAGCCTCCTGATGCCCTATCCCGCGGCACATGTGCCAATGCACAAGTGGACCGCCTCCGAGCCCTCCACGAGGACCTCTGCAACCTGGGGAGTCACTCGATTTTTCTACTTTATCAAGACCCGCAACCTGCCCTACTCCATCGAGGAGGTCAGGACCGCCACCATGGACTGCCAAATCTGCGCGGAGTCCAAACCGCACTTCTACCGGCTAGAGAAAGTGCACCTGATAAAGGCTTCCCGTCCCTTTGAACGCCTCAGTATGGACTTCAAAGGTCCCCTCCCCTCCACCGACCGCAACATGTACTTCCTGAACGTGATTGATGAGTATTCTCGGTTCCCTTTCGCCATCCCCTGCCCCGACATGACCGCAGCCACCGTCACAAAAGCCCTCCACAGTATCTTTACGCTGTTCGGTTTCCCCACCTACATACACAGTGATAGGGGGTCCTCCTTTATGAGCGACGAACTGCGTCAGTTCCTGCTCAGCAAGGGCATCGCCTCGAGCAGGACGACAAGTTACAACCCCCGGGGAAACGGACAGGTAGAGAGAGAGAACGGAACGGTCTGGAAGACCGCCCTACTGGCCCTACGGTCCAGGAATCTCCCAGTCTCCCGCTGGCAGGCAGTCCTCCCGGATGCCCTCCACTCCATCCGGTCACTGCTGTGTACCACGACCAACCAAACACCTCACGAACATCTCCTTGTCTTCCCTAGGAAGTCCTCCTCTGGGACCTCGCTCCCAACCTGGCTGGCAGGTCCTGGACCCATCCTGCTCCGAAAACACGTGCGGGCGCAAAAATCGGACCCATTGGTCGAGAGGGTCCATCTCCTCCATGCTAATCCTCAGTACGGCATACCCCGATGGCCGACAGGATACGGTCTCCCTACGGGACCTGGCGCGCGCTGGATCCCCACACACACGCTCCCTCCCACCGGCGCACCCCACAGCCGCCCCCTTCCCAGGTCAGTCAGCCATTCCACCAGCCACGTCTAGGGGTGATGAAGCCGCCGCAGAAGACAAAACCACACTCCCGGAGTCACAGACACCCGAACCTCCACTGACATCACCACCAAAGCTGCGACGATCGCAGAGGACGACCAGGGCCCCCGATCGACTAATTGCTTCCTTTTGAAATGTACATTACTGTTGTAAATAGTTAAAAGTTGTAATGAGGCAAAACGCTGTACGGAGGCATTACGGTACCTTCATAACTATAACTTCTACCACTTCTACCACGTTGTACTATGAAGCCACCACCCCCGCCGGACTCTTTTTTTAACAAGGGGTGAATGTGGTAGTCTGTGTTAGGAGGATTACGGTACCTAGTAATGCCGGAATACCATTGGTGGAGAATGTACTTGTTCCATTGGATAAGCTTGCATGTTAGCTCCGCCTTGCAAGGCAGGGTATAAGAGCCCGTGCTGTCCCAGCAGCTTTCTTCTGGGGGAAACATCAAGCGTATTAAAGCCTTCAATTGTCTCCAATCTCGTTTCTGAGGTTATTGATTGTGCATCACACTACTCGCCTGCAACTGCAACTACAGGGATGTGAAGGCCGATGAGCACATGAAGCTGATGATCCGGGACACCTACGTGGCTGGAATCTGGTTTAACTACGTCCGCCAGCGACTGCTGGAAAACGGGGCCACTGATCTACAGGACAAGGTAAAACTAGCCACCTTGTTAGAGGTGGCCTACCAGAGCCTCAGCATGTTCCCGGCAGACCCTGCGAACCCCTCGTGGGCACCACAGACGCGGCCTTCACCAGACCCGACTACATCCCAGGCCTGTGACACGCGGCTGCCCGTCCAGCCCGGGGGACCTTCTTGCTACTTCTGCGGTCAGGGTCAACACCCCCGGCAGCGTTGCCCAGCCCGCACGGCGACCTGGAGCGACTGCAGCGAAAAGGGACATTTTGCCAGAGTCTGTCTGGCCCGATCCAAAGACCCGAAGTCAAAAGCTTACCAGGCCTGATCCACGGACTCACAGGCCCACAGACCCCACAATGTGGCTGCCTGCCTTCTGGTACCGACCCTTCAGACGCGTCATCTGGCTCGTGCAGCTCGTGGGGGGTGCCCTCTTTAACTCAGCCCGACATGTGCGACCCATGGGGGCGGCCATATTGGCCACATCTTCAACACCAACCGACACGTGCGACCGATGGGGGCGGCCATCTTGGTCGCCTTCTTCAACTCAGCCCGACACGTGCAACTCGTGGGGGCCGCCATCTTGTGACCCCGATACCCCCAACCACGCAGACTACCCGCAGCTCGGCGCAGTCACCCTCAACCAGTCGCGGCCAAAACATCTGAAGAATTCGATGATGGCATAAGACATCCCTGTCTTTTTGACTCCGGGAGCACAGACAGCTTCGTCCATCCCGACACGGTAAGGCGCTGCTCCCTCCACATCTACTCCACGTCCCAGACAATCTCCCTTGCCTCCGGATCCCATTCGGTACAGATCCGGGGATACTGTGTCGCGAACATTGCGATACAGGGCACTGAGTAAGCCCATTTTAAACTGTATGTCCTCCCTCACCTCTGTGCCCCCCTACTGCTTAGACTCGACTTCCAATGCAGTCACCGAAGCCTGACCCTAAAGTTCGGTGGACCCCTACCCCCTCTCACTGTATGTAGCCTCGCAACCCTTAAGGCCAACCCCCCCTTCACTCTTTGCGAACCTCACCCCCGACTGTAAGCCCACCGCCACCAGGATCAGGCTGTACAGTGAACAAGACATGATTTTTATCAAGTCGGAGGTCCAGCGACTCTTGAGGGAGGGAGTCATTGTAGCCGCTTAAAATGGCTAACTCCCGATTAGAATGGCCAAACCCCGATTTAAAATGGTGAACGGAAGAGGCTGTATATAATAAATGTGCGTTGATTTAACTCTTACTAAGTGGTGTATTGGATTATTGACCATCGGACTTGAACCACGTGGCGGTATCAGAAAGATACCTGGCGACTCAAGAGCAAAGGTGACAGAATTAGAGCAATTAAACTAAGGCTAAAACGAGCAACATCATCGAGGCCAGCAACAGCCCCTGGAGAGCACAAGTGGTGGTTGTAAGGACCGGGGTAAAGAATCGGATGGTTGTGGACTGGTTCACACAACTGGATGTGTACCCCCTCCCCCGCATAGCGGAGATGGTCAACCAGATCGCACAGTACCGGGTGTTCTCCACAGTAGGGTGTTCTCTGAAGCCTGCCTACCACCAGCTCCCGTTCCGCCCGGAAGATCGCCACTCCACTGCTTTTGAAGCAACCGGCCGACTCTTCCACTTCCTCAGGGTCCCTTTCGGAGTCACTAATGGGGTCTCTGTCTTCCAGAGAACGATGGACCGAATGGTGGAGCACTATGATGTACCATCAATGACGACAGACGAAAGTCGGAAGAGTAAACTGTGGCTTTAATCAGCTAAAAGACACCTGCTGGCAGCTAGTCCCAGAATAAGGGCAGGGCTGGTGGTTAGCTATCTTTATACTTGAGCCCGAGGGGTGGAGCCAGCAGGGTCAAACCCAGACATGTAACAAACAGTAAGAACAGTAAGTACCATAAGTAAGAACAGTATGTACAATATAATACAGTGTTTCACCACACAGTATGGGCTGCGGGCTACATACCCGTACTTGGACAATGTTACCATGTTCAGCAGGACCACAACGCCAACCTTCAGAGGTTCCTCCAGACCGTCCAATCCCTCAACCTCACATATAACAAGGAGAAGTGCATTTTCCGCACAGCCCGGCTAGCCATCCTCAGCTATGTCGTGGAAAACGGGGTCCTAGGGCCCGACCCCGACCACATGCGCCCCCTCATGGAAATTCCCCTTCCCCACAGCCTCAAGGCCCTCAAACGCTGCCTGGGGCTATTCTCCTATTACGCCCAGTGGGTCCCCAACTATGCGGACAAAGACCGCACACTTATCAAAGCCACTATATTCCCCTTGACGGCTGAGGCCCACTCGGCCTTCAGCCGCATCAAGGCAGAAATCACTAAGGCCATGATGCACGCGGTGGACGAGTCCGTCCCCTTCCAGGTAGAGAGCGATGCGTCAGACGTCACCCTGGCCGCCACCCTCAACCAGGCGGGCAGGCCAGTAGCCTTCTTTTCTAGAACCCTCTACGCCTCCGAGATTCGACACTCCTCTGTCGAGAAGGAAGCGCAAGCCATTGTGGAAGCGGTGCAGCATTGGTGGCACTATCTAGCCGGTAGGAGGTTCACTCTCATCACCGACCAATGTCGGTAGCCTTTATGTTCGACAACACACAACGGGGCAAAATTAAAAACGACAAAATCTTTGAGGTGGAGGATCCAACTCTCCACCTCCTGGGGAGCTCAACGAGCCCTCAGATGCCCTGTCCCGCGACACATGCGCCAGCACGCAAGATGATCGACTTCGGGCTATCCATAATGGCGTCTGTCACCCGGAGATCACTCGGCTTATCCACTTTATTAAGACCCGCAATCTGCCCTACTCCACCGAGGAGGTCAGGGCCATGACCAGGGATTGCCAAGTCTGCGCAGAGTGCAAACCGCACTTCTACTGGCCAGACAAAGCTCACCTGGTAAAGACCTCCCGGCCCTTTGAGCGCCTCAGTATCGACTTCAAAGGGCCCCTCCCTTCCACCAGTCACAATATATACTTCCTGCCCGTCATTGACGAGTACTCCCGCTTCCCCTTCGCTATCCCATGTCCAGACATGACCTCGGCCACGGTTATAAAGTCACTGCTCAGCATTTTCACGCGGTTTGGTTTCCCTGCATACGTCCACAGTGACCGTGGCACCTCTTTCATGAGCGATGAGCTGCATCAGTACCTGCTCAGTAAGGGCATCGCCTCGACCAGGACTACGAGCTACAACCCGCAGGGAAACGGGCAGGTGGAAAGGGAGAACGCGACAGTATGGAAGGCTGTTCTTCTTGCCCTTCGGTCTAGAAGTCTCCAGATTCCCCGTTGACAGGAGGTACTCCCCGACGCACTCTATTCCATTAGATCGCTCCTCTGCACAGCCACGAACGAGACCCCTCACGACCGTTTTGTCTTCCCCAGGAAGTCCATCTCCGGGGCCTCGCTTCCATCCTGGCTGACAACTCCAGGACCTGTCCTTCTCTGGAAGCATACAAGGAGCCATAAGACCGAGCCCCTGGTCGAGAGGGTCCAGCTGCTGCATGCCAACCCCCAATATGCTTACGTCACGCACCTAGACGGACGGCAGGATACAGTCTCCCTCCGGGACCTGGCGCCAGCTGGTTCCCATGTCAACGCGCCCCCCTCCCCACCGCCTACCGCCACCCCCAAATCCCTAACGCCCCCCTGGGGCTCCTGTACTGTCCCCGCCTACACTGCCGCCATCCACCCCCCCCACCCCTGCCTACCCCCACCCCTCAACCGTCGCCGACACGCCGGACCGAAGCTCCAGCCAACACACTCTCGGAGTCAACAACTACAACGCCCGTACCCGCCGTACCGCCAGAGCTGAGGAGGTCCAAAAGAACAATCCGGCCTCCAGACAGACTGAACATATGATGACCCCACTTCACCCCTGCTGGACTTCATTTTTAACAGGGGGTGAATGTGTTGAATGTATTCACCATAATATCAGTTATCTGTATAGTACTGTGGCCTATGGCCAGGGAATGGTAATATGATCTCCTTCCATGTATTGTACTGGAACCCTGGTGGGCTCCGCCTCTGGCTCCGCCCTCAGGGAGGTATATAGATCTGCCGCCTGAGGGTGGCGTTCATTGTTACAGCAGTCACAGGCAGGCAAGTTCTTGGATAATAAAGCCTATGTTCACTTGTTCTCATCGTCTTGTAGTGAATTGATGGTACATCAGCATTTGACTCAGCTTCTGTCCACAGTCAGAATGTTTTCATCAAGCATAAAGTGGGGCGACCTGGCTACAATAGTGATGATGATAGTGGGTTAGTGACTTTTGCTGTGCTAGAAATTACATGCCATGTCAGTACAGAAATATCAAATATTAATTGCTAGGATGTTGCAACTGCTAGGGATAGCTGAAGAAGGAAAGAGAACTCACTCCAGTGGTAATGGCAAACAGCAATGTCATAAAGGTTGAGTTCAGAATCTTGAAATGATTCCAGAGTGCTTAAGCAAAGGGAGCTACAGCTGCAGAACATTTATGCCACTAGCAATCACTGAAGTGACAGAGACTTTTGTACAAGGGTGTTGGTTAATCAAAGGTACATCAATATGGCTGCAGAGTGTTCCATTCCGAGGAGAGAAAGAATGAGAACAAATTCAATGATGTGGCTTTAACTGAGAGGACAGTTCAATTGAAAAACTTACTGTGGCAAGGTCGTAGTGTTATAAACGTGTGGACAAATGGAGTGCAATGTCCGATGTAAGGGTAAGTTCCTCAAATTGCCCATTTTTTGTTGTCAATAAACCAACATTAATGGATAGGGTTGGCTTTGCAAGCTGAAGAACTGAAAGAACATTTTTCAAGTTGAAATGACCAGGACGCTATTGAATAGCTATAGCAACATTTTTAAGGACAGCATTGAGGTTATAATTGATGTGGAAGTGGACACCGAATCAGGTTTGATGCAAAACTAGTATATTGCAACATTAGGCCAATTCCTTATGTTCCCAAAATCCAGGTTGAAAAGAAACTAAAGAAGCTGCAGGCAAATTGTGTGCTAGTGAAAACTGACGACAGTGATGAGGCAACACCAATCAGTGCCAAGCTTAAGATTATTATTATTAAGTCAGACAAAACTATGCGATTATGCAGTGACTACAGAGTCACAGTCAGTCAGTGGATGGTAAGCAGTATTCATTAGTGACGTCCCAAGATTTGTATGCAAAATTATTAGGATTCAAGGTATTCACAAGGTTGATTTGTCTCATCTTTATGTACAGCTCAATTTAGATCAAGAGAATCAACAGTATATCACGACAAACACACACCTTGCACAAAGTTGCCCTGTCATGTGAAGCTAAGAATCTTCCAAGCTGCAATCGATATGATTTTGTAAGGAGTGCCATGTTTGGGCTGTGCAATCAGAATGATGTGTTCCCCACAATTGCAGAGGAAGAAAATCAAGTTTTGGATGAAGTGGTAAAAAGGCTGAATTATCACAACATGGAGTTGAAAAGGTTGCCCTTGTGCAGTCTGAAGTAGAGAACCTTGGTCTAAAGGTCAGTGAACCAGCAGCTTTAATCAGTGAAAGAGAACATAAAGGTTATGAATTGATGCTGCAAAACTAAAAGACATGTCTAAGTGTTATAACCTGCCTGCTTACCATTGACTGGGGACTAATGACAATCCCACAATCCTGTGGGAGTATGAGCTTTCCAATGAGGGGGGGGCGGAGAAAGCATTAGCAGACTTCCTGTATAAATAAAGCTGGCCAGTTTGGAACTAGCAGGAAGGAGTAAGCAGCAAGTGGAGTTGCTGTATATACACACATATATATGTTATTGTAAATAAATGTTATTTCTTTATATCCTTGAAACTCGTGCTGGATTCTTTGTGGCCCTCACAAAACTGGCGATGAGGGTTAAAGTGAATAGCTGTCTACACTGCTGAAGCCACCTCCCTGGATTTTTGTTGGACAGGTTGGAAGTTGTTTTCTATTACACCATGCCTCTGTACGGACGTTTGGATGTTTTTGATGCTGCGCTGGAAAGCTGGAACCAGTACGCACAACGGGTGCGTTACTATTTCCCGGCAAACAATATCACCGAAAATGAGCGCAGGTGGTCGTATTGCTCACCGCCTGCGGCCCGCATACGTTTGGGGTGATTAGGAGCCTTACGTACCCAGCTGCGTCGGACACCAAAACATTTGATGAACTTGTGAATTTAGTGGGGCAGCATTTTAACCCAACCCCGTCCACGATAGTCCAACATTACCGGTTTAATACTGCTGAGAGGACCACAGGAGAATCCCTTGCCGACTTTCTATCCAGGCTACGCAGGATTGCGGAGTACTGTGGCTATGGCGAGACCTTGTCAGAAATATGTTACGCAACCGTTTGGTTTGCGGTATTAACAATGCGGCCACCCAGAGAAAGTTGTTAGCTGAGCCAACATTGACTTTTCAACAGGCCATTCAAATGGTATTGTCCTGAGAGAGCGCAGAACGAGGAGTGCAGGAGCTACAGGGATGGAAGTGCATGCCTTGGGGCGCAACCCCTTCCGTCCGAAAACGTCCCCCCGCACTCCTGCGGTACCTTGGGCGAGGCGACGTCCGGATCGACGCCAGTGGCCGTCGGACATTTCTCCCCGAAGGGAGCCTTCTCCAGAACCAATGGATGAGGAGCCATGTCCGTGTCAGACTTGTAGGCGCCGACCCTGTCGCGGACGCCCGTCCTGGGGGCGCCGCCGTCGTTCCGAGCAAAACTGGGACCAACCCAGGGGCCGTACATCCCATGTGGATGAACCTGCGGCGACTACTCCTGAGGACGTGGAGATGGAGGACAACTGCCTGCAGCTGCATTGTGTGGCAGCTCCCCGTGTGGCCCCCATTAAGGTGACAGTACGGGTCAATGGTCACCCGCTTGAGATGGAGTTGGACACTGATGCAGTGGTCTCCGTGATCGCCCAGAGGACATTCGACCGCATCAAGCAGGGTATACAGACCCTTACATTAACCGACACACAGGCCAGGTTGGCCACCTACACGGGGGAACCAGTGGACATTGCGGGAACTACGATGACCACTGTTGTGTATGGATGCCAGGAGGGGCATTTCCCACTTATCGTGCTGCACGGCCATGGGCCCAGCCTGTTGGGTCGGGACTGGTTGTGCCATTTGCGCTTGCAGTGGCAAGCACATCCTCCAAACAGTTTCCGGAGGGTTGACTGAGGTGCTAGGACGATACCCAAATGTATTCCAGCCCGGTTTGGGGAAAATAAAAGGGGCCGTAGCCCGTATCCAAGTCGAACCAGGAGCCACGCCGTGCTATTTCCGGGTGCGCCCGGTGCCTTATGCCTTGCTCGAGAAGGTAGAAGGGGAGCTCACTCGTTTGGAAACTTTGGGTATTATCAGGCCCATCCGTTTCGCTGACTGGGCAGCACCAATTGTACCTGTAATGAAGCCAGATACCACAGTTTGCTTGTGCGGCGACTATAAACTTACAGTGAATACGGCTTCCCGATTCGACCGATATCCAATGGCCCGCATAGAGGATATCTATGCGAAGCTTGCAGGTGGACTCTCATTCACAAAATTAGATATGAGTCACGCCTACCTACAGTTGGAGCTGGACCCTGCCTCCCGACCATATGTAACGATTAATACACACCGGGGCCTGTATGAAGATACACGTTTGCCCTTTGGAGTGTCCTCTGCCTGCGCTATTTTTCAACGCGTTATGGAAGGCATTTTGAGAGGTTTACCGGGTGTCGCTGTCAACTTAGATGACGTTTTGATCACAGGGACGTCGGAGCAGGAACATTTGGAAAATCTGGAGGCTGTCCTTAGACGCTTTTCGGAGGCTGGAGTCAGTTTACGTCGCACAAAGTGCGTCTTTCAGGCGAAGGAAGTAGTCTACCTGGGTTATTGGGTGGACCGCGAAGGTTTGCACCCCATTGCAGAGAAGGTGCGCGCGATTCAACAGGCCCCCGCCCCGACTGACACTTCGCATCTTCGTTCTTTTCTCGGCCTCGTAAACTATTACGGGAAGTTCCTCCCCAATCTGGCAACTACGCTGGCCCCGTTGCATCTTCTGCTAAAGAAAAATCACACCTGGGTTTGGGGTCAGCCACAAAAAACCGCTTTCCAGCGGGTAAAGCAACAATTGTCGTCGTCTGGGTTACTAGCCCACTATGATCCTGGAAAGCCTTTGCTCGTCACTTGTGATGCATCCCTATATGGTATTGGGGCTGTCCTGTCCCACAAGATGGAGAACGGGGCCGAGCGGCCGATAGCTTTCGCCTCCCGCACATTGACTGCAGCGGAATAAAAGTACGCGCAGATCGAGAAGGAGGGCCTGGCAGTGGTCTTTGCAGTGAAACGTTTCCACCAGTACGTGTATGGCCATCATTTCACTATCGTGACTGATCATAAGCCTCTGCTGGGACTTTTCAGAGAGGATAAGCCAATACCACCCATTGCTTCCGCATGGATCCAGCACTGGTCTTTGTTGCTCGCTGCATACGAGTATTCTCTGGAGCACAAACCAGGAACGCAGATAGCGAATGCCGACGCACTGAGTCGATTGCCTTTATCGACCAGCCCCATGTCGACCCCCACGACCGGTAAGGTGGTTGCAACACTAAATTTTATGGACACCTTGCCTGTCATGGCATCACAGATCCGTGAGTGGACCCCAGACGGAGCCAGTCCTGTCAAAGGTTCGACACATAGTCCTGTTCGACACATATGCTCACCTGGGAGCATAGACAGCTCCCAGGTGAGTTGCGGGCATTTTCCTCCAAGCTGTCAGAATTCAGCATGGAAGATGGCATCCTCTTGTGGGGGACGCGTGTGATTGTCCCGGAAAAAGGACAGGAGCTGATACTAAGAGACTTGCACAATGGGCATCCAGGTGTGACCAAAATGAAAATGTTGGCCTGGAGTTATGTTTGGTGGCCAGGCCTCGACGCCGACATTGAGAAGGTAGCCCAAAACTGCTCCATTTGTCAGGAGCATCAGAAGCTTCCGCCGGCCGCGCCCCTACATCACTGGGAATGGCCAGGGCAGCCATGGGCGCGCTTGCATGCGGATTTCGCCGGCCCTTTTCAAGGATCCATGTTCCTTTTGTTAATCGACGCCCAGTCTAAATGGCTAGAGTTGCATAAGATGCTAGGCACAACATCCTGCGCAACAATTGAGAAGATGCGTTGGTCCTTTAGTACGCATGGCCTCCCCGAGGTGCTGGTCACGAATAACGGCACTCCATTCACCAGTGAGGAGTTTGCGAGGTTCATGAAGATGAACGGCATATGCCATATCCGCACTGCCCCTTACCACCCGGCTTCAAATGGGTTGGCGGAGTGCGCAGTGCAGACATTCAAACGAGGCCGAAAGAAGCAGTCTTCCGGGTCAATGGACACGAGACTGGCTCGCTTTTTGTTTTCGTATAGGACCACCCCCCATGCGGTGACTGGGGTAGCTCCCGCAGAATTCCTAATGGGCCGGAGACTTCGCACCCACCTTAGTATGGTTTTCCCGGACATTGGCGCAAAAGTACGCCGCACACAAGAATGGCAGGGACAGGGTTTTTCTCGGCATCGGCCGATTCGGCAGTTTGCGCCCGGTGACCCAGTGTTCGTTCGCAATTTTGCTGGTGGTGCCGAGTGGGTCCCTGGCGTAATCTTTCGCCAAACGGGCCCTATATCTTACCAGGTGCAAGCCCAGGGTCTTCTCCAGCGCAAACATGTGGACCACGTTCGGTCCAGAACACTATCCCCTCAAAAGATTCCCCGCCCCCCGAGCTCATTTCTATAGCCACCGAGACCAGAGACAATGGAAAGTAGTCCTCACAATCTTCCTCTGGTGCCTCACTCAAAGCCTGCACAGGTCATTACAGAACCGTGCGGAGATAGAGACGCCGAGATGACAGAGGCAGCAGACTCTGACTCCGAAATGGAGGCACAGGATGCATCAGAGGGGGAAGCCTAGGGCCCAAGGGCCGTGGATGTACAACCGTTACGCCGTTCATCACGGAAGCGCCGTTCTCCGTCTCGTTACACACCGCCTGATCCAGCGCCGCGTGCAAATGGTGTCTGGCCTGCGGCAAAACGAGTCCGACGCCCCCCTTCGCCAGGGTCTTCGGTGGATTCCTTGGACTTTGGGGGGGGAGGGATGTTATAACCTGCCTGCTTACCATTGGCTGGGGACTAATGACAATCCCACAATCCTGTGGGAGCATGAGCTTCCCCAATGAGGGGGGGCAGAGAAATCATTAGCAGACTCCCTGTATAAATAAAGCTGGCCCGTTTGGAACCAGCAGGAAGAGTAAGCAGCAAGTGGAGTTGCTGCTGCTGTTGTGTATATATA
Organism: Scyliorhinus torazame; assembly: GCF_047496885.1. NCBI lineage: Eukaryota > Metazoa > Chordata > Chondrichthyes > Carcharhiniformes > Scyliorhinidae > Scyliorhinus > Scyliorhinus torazame. Next base: position 65,147,534 of record NC_092714.1, on the reverse strand, counting down.
TGTTATTGTAAATAAATGTTATTTTTTTGGACCCTTGAAACTGGTGCTGGATTCTTCGTGGCCCTCACAAAACTAAGCTTAGATCTTTTCCAGATATAGTCATGACCTAAGACAGAGATAGATAGGTTCTTGTTTAATAAGGGGATCAGGGGTTATGGGGAATAGGCTAGAGAATGGGGATGAGAAAAATATCAGCCATGATTGAATGGCGGAGCAGACTCGATGGGCCGAGTGGCCTATTTCTGCTCCTATGTCTTATGGTGTTATGCATGCAAGAGACGTAAGTACTGAAATTCAGACATTGATGATGGACAGTTTGATCGGTGTAACTAAAACCATTTCACAATTGCCGCAATGAGTAATCATGTAAGCAGGGTGCTACTTCAAGTGGATGGGGATTGGTTAGCTCAGTTGGCTGGAGGCTGGTTCGCGATGCGGAGCAACACCAAAAGCGTGGGTTCAATTCCCTTACTGGCTGAAGTTATCCATGAAGGCTCAACCTTGCCCCATCACCAGTCAGCTCTCTGGTACCTAGGGTGCTTCAAGAGAGAGTGGGTAGCTCTGCTGCCTCACAGCACCAGGGTCTCACGCTCAATTCTGGCCTTGGGTGACTGTCTGTGTGGAGTTTGCACATTCTCCCCTTGTCTGTGTGGATTTCCTCCGGGTGCTTCGGTATCCTTCCACAGTCCAAAGATGTGCAGGTTAGCTGGATTGGCCTTGTTAAATTGCCCCTTAAGTAAAGTCACCATAGGCCTGATGCACTATCAATTGCGACGAGACGAGTGTAGAGAGTAATCAAGGCTTTATTAAGCAGAGATGTGTTGCCTCCTGAGCTGCTATCGAAATGGCAGCAGCTCGGTGAGCACACACATTTATACTCCGCCTACTGGGCAGAGCCAGCAGGCAGGGATCTACTCCCGTACCTGTAGTACAGGAGCCTTACCGTATTACATCTCATATGTGTACTATATACAAACAGTGGTGACTACCGCATTCACCCCCTGTTAAAAAAGAGACCAGCAGGGGTGGTGGTAAACTATTTACATGTAAGTGAGCATTTTTATAGGGTACAGTTCTGGAAAAGTTCATAAATTCAGCCTCGACTACTCCGGGAGCGTGTAGTCCTCATCTTCATCCCCAGGTGGGACCAGTGGGAGGACGGATCATCTTAGAGCAGGGGCTGTGGTGAGGTGCGCTGGGGGGGGAGGATGGGTGGCGCCGGGGCAGATGGGGGGTGGGGGGGGGGGGGACCCAGCAGGTGCCAGGTCCCTGAGGGAGACTGTGTCCTGGCGGCCATGGGGGTACGTACTGCGGGTTTGCAAGGAGTAGCTGTACCCGCCCGACCAACGGGTCTGCCTTGTGGAGCTGCACGTGTTTGCGGAGGAGAACGGGTCCTGGAGCTGCCAGCCACGTTGGGAGCGAAACCCCGGAGGTGGACTTCCTAGGGAAGGCAAGGAGATGTTCATGGGGAGTTGCATTCGTCGCAGTGCAAAGTAGCGATCGGATGGAGTGGAGGGCGTTGGGGAGGACCTCCTGCCAGCGGGAGACCGGGAGATTTTTAGACCATAGGGTCAACAGGACAGCCTTCCAGACCGTCCAGTTGTCCCTCTCCACCTGCCCGTTTCCCCGGGGGTTGTAGCTGGTCATCCTGCTCGAGGCGATGCCCCTGCTAAGCAGGAATTGACGCAGCTCATCACTCATAAAGGAGGATCCCCGGTCGCTGTGGATGTAAGCGGGGAAACCGGGCAGAGTGAAGATGCTATTGAGGGCTTTGATGACTGTGGCAGATGTCATATCGGGGCATGGAATGTCGAAGGAGAAGCTGGAGTATTCGTCGACCAAGTTAAGGAAGTACGTGTTTTCGGTCGGAGGAGGGGAGGGGCCCTTTGAAGTCCAGGCTGAGGCGTTCAAGGGGACGGGTGGCCTTCACCAGGTGTGCTCGATCTGACCGGTAGAAGTGTGGTTTACACTCCGCGCAGACCTGGCAGTCTCTGGCGACAGCCCTGACTTCCGCAATGGAGTAGGGTAGGTTGCGGGCCTTTATGAAGTGAAAGAACCGGGTGACCCGTGGGTGACAGAGACCGTCGTGTAGGGCCCGGAGTCTGTCCACTTGTGCGCTAGCACATGTACCTCGGGATAGGGCATCGTGGGGCTCGTTGAGCTTACCGGGGCGATACAAAATCTCGTAATTGTAGGTGGAGAGCTGGATCCTCCACCTCAAGACTTTATCGTTTTTGATCTTGCCCCGCTGTGTGTTATTGAACATGAAGGCAACCGACCGTAGGTCAGTGAGGAGAGTGAATCTCCTGCCGGCCAGATAATGCCTCCAATGCCACACAGCTTCTACGATGGCTTGGGCCTCCTTTTCAACAGAGGAGTGCCGAATTTCGGAGGCGTGGAGAGTGCGGGAAAAGAATGCCACGGGTCTGCCTGCCTGGTTGAAGGTGGCGGCCAGAGCGACGTCTGATGCATCGCTCTCGACTTGAAAGGGGAGGGTCTCGTCGACCATGTGCATCGCTGCCTTGGCGATGTTGGCCTTGATACGGTTGAAGGCCTGGTGAGCCTCGGCCGTCAGGGGAAAACTGTGGAGTGAATGAGTGGGCGGGCCTTGTACGCATAGTTAGGGACCCACTGGGCATAGCATGAGAAGAACCTCAGGCATCGTTTGAGGGCCTTGGAGCATTGGGGGAGGGGGAGTTCCATGAGGGGGCGCATTCGGTCGGGTTCGGGCCCTAGAACTCCATTTTGCACCACATAGCCAAGGATGGCTAAGCGGTTGGTGCGGAACACGGACTTCTCCTTGTTATACGTTAGGTTCAGGAGTTTGGCGGTGTGGAGAAATTTGGAAAGGTTAGCGTCATGGTCCTGCTGGTCGTGGCCGCAGATGGTGACGTTATCCAGGTACGGGAAGGTGGCCCGCAGTTCGTACCGGTCAACCATTCGGTCCATCTCCCGTTGGAAGAACAAGACCCCATTAGTGACGCCGAAGGGAACCCTAAGGAAGTGGTAAAGACGGCCATCTGCTTCGAACGCCGTATATTGGTGGTCCGCCTTGCGGATGGGGAGCTGGTGGTAGGCAGATTTCAGGTCCACTGTCGAGAAGACCCGGTACTGTGTAATCTGATTGACCATATCAGATATGCGTGGGAGGGGGTACGCGTCGAGCTGTGTGTACCGATTTATGGTCTGAGTGTTGTCAATGACCAGCCTGTGTTTCTCCCCAGTCTTTACAACTACCACTTGGGCTCTCCAGGGGCTGTTGCTGGCCTCGATGATGCCTTCCCGCAGTAGCCGCTGGACCTCCAACCTGATGAAGGTCCTGTCCTGGGCACTGTACCGTCTACTCCTGGTGGTGACGGGTTTGCAATCCAGGGTGAGGTTCACAAACAGGGAAGGTGGGTCAACCTTAAGGGTCGTGAGGCTGCATTCAGTAAGGGGTGGTAGGGTCCGCTGAATTTTAGAGTTAGACTTTGGAGGTTGCACTGGAAGTCCAGGCCAAGTAACAAGGCAGCGCAGAGGTTGGGGAGGACGTAGAGCCGGAAGTTGCTGAACTCTATGCCCTGGACGGTGAGGGTGGCGGTGCAGTACCCCCGGATCTCCACGGAGTGGGATCCGGAGGTCAGGGAGATTCGTTGGTAATGGGGTGTACCATGAGGAAGCAGCGCCTTACCGTATCGGGGTGGGTGAAGCTCTCTGTGCTCCCCGAGTCGAGAAGCCAAGGTGTTTTGTGGCCATCGACTTTCACCGTCGTTGTCGCGGTTGCGAGGTTGTGTGGCCGGGACTGGTCGAGCGTGATGGAGGCGAGCTGCGGCTGGTGTTGGTGGGCCCCGGGCTGGTCGGCGGCGGTTGCGGGCTATGAGTGGCCCGAGGAGGTGCCCGACGAGCAGGGGTCCTGAGGCGCCGTCCAAAATAGCGCCGAAGATGGCGGCGCCCACGGGGTGCACGTGGCGGGTGGCATTAAAGATGGCAGCACCCACAGGCCACATGTGGTCTAATGGGGGGAAGATGGCGGCGCCCACAGACTGCATGTGGGTTGCGGGGGTGAAAATGGCGGCGCCCATGGGTCTCACGTGGGGGGTGCAGGAACAATGGGGCTGGTTACAGCGGTGGTCGACCGGGCCTGGCACACCGCAGCGAAATGTCCTTTCTTCCTGCAGGCCTTGCAGAGTGCGCTCCGTGCCAGGCAGTGTGGCGGGTGCGCTTTGTCTGCCCGCAGAAATAGCACTTGGGCCCCCCGGGGTTGGCTGGCCACCGCACGGCGCAGGCTTGGGGTTGGCTGAGGGCAGTCGCTGGTGGGGTCCACGATGTCCAGGATGGGGTCGCCGTGCGGTCGGGGGCGTAGGCTTGTACTGTTAGCAAGGTCGCAAGTTTCTTGATCGCCGCAAGGTCGAGCGTACCCCCTCTAAGAGGCGCTGGCAAATGTACGGCGACCCTATGCCCGTAACGAATGCGTTCCTGATTAGGAGTTCGGAATGTTCAACGGCCGACACTGCCTGGCAATCGCAGTTCCTTGCCAGGGCGTGCAGGGCACGCCAGAAATCTTCCAGTGACTTACCGGGGAGTTGTCGCCGCGTGGACAGGAGGTGCCTGGCGTAGAGTTTGTTGATCGGCCGTGTGTAGTTCTCTTTCAGAAGCGCCATGGCCTCAGTGTAGTTGGGCGCATCCCGGATAAGAGGAAAAATATCGGAGCTCAACCGTGTGTACAGGATCTGGAGTTTCTGTGCTTCTGAGGGTTGTTCTGTCGCTGATCCGATGTAGGCTTCAAAGCAAGCTAGCCAGTGGTCGAAGGCCAATGTGGTGTTGTCTGCTTGAGGGTGCAGCTGCAGGCGATCTGGCTTGGTGCAAAGGTCCATCGTTGTAAAATCTCTGTGTAAATTGATGCACTATCAATTACGACGAGACGAGAGTAGAGAATAATCGAGGCTTTATTACGCAGAGATGTGTTGCCTCCTACAGCTGCTGCCGAAATGGCTGCAGCTCGGTGAGCACACACATTTATACTCCACCTACTGGGCGGAGCCAGCAGGCAGGCCCCCGTACCTGTAGTACAGGAGCCTTACCGTATTACATCTCATATGTATACTATATACAAACAGTGGTTGTCACAATATACACCAGTATATCATGGTGCAGACACACACTGATGGACACACAGTGGGACCAATCAACACACACAACACCGCAGCCAATCACCAGTTAGAGCACACGCATTTTCAAGACAGGGGGCATCAGAGTTCCCGCTCATTCGAGCTGCAGCTAGCTAGTAGGACTGAGCACAGCCTGCAGCACAGACATTCACCATGTGCTGAGTGCATCGACTGGTTAGGACAAGGCAAAGGTCTTTAGCTAAAGCTAGTATTGTGTTAACCCACAGTGAGAGTATGTTAAACAGTTAATGATTCAATAAAATAGTGTTGCACTATTTCAAGTGTTGGTGACCTGTACGTGTTCCACGGATCCAGAGCGCCCAACACAACATGATACCAGGAGTTGAGGGATATTAGCACTTCTTAGACCTACCTGCAAGTGAACTGCCTTCTGCCAGCATTCCATCATCCTGCAACATGGACAACATCTGCCTGCCGCTGCTGCTCCGCATCGCCGGTAACCTAGGGGCCAACTGGAAGATATTCAAACAGCGCTTCCAGCTCTTCCTTGAGGCCACAGACAGGGAGGACGCCTTGGATACCAGGAAGATTGCTCTCCTTCTATGCACGACTGGGCACCATGCCATCCACATTTTCAATTCTCTCACCTTTGCGGATGATGAAGATAAAACAAAGTTCAAGACGGTCCTCCTCAAGTTTGACACTCACTGCAGCGTAGAGGTGAATGAAAGTTTTGAGCGCTACGTTTTCCAACAGCGTTTGCTGGGTAAGAATGAACCTTTCCAATCCTTTCTCACGCACCTCTGCATCCTTGCGCAGTCTTGCAGCTATGGGCCCACCTCCGACTCCATGATACGAGACCAGATCGTTTTCGGTGTTCAGTCGGACCCCCTATGACAGCAGCTCCTCAAAGTAAAGCAGCTCACCCTAGCGACTGCCATTGAGACCTGTGTCCTACACGAAAACGCCACGAGTCGGTATTCCCACATCCAAATGGCTGAAACGGCGCGGCAAGGTCCCCACGAGGCGGAACGGGTTCAAGCAATTGAACAACTCCAGGGCCTCCGCCTGGATGAGGGCGGCCATTTCGTGTGCTTTTCGCGGACTCCCGTGCTTGTGCGCACCGAACGAGGGGACGTCGACGTCGAAGAACGTAATGCGCAGGCGCGCACCACGCACGACCGCGCCACGCATGCGCGGTGGCGCAGCGAACGTGCTGACGCTACGACGTGCGGCAACTGTGGCTCCGCCCATTTAAAACGGCAATGCCCTGCCAAATCTCGACAAGCCTCGCAGGAATGTCCGGGCAATTCAACCCACGGTCCCCGAGTCCGATGCGGACCTCCCACACAGCAGTGACACCGAGGACCCGAAGGCGTCTTTTCGAGTCGGTATCATGACAAAAAACAGGGTGTCCCCGAAGCAAAGACACCAGCCGCTGTCGGTATACAGCATCGATCCAGACGATGAGTGGTGTGCCACCCTGACAGTCAACCAGAATTTGTCGCCCACCTCAGAGACTTAATTTGTGAACTTTGTGGACTTTCTGAATTGTTCTCTTCTTCCGTTTGATCGTTTACATGGTTTGTATATAGTGTTCATCTCGTTATTCTTGTTGCATACTGTTTTTCTGCACCAGGCACCTTCCCATGTAAATAGCTTAGTTCTCATGTACATAGTCCTGTAAATATGTCTTTGGCACACATGTAGTCAGGGACATCCTCACCATACACTATTTATTGCCACACATGTACATTCTTTTATAAAAGGGGGGATGTCATAATATACACCAGTATATCATGATGCAGACACACACTGATGGACACACAGTGGGACCAATCAACACACACAACACCGCAGCCAATCACAAGTTAGAGCACATGCACTATAAAGACAGGGGGCATCAGAGTTCCCGCTCATTTGAGCTGCAGCTCGCTAGTAGGACAGAGCTCACAGCCTGCAGCACAGACATTCACCATGTGCTGAGTGCATCGACTGGTTAGGACAAGGCAAAGGTCTTTAGTTAAAGCTAGTTAACCCAGTGAGAGTATGTTAAACAGTTAATGATTCAATAAAATAGTACTGCACTATTTCAAGTGTTGGTGACCTGTATGTGTTCCACGGATCCAGAGAGCCCAACACAACAGTGCTGACTACCACAAGTCCCAGATGACCATAGGCTGCTTTCCCCTTTGAGGGGGCGAGCTGACTGGTGGTGATTTAACCTGAAGACCACCACACCTCAGGCGAGGGGCAGGCCTTCATGGATCTCAGCCGGTACGTGAATTGAACCCGTGCTGTTGGCCTCACTCTGCACCACAATCAGCTCTTGAGTTAAACCAGCCTAATTATATGCAGGTGAGTGGGGCTAGGTAGGGTGCTCTTTCAGAGGGTGGGTGCAGACTCGACGAGCTGAATGGCCTCCTTCTGTACTGTAGGGGTTCTATGATTCTAACTTCACGGACACACAGTCAGTACTCTACAGCAAGAGAATGTGTTTATTCAAATAAGTCACATTGGACACGAAACATTAATTCTGTTTCCACATATGCTGCCAGATGCTGAGTGTTTCCAGCACTTTCTGTTTTTATTACAGATTTCCAGTATCCACAGCATTTTGATTTTATTGTAACCTCTGATGACCGATGACATTTTTTGGGAGAGTCACAATCAATCCTTAAACCAGAGAGTGGCCCGACTTCAGCTGTAACCTGATCCCCAGAACACATTTTAGGGGGCTTTTCAAACCAATTTCGAACGCGGTGACATGGGACGTTCTCAGCGCGACCTTTAACCCCAAGATGGCGGCGCCCAGTCTCCGGAGGGTTCTTAGATTCCCAGCGTTTAAACTCGGGATGAAATCCCTGAGCGGCGAAGCGAGTCCGGCACCAAAGGTATTTGTCCCAACCCAAGTCCCTCGGTGTGAAACAGCGGCGGCTGGCGCCACCCAGCCGAGCCGAACCTCCCGCCCCGGGGCCCTGTCTCCCGGGAAGCGCGCGGCCTGGGCTGACCGACAGCCGGAGCTGCTGGTTCACCAGATCGTTATTTCGATATAAATGTCGCGCATAGTTGGATTGTTTCGTCGGTACACAAGTATCTTCTTTCTCTGGTCCCCCAGCTACAATTTATAAAGCGATTAAATACATCTGGTCTATAATCCATCATCCATCCAGTGGCAGTTTGATGGGGGCAGGGAAGAAGCTCCTTTCATGACCTCCTGTACCAATGAGGTGTGAATTGGTTTTGTGTGTACTTCAATTTCAATATTTAATTTAATGAGTGCATTGATATTATTAGGTGTAACTGACACCTGCACTGCTATTAAACTGGTGGCCTGTTGGGTCTCTAAATAAAAGCCAGTTGAGTATATTTTCTAATCGCATTCATTATGGTAAGGAATGCTTCAAGAAGGTGCAACCGCAACAGTACCTCCTATTTATAAAAAAAAGGAAACGAGCTATCATTAACTCGGTGATTCTGCTATTTTAGTCAATGACCAATTTTTGAGAGAAAATATTATAGCCAGTGCGACAGCGGCTCTCCAAATGAGCATCATGACTTGGTACCAATCTCTGCCTTTTCACTGTATCCTTGCACGTTGTTTATATTCAAGTAATCATCTAATGCTCCCTTCAATCCCTCAATTGAACCTGCTTCTGCCACACTTCCCGGCAGTGCATTCCAGACCCAAAACATTGGTTGTGTGAAAAAGATTTTTCTCACAACACATTTACTACTTTTGCAAATCACTTTAAACCTGTTCCCTCTTGTGTTGATCCTCTTACAAGCAGGAACAGTTTCCTCCTATCTGCTCTGTCCAGCCCCATCATGATGATGAACATCTCTATCAAGTCTCCTCTTAGCCTTCTTCTCTTCAAGGAGAAGCCTCAATCTCTCCAATCTATCCTCATTACTGGAGGTTCTCATCCCTGGAACCATTCTCGTAAACCTCCTTTGCACCCTCTCCAGTGCATTCACATGCTTCTGGTGGCACCCAGAACTGTACACCGTATTCAAGCTGAGGTGTAACCAGTGTATTGTATAAGTTCAACAAAACCTTCTTGCCCTTGTACTCTCCCCAGGTTTAATTCTGACCTTGGGTGATTGTGTGGAGTGTGCACATTCTCCCTGTGTCTGCATGGGTTTCCTCCCACATTCCAAAGATGTGCAGGTGCTAAATTGCCCTTTAGTGTCAAAAGATGTATACGATAGGTTCAGGGGTTATTGGGATATGGTGGGGTGCGGGCTTGAGTGGCATGCTGTTTCAAAGGGTCGGTGTAGACTGGCCGAATGGACTCATTCTGCACTGAAAGAATTCTATGATTCTATGGCCCTATTAAAAACTATGTTTTATTAATTACTCTCTCCACCTGTCCTACCACCTTCAATGATCCATACATATTTACACCCAGGTCCCTCTGCTCCTGCACCCTTTGAGGAAATTTACTCCTTATTTTGTATTGTCCCTTCCGTGTTCTTCCTACCATAATGCATCACCTCACACTTTGCTGCATTGAACTTCATCTGCCACCTTTCTTGCCCACTCCATCAACTTGTCTATGTCCTTTTGAAGTCTACACTTGTCCTATTTGCAGCTTACAATACTTCCAAGTTTTGTTTCATCCACAATCTTTGAAATTGTCCCCTGCACCAAGATTGAAAAAAAAAGCAAGGGTCCAAATACCAACCCCTGGGAAGCACCACTACAAACCTTCCTCCAGCCTAAAAAATATCCATTGACCATTATGCTCTGCTTCCTATTGTTCAGCGAAGTTTGTACTGCATCTTTTATTCCATGAGCTATAACCTTTCTCTCAAATCTGTTGTGTGGTACTGTGTTGAATGCCTTCTGAAAGTCCGTGACACCACATCAACAGCATTATCCTCCTCAACCATTTGTGTTACCTCCTCAAAAAAACTCTAGCAAGTGAATTGAACACAATTTCCTTTTTAGAAATCCATGCTAGCTATTCCTATTCAACCCATATTTGTCCATGTGATTACTAGATCTATCCCGAATAATTGTTTCTAGAAGCTTGCCTAACACTGATAATCTGACTTTCCTGTAATTGCTGGGACTATCCTTACAACCTTTTTTGAACAAGGACCTAACATTTGCAGTTCTCAAGTTCTCTGACACCTCCCCTGAGTCTAGAGATGACTGGAACAAAGAACACAGAAAAGGACAGCGCAGAATCAGGCTCTTCGGCCCTCCAAGCCTGTGCCGACAATGCTGCCCATCTAACCTAAAACCTTTTACAGTTCCGGGGACCGTATTCCTCTTTTCCCATCCTTTTCGTGTATTTGTCAAGACCCTTTAAACGTCATTATCATACCTGCTTCTATCATCTTCTCTGGCAGCGAGTTCCAGGCACCCACTACCCTCTGTATATAAAAAAAACTTCCTTCGCACATCTACTCTAAACGTTACCCCGTGCACCATAAACTTTTGACCTAGTAATTTACTCTTCCTGGAAAAAAGCTGCTGACTATCCGCTCTGTCCATGCCCTCATAATTTTGTCGACTTCTATCAGGTCGCCCTTCAACCTCCGTCGTTCCATTGAGAACAAATCCAAGTTTATCCAACCCCTCCTCATAGCAAACACCTTCCGTACCAGGCAACATTCTGCTAAACCTCTTCTGTACACTCTCCAAAGCCTCCAGAATTAAACACTATATTCCAAGTGTGGCCTAACTAAGGTTCAATACAGCTGCAGCATGATTTGCCAATTTTTATACTCCGTGCCCTGGCCGATGAAGGCACGCATACTGTGTGCCTTCTTGACTACCTTCTCTATCTGTGTTGCCACTTTCAGTGACCTGTGGACCTGTACGCCCAGATCCCTCTGCATGTCAATATTCTTAAGGGTTCTGCCATTTACTTTATATTTCCCTCCTGTATTAGACCTTCCGAAATACATTTCCCCACATTTCTCCGGATTAAACTCCATCTGCCATATCTCCGCCCAAATCCCCAAACAATCTAAATCCTGCTGTATCCTCTGACAGTCCTCGTCACTATCCACAATTCCACCACCTTTGTGTCGTCTGCAAATTTTAACTAATGAGACCAGTTACATTTTCCTCCAACTCATTTACATATACTACAAGCAGCAAAGGTCCCACCACTGATCCCTGCGGAACACCACTAGTCCCCGCCTTCCATTCAGAAAAGCTCCCTTCCACTGCTACCCGCTGTCTTCTATGACCGAGTCAGGTCTGTATCCATCTTGCCAGCTCACCTCTGATCCCATATGATATCACCTTCTATACCAGTCTGCCATGAGGGGCCTTGTCAAAGGCCTTACCGAAGCCCACGTAGACAACATCCACTGACCTATCTAAATCAATTTCTCTTCTCACTTCCTTGGATGCGACTCATCCCGTCCTGGTGCCTTGTCAACTTTCAATACCAGAAGTTTATTAAGCACTGCCTCCTTATCAATTTGAACCCTTCGAGGGACAGAGTTTCCTCATCTGTCACCATGTGCTGGGTAGCATCTACCTCCTTGGTAAAGATGGATATAAAGTATTCATTTAATATCTCAGCATTGGATTGGATTGGATTTGTTTATTGTCACGTGTACCGAGGTACAGTGAAAAGTATTTTTCTGCGAGCAGCTCAACAGATCATTAAGTACATGAGAAGAAAGGGGAATAAAAGAAAATACATAATAGGGCAACACAACATATAAAATGTAACTACATAAGCACCACGCTGTACACGCCCAAAACAGGACTCTGTTTTTTTGTGTTAAATCGCACCCGTCAATTCTGTTTCCCTCTCCACAGGTTATGCTGAGTGTTTCCAGCATTTCTTTTTTGTTTTTATTTGGTCCCAACTCCTGTCTTCACCAGACTGTAGTTTAAAAAATCTGAAAGAACAGATTGAATAAGTACTTGAGCCACGTTGAACACACTTTCTCATCTGTCTTGTATTAAGAAAAATAAAAAGCTTTATGTTTCCTACCTGTGATTGGAATGAGTTGCTTTCCACAGTAAAAGAATATTCAAATATTTATTGCTTTTAATAATTGACTAGATGTCTCAATGGAACATACCATTGTTCATGTTAATCATTGGGATGAATATGGATAGCTTGTTATTTTTAAACATTTCAACATTTTTAAGCTTCTCCAAGATGGCGCCAGAGCGAGGCGACTCTCTGCGAGCTCTCCCAAACAGATCCATTTTTTACTTAACCTATAGTCGTTATGTATTTTCTTTTATTCCCTTTTCTTCTCGTGTACTTAATGATCTGTTGAACTGCTCGCAGAAAAATACTTTTCACTGTACCTCGGTACACGTGACAATAAACAAATCCAATCCAAAGTATTGAACAATATACATAATGTATGTTCTCATTATATATTTTACATATACTTTGAATATTGGACTATACTCTGGCTAAACTGTATAATTAGACTAGACCAGATTATACTTTGTGCCTATGGCGTTCCTAACCAGATCGTGTATACATCTTGGGCATGATTCTCCGCTCCCGCGCCGGTTTGGAGAATCGTCTGGCACGCCATTTTCCCCCGTGACGCCGGTCCGACGCCCTCCCGCGATGCACCCAAGCGGCGGGAACGGCCCCGTCGTGTTCTGCACGGCGCAGGCCGGAGCATCGCCCGGGACACCCAAAATGGCGATTCGCTATTCTCCTGCCCGGGTGGGCCGAGCGGCCTGCCCAAAGCGACGGCTTCCCGCTGGCGCCATCCACACCTGGTTGCTGCCGGCGGGAACAGCGCGGGAATGCTGGGGGGGGGGTTCTTTCCACCGGGGTTGCACTCAAAAGGGGTCTGGCCCGCGATTGGTGCCCACCGATCGGCGGGGCGGCCTCTCTGAAGGAGGACCTCCTTTCCTCCGCCGCCCTGCAAGATCCATCCAACATCTTTTTGCGAGGTGGCCTCGGGGAGGACGGCAACCACGCATGCGCGGGTGACGGCAGTTAGGTGGCGGATGACGCAGCGCTGCTTTTATGCGGCGCCAATGCCCGGCACGCCCTGACGACGCTGCTTTAGCGACACCCCCCCCCCCCCCCCCCCCCCCCCCCCCAAGTTTATCGCGGCCCCGATCCTAGCCCACTTTCGGGCCCAGAATCGGTCGAGATTGGGGCTGTTTCGCGCTGTCGTGAACCTCGGCAGCGTTCACGACGGCGTGGGCACTTAGTCGTGGGAGCGGAGAATCGCGCCCCTTGTTTCTGGGCCATTTGTTACTTTTGGCTCTGACTCTAATGTCTCTATTTTTCTTTACTGTCATTTTCCTTTTTTTAAAAATTCACTTGCTGCTCTCTTGCTTGCCAAAATAATTCCAAAGTGGTTCTTTCCCTCTCCACCCCTTCCTTTCCCAGGACTATTTACTTAAACTATTTAATGACAGCTAGAGCTTCAGATACACGTGAAAAGCTGTTGGTTCCCTCCAATACCTTAAAACACTGAATAAAACATTAATTGCAAAATTATCATGCTTTTCAACTTTGCTAGACCTTGTAGCAATTTACAGGTACATTTGAGTTAAGATTGAAAGAATGTGTGTGTTTACTTGTAACGTGCAACTATGCTGGTCACTTTAGCTTTCGGAAAACATATGTGGAACAGATTTGTTTTCCTGGAAGGCATGTTCTAGGGGAACCACTGTCTCGTGCATCCCACAAACATGGATTCTCTTACAAGTCACCAGCTTAAAGCAGTGAGGATTTTCCTTGAGAATTACATCTAGGTTCATGAACTTTGATCAGACATATTTTTTATTTGCAGCAGCATTTTGTAAAGAGAATTCTGTGAGCAAAGAAAACACTGTGCCAGTGCTACAGAGATGAGTTCCTGCAGTTCTACTGCATTGCTGCACATAGAAAAATGAGTACTTGTAGGATGAAGCAAAGCTCTTGCTCCTTCCCAATCCTAAATAGAGGTGAGAGTAAGTGTACAATATTCAAAGTACTTGTACCTAGGATTTTGATTTCCTTATGTTAAATTATTTTGTCCATGAAAAGTACTGAACTCTCAATGCTTTCGTACCAGGGATCTCTATAAAGTTGCTCCCTCTTCTAGTTCAAAGTATAATAACCAAGCAGTTATCAATTATTTAAGCCTTGAGAAATAATTGATATTTTATTTTAAAACATATTTTCCTCGACCAAATTGTGACACCCATTACTTTGGCCAGCAATTGAGCTTGTCTAGTGTGGAGTAATAGAGCAGATTTGAAGGTATTAAAATAACTTGGGATTTGATAAACTGTTTGTGGTAATTGGGCAGTAAGGATCTGCAGGATAAATCAGTTGGGTGGGAACATGGGATAGAAAAATAATTTGTGTACCATTCATTAACTAGGAAGAGGATGGAGAACAATGGCACAGCAGGGGAACTCATTCAAGGTGGTGAAATGGCTATGTTGGGAATGAGAGAAAATGAAAGGGATAAAATATAAGAGATTAACATAGACCGAGAGGATGTTCTGAGTGGTCTGGCAGGTGGTGAGGCATGGGAGGAAATAATTTTGCAATAATTTTCAATTCCTCTCTGGCGGAGGACTGGAAGATAGCCAATGTGGTACCATTATTCAAGAAGGGATAAACCAGGAAACTAGTCAGTCTAATCTCAATGGTGGGGAAACTATTGGAAGCAATTCTGAGAAAAAGCATATGGTATACTTACCCTTTAATTAGCCGAGGCATAGAGTTTAAGAGCAGGGAGGTTATGATGGAACGATATAAAACATTGGTAGGCCGCAGCTAGTGTATTTTGTGCAGTTCTGGAATCCGCATTTTAGGGGGGATGTGATAGCACTGGAAAGGGTGCAGAGGAGATTTACTAGGATGTTGCCTGGGCTGGAGAGTTTTAGTTATGAAAAGAGATTGGATTGTTTTCCTTGGGGCCGAGGAAACTGAGGGGGGACATGATTGAACTGTACGAGATTGGATTGTTTTCCTTGGGGCCGAGGAAACTGAGGGGGGACATGATTGAACTGTACAAAACTATGAGGGGTATAGATAGAGTAGACAGGAACAAACCTTTCCCCTTGGTGGATGGGTCAATGACCAGGGGGCATAGATTTAAGATAAGGGGCAGGAGGTTTAGAGGGGATGTGAAGAAAAAAAACTTTTCCCCAGGGGAGATGGGACTCTGGAATTCGCTGCCTGACAGGGTGGCGGAGGCAGAGACCCTCAACAACATTTAGAAATATTTAGATGTGCACTTGCATCGGAGGGCATACAAGGCTATGGGCCAACTGCTGGAAAAATTGGATTAGAATGGTTAGGTGGTTGTTTATGACTAGCGCAGATGCTATGGGCCAAAGGGCCTTTTCTGTGCTGTATGAATCGATATAACTCTATGACTCTAAAATAAGGCAGAGCATATTACCAATAAATGCATCACAGAAGAGAGGCCATGGAGAAGATAGGGATAAATCCTTCCAAAATGGCAGATAAATCAAGCAAGATAAAGAGTGACAGTATGCTGCAGTAATCCAAGACTTTACTGCTAATGTTTTCCAGGGTGTTGTCAGTGCAGTTGGATTGGAAACCAGATTGGAGTGATTTGAACAGGGAGTGATTGATGAATTAATCGAGTGTGGAGTTAACTGGTTAACCTGACGAGAAATGTCAGTGTGGAGTCGATGGGCTGAAGGACCGTCTCCTGTATTGTGTCACTCTTATGACTCTAAAGATTTATGTAGGAAAATGTAAAGGAGTCTGGGGCAACTGTTTGAGGGAAGATGTTCTGATGACCATCCTCAAAACAGTACAGACAGCACCAATGGATAGCAAGAGTTTAGTTTTTGAGCATAGAGCTAGAAGGAGATGGTCATAACAGACAAAATGGGATTGAGGAAACTTGTTAGTCAACTACATGAAGGATCTAGATTTTTTGCAGTCAGAATAGGGAATATGTGGGAAAGGACAGTGGGATGATATGGGGTAGGCCGGGGGGGGGGGGGGGGGGGGGGGGGGGGGGGGGGGGAGTGGATGGAAGATTTTGAAGCTGTCAAATGTATGTCTCTTGGAGTTCACAAACTGCACACATTTATTGTCAGTGTGTGGATTGAAGGTAGAGGTGAAGGAGATCTAGGAGGTGGCTTATGATGAAGAAAGGAACAAAGACAAAACACTGCAGATGCTGGAAACCTGAATTAAAAACAGAAAATGCTGGGAATACTCCGCAGATCCAGCAGCATCTGGTGGGGAAGGAAACAGTTAATGTTTGAAGTGTTAACTCTGTTTCTCTCTCCATAGAAGCTGCCAGACCTGATAGAGTATTTCCAGAATTTTCTGTTCTTTATGAGGAGGAAACGAAGCTTAGGATCATTATTGCCTTCCAGAATGCTCTTGAAATTGTAGGATTTTTTCAGGAGATGGAGCAGTGGTAGACTGATAATCGAACCGTGTATAGGTTTGTACCATGGGAATGGATAGGTTGAAATCTGCTAGTGGCCTTGTGCGAAGCATTCAGAAGTAAATTGGTGGAGGTATCAGTCATGCTGGTAGGTCAGAACAAATAGATCACAACGTCCTTTTTTTATGTAAGAGGAATTGGAGGAGACTTATTTTTGTTGTTCCAGTGTGGATTGATGAGCCAGGTCATTGTGGAAAGTAAGTCAAGTCAACTTCAAAAACAGAAATTGCTGCAAGATAGGACTCGTGCATGATGGAGGAGTTTGGCAGTGCTTATGGGTAGAGGTGTGTGTGAAAGATAGAGCTGAGTGACAACAGGGTAACAGCAGAATGAGTTCACCTGGAAGGATAAAAAGACACAATAGAGGTTGAATGACGCCAGAAGGGAGGGGATTTTGTCCAGGAAAGTGCACATAAGGTTTGGCAGTGGTTCTTGAGAGGTGAAATGGTCTCACTGATGTGGATGAAATCTGGTAAAATCGGGTTTTCAGATCATTCTGATTTCACGTAATCCAAGTACGTCACTCTGGTTCCTTGTGCCAAATTGATAAATACCAATAAATACAGACAGTGGTGAAGGGAGAGTCAGTTGGCCACCTGTTAATGGTGACCTGGTCACCACAGCAGAGAGATTGAACTGCTGTTGTGTAATATTAGACATGGAATAGGCAGAGGATGTATGATGCACCAGATCAATTCCTTTTCTGTATTTTGGCCATGCCAAAACGTATGATGCAATAACAATTAACATTGTTAATGTGCTGTCCATGTACACAAAACTTGCAGAAGTGCTTTACTACCATTGCACAGATTTTACAAAGGCCCAATCCTTGCATTAGCTCATTATTGGACTACTCAGAAATGGTGGAAATTCATAACTTCCAGTCACATCTGTTTTCCCTTCTATATTTTCCACTGCAGACCCCAAATGTTATGCGCACTTTTTTGTACCCAACCTTTTTTTCTTCAAAACACATATTTCTGCGCTCCTCTGAAGAAAATTCTAGAGACTTGAATCAAGAAGCAATGTGGAATCAAACCATGAACTGCAGCGCTATGTAATATTAGAAACACCAAGAGGGCTGTCCCAAGTGTCCTCACGTTATAATGGAAAGAAAGTCTTGTAATATGTATTAAATGAACAATATGGTCTTATTTAGAGGCATACTGTAAGGTTGTAAGCGGAATAATTATACCACTTCATCCTTCACAAATCACTTTGAAAGGGGAAAAAATGTGCTCTCGACTAAGACTTAAAAAGAAAGTTACGAATAAATGAGAAACTGATGCAAAAGTATAGTCATTCTATATTGAGAATGGAACTGGATGTGGCAGTTTCAATGGTAGATTTTAACCCTTCTGCTATTGATTCCTATTATACATCTCCTAATAGATAATTAAAAAGATGCTTTTGGCTGCTCTGGACCTGGGTTCGGGATTAGCTGAACACTGAGTTAATCGATTCAATTCAATTTAATCTTTTCTCTGGCACTGAATATCAAGTGAATTTCTGTTCCATTCCATAATGATGCGCTCGGAATTCTCCGGCCTTGGGATTCTCTTTTCCCGCCAGCAGCTCATCCCTGCCCACGGGTTTTCCAGCGGCGTGGGGTGGCTTCAGTGCAAAATCCCATTGACGGTGAGAGTAGCGAATCCTGCCGCCAGCGAACAGTGCACCGCCAGGAACCACGCGGCTGGGGCTCCGGAAAATCCAGCCCAGTGTGCCGAATGGTTGGCTCCTATACTATGAGGTATGTGCTTCCTTTGACACGCTCCTCGAAGCCTATTGGTGCCCATGTCTTAGCAGTTTCTAATGTACTGTTTGCTTCAGCAGCAAACCATTTGCTACACTTACAAAAGTTTTCACAACTGGTTTTGGAATGAATTGAATATCTTGTTAACTCAATTGAACCAACAGTGGCAACAACATAACATTAACTAAAATTAAGATTACTTATAATTTGGCTTTCTAATTTTTTTAACTTAATTGTTTTAACTTGAATTCACCTGCAATCTAGTAAGTTCAAGTAAGTATGATCATAATCAGAAAATTAATCAGTGAGTTCATTTTGGAAGGAGTCAGTAAAATATTGTAAGTAAATAACTGTTCGAGTGGGGCATCGTGTAATGTGCCCTGTTAGATGGACTTTTTGCCTCAGTAAAAAAAACTTTGCCCTGGAAATTGTTGGAAGTGCAAGGTGACAAAGGTCTGATGCGAATCTGTGAGGGGAACGGGGCATATAGGACTTTGTTGAACAAGGGGGCCAGCAGAATTCTTAATCAATTAAATTTACGAATAGGGAAAGAAACCGAGGAATGATCGGGAAGGAATATGGCAAATTAAGTACAGAGAGAGAAATAGAGAGAATGTAATATTGGATTGAGAGGAAAAAAAAACAGAAATGAAAAGTTAATGAGGAATAAAACATTAATAAGAGCAGTTTGCTATTTGCAAGAATGAGGATCCAGTTCCATTTGCTACTTTCCTGAGCTAGAGCTATCAATCCGCTTTGCAGGAACAGAAATCTCATCATTAAAAAAAGTCCTTTCAATATTCAGCTTTAGGTTTCAGCATATTTACTGCACAAAAACACCATTATCTTGAAACTTGCAGTCATATGCATCTGTTTCCATGAGGTGATACGGCAGAGCATTGCAAATTTCACAATTGGCAACTCAACTCCTCTCCACCGATTGATGGATTATTTCATAGTGATAATACCCATGCACAATAGACTCGCCTTTATTTCCCCGGCAATTACTGGGTCTGTAAACAATTATAGCCATTCACTAAGTCTAATAATAAAAGGAGTTTATGGATATTAATAGATGCATCTTCAATTTAACTCAGTTAACTGATGGTGCACTCTATTTGAATGCTGCTATGCCACTGGGTGCACTGAATAGAACATACATAGAACATAGAACATACAGTGCAGAAGGAGGCCATTCGGCCCATCGAGTCTGCACCGACCCACTTAAGTCCTCACTTCCACCCTATCCCCATAACCCAATAACCCCTCCTAACCTTTTTGGTCACTAAGGGCAATTTATCATGGCCAATCCACCTAACCTGCACGTCTTTGGACTGTGGGAGGAAACCGGAGCACCCGGAGGAAACCCACGCACACACTGGGAGAACGTGCAGACTCCGCACAGACAGTGACCCAGCAGGGAATCGAACCTGGGACCCTGGCGCTGTGAAGCCACAGTGCTATCCACTTGTGCTACCGTGCTGCCCTAGAACAGTGTTTTTCAAACTTTTTTTCCAGGGACCCAACCCGGCCAGCCATCGTGGCCCACGCTGGCCGGTCCATGCCAGCCGACCTTTGCGGCCTATGCCGGCTGACCTGCGCGACCCACCATTTTCTCTTGCCTTGTTTGCTGCTGACAAAAATGGAGGAAATGGTTTTGGGTCCCTTTGGCCCTCTTATGCGCTCCTCCAATGGAACCTGTTGGATGAAGGTGAAGCCTTCTGGTGTCGGAAAGTACTCTCTGTACTCAATGTGCCATATTCCTTCCCGATCATTCCTCGGTTTCTTTCCCTATTCTTAAATTTAGTTGGTTAAGAATTCTGCTGGCCCCCTTGTTCACCAAAGTCCTATATGCCCTGTTCCCCTCACAGATTCGCATCAGACCTTTGTCGCCTTGCACTTCCAGCAATTTCCAGGGCAAAGTTTTTTTTCCTGTAAAATGTTATCAAATAAAACCTCCCCCGAACTTGTAAAATAAATTAAAAATAAAATGAATAAAATAAATGAATAAAAGCCCCCCGAACTTGTAAAACAAAAAGCTGCAACCGTTTTTAAAAAAAAAAAGTGGCCACACTGCGCATGCGTGCCCGATGATCGGCACGCATGCGCAGTGCGGCCGCATTTTCTTTACATGCTCGTGGCCATTTTAATGGCCGCTTGCAGCCGGCGTTATTAATAACTGGCTGCTGTGGCTGTTGCACGCAGATTTGCGCGATCGGGAGCGCCGTGACAGACAGCTCCGCGACCCTCCCAACACCTGCCCGCGGGTTGCATCCCCGAGTTTGACTGCCTGGAATAGAAGGTGAAACACTACCTACAACATGCTAGGAACTGAGTCCAGTTCTGGTGTAAAGTGGACAGATTTGTTACTGATGTTTCCAAGTTTTACATCTAATTTGGAATTCAGTCTTAGGAGCTTAATTTATCAAGTTTAATCATAAAATTGGGCTTATTTATAAATACATGTCCATGTTTATCCACCTCTGTCATACTACAAATATTATCTTTAACCAACTAATTTTAAGGATAGAGAAGGAAACGGAGAAATTACCAGAAGGAATGTGGCGAATTAGAGTCAACTTGGGTATAGAAAAAGAAATAACAGGATTGAAAAATTAGATTGAGCGTAGGAAATAGTTGTAGTTGTCCAGTTATAAATCTGTTAGGCATGGCCTTGGTTTAGTAAACCCAGGTCGGATTGAACTTGACTCCTTTTTCTTTACTGCTTCTCTGATAGTCATTGGAGTGAAACTAATAGATCTGTCATTCCCTGGGTCACATGTCAGATTTTTTTCTTTAAAGATTAGAGCAGCATTAGCTGTTTTCAAATCTCCAGATGTAACCCAATATCTAATCAGCTTTGAGGTATTTTAGCCATATCTCTTCGATATCTACTTTGGTTTCCTGAAAGCAAAAAAGACATCAGTGGGGGGTCTTCGTGTAAAGTATTCCCACCACCACACCATCAAAGTTAAACTAAATTTCGGAACCTGGAATCCGAAACAAATCCACTGGGCCGGCCATGTGCTTAGGATGTCAAGAGGACTGCCAAAGCAAATCTTATTTGCCCAGCTCAAGGAAGGCTTCCGAACAAGAGGACAAAGGAAGCACTTCAGAGACGACCTGAAGGTTTACTTCAAGAAATGCGACATAGCCATCGACACCTGCGAGTCCCTTGCTCAGCTTGGATTGAAGGGACACAATTCTTCGAGAACACCCGACAGCAAGAGCAATCCCGCAAAAGGAGCCTGAAAAAGGAATACCAGTGATCTAGGATCCAAGGATTGACCCCCCCACCTCCCAGAAACACCTGCCAAGTGTGTGGTCGAAGATGCGGCTCTTGGATCGGACTCCTCAGCGATGTAAGAACCCATGACCTGTAACACTTGTTTCTTAGGTGGACAATTAAACTTGTTAGCGAGTGAGCACCTGAGAGATTTGTTAGAGATTCTTCACCCACTCTAATTTACACTTCTGTTAATTTCACAATCTTTCAACTGATTAAGGAGATGTGCAATTGATTGACCTCTTCACTGAGATTCCAGACGCCCACTTTGTCCCACTGTGATGTTATCGACTTCCACACTCATCAACTTGCAGCACAAAAGATAATCCCAATTAAGCAGGCAGCTTGCGGCAAGTCCGACAAACAACTGACGTGAGTTATTGACCTGCTACAACAAATTCTGGCTCATATAAAACTTGTCTCAAATAATGAAAAAAAATTATTATTTACATTTCTGCAAATGCATTTCCTGTTCCAGGCAAGTACATTGTTCTGAACTTTTTCTCTCCAGTCTGTTAATGTGCGTGTAATTTTTAGATTGTTATAAAATGTTGAGAAGAGGAATTATTGTGTTCTTGACATGGAGAGATCTGACACCGGCAGCAAAGGTTGATCTCTCATCATCCTCATGTAGAGGAATAACAGTAGTCACATCGCTTCAATATTGAGGTGGGAAGAGAGAGAGAATTCTGGCATGAAATAGGCCGATGGTGTCCAAATAGATTGCTGACTACAGTGTTCCCACATCAACACTGTTTTAGCTACTTGAACTAAAGTTAGTATAAAATGCCTCACATTACTTTCATATCATTTAACCGGTGCATACATCACATGATAGTAGTGAGCTAACCTGCCCAATGAATATCTTTTCATTTTCAATTTATTAATTAGTGATGCAATTAAGTTATATCTGGATTCCAAATCAGCCACTTGGTGCAACGTATTGGACAATGCTGAAAATGAGCCATATGCTTCAAGTCTAGCAGTTTTCATTAAATCCAGACTTTTCTGAAGATTCCCACTCACGATGTCCACTCTGAAGAACAATAGTTTGATACTTCCAGAACTGTTGATAAATGTGCGACGTTTTTGCCACATTAAGAAGCTTTCAGTGGCCCAGTAAGCAGAAATGCTATCTGAAAAGCAGAAATGCCAGATTTGAATAGGTCTCCCCACACTGTTAACATTCAGCTCACTGGGTGGTAAATGAATCTGATTTACACAGCAGATATTTTAAGTTGGTTAATTTGGGTTTTGTGCATGATTTTATTGAGGTATTTTCGGTATAGTAACAATGACAAAATAAACTATACATGAAACCATAAACATAGTGCAAACGCCATTTACCTCTCGTACAGGTCCCACCCTTATTGACCCCCCCACCCCCCGACGATTAATTTCCAGCAAAGAAGTCGACGAACGGTTGCCACCTCCGGGTGAACACGAATAGTGACCCTCTCAAGGCGAACTTGATTTTCTCCAAACAGAGAAAGATAGCCATGTCCGATAGCCAGGTCTCCGACTTTGGGGGTTTTGAGTCCCTCCCTGCTAATAGTCTCCGTCTCCGGGCTACCAGGGAAGCAAAGGCCAGAACGTCTGCCTCTTTCTCCTCCTGGATTCCCGGGTCTTCCGACAACCCGAAAATTGCCACCTTTGGACTCAGCGCCACCCTTGTCTTTAACAACGTGGACATGACGTCTGCAAACCCCTGCCAAAATCCCCTAAGCTTCGGACATGCCCAGAATATGTGGACATGGTTCACTGGTCCTCCCGCACATTTTGCGCACCTGTCTTCAACCCCAAAGAATCTGCTCATCTGGGCCACTGTCATGTGTGCCTGGTGAACGACCTTAAATTGTATCAGGCTGAGCCTGGCACATGTTGCGGTCGCGTTTACTCTACTCAACGCGTCCGCCCATAGACCATCCTCTATCTTCTCCCAGCTCCTCCTCCCACGTTTTGTGCATGTTTGATGTGGCAACAAACCCGCTAGTGGGATGTTGGTTGTTTAGCATGTGATTTGTTTTTCTCTGACATGAGATTGGCAATTTATCATAATAGTACTGGCAAGGAATATGGGAAAAATAAACTCATTGGTTTATTTCTCAAAGCTCTGGCTTTTGTTTTCCAAGCCAGAGTACATAGACAAGATCAGTGTCAAGCTGTGACAGGTCTGTACAGTAAATATTTTCATTACTTCTACAATAGCACAGTGGTTAGCACTGCTACCTCACAGGGATAGGGACCCAGGTTCAATTCCGGCCTTGAGTGACTGTCTGTGTGGAGTTTGTATATGGAGTTTGTACATTCTCCCCTTGTCTGCATGGGTTCCTCCCAGTGCTCTGGTTTCCTCCAAAGATGTGCAGATTAGGTGGGTTGGCCATTCTAAATTGCCCCTTCGTGTCCAGGGATGTGCAGGTCAGGTTACAGGGTTATGGGGATAGGGTGGTGGGGAAGTGAACCTAGGTAAAGTGCTCTTTCAGAGGGTCGGTGCAGACCTGATGGGCTGAATGGCCTTCTGCACTGTAGGGATTCTGAGTCATTCGCTAACAACTCTGTTATAATCTCAATACTTGCCGTCCTAATTAGCCTCATTTCAGGGGCTTCTATTCAAGGAGACCTGTCAACTTTGACATCCTCTCCTGCATTGATATTCATGCTGTAGCACTTAAATCTGCAATAACATTTAAATAATCTCAGGGTTGGGGTGATACAAAATCCATATTTTAATATTGTCGATAAGAGCAATTGAATGGATTTTTTCAGATGCTGAAAAGGAACATTAATGAACCCTGTTATGTACAAAAACATCCAAAGCTACTGTTTTACAAATGTGATGTTAATCTGAGGGCGTGTTAACCTTCTATGGTAGATGTGAAAGCTCCTGTAGCACTATTTGAAGAAGAGCAGCAGAGTTCTCCTTAGTGTTTCGGGCAATGTTTATTCCGCAATCAACACCATAAAAAGAAACAAATTCACTGCTCACCATTGCATTGCTCTTTGGGGGGACTTACTGTGCACAAAATTGGCTGCCGTGTTTCCCACAGTACAATAATGACTACACTTCAAAAGTACTTTATTTTTTAATTTTTAAAAATAAATTTAGAGTACCCAATTCTTTTTTTTTTTCCAATTAAGAGGCAATTTAGTGTGGCCAATCCACCTACCCTGCACATCTTTGGGTAGTGGGAGTGAGATCCACGTAGACACGGGGAAAATGTGCAAACTCCACACGGACAGTGACCCGGGGCTGGGATCGAACCCGAGTCCTCTGTGCCATGAGGCAGTAATGCTAACCACTGCGCCACGATGCTGCCCATTTCAAAAGTACTTTACTCGTTGTAAAGCACTTGATGTTCTGCTGCCAGTAAGATGTTATATAAATGTAAAGTTTTTGTTCTTTACAAAGATATTCAAATACTACTTCATTTATTATGATGGTTTTTGTTTAGAATTTTTGAAAATGTGTTTGTAATGATCCTTTTTGATATGCAATGTACAGCAATTATTATTGTGAAGTTGAATGTGCCAGGAAAGTCCCAGAAGCTGCCATTTGATGAGTTTCCTGTTACGCTGTTTTATTTTTTGTGTGTGGTATTATCTTAAAAAGAAGAATGTTGGCCAGAAAACCAGGAAAATTCTCTGCATTGCTGAAAACACTAGAACAGAAAGAGGAATTCTGAGTTTAACATCTCACACAAAGGAAGTTGCATCCTATAATGTAGACCCTTTGGGAGTCTGGTTTAGAAAGTGGAAAGCTGGTACGTGTATTTGTGCAGCTAATATGTTGTTGTGCAGGTGATTCCCCAAGCTGAAACAAAAGCAAACTTGTGAGCCTCTGCTGAGTCAGTCCATTGTGTAGTAATTCAAGTGAATCATAATAATAACCTTTATTATTGTCACAAGTAGGCTTACATTAACACTGCAAATGAAGTTACTGTGAAAATCCCCTCGTCGCCACACTCGGGCGCCTGTTGCGGTACATGAGGGAGAATTCAGAATGTCCAAATTACCGAACAGTGTATCTTTTGGGACTTGTGAGAAGAAACCCATGCAGACACGGGAAGAATGTGCAGAACCCACACAGATAGTGATCCAAGCTGGGAATCAAACCTGGGACCCTGGTGCTGTGGAGCAACTGTGCTAACTACTGTGCCATCGTGCCGCCCTTCGACTGCAACACCGTAATACTGGCAATTTGAACCAGTGCAGAGGATGTAGCAACCGAAGCAGAGATTGATAATTCTCACAGCACTTCTGGTACCCCACAAAAACAGGAATTAGCACTACCAGCAGTTGTCGAGAGGCCGGGGAGCTTATATATGGAAGTGCCTTTGATTGCCCAAAGCTCGTTATGTCAGCAAGTGATAACACTAGAATATGTCTAGAACACCTTGGGGTCAAATACTGATTGTGAGAAGACTACTGCTAATGGGAACAATTTAAAATGGTGAGTTTAGAATATTTCACAAGAGATATTCACACATCATTGAAGTATATTGGCACACGTGTGATTTTGTTTTCCCTGACATTGTTAGCAATGCACCAAATAAACTAACAACAATAGTTCATCTTTTGAATATCTTAAACAGATGGAAGTAACCATTTCTACTAAAGCAGGAAGTTTACTCCTGGCACTAATTACAAAGTAGTTAAGTTGTTGATCTCAGCTCATAAGCAGCCTTGATGAAAAAGCATGAGACAGCACCAGATGTTTTATGTGATTTATTGTAGGCAGCATTCCAATGTACCTTTATCACCCTTTGATTTTTGTAATGTATGCTTAATGCTCCTGCTTTCCTTTGCTTCCCTCTATTACAGCGATCGGTGTGTCTCTGACGCTAAAGCATTTAGTCTCGTGGTATGGCCCTACACAGTTTACCTGTAGTGTTTTTCCACACTTGGCAAATATAGATGAACAGAAGCATTGTTCTAAGCCAACTTTGTTCACAAAGAGTAGAGATAAGAAAAAGCATAACTGACCGCAAGTACTAGCGATATACAGCATCTGTGTCTGAAACAGGACGGCAGGTAAATGTTTTGGCTGGAACTCTTCATCACATGAAGGATCTCCCACCAAACTACCCAACTAATCTTACGATTTCAGATGCTAATGATTCTGTGTGATTCCAACACTTGTTGAGTAATCTACAGTTATTGATCCACCAACCCTGTCCTTCAGCATTTCTCCTTGCAACAAATTGGAAGTTTCAAAGCTTGGTTTGGTTTTGTTATTTAGGGTTTACAAATGTCGCCCTGTATTCCCCTGAAGGTTAATGCATTCCAGTGGCTGTGCCAGATGAGGCATGTGACTCCAGAAATTAATGGAGTGCTAACTCAAATCACAGGTCCCTAGGTATTTATAAAAATGAATGATTTCATTTAAAAAAGCAACATTGCTAATTGTGAATCAGTCTGCTTGTCGTAATGTAATTGGAGGTTTCTTCAGTGCACAATGCAGAGTTTTAAGCCATTGTCAGAAATAAGAGAAATTGCAGGTAATGATGGTGTTATTCACGATTTATTACAGAAACTTAACCATGGGGCTCTTAAACCTCATTAGGAGTTGGTTTGCAACGGTTTTGGGGGAAAGTTGTTCTTGTTGGCAGCAGGGTTCCTGGATTGTTGCCAAGCAAACACACAGCAGCACTTCATTATCAACGAGAATGACAAACTCCAATTTGTGACTCTTGTTCTAATCTAAAGTATGAATCAAATCTCTGGCTATGGGTGCCGATTAATTGAAAACTTTACACATAGTAAAATCTCTTTGCCACATTTGGATCGGTGTAAGGTTTTTGTTTGGGTTGATTACCATGATGTCAATGTTGTATTTGAATGCAAGGCTCTGTGTAGATGTAAAATTAATATTTAACCGCCAGGTGTTGTTCCTCTTTATGGACAGGTCAAATTATTTAAACGAACCCTAAAAGTCAAGTTCAGTTCTGAAATTCGCAAGAGCAAATTCCAATATTCCTGACTTTTCTCCTATAGTGCGTTGGGGCGGGGGGGGGGGGGTGGGGGAGGTTTGGGGGTTGCGTCAGGGGCTTCGGAGATCAGGGCGCCATTTAAAAATGGCATTCTGATCTCTCGCTACACTGAGGATTTCCGGCGAGCGGAGTTCCACAGTGAACAAAACGGGGGTATCTGCGGCCTTCGCTAAGGCCCCCTGTCTAACACAAGTGGCGTTTTATAGTGTTATGTTTCTCTGCACTGCGAGCGCCGGGAAACATGTGACGAAACACGCTCGTTGTGAGACTTTGTTCTAATTTAGTAAAATCGCACCCTTCATGTTGAAAATGTGAATTCAAAATAAAGCATCATGTGATGGAAATATGTCCAAACTAGATTGACTGATCGTTTTTCTCATTGCTTCCTGGGATTTTATGTGCAGATTGGCTGCCACTTTTCCCCCAACACATTGAATTTGAAGTTCTTGTCCCCGCCTTCAAATTCCTTCAGAGCCTCGCACCAACCTACCACTGCAACTTCATCAACCAAGATTTGCACATTTGCATCCTTCTGTCTACAACTTTGTCCTTCATAGGCAGCACAACCTTAAATGAAGCTCCTTCTCCTGTCTTTAAAAGCCTTTTCAAACCCCGGATTAACTGTTTCTGCCTATACTTCCTTTTCCTCTTTATGCTAAGCACTTTGGGATATTTTGAAGTTAAGTGGATGGCAAATTAGTTTAAGCAAAAACTATTAAAAGAACACTTGCAAAACAGGAGCAATTTGTGCCTGGGATTTCTGGTTAAGCCCAAAGGGGAAATGCTGCCCCCTAAAGACTAATTAAAGCTCTAAGAGCGGGTGGGAGTGGGGCGGCGGGTTGCAGAGAATCATATGGAAAGGTTTTTGGAAGGGGGGCACCCCCCGGGGCCAGATCGCCCCGCGCCCCCCCCAGGACCCCGGAGCCCGCCCACGCCGCCTTGTCCCGCCGTTCAAAAGGTTAGGTGGGGGAGGGGTGGTCAAAAATTAGCATTTGTGGAGTTATTTAGAACCTAGGCCACTAGCATCACTTGGATACCACAATTTCTTGTTAAAATTTGAAAAGATTTATAAGGTCAAAAGACTTCAAGTTTGATTTGAGGAACAGTTTTAGAACATAGAACAGTACAGCATGTAATGGATGACTTATTTAACTGAGCTCTTAATATAGTAAAATAATACGGTTACTTTGTTGCAAAGCAATTTTCGCTTTGCAACGTGGTACAGAATTAAGAGCCAGCATATCTCTGGATTGAATTGGAATGACGTTCCTCCACTCCAGTGTGACAAGATGCCCTGAATACAAGTTCAGTTTTATTTACGCAAAAATTGTAGGTTCAGTGCCGAGCTAAATTATTTTTATCACCACCTCATTTACAGTGAAAATTCTCCTTAGAAGAATATTTAGACATTTAAAGAAAATGCTGGTAACATACTGAAAAAGAAGCACATATTTATCACGAAGAACTGGATTTACATTTAGAATAAGTAGAAGAAAGAAAATATTCCTGTTGTTAATGAAGGGCTTTCCCCTCTGAAACCCGGGGCAAAATTCTCCCGAAACGGCGCGATGTCCGCCGACTGGCGCCCAAAGCGGCGCCAATCAGACGGGCATCGCGCCGCCCCAAAGGTGCGGAATGCTCCGCATCTTTGGGGGCCGAGCCCCAACATTGAGGGGCTAGGCCGGCGCCGGAGGAATTTCCGCCCCGCCAGCTGGCAGAAACGGCCTTTGTTGCCCCGCCAGCTGGTGCGGAAATGACATCCCCGGGCGGCGCATGCGCGGGAGCGTCAGCGGCCGCTGACAGTTTCCCACGCATGCGCAGTGGAGGGAGTCTCTTCCGCCTCCGCCATGGTGGAGAACGTGGTGGAGGCGGAAGGGAAAGAGTGCCCCCACAGCACAGGCCCACCCGCGGATCGGTGGGCCCCGATCGCGGGCCATGCCACCGTGGGGGCACCCCCCGGGGCCAGATCGCCCCGCGGCCCCCCCTCCCCCAGGACCCCGGAGCCCGCCCACGCCACCTTGTCCTGCTGTTCAAAAGGTGGTTTAATCCACGCCGGCGGGACAGGCAATTTATCGGCGGGACTTCGGCCCATCCGGGCCGGAGAATCGAGCGGCCAACCGGCGCGGCGCGATTCCCGCCCCCGCCGAATCTCCGGTGCCGGAGACTTCGGCAACCGGCGGGTGCGGGATTCACGCCAGCCCCCGGCGATTCTCCGACCCGGCGGGGGGGTCGGAGAATGACGCCCTAGGATTCAGTTCCAGCATGGGTAGTTATATTAAATTTGGAAAATGTTGGAAATACACAACAGGGCTGGGAGCATCTGTGGAGGGAGATACAGAGATAACATTTCACGTCTCTACCCTTTCATCAGAATTCGGGGAAATCTACATATGTAATTTCGGAACACGGAAGATATTAAATGACGATTTGATGGGGCAAAGTCAAAGGAAAAGTGCAGTCATGGAAAGTTAATTTGATTAGTTGTTGGAAGATGTTGTTGTTGGGCAGCACGGTAGCACAGTAGTTAGCACAGTTGCTTCACAGCTCAAGGGTTCCAGGTTCGATTCCCAGCTTGGGTCACTGTCTGTGCGGAGTCTGCACGTTCACCCCGTGACTGCATGGGTTTCCTACGGGTGCTCTGGTTTCCTCCCACAGTCCAAAGATGTGCAGGTTAGGTGGATTGGCCATGCTAAATTGCCCTTGGTGTCCAAAAAAAAAGGTTGGATGGGGTTACTGGATTACGGGGATAGGGTGGAGGTATGGGCTTGGGTAGGGTGCTCCTTCCAAGGCCGGTGCAGACTCAATGGGCCGAATGGCCTCCTTATGCACTGTAAATTCTATGATTCTATATTGATACCAGTGTCTGCTGAAGATGTCTGCAGCTTATAGAAAATGCTTTTAGTCTGATTTACTGGATAGATTTTCAATTAACATTGGAAGTGTGAAAGAATGTGTCTGTAAAGTGCCTTTCACCTCAAGGCATTTCCGAATGATTTTTCAGCAGTGTAGTACTTTTCAAGTGCAAGCGTTGTTGCAATGTAGGAATCAGAGTTTAAAACTTTGGCCAGGAATTTACTGCCCCTCCCATGGCGTGTGCCACTTCAAGGCTTCTTGTGGCTCAGAAACATGACTGTCTATGATATCCTTAAAATAATTTATTGGAAGTCTGCAACTTTGAAGAGCCACCAGATAATTGAACTCCGATTTACCCCTACAATTCCTTATACAGCAACTTCTTTATCCGATCTTTGCCTCCATCGGGTAACAAGGCAATCTCTGCAGGAAAGGAATGAGATTGGAGGGAAAGTTCTCCTTTCCAACTCTCCGTCAGCTCGTAATGGACAAAAGCTTGGGCTGGTCTGTCATTTGGGAAGAATAGTAAAAGATTAAAAAGTAAAATGCTTCCTTTGTCAGCTACTTGCCCCAATAATTTGTATGACAGTGTACATAATTATAAATTTATATGTCAGTTTTTGTATGGATATTTGAGCACTGCAGGTCCACTGATATTAATGTGCAAGCCACCAAAATTGTCCTATGAAGACCTTTCTTTGTAGAAAGGGTTGCTTGCATAAACAATGAACAGTTCTGGTACAGAAGGCCCATTAGGTAAATGTCCCAATGATATTAGCTCTGGAGCATGTGGCTTCCATTCACTGAAGATAAGAGTCTGGAATAATGTTCTTAACTAGCATTCCACCTTGTTTTCATTGCGGTGGTTTCGATATAGTTCCCATTTGCACTGCTATCTCAGAGTGAAAACTGCCTCAATCAGCAAAGCAATCCTTTTATTTAGCTGATCCTGGAATTGTAGCACAGTCAGCCACAGAATTCAAGTGACTCAGAAAGCCGCAACTTCCTCGCTGTCGAGGAGAACAGCAGCAAGACACTGAAGAAAAGTTTGTAACTTTTTTTTAAACAATGTCATTCATGTTTAGATGCTAGTTTTAAAATTCCATTGAACCAAACCTCCGGGATAGATTGAATAGGCACAAAATTAACCGAAAGTTCACCTTTCCTTTTATTAAAAAAAAATTCTGCCATCAATACAAAAATCCAGACCGTGGAGGTGTCTGAAATCATATTGAAGTTTGGTCTGAAGTAAATTTGTATAGACCCACTGTGTACTGTTCCACTCCTAATCCCGTTTGCCTGTTTTTATGTGTCCCCATATAAAGATTATAGAAATGGACCAATTTAAAGCTTGTTAAAACTTTGCTAATAAGAATTGTTGAAGGGTTGGCCATTAATACTTAATGAGGTACCTTGCTCATTCTATTTTCAAATCCATTTTTATTGAATAATTTATCTCCATAAAATAATGTAGATAATTTGACATAACTACCCTGGGTCACCAAAGAAAAATAAATAGAAAAAATTCATATTGATTCCCATTATTTTGATGGCGTCTTTAAATAGTTAATGGATATTTTGCGTGCAATATCTTTTCTGCCTTTTTTCCCCCCACACAGTTTATGCTTTTCTGTACTGAATATGGAGAAATATGTGTATTCAACTTCTTATTGTCACTTATCTGATGAGGTATAGGCTGGACACGGGAAAGCCTTTATCTGAAAACTGTTTATCTCAGCCAATCCTTGATTGCCATTTGGAACTTCTTGAATTGCCTGTTTCTTCAGTATATCTCCTCATTTAGAGAGCGTTACACTGTACAGGTGTTTTATGAAGGGAATTTTTTATCAGATGAAATCTAAAAAGATCTTCCAGTGCTCCTTGGGTCAAGTCCAAGCAGGCAGTTTAAGTGTTAATGCTTTCTATGATAGAACCCCATGGTGTGTAGTTCCCCCAAACACTCCAGCTCTTACAAGAGGTCTCTGTGCTTGCTCCGCCCTTCTCAGTGGGAAATTTGGAGGAAAGCATCAATCTTGCCTGTCTTGACCATGAACCGCAAATTTAATGAACAGATCCTTTTGCCACACGAGCATTACTCAAACCAACAGCTTGTTTGTGAAGGACAAAAAAATTATGGCATGTAACTTAATGTGGTTCCTGACAATGCCACTGCTCACCATTTACCAGGATTTTCCTCCCATAAATTTACTAAACTGTGGTTCTGCCATGTAGTACATTTTCAAAAGTCATGTAAGTGCCTCCTTGCAATCGGTTGAATAACATTTATTGAATATGAGGAGTTTCCTGAAGCCCAGAAATGGTGCATTTGAGAGTTACAATAGCATGTGCATGCTTCCAGCATCCAGCTCTGTCGGGGGCTGCTTAGCTTTCAGACAAGTGAGAACCTGTCTGAGGGATGGAAAAGATTTTTTAAATGTCCCAATTGTTCTGTTGTCAGTCGGTTGTAAGGGCATAAATGGAATACAGGGCAAGTCACCTTGTAACGCATAACATATTCCAGAATTAATTGGCAATTGCTTTTCCAAGTTTAACTTTTTTCGGAATATCAAAAATATACTCATTTATCTCCTAGAGCATTATACATGGAGTGAAGGTGAATTGAGATGCAACAGGAAGAATAGGGCATGGGCATCCAGATTGAAGTAGTCACCCTTTCAAATTATATTTTCTGCCCTTAGTTTTATATTTTCATTCCTTAATCTCCCCTGGTGTTTCACATAGGAACTGACGAGGAAACCTAGCACACAGGCGAAGAAAGTTTGGAAATATTGGCATTATCGAACCTGAACCTGGGCTGAGAAGTTTGGGATAAGGGAAGGTATGGTGCAAAACCCATCCAAAAACACATTGGGTCCCACACGTACACTAATGATATGCAGTTTTACCTTGCCCCAAAACCCTCTCAACCCAACGCACTGTCTCTAAATTGATGAAGAAAGAAAGACTTGCATTCATATAGCACATTTCACAATGTTAGCATGTCCAACAGTGTTTGATGATCACCAAAAGACTTTTGAAATGCAGCCACTGTTGCAATAAATATGGCTGTCAAATTGTGTGCAGCAAGCTCTTTAAAGCAGCAATGTGTTAATGGCCAGACAATCTATTTTTTACCTTTTTATTCTGTTCTCAGAGGTACAAAGCCAATTCACAGAGTGGACAGGGTAAACCCTTAATCCGCCTCCTTGCTTGCTCCAAAAACAATTCATATCCTAATTGAATCAACTACATGGGGCTGGATTCTCCAATAATGGGGCTACGTCCTAGTGTTTCACTCTGGACTTTGCTTAAGAAAGTCCTGAGTGATTCTCCTATCTGCAGGGGTTTGGCTGGGCCCCGGACACTTCCGGTCAGGAGTCCACGCCTGCGCATGGCGGCAGCCAGCCCGTGCGACGTGGCGGACTCGGACCGCGGAGTGGCTCCAAAAATGTAGGCTACCCCGAGATCGCGCGTGCCTCCCGATTTGCTTCCCTGGCTGTCTATGAGCCCCCCCCCCCCCTCCGGTGAACAATCCCATCGCCCCCCCCCCCCCCCCCCCACCAGGACAACCGTGGACTGAGTCAGCCGCCGCTCCCGACGGCCGATAGGTTGTTAGAACCACACCATTGGCCATTGGGAACTCGGCCAGTTGCGAGCAGAGAATCTCGCGGGGGGGAGGGCCTCTGTCAATGGCCCCCTACCCGTGCCGTGTAGTTCGTGCATGCGCGATTCGCGAGCGATTCTCCGGGTGACTGGGGAATCGCGGGAGCGGCGGTGGTCCGAATTTCCGGGTTGACAACCATTCTCCCCCCCCCCTACACCGAACGCGATTTTGGCACGGAGGCTCGGAGATTCCAGCCCGTAGTCTCTACAAGCGAGACACATTTAAGATCCAAGTTGACAAGTAAAAGCCTTGCACCTGATCTTGTGCTCGAGCTGACGCTTGATCTTAGTGACATTGATTAAGGGCTGAATATTGATCAGGTATTGGGGATAACCCCCATGGCTCTTATGTGAAATATTGCTGTGGGAATTTTCACACCAACCTCAAACAGCAGATTAGGTCATATCCAAAAATATCAGAATGTTTGTATGGCATTCAGTATTGGATGATCAAGAAGTTCACTCCAACTGTATAATTTGACGCATGCAGCCATTGTGATTGGTCCCTGCCACTAGCACCGTTCCCTCATCACTTACTATATCCTCCCCCTGGCAGCTGTCTGAGGCAGTACTAAACTGTTCACAACCTTGGTGCCATATTTGATCCCAAGATAGCCTTCTGACCACATTAGTTCCATCGCCAAGACTCCCTTTGCGACATTGGCAGGCTCCACCCCTGTCTCAGCTCAACTGCAGCCCATATCCTAACTATCAAACTCCCAATCTTCCATCACCCTGGGCCCACTGAGAACCAATAATCTTCCAATTTTAAAATTCTCATTTTTGTTTTCAGAACTCTTCGTGGTCTTATTCTTTATCACGGTTACCTCCTCCAACCATACAAGTCATGTTCCCTGCACAGCAACCGGGAATTTGGCACACCAGCAACAAGCCAGCTGCACACAGCAAACAAAAGTTAGAAGGAGACGTCTGTGCTCCTCCAACTTTGACCTCTGGTGCACCCCTTATTTTAATCACTCCACCATCAGTGGCCTCGCTTTCAGCTACCTCGGCTTCTAAACTCTAGATTTCCCCTCCTAAAGTCCTCTCTTTAAAATATTTCTTGAGACGCCTCCTGAAACCTATTTCTTTGACAAAGTGTTTGGTCATCTCTTCATAAGGCGAGGTGTCAAATTTTGTTAACATACCTGTGATGTGCCGTGGTGCATTTTGCTATATTAAGGGAGACATGTCAATGTGTCTGGATGATGAAGATCAGGAGAGGGAGCAACAGAAGACAATGATGGAATGCGCAGTAATAGGATACAGCCTATTTCTTCAAAGAAACAGGGCAAGCTGGGGAGAGGGATAGTGGAGGGGAGGTGCAGTGCAGGAAGTGGACGAGAGCAGGTAAGACATGAGGAAGGGATGGATGACACTGGGCCAGGTCAGTTATCTTCTCAGTTGGAGGGTGAGAGCGCCACATGGGTGAAGCTGCACTGAAGTATGTATCAATACCATCTTGGTGTTGAGGAGAGTTGGTTATCAGTTCAGGGTGAGGGTGTGGTACTGGAATGTGAGGGGCTAGAATGTGTATGGATCTTTGTTTTAGCATGCGAGGAGGGAAGTGAATTTGCTTCATTTTGGTTGTGGGAAGGCCGCAATGTGCCCAAATCTGTTATAATTTTGTGTTTGTTCATTGGAAGCTGCTCACCGGGTTTAGGGTATGGTGGTATGGTACCGGTTCTTGCAACATGGCAGATTGTGGGGTGTTTTGGTTCACTTTATTGTGTGACTGTGCTAGAGTCGCTCTCTTCAGTGTTGTCATTCTTTTTGCCCACAGCTTTTCAGATGGTTGTTGGGCCTTGAGCAGCACAAAGGCACAATTGATGATTAACTTTCCATTCCATGTGTTTAAGTTTACACTTCATCTATTGAGCTCTTTGAGTGGCACAGGTATCAGCAGCTTTCTGGAAGAATTCTTCAAGCTGTGACCTTTTAGGCAGTGATTTGGAGACTGTGATTTGTTTGACCGTAGTAAGATTTTTTTTCCTTGCAGTTTCATTTTATAAATGAATTATTTTTCCATAACAGGATTTCTTTGCTAGATAACTGTAGCTTGAATGATCCTGTTCCATTCATATTGCCACCTATTTTTTGTACCTTTTGGAAACTTGGGGCCATTTGCTGTTTTTAGTAATTAATAAGGTTATAAATTTCAGCTTCCACCTTGATATTAGAAATAGTTTATGTAAACTTGTCACACACTTGCTAGCGTTGACCATATAGCATCTCCAATGAAGGAGCTTGAGAAATTTGTGCAAGCAATTTCTGTTGTAAATATGGACTTGGGAACTTATAATAGAAGATTTGATTTATAGGGCGGGATTCTCTGGTCCCCAGTCACATGTTTCTCGACGGTGCGCCATTCCCTGGCGGCAGGATTCTCTCTTCCCGTCGCTGGTCAATGGGGTTTCCCATTGAAGCCACCCCGCACTGGCGGGAGACCTGCAGGCGGGAGGGGGTGGGGGGTAGTTAACTAGGTGCAAAATCACCTTCAAGCAGTCCTCCTCTTGTGGCCTTTAATTTGTTCAGCATTACGAATTGAAAACATAAAGGCCATACTGGACACATCTTGGATTAAACGTTTTTTTTATCGGGTGCAATTTGTTGTTCTGTACAATTACCGACCACCCTGCCGCGTGTTTTTCGGCGGCCGAGCCGGCCCGCCAATGGGATCAACCAACCCCAACATTGTCAATGGGATTTCCCGGTGACTGCACCCTTCGGCGCCGTGAAACCCATGCGCCAGTGTGAACAGCCAGTAAATCTCGCCCAAAATCTTTACTGGAAGTGAGTGAAAAAGATTTACAAACCATGTTGATAATTTTAGAACTCTGCTCATGAAATACAAAGTAAAATAGCAGATTTGTCGATATATTCTGTTGAGACCAGTGCGAAATTGCTAAATTACATGTCTGTCAGAAAAAAACATTTTTTTTGTGGCAGTAGTGATAGTTCCTCATGGCTTAGACATGTTTCATTTACAACACAGGCAATCAGTGGGGTTTCAGGAGTGGCAAAAGCCAAGCCAGTCATCGCGTTGTCTATCAGTCAGGTGGGAGATGAGGCCCAGTGAATGGATCTGGGTGGGATTAATACCAAAAGCAATTCGGTCGACATTACATTTCTCACCTGATCCTGAACCTTCATTTCCTTGTTGAAGTCAGTGATATTCTAAAGCCAGGTTACTCATGAGGCATTGGAAATGCTTAAGGCAACTGCTCGAAAATTTTCCAGTCGCTGCTCTCAGCTGCTTGTTCAGGCTGAATGCAATGTGCATAATCCATCATCAATACCACCCATTTCTGATTCTGTTGCCTATCTCCATCGCCATTAATAGCTCTCATCATCACATCTCACCGTGGGTTCTACAGTCCCGTTTTGATGCTCACCTGACCAACCTTTTGAGTTCCACCTATAGACCTGAGTGTTTTTCCACGTTTTGGTTGTGAGTGCCTGTTTTTAC
This sequence comes from Scyliorhinus torazame, assembly GCF_047496885.1. NCBI lineage: Eukaryota > Metazoa > Chordata > Chondrichthyes > Carcharhiniformes > Scyliorhinidae > Scyliorhinus > Scyliorhinus torazame. The sequence goes on along the minus strand of NC_092714.1, from coordinate 65,110,012 downwards.
CAACCTCCACAGTTCTCTAATTTCCCAGCAGAATGATTTCAAAGTCCTTATTTACAAATACCACCAAGGGCTCCAGTGCAATCTGGTTTATTTTCTATGTTGTGCTCACTGTTCAACCTACCCCCAACCTGTTGTGTATGCAACTTTCCTTTTTAACTGTGCCCTCAACAGCTCCCTTGTCTCTACCTTCGATGCCATTGTTCCCATTCAAACCATTACTCTTTTTCTCTCTCACTCTGGCCATTTCCCCATGTCCAGCCCTTGGGTGGGATTCTCCGTTGTGAGTCCCCCTCTCTAACGCTGCCAGTGAGGCTGGAGAATTTAGCGCACAGCCCAGCCTCCATTCACTGCAGCGGGAACAAATAATCCTGCCGGCATGAGGGAATGGAGAATCAAAATCCTTATCTCCATTCCCTGAAGTCCAAGGGGTGCAAACTTGAACAGATATGGTGGAAGACTGGTTGAGTCATCCACTATCAATTCTGGCTGGACCATCTAAGTTCTGTGAGGTTCTTCTCTTGCCTGCTAAAATTGCTCACAATTCCAAGATCATCCTGAAATATAAAAAATAATCCCTGGCTTCTTTCCTCTTCTGCAAACCATCTTCATTAACCTCTTCACCCTCACCTCCAATAATATATACAAGAAGCTCATGAACGTCTTTGTCATTATGATTGGGACCATCTGCTCAGCAGAAGCTGCTGTGCCCTCCCATTGGCTGAACTGACCAAACATGTGATACTTTCCCTTGCCCTGAACTTGCATGGTTCTCTGGATTCTTTCCCTTCATGCCCTTTTTGAGCTTATCTTCTCCATGAGATCCACCTCCTGCTCTCGTGACCAACTTCACACTAAACTGATACCCAACTGCTCATCTTGACCTCTATATTTGACTATATTGTAAATGGCTTTCTTTCTTCAAGCGTTGTCCCTGTCCTATAAATCTTAAGTTATCACCCCTCCCAACACTTGGCCCTTCCATCCTTGCAAACTAGCATCCTGCCTTCAACCTGCCTTTTCTCTCCAAAGTCATTGTATAGGTTGTTGCTTCCCAAAGCTATTTGCATCTCTACGAGAGTTCCATGATTGAATCGCTCCCATCAAGTTTCTTCCCCTTCCACTTAATCAAAACTGCTTTGTTCAAAGTCACAAATGACATCCAATGTTACTTCGACAAAATAAACTTTCTCTCCTCATCTTTCTTGCCATGTCTTCAACCTTTGACATGGTTAACTGCATCATCCTCCTCCTTCCAACACCACTCCATTGTCTTTCAGCTGGGTGGGACTGCTTTCACCTAGTTCCATTCTTGTATACCTAATCATAGTTGGAGAACCACTTGCAATGGCTTCTCTTTCTGCTCCCACATCGTTATCTCCCTCCAAAGATCTATCCTTAGCCCCTATTTTCCATCTAAATCCTGCCCCTTTCTGACACCATCTGAAGATACAGCATTAGTTTTCATATGTACACTGATGGCACCAAGTTCTACCTCACCACCAACTCTTTCAACTCATCCACTGCTGCTAAATTATAAGACTGCTGACCTGACATCCAGAAATGTCCTCCCATTAAATATGAAGAAGACTGAAGCCATTGTTTTTGGTCCCATTTCTTGGGGTTTCTTGGCAACAGTCTGTGATTAAGTCCGTGTGTTTGCGACTTTGGTGTTACTTTTGATGAGATGAGCTCCCAACCTCCATATTTCTGTATCACTAATCCCATCTATTTCCACCTCGCTACCATCACGGGACATTGTCCCTGACTTTGCTCTTCTGCTATTGAAATCCTCAATAGAGGTAAACTTTTAGAGGTACTCTAAACTTGACTTTACCAATGCATTCCTGGCTGGCCGCCCACATTCTACCCTCTGTAAAATTGAGGTCAGCCTAGGCTACCTGTGTCATAGCCTACACCAAATCCCCTTTCCCTATCACCCCTGTGTTTGCATTCGATCCCAGACACTCAATGTCTTGATTCCATGCCTCTCCCTATCTCTGTGATCTGCTCCAGCTCCACAACTCTCAAGATATCTGCCCTCTTCCAATTCTGGCTTCTAGAGCACCTCCAATGTTAATCGTTGCACCATTGGTGGCCGTATTTTTAGTTGCTGAGGCCTCTTGCTCTGCGGTACCCTTCCTATCCCTCTCTACCTTGTTTTCCTCCTTTAAGACATTCCATGAAACCTAACGCTTTTGGTCATCTGAAACATGTCCTTACATAGGTCATGTCTGACTAATTTGGTAGAATTTTTTTGAGGACGTTACCAGTGCAGTAGATAACGGGGAGCCAATGGATGTGGTATCTCTGGATTTCCAGAAAGCCTTTGACAAGGTGCCACACAAAAGGTTGCTGCATAAACTAAAGATGCATGGCATTGAGGGTAAAGTGGTAGCATGGGTAGAGGATTGGTTAACTAACAGAAAGCAGAGAGTGGGGATAAATGGGTGTTCCTCTGGTTGGCAACCTGTAACTAGTGGGGTCCCTCAAGGATCAGTGTTGGGCCCGCAGTTGTTCACAATTCACATAGACGATTTAGAGTTGGGGACCAAGTGCAATGTGTCAAAGTTTGCAGACGACACTAAGATGAGTGGTAAAGCAAAAAGGGCAGAGGATACCGGAAGTCTGCAGAAGGATTTGGATAGGTTAGGTGAATGGGCTAGGGTCTGGCAGGTGGAATTCAATGTTGCCAAGTGTGAGGCTATTCATTTTGGGAGGAATAACAGTAGAATGGATTATTATTTAAACGGTAAGATGTTAAAACATGCTGCTGTGCAGAGGGACCTGGGTGTGCTGGTGCACGAGTCGCAAAAAGTTGGTGTGCAGGTGCAACAGGTGATTAAGAAGGCTAATCGAGTTTTGTCTTTCATTGCTAGAGGGATGGAGTTCAAGACTAGTGAGGTTATGCTGCAATTGTATAGGGTGTTGGTGAGGCCGCATCTGGAGTATTGTGTTCAGTTTTGGTCTCCTTACTGAGAAAGGACATGTTGGCACTGGAGGGAGTGCAGAGGAGATTCACTAGGTTGATCCCAGAGTTGAGGGGATTAGATTATGACAAGAGGTTGAGTAGACTGGGACTGTACCCATTGGAGTTTAGAAGGATGTGGGGGGATCTTATTGAGACATATAAAATTATGAAGGGAATAGATAGGATAGATGCGGGCAGGTTGTTTCCACTGGTCGGGGAAAGCAGCACTAGGGGGCATAGCCTCAAAATAAGGGGAGGTAGATTAAGGACGGAGTGTAGGAGGAACTTCTTCACCCAAAGGGTTGTGAATCTCTGGAATTCCTTGCCCAGTGAAGCAGTTGAGGCTCCTTCTTTAAACGTTTTTAAGAAAAAGATAGATGCCTTTCTAAAGAATAAAGGGATTCGGGGATATGGTGTACGGGCCGGAGAGTGGAACTGAGTCCACAAAGATCAGCCATGATCTCATTCAATGGCGGAGCAGGCTCGAGGGGCCAGATGACATACCCCTGTTCCTAGTTCTTATGTTCTCATAGATTGAGTCATACTTTGGTTGGAATTCTCTGACTGTTGGGATTCTCTTTTCCCGCTGTCAGCGTGTTTCCCAGTGGCGTCAAGTGTCTTTAATGAGAAACCCCATTGACAAGCGGCGGGAAGAGAGAATCCCACCACCAGTACACGGCATGACGCCGAAAAACAGACTGCGAGGGGACTGAAAAATCCGGCACTTTGTTTTATAATTCCCTTGTGAAGTTCCTTGGTATGTTTTTATGTGAAATATATAAGTTGTATCATTCTTTTCCTCAATACCATCTCTTTTTAGTTGTAATTTTGGTCACTCCAAACTTCTGCTCATACCTTTTCTCTCTCCATTCCCTATTCTTCCTGCATTCATCAAGATAAAGATGGTGTTGGTGCAAGATGTATAAGCCCACTGAAGTCGGTGATATTTTCAAATAAAATTAGTGTTCGAGACATTAGATCATATTTGCTTCACCGACAGCTCAAAGTTCAAAGTAATAAATGTTTTGCATATCAGCTGCTGAGATGAACTTTTGTTTTTTGTATTAAAAAAATTTTACTTGTGAACAGAACGAAGGAATGGTTGCTGTTTATGCATTTTCTGTTTTCTGCTTTTAGATAACTTCCCCTTCAGGTGAGAAGGTGGAACAATACGGTGAGTAATGTACAAATGGCATTCTTCAGTGTAGTGGGCTAGCAATCCTTTTTTTGAGAGACGTTTCTCTTTCCCCTTTCTCTGAGCTGATTCAAATATTGCAACCAACAGGTTGTTTAACTGGTTGTTTAAAAATTGTACTGATTGGTAATTCACAACTTCCAGCTATGTACCGTTTTATTTTTGGACCGTATGCCATATTGCTCTGATTTCCAATATGTATCTGTTTGTGTAAAAAGAATAGAAGCTGCCATTTGCTGCAGGAAACAAAGTTGTGGGGCAGGATTCTTCATTCGGGATACTGTATTCTCCCGCTGGAGCTGAATTGCACCTGATTTGCTCTCATGCTGGGAATGCAAATCAGGAAGCAGTTCCCAATCCTTAGCCACGCAAATCCCACAATGGAGCAGCCATTTTGAGCGGGTGGCCAGATAGCGAGGTCCCGCGGCTGAGCCCTCCCCGCAGTGCAATTCAGGCCCGCCCTCCAACCCCGGGATTTTTTGTGTCACCCTCCCCTCCCCCTCAGTATGTGACTGACCTGACACCCCCCTCCACAGAGACCCCTAAATAAAGAGACCTCCAGATGAGAGCCTCTTGTCAGGAAGCCCCCCCCCCCCCCAAGAAGAGAGACCCCCAGAAGAGAGGCCACTGTCAGGAACCCCCCCCCCACCCATAAGAGAGATCCCTGTCAGGAACCCCCCCCCCCACCCATAAGAGAGATCCCTGTCAGGAACACCCCCTTCCCCCCTCCATCCCTGTCAGGAACCCTCAGAAGAAAGACACCCATCAGGGATCCCCCCTTTCCCTAGAGTAGAGACCCCTGTAACGAATCCCCCCCCCCCCCCCAAGAAGAGAGACCCTTGTCAGGAATGCCCCCCAGAAGAGAGTCCCCTGTCAGGTACCTGCGCCCCCCAGAAGAGAGCCCCCTGTCACGACCCCCCCCCCCCCCCCCCCCAAAAGAAGAGAAATCTGTCTGGAAGCTAGAGAACAATTCAGACAGGGGCAGTTGAAAGAAATGCCACGTTAACACTCCCCTGGGCAATACACCTGCTGGCTCAAGCGCAGAAAACAGCTCCTGACAATTCCTGGAAAGAGAAAACCAGTCAGCTGGGTTTAAACCCACTCAGATCTTTTATCTGCAAGTCAGTTCAGTCATTAATTTTGCCCTAATATTAGCATGGTTCCATTCATCTCCGTTCACAATTGAGTAACTTTGAGGTGAAACTAACTGCAGTGAATATAAATATCAAGCTTAAGTTGACAGCTCCTGCATCACTTCAAACGGAGTTAAGTGGTTTCCATTCATCTCCCTTCACATGGATGAGTGACTTTGAAGTGGTCAGCTGTGAAACTAACAGAAAGCACTTGATACCAACACCAACGGGGGGTGGGGGTGGGGGGGGGGGGGGGGTGGTGGCTGGAGCTTCGGATGGGCGCTGATCCCGTTTTTTCCCCTGCCACTGGATTCTCTGCCATATTGGGAATTCCGCTACCGGCGGTTTGCGACAGAGAATCCAGCCTGTGGACTGAATGTTGGGAGTGTACAAAAACCGTACACCGAAAACTGCATTTTCGCTTCGTCGAGATTTGGCACACAGCTGATTCCAGTAAAATTCCCAGGATCAGTCAAATTTCGAGCAGGATATCTGTCTGCATCTTGCGTGCTTATCATTGTGTTGTTGGGGGTGGCAGTAGGACTGAGTTACTGCATATGTCTATTATTTGGAGCAGCTTAATGGTGCAGCCAGCCTCATTTAAAATAGAGTCAAAATGATCCTGATGTAGTGTAGGTTCATAATTTGTTGTACTGCAATCCTTCAGCTATCCCGCCTCCTTTGTGTTGGGGTTGTTGTCCAGTCCTTGGGTGTTCTGGACATCTGTTGAATGCCGGTGCTCTTTATATCCATATATAGTGGTAACAATGGAGAGAACGAGGTTAGACTCTACTCTCATTATCACTTAATTTGACAAGAGTTTATATGTTTTTTGGGGGGAGGCAGTGGCATGGTGGTATTGTCACTGGCCTAGTGACCAAGATTTTGAGACCAGGGTTCAAATCCTACCAAGGCAGATGGTGAAATTAAAAATCAATAAATATCATTGGTTTTTGTAGAAAGTGTAAATCAGACAAAAAATTTAATGAGTTCCCACCCAATATATTCTGCCGTGTGACATCACTGAAAGAGGAAAATCCCGCTTTCCATGTACAAAAAGGAACTTTTCTTAGCTGAAAATTCTACAATGTTGCTCTTTCTATGCTTGCATCTAGACCCAGGTTATCAACCCCCCTACCTGTTGTTTTACCTTGCTCATCTACCCATTCCTGCTGCCCGTTCTCAGTTGAGGGGTGATTGTGTGCCCCATGTAGATCAGAGGCGTTTTTTGATCAGGCAGTGATGAGGATAAATCTGTGACTGAGTAGTGTGACTTATGGGACAGGATTTATGTGGCAGTGGCATATCAATGCACCAGATGTCACATTGCAGTCTATTGCGAACGTACGTACATGCAAATTTGGATCAGGAGTAGACCACTCTGCCCCTCGAGCCTGCTGTACCATTCAATGAGATCATGGCTGATCAGGTGGTAGCATCGATCCCACATTCCTGCCTACCCCCAATAACGTTTCACCCCCTTGTTAATCAAGAATCTATCTAGCTCTGCCTTAAAAAATATTCAAAGACTCTGCTTCCACTGCCTTTTGAGGAAGAGAGTTCCAGAGTCCCCTGAAGAGGAATGCTATTTGAGGCTTGGAGTGAAATTCACTTCTTTGACTAAGCTTTTGACCGCCCCTTCCAAACTGGCTATCTTTTGGTTCAACATTTTATTTATTCCTGATTCCTCAGTTTAATGTCTTTGTGATGTTTGCATACATTAGTGCTGCTAAATAAATGCATCCTGTTAAAATCCCTGAATCTCATGTGCGAAGTCAAGGGCTTTATGGCTATGTTCTATGAACCCATACCAGTACTTTCTGACATTCTAAATGTTACGGCAGGTGGATTACGAAATCACATTAAGCAATGCGAGTATAAACAAATCCAATGGCAGCAATCAGCTACACAAATGAAAAGGACAAGACCTGTATTTCCAGCAATTCCTGCATTTGTTACAAAGGGAGATTTGTCCTCACTCCGCTTTAATATAATGCACGTCTGATATTCATGGGGAAACCTCGCATGATCATATGCTTAACTTGGTTGAATTAGCATCTGGCCTTGTACATCGACCTTGTCCGTAACAACGATTTGACAGATCTTCACCAAACGAGGATGAGTGGAAACAGTATTGCTTCAGAGCAAGGAGCAGCATTGCATGATTCCAGGATTACAGGGGCTCTTGACAGCCCACTAATACCCGTGAGGGGAAGATACTTTCTTGGCATTAATCCTTCACAAAATTTCGAAAGAAGAGACAATAATCATGCACATAATCACTCATTGGTCAAAGAATGCCTGGTTCTTGGAGGTATTAATGACCCTATTTATTGGCCACTAGAATTCCAGCAGGACTAAATGGCCCCCGATTGAAAGTACACAATTAATTGGGTTCTAACCGATGACATTACTCTTGAAAGGGGGTATCTAGTGGAACACAATTTCCAAACTACTTGGTCCTTACAGCATATCAAGGATTCAACAAAGCTTTCCACTGGAAGTTGTAAGTTTCATTCACATGTTGAATAAATTCCCGGTAGCACAGTGGTTAGCATTGTTGCTTCACAGCACCGGGGTCTCGGGTTCGATTCCCGGCTTGGGTCACAGTCTGTGCGAAGTTTGCATCTTCTCCTCGTGTGTGCATGGGTTTTCTCCGGGTGCTCCGGTTTCCTCCCACAAGTCCCGAAAGTCGTGCTGTCGAGTAATTTGGACATTCTGAATTTTCCCTCCGTGTTCCCGAAAAGGCGCCGCAATGTGGCGACTAGGGTTTTTCACAGTAACTTCATTGCAGTGTTAATGTAAGCCTACCTGTGACAATAATAAAAGATGATTATTTATCAAAGTTAATTTGTTGGTTAGGAATTATTAGCCGTTGCTCAGTGATGGGTTAAATTTCATAGCCTACTATAGCCCTAGCATGCAGGCTATTGCGACTAATCACTCATACTGAAGGTTTTGACTGTGCCATGGTTGACTGATTAATATTGTCTTTTTTCCTGCTGTCACCCTGGCTGTGTAACGTACTAACCCTCCTGACATTCCAGTCTTAAGAAATAATCGCACCACATCAATGTCAAGCCTGGATTGACTCCAATGTGGTGCCTGTTGATCTGAATGGAGGTATCTGTTCTATGAGCAAAAACATTTTTCATTCTGATCTCAAATGTAGCAATTTGATATTTTTGGAATTGCTGAATAAAATAAGCCTTTCGAAGGATTAAGAACTAAATGAAGGGATCCAACAATTCTGCATGATAATTTTGTGTTTTAAAAAAAAAAACACTTGCATTTATCTATCGACTTTCAAGTCCAAAGAAGTACCTTTTGACGTCTAGTCACTGCAGTGAGGTTGGAGACCGTATTTGCGCAAGGTAAACAATATTCTCTCTCCGAGTTTGGAACGGTTTCAGAAATCGTGACAAAATAATTCTATAAGAATTGGTTATTTGTCAAGTTATGGTAAATTCAAATCGAAAATATTCAACAGTCATGAAATAATAGCATCTAAATCAGTGGGGCAGATAAACTAATTTCAAACAAAATTATAACTTTTTATGAGTTGGTCTATGGTTTTGCCACACAAGATGCGCAACAAATGTCTTTGCCCTCGTAAGTTTGAGGAGTGAATTGCTGAACCATCCAAACCCAGAGTTTGATCTCTCATTGTTGTGTCTGCACAGGTCTCGGTCGAGGCAGTAGTAGAACATATGACCTGAACCGGAGAATGGGGTGAATAGTAACTGAAAACTAGATGCAAATCCATAATTAAGGAGCCATTATAAGGTTGTTGGCAGATATGATTGATCCCCTGGCAATCCCACAAACCACTGAATTGACAATGGCAAACTCTGCATCCGGGAATCCAAATTGCCACAGAGCTCATGTCCACTGAGGCATGTCGTTGAATATGTTCTCAAGTTAATAGAGAACAGATTACTTTGGCAGACATGCTTAAGGAATCTGGAGCAGAACCAACAGAAAGTCTGGTACAACTGCAGTGCAAAAAGCTACCCATACGATCAGACTCCAGAGTGCTAGAGTTACTGCCAGTGAGGTGAAATGAGTTCCAGACACCTTTTGTGGAAAAGTACAGTGATGGAAATTAGGTGATCATATTACCATCCTGACAATATAAGCAGCAAGGTGTATCATGTCAATATGTTGGAACTTTCTCTTTACCATGCTACATTGATTTATGTAGCTTTTAGCCTCAAGCAAGTTCAGAATGATGGCACAGTTGATTTTTGTAACCAACAATGAAGAGGAAGATTGCTTTGTCTGTCAGTATCAGCTATTCGGGGACAGCAGACTGAGGAACTTTAGTCTTAGTTTTCAGCCAAGGCAGCTAATGGGTACCAATCTGCCAGTATGCATATCCAGTCCTGTACTGTATGCGAGAGTGCATAAATAATATAATGTAGCAGATAATAAATTGTTTTGGGTGAATTATCAAAGACCTAATGACGAGACAGTAGCTAACGTGTATCCTATGCTTCATATGGAACTAATTTGTGTGTAATTAAGAGATGGTAAACGATTGACATTCTGATTTGACCAGAGATGATGAGTCGTACCATGAGTGTGATTTACCAGCCTCATCGCACCCAACTTGATGGCACAACGAGACAGTTGAATCTCGGAGAGACCCCTTGCAAGATTCGCGACACTCCAGACTTCTTGCGGGATTCAACCAAACCTCACAAGACCTCGTGGGTGAGATCCAGATCAGCATATTTAAATGATCCATGAGGCTCATTTAAATATGCAGATTCTATGGGCTCCCAGGACCCAATGGCTTCGCCAGCGAGGCCACGACTGGGCACCGATTAGTACTGGTCCACACAAACGTGGACCAGGCGTAGCGGCACCTGGGGAGTCTGCCAGGCCATTGGAGACCTTGGCTGGTCGGGGATAGGACAGGGTGACACCCTGGCTCTTCCTCTGCCAGCTGGGCACCTTGGCATTGCATCTGGTACATTGCTACTGCCACCCTGGCACTGCCAGGGTGCCTGGGTGACACTACCAAGGGTCAGGGCCTGGGGGGGGAACCATGCTCATGAAAGGGGGGAATGAGGAGGGATATGAAAGGTGGGGCGGTGAGGGTGGGTACGCAGGGGTCTCATACAGTTTGGGGGGGTGAATGGTGAGGTTCCTGAAAGAGGGGGTCCCGAAAGGGTGGGGTGGGAGGTCTAAAAAGAGAAGGGGTGGCCTCAGCAACCCTATGCGGGGTGTGGGTGGAGGGTGTGCGGGGTAATGCCCATGTGTGTGGGGGAGGAGGGGCTGACATTGTCCTTTGGAGTGGGTGGGGGTGGGGCACTCAAGCTCACTTAGAGATCGGGACACCCTTTCACAAACGGCAGCCCGATCTCTGAGGAGCCAGTCTCACTGACGAGTTCAGCTCCCCATTGCTGAAAAGATTAAGTGTGGGCTGGACCGGGCAGAAACTCCACAGGGCCCAAATACATGACACTGGGTGAAAACCGGTGTGGATCTCGCCCAAAAGGGTGGGTGGGAAACAGTCCACCAAGCTCGCCCAAAAGCCACTTAGAAATCTTTTGGTTGAATCGTGCCCCATATCTTTGCAATAAGGGCAGCACGGTAGCATTGTGGATAGCACAATTGCTTCATAGCTCCAGGGTCCCAGGTTCGATTCCGGCTTGGGTCACTGTCTGTGCGGAGTCTGCACATCCTCTCCGTGTGTGCGTGGGTTTCCTCCGGGTGCTCCGGTTTCCTCCCACGGTCCAAAGATATGCAGGTTTGGTGGATTGGCCATGATAAATTGCCCTTCGTGTCCAAAATTGCCCTTAGTGCTGGGTGGGGTTACTGGGTTATGGGGATAGGGTGGAGGTGTTGACCTTGGGTAGGGTGCTCTTTCCAAGAGTCGGTGCAGACTCGATGGGCCGAATGGCCTCCTTCTGCACTGTAAATTCTATGATCTATGAAACTATTCGCAGCTCCTTTCTTTTCATTGGCACTAACCGGACCATTCACAATCTCGACCTGAGCTGAACTTTGGATTCCAAAGTCTTCTCCTTCTCAAAGATGTCTACTTCCATCTCTGTACCATTGTACGTCTCCAACCCGTCATAGCTAAATCCACATTCATGTCTTTTTTACTTTCATGCTTGACAATATCAATTCTTTCCTGGCCAGCCCCTGTAACTTGAGCTCACCTGCTGACTTCACTTATCCGAACTCTTACCAGTTTTGAGTTTCACTGGTACCTTGTCCAGCAAGACCTCGGTTTAAAAATTTCCATCCTTGTCCTCAATTTGCTTCAACTCCTTGCTGCCAGCTCCTCTTACTACCTCCTCATCCCTCCCTGCTACACTAGCCCCTTTTTACTGTGTACTTTCCTCCTGCCTCACTGCATTTTGAGATCAATGTGCTGCTCCTAATTTGGCCTCTGGTACATCCCTGATTTTAGTCGCTGCACCATTGGTTGTCATGTCAGCTGCCGAGACCTTAAGCTCTGGTATTCCTTTCTAAGGGCGTGATTCAGCGGACTAGAGTTAAAGTCCGCTGAACAGCACGTTCAGTGGGGTATTTCTTGGCGCCTGCAGTGCCAAGAAAGACCCAACTGTTCACCGGCACTTTGCTGGGTTTTTGGGAGGGCCTCGGGGATATTCTCTACTCCCAAGAGAATATCCCTGAGGCTTGTGAGGAATTTTCTGCTTGCAAACTCAGCTTGCCAGCAGGAAAGGCTCCTCATGGCTCAGGGTGCCATTTGGAAGGTTGCCGCCAATTTTCCCCCCAATCTTGGGGACGCCTTGGGAAACCCCCTCATCCTCCCACTATCTGGCAAGCCCCCCGCACCCTCCCCAATCCCTGGCACCTGGGTATCCTGACACTGCCAACCTGGCACCCCAGCCATGCCCAGGTTCAGGGTGGAGTGCCAGGGTGCCACCTTGCTGTGTCCCTGATCACCCGGGGATTTCCAATGGCCTGGGAGAGCTCCTCCAGTGCCGTTACGCCTGGTCCATGTTTGTGTTTAAATGAGTTGTATAGCTCATTTGCATATGTAGATGCAAAATCCAGATTGCGCCATGCAGAGCGAGTCAGGTGACTCGTGATCGACCCAACACGGAGCCTGATTTCTGGGCTTGTGAACAATTTACCCGTTGCGCTTGAATTCACGCTGGGCGCAACAGGGTGGGTGAACCCTGCCCCAAATCTCTCTGCATCTCAACCCCTCTTCTCATCAAGATGCTCCTTAAAATCATTTCATTTCAAATCTTTTTAACCAGATTTTTGATTATCTGCCCAATGTCACCTCATGTGGCTCAGTACCACATTCTGTTTGATAATGCTTTTGTGCAACACCTTAGTATATTTTACTACACTAACAATTTGCATGTATATGAAGCCTTTTTTGTTGTTCAGCATGGGTGAGTTTATAGTCATGACTTGTAGAATAAAAAATGCCATGAGCAGAACATTGTTTCAAAAGGCATTTAATGCATTGTATTTGTCATGTCATACTGTAGAAATGAAGCTTTAACTTTCATCGTCCACTGCATGTTGTAACAGAATAAACAAATACATTGGGAAAGTATCAAAAATAAGTGTACAGGACAAGGAAAATAGGACCAGAAGTAGGCTATTTGGCCTCTCGAGCCTGCTCTGCCATTCAATAAGATCATGGCTGGTCTGTTTGTGCTTCGAGTTCCACATTCCTATCTATCCACAATAACTTAGATTCTTGTTAGGCAAGGGAATCGATCTACCTGTGCCTTAAAAAGATTTGGTGACCCTGCCTCTACTGCCTTCTGGGGTTCCACAGTTGCACAACCCTCTGAGAAAAAAATCTCCCCATCTTTGTCCTATTCAGAGACCCCTAATTTTAAAACACTGCCTCCCCCAGTTCTGGACTCACCCACAAGAGGAAAAACATCCTTTCTATGTCCAGCTTGTCAAGACCGTTCAAGATCGTGCATACTTACAAGTCACCCCTCACTTTTCTAAATTCCAATGGAAACAAGCCCAACCTGTCCAATAGTAAGGGAATCTAGGGTTACGAGCAAAGGGCAGGAAAGTGAACGTGAGCAATGTCGGATCAGCAGTGGTCCTATTTAATTGCGGAGCAGGCTTTGGCCGGATGGCCTACTCCTGTTCCTATTTCTTATGGTCATGACCTATCCTCGTAAGACGACCCACTCATTCCAGGTTTCAAACTAGTAAACCTCCTCTGAACTGCATCCATTTACAGCCTTCCTTAAATAAGGAGATCAAAACTGCATAGCATTCAAGGTGCGGTCTCAGCAATGCCCTGTACAACTGAAGCATACTGAGGGCGGCATGGTTAGCACAGTTGCTTCACAGCTCCAGGGTCCCAGGTTCAATTCCCGGCTTGGGTCACTGGCTGTACGGAGTCTGCACGTTCTCCCCGTGTCTGCATCGGTTTCCTCCGGGTGCTCCGGTTTCCTCCCACAGTCCAAAGATGTGCAGGTTAGGTGGATTGGCCATGCAAGAATTGCCCTTGGGTTAGGTAGTGTTGCTTGGTTAGGGGGATAGGGTGGAAGTGTGGGCTTAAGTAGGATGCTCTTTCGAAGAGCCAGTGCAGACTCGTTGGGCCAAATGGCCTCCTTCTGCACTGCAAAGTCTATGATGCTATCCTTATTCATGAAGGCCCCGCTTTCTCAACCTTGTCCCTCTCCTGAGGTGTGGTGATCCTCAGGTTAGATCACCACCAGTCAGCTCTCCCCTCAAAGGTGAAAGCAGCCTCTGGTTATCTGGGACTATGGCGACTTTACATTACTTTGACACTCAATTCCTCTTGTGATAAAGGATAGCGTTCCATTAGTCTTCTTGATTATGTGCTGTACTTGCGTACTAAAGTTTTGTGACTCATGCCCAAGAACACATAGATCCATCTGCACCTCAGAATTCTGCAGTCATTCTCTGTTAAAGCATACTCTGCTTTTTTATTCTTCCTGCCAAAGTGAACAACTTCACATTTCCCCACATTGTACTCCAGCTGCTAGATTTTTGCCCACTCATTCTACCTGTCTACATCCATTTGCAAACTCCTTGTGTCCTCTTCACAACATATCTTCCTACTTACCTTTGTATTGTCTGCAAATTTACCCCACCATGCCTTCACTCCCCTCATCTAAGTTGTTGCTGTAAATTGTAAAAAGTTGAGATCCCAGCAATATCCTTGCAGGATTCTAATCATTGTTTCCTGCCAATTAGACAAAGATCCATTTATGCATACTCTGTTTTCTACCAGCCAGCCAATCTTCTATCCAGGCTAACATGTTATCCCCTACACCATGAGCTTCTATTTTCAGCCCTTTGATGTGGTACCTTATCAAATACCTTCTGGGCATCCAGGACATCTATGGGCCCCCCTACATCCACATCACATGTGACTCCTTCAAAAAACCTCTAATAACTTGGCTAAACAGAATTTCCCTTTCACAAAACCATGCTGACTCTTCCCAATGACCTTGAGTTTCTCAATGTGCCCACCTATAACCTCGTTAATGATCAACTTACCTCCAAGCAGTGAACTGCATCATTGATATTCAACTTTAGAAATGAAAAAATAATTTTTCTGCTTCCAGACACAATCTCACACACACTCACTCCGTGGGGAAGAACTCCTACCTGTGAAAATAAGGAGGCCTCTGTTATTGTGATTCTGTAGCTGACAGTTTGTGTGAGAGCAGCTTGTATTAATTTACCATTTGGTCGGTGTTTTACCTTTTGCCCCTGCATGTGAATGTGCACCTTGTCTCAGCTTACATCTGTCCAATAAGAGCATGAAGAGCAGAATCTACCTGTGAAGGAAACTGAGGCCACAACCTTTGTCTCATCTCTGCAGAGCACAGCGCATTAAATGAGTATTATTTTATTGCGCCAGACATATGAGCAAGGATTTTTTTTCTGTATCATCAGTGTGGTTTACATTTTCTTCCAGCAAAATTGCTGCTAAAGCTCATTCAAATATTGCGTAAGAGTCAATGCATTTGTCACAGTGGGTTTAAATGTTTTTATAAATCCAATGGTGAACACACTCTGTTATATTAGGGAAGTAGTTGGACTGTTGGAATTTGTTTTATTGAAAGCTGGCATTGAATCTGTGGTGCACAGTCAATTTTCTTCATTAATTCAGTGAGTTGGCAAATGGTTATTTGTGGGGCTGTATTATTAAAGTTTGAACTTTACTGACTACAGGAAACCACTTTGGGGACCAGTGAGATGGCTTGTAAGAAGAGAATTGTAATGGAGTTTATTATAATTACATTTGACTGTATCCGAAACAAAAGGAACTGTGTTTTAGTTATATGCCATTAAACGTCCTTTAGCCCTGGTCCAGCATTTGCCCTTCACTCCTTCAACTCTGGCCCCTTTTGTACACCTCTTTCCTCTACTTTGTGTTCCTTGTAGAAGTTCAGCCGTCTCATTCCACTCTATGGGACCCTCTCCCTAAACATCTCCATTTTGCTATCTCCCCTCCTGAAACCCAACTGTTCCATTTTGCTTTTGGCCACCATCCCTAAACCTTTCACCATTACTTTTATTGTCTGGTTATTTCTGCCTCAATAAAGCACTCAGGACATTTTCATCGACTCATACAGCTGCAAAGGTGGCCATTCAGTCCATTGTGTCAGTGCCATCTCTTTGGTATAGTTCATATATATTTTTATATATATATATTAAAATACATACATTTTCCTCGTATCATGTTCTCTTCTTTTGACAATTAGTTCAAATCTGTGCCCTCTTTTTACTGACCTGTCTGCCACTGGAAGGTTTCTCCTTATTTACTCTTATCAAAACCATTCATGATTTTTAACACCTCTAATCGAATCTTCTCTGCTCTAAGGAAAACAACTCCAACTTCTTCAGCCTCTCAACATAACTGAAGTTCTTCATTCCTAGTACCATTGTAATAATAACAAAAGCAAATTATTGTGGATGCTGGAATCTGAAACGAAACCAGAAAATACTGGACAATCTCCAGCAGGTCTGACAGCATCTGTGGAGAGAGAAGGGAGCCAACGTTTCGAGACTGAGTGACTGTAAATCTCTTCTGGAACCTATCAAAGGCCATGCCATACTACTTAAAATGTGATATGTACGACTAAGTGCAGCACTTTAGCTGAGGCTCAACCAGTGTTTTATAAAGTTTAGCATAGCCTCCTAGCTTTTGTACTCTGTCCTATTTTCAAAGATTTACACGTATGCATCTTATTGCAATAAAGACACTGTCATTCGTTGCAATGTTAAACTAACACTCCCTCTACCCCCTCAAAGGTAAAAGATCCCATGAAATAGAAACAGAAAATTCCGGAAAAACTAGCACAACAGTTAGCATCTACGGAAAGAAACAGAGTAAATGTTTCAGGTTGTGACCTTGCATATGAAGGGACATTGGCCTGAATCTTCTGATATGGTGAGCACGGAATGCAGACCCTGCAGTCAGTCCGACACACACATGCAGGATACTTTAGGGAATTTTAAGCTACCGATTGGTGGTTTTACCCTGCCTGATTGCTGCATGATTGCTCACAACAGTGGGATCAGAACCATGGAGACTTGAGGTGTTTGTGCTATACTCGCTCCTGGGTTGTAACATCTATTTCTTTAGAGCTTCTCCTAGCAGGTGTAAAGTCAGGAGCGGAGCTCGAAGCAAAGCAGCTGGTGTTTCAAAGCCGTTCAAACCCACAGCAACCTCTATTCACTAAACAGACCCCGACAATGTTCATCAACTTCCCAACAATGTTCATCAACTTCCCAACAATGTTCACCCCGCCACCTTGACAATGTTCACCCCCACGACAATGATCAGCCCCTCCTGACTCAAGTTTTGCAACCCTTGGCTCATGTCTGGCTGATGTCGTGATTTGTGCGGGATGGGGGTGAGCATTGTTTCGGGTGAGGGGTGAACATTGTGCCACATGGGACGGCAAACTTTGCCGGGGAGTGAGGGAAGTGGTGAATAATTATCTCTGTCTTGCACTCACTCACTCTCACTCACACACACACACTCACTCACACTCACTCACTCACTCACACTCACTCACTCACTCACTCACTCACTCACTCACTCACTCACTCACTCACTCACTCACTCACACTCACCTCACTCACTCACTCACTCACTCACTCACTCACTCACTCACTCACTCACTCACTCACTCACTCACTCACTCACTCACTCACTCACTCACTCACTCACTCACTCACTCACTCACTCACTCACTCACTCACTCACTCACTCGTCCGCCCGCACACGAACACACACACACGAACGAACACACACACACGAACGAACACACACACACGAACGAACACACACACACGAACGAACACACACACACGAACGAACACACACACACGAACGAACACACACACACGAACGAACACACACACGAACGAACGAACACACACACACGAACGAACACACACACACGAACGAACACACACACACGAACGAACACACACACACGAACGAACACACACACACGAACGAACACACACACACGAACGAACACACACACACGAACGAACACACACACACACGAACGAACACACACACACGAACGAACACACACACACGAACGAACACACACACACGAACGAACACACACACACGAACGAACACACACACACGAACGAACACACACACACGAACGAACACACACACACGAACGAACACACACACACACGAACGAACACACACACACGAACGAACACACACACACGAACGAACACACACACACGAACGAACACACACACACGAAAGAACACACACACACGAACGAACACACACACACGAACGAACACACACACACACGAACGAACACACACACACACGAACGAACACACACACACACGAACGAACACACACACGAACGAACACACACACACACGAAACACACACACACACACGAAACACACACACACACACACGAAACACACACACACACACACGAAACACACACACACACACGAAACACACACACACAAACACACACACACACGAAACACACACACACACACGAAACACACACACACACACACGAAACACACACACACACACACACACACACGAAACACACACACACACACACACACGAAACACACACACACACACACGAAACACACACACACGAAACACACACACACACACACAACACACACACACACACACGAAACACACACGAAACACCACAGAAGTGCCAGGCAATCCTGCTTGATCTGCACCACCTTAAACATTCACTACTGATGCATAATGGCAACAGTGTGTTTCAGCGACAGGATGCACTGCAGCAACTCGTCAAGGTTCCTTCGACAGCACCTTCTAAACACAACCTCTATCACCTAGAAGGGCAAGAGCAGCAGATGTATGGGAACACAATCATCTGAAAATTTCTCTCCAAGTCAGACCATCCTGAGTTGGAACTATATTGCAGCTGTTTCACTGTTGCTGGATTAAGATCCTGAAACTCCCTTCATTGTGAGCGTACTTGCACGAGATGGTTCAAGAAGGTCATCACCTTTTCACTAGAGATTAGGAATGGGCAACAAATGTTGGCCTTTCCTGAATTAAAAAAAAAAACAATGACCGGTGGTATGGGAGGGGGTGAGCATTGTTCAGGTAGGGACGGATTGAACATTGTCTGATTGTGAAGGAGGAGAACATTGTCAGGGGCGAGAAGGCTGTGCCATTTTGGGGGTTGACTGGACTATTTAAAAACAGTGCAAGTCAATGAATTGAAGACAGATTTTAAGGGGCATATCTTCACTTCATGGTGAAAAAGGAGGTGTGGCTTCACTGGAATTAGGTTCGTTACCCGGCTTCCCTACTCTGTCCATTGCTGGATTCAAACTGGAACCGAGATCAAAAGGTGCAAAATGGTAAGTAAGCAGTTCAAATCCGAGTCATCTCCGGGTACACTTGCTTTGCTGCTGACCAGGTGACCTGGGCCATTCACTTTCTCTCCACAGATTCTGCCTGACCTGGCTGTATTTCGAGCATTTCTCATTTTTCTTTCCGATTCCCAGCATCTGCAGTATTTTCCTCTTTATGAAAGATTTCATTGTGCTATTTTGAAGAAGAGCAGGGGTGGTAACCCTGGTGTTCTGGCTAATATTTATCCCCCAATCAAAATTGCCACAGCAGATTGTCTGATCATTATTACATTACTTTTGTGGGACGTGTTGTGCACATTTGCTGCCGTTGTTTCCTTCATTACAACAGCGACTACACTTTAAAAATATTTGATTTACTGTAGGGCAATTGGGTGTGACCTACACTCGTGAAAGGTGATATATAATTGCAATTTAAAAAAAATACCTTGTCTGTTTGTAACAAGTGTTTTTGAAGTTGTAATGCCCTGATTTTGCTTTGATCAGGGAAGGAATTAATTCTGTCATTCACATCATGTATAATTGGATGGAGACTTCTTAAGGGCTTGTCAGCAAATTTCTCATTTCCAGGTGTTTAGTCCAGTCTAATGCCCTCTACAGGGCGTCTATGAATAGGAGCAGTAACAGGAAGGCTCTTCAAACAATCGGATAAAAGAACCCTAACTGAGACATGCAGACAGTAAAGCGAGCCAAAATAAAATTGTAAATTACATTTAAATTTTTGCACAGGAAGTAAAATTAAGATTGGGACATGCACATGGAAAGAGAAAATCTCAAAATCTGCAATATTCATTTTCTTAGGGAGTGTGACTCCAAACTTGTAAAATTATTTTAGAATAATGATGATCTTTATTGTCACATGTAGGCTTACATTAACAGTGCACTGAAGTTACTGTGAAGAGCCCCTCGTCAACACATTCCAGCGCCTGTTCGGGTACACAGAGGGAGAATTCAGAATGTCCAAATTACCTAACAACACGTCTTCCAGGACTTGTGGGAGGAAACCGCCGCACCCGGAGGAAACCCACGCAGACACGGGAGAATGTGCAGACTCCGCACAGTCAGTGACCCAAGCAGGAATCGAACCTGGGACGCTGATGCTGTGAAGCAACATTGCTGATCGCATTACTAAAACACCCACTAACATTTTCATCTGTCTTTTAGTGTGGCTCTAGTGGGTAATTTTCTTAAATTCACACTATTATCACAATGCCTGTGTAGCTCCAGTTGGTAAAGACTGGAACACTGCAGCCTGTGGAGCAGCAGATGCCAGACAATGCTATTTGTTCTATCCTGTAATAATGGCAAGCTGTGACTGTTTCATTGTTATTCGTACTGCAAAATTCAACCCAATACATAAGTGGTTCCCAACCTTTTATATGTCGTAGCACACCTTTTATACTATAAAACAATTTTGAGGCACACTTATTTTCTCTGCCTTCTTCCCTTACTGGGAACTTCATTTGTAACTTCTCTCGGTCCTCTCTCCAGTTATTTTTTTTTACTTCTCTTTGTCTCTCTCGCTTCTCCCAGGGTTTCTGCGCCTTTTTTGAGTTTTTGCTTTTTGTGCAGGCACAATGTTTGTCTTCAGCTTCATATCCCGTTGGTCATGGGCCTGCCCAATGTCAAAAATCTAAACCATGCATGGGCAGCTCTTTCCCAGCTGGCACATGCGCTGGAGGCCCAAGATTCGTAGGGTCTTGGAGATGCCAACCACTGAGCTGAAGGTGAAGGTTAGTTATAGTTTAATTACATGAATTTTGAACCTTTTCACTGCATACAGGGGACAAGGGGGGGGGGGTCTTCTGTGCCGTCGCACGTTGGTTGGGAACCACTGCAATACATCAATGAATTATAGTGTGCAATTCCCAAAAAGCTTCATTATTCCCCATTGTAAACATACTCTCGGACTTTGTACTTGGGCACTTACAGTAGAGGACGTTACTGCAGTTTGAAGCTGCAACAAGAAATGACTCTAGTTCACATATTTGCTCTGGAATTTGGTGTGAATGGGTCTGCTTCATCCATTGCATCAGAGCACGGTAAACTGAGGTGTGCTGCCGAGGAGATGATCCTGATGTCATATTTGAAAGCAGTAGCACTATAACTTGACTATTCTTGGGTTGCGCAGCCAGCTTAGTAAAATTTTTCTGGCTTGAGTGGCCTACATATGGCACAGGGCTATAAAACTGCTGTTACTTTGTGTCTTTGCATGCAGGCTCGAAGGAGCTGCGTGAGCCCGTCTTGATGAAAATCTAGCATTCCAGAAACACATTAATACTCCATTAGTGTTTATTTGGTGTGAAATGAATAGGCTGTACAATGTTACTATGAATATTAGAAGAACTTTATTGCTTTGGGACACTGAATTGCATGATTTGATTCAAATTTTAAAAATGCACCACACCAAACAAGAAGCCAGTTTCTGTGGCAGGTGTATATCTTAATGTTTCTGCACCTATTTTGTTTGCTTGCGACATCAGTCGGACAAGGTTCAGAATTTCGCCTTTTCTGCAGAGTACAGTAATGCTCCCTGGATGCATTACAGTAAAGATGTGCAAACTGATTTTTGGACTTCAGTCCTGTGATTTGCTGAATGTTAACGTTTAAAATATTGAAAGCGAAAGCTGAAGTGTAATTTGAAACGTAACTGTTTTGATTAGTCCGACACTGGGATCTCACCAACTAAACTAGCTTAAAAGGTTTGTAAATGCAAATCTTAAGGATAACTGGAATGCTGGACACATTTGCTCCAGTACTTGTTTGTCAGGGCTAAATTGGATCATATTTATAAACAGTCCCATGTTGATGAGGTGTGGAAAAGCCTTAAGATGTTATATGGTCCTGCTAAAGTACCATAGAAATCCACTTGCCTTTGGGCCCCTCCTCCACCTCTTGTTTACATGCATTTACAACAAGCAGTCCACTGCGAAAACCCAAAACCAACATCCAAACTTCAAATTAAACCCTCAGCATTTCCCCTACAGCAAATGTTTCCAAATGGTGGCTGAGCTAATCGCACTTAAATGTCTCCCTCCACCAATCTTCTAAAAAATATATTCCTGAGAGAGCCAATCCATAGTTTCAGTTTTGAAGACGAGTGGTTTGATCTGAATTTAAAAAAAAAAAAATGTTGAGTACCCAATTCATTTTTTCCAATTAAGGGGTAATTTAACTTGGCCAATCCACGTACCCTACACATCTTTGGGTTATGGGGGCGAAACCCACGCAAACACAGGGAGAATGTGCAAACTCCACACGGACAGTGTGGTTTGATCTGAATTGAGATTTTTCATAATTAATTTCCAATTGTCTGCTCATTGTTTTATATTAAACCAAAACATTCCATAAATACGCTGTACCTTCGGGCAAGTCTTTTTCATCACCTGCCGATCTCGGGGAAGGAGGAACTTTTGACCCTCTGTTATTACTTTTGCAATGGTGCAAGCATGAAATTGTTTTTCTTTGAATAAAATGTGCTGGGTTTCAAACCAAGATTCAGAGCTGACGGAGAGTTTAGTTGATGTGTGCAGTAACTCCAGGATGGCATTAAAAGGTGTACAGGACAGAACGGTCCTAGGTCCTAGGTTTCAATCAGCTGACCTCTGCTGGAGTGATAATATAATTGAACCCCGGGTCCTTGGGTTAGGGTTCCAGCTCCTTCTTGCTACTTGTTGACTCCACCTGGGAAGTGGATTTTGAGTGAAGATTGGAGTGCGCTTAGCTGTGATGGAAGTGCCCTGTCGTTAACCTACTCGAAAATACTCCATGCCCAGACTCGCTCATGGAAAATGTCAATTGGATGACTCCTGATGGATAGCCAGTATCTGTGTGCAACTATACACTAGTACTTGAGGGAGAAAGCACAAATTGAGAATGAAATGTATAATGCAAAAATAATCTATATCTGGATCATTATACAATCACTGGTACTAATATAACCCAACTAGTTTGGGGGTAGTCTACTATCTGCTCTTAAAACTGATTGTTTAGTTTGTTATACATTATAAGGAAAACAATATTTACTTTTAAATGCAGGTTGCCGACCGTGTCTTCTCTGGAATCCAACCGACTGGTGTCCCTCACCTAGGGAACTATCTCGGAGCCATAGAGAGCTGGGTGAGGCTGCAGGATGAATACAGCTCCAGTCTATATAGCATTGTGGACCTTCACTCCATCACTATTCCTCAGGACGCTGGTACACTCAGGCAAAACATTCTCGACATGACAGCCAGTCTCTTGGCATGTGGTATTAACCCTGAGCAATCAGTTCTCTTTCAACAATCCAAGGTCAGTTCCAGCTAACTTCTAAATCTTTTTATTTCTCGCTCCCCCACCCCCCCCTTTAACTTTGGCAGAGCTGTAGGCCTCCTGAAGATTATTGAACATTTTGCATTCCACATGTACAAATAACACATTCATCCAAAGAAAATACTTGACTTAACTGGGCTTTAAGATCCAAACAGACTCCGCAGCATTGAACCAGCTATTTGCAGTTGGACACACAAGTGGTTGTTACAATGTGTCTTGAATTGTGAAAATAACTTCATGCCATTAATTGGATGTTTTTATAGGAATTGCTGCAAAATTTTGTGGCTGAATTTTTTTTTATTTTTTCCTTTTTCTGCTTCAGAACATTTTATTACTTAAATCTGTTTTCTCCTGCTCCTGATCATGCTCACTCTGGTCTTGATTGAGGCCTTCACCTCAGCTTGAAGCCTCAGCTTTCGAATACGGGATTGTTTCCAAGTAGTATTTAAAGTAGTGAGGTAGTATTTATTACATTACAAAGCGTTGGGAGCTTTATTGTAATGGTAATTTTTTCAATTGAGTTTCCATTAATCGTTATTCTGAAAATTCACGCTTGAGTGTTATTTCCTTTAAAAATATATATTTTTATTCAACTTTTAACATTTTAAAGATACAACCCAACAAGGCAAAACAAAACAACAAAACCCTCTGAACATCCACCCTAGCAGCTGATGGTAACCAACTCTTTAAAATGTAAGAAAATAAACAAACCCCATCTCTTGTGGAACCCCTCACTATCACCCCTCAAAATAAACTTGACCTTCTCCAAATACAGGAAGTCCATCAAATCCCCCAGCCATACCGAGGCACAGGGTGGAGAAGCTGACCTCCACCCCAACAGGACCTCCTTGCGAGCAATCGGCAAGGCGAATGTTAAAACAACTGTCCCCGCTCCTGTCTGCAGGTCCGACACACCACAGCCCCTCCTCCAGCGCTATCCCCAGCTCCTCCCACTTGGCCTTGACCCCTCCAATGACACCTTATCCTCCTCCAACATCCTCCTATAAATTGCTGAGATGACCTCCTCCC
This sequence comes from Scyliorhinus torazame, assembly GCF_047496885.1. NCBI lineage: Eukaryota > Metazoa > Chordata > Chondrichthyes > Carcharhiniformes > Scyliorhinidae > Scyliorhinus > Scyliorhinus torazame. The sequence goes on along the minus strand of NC_092714.1, from coordinate 65,085,489 downwards.
TCTCCAGCCCCATCACTGTCAACACCCCCTCCAACTACGAGGCAGGTGGTGTCACCGGAAAAGTCGGAAAAAGCTTCTGTGCAAAGTTCCACACCTGTTTTCCAAAAAGCATCCCCCCTGCAGAATCCCAACTTTCGCCATCAACTCCTCAAAACTCGCAAACCGTCCTTCTAGAAATAAGTAAATAACTCCTTCATCTCCATCACCTCCCCCGCTCCTCCCAATCCCGAAACCTAGCATCCAGCCTCGCCAGCTCAAGTACATGATTCCCTCAGATCGACATCACCGCATTGCTACTTTAATAGAGAACTACGATTCCCATGTTCTAAAGTATTGGATTCAAGATCGTCTGAAATGGATAAGATGTCGGTTTTCCAAAACAAGTTTTTTTTTGTATTATGCGTTTAAAAATTCTGCACAATCTGAAACAAAAACAAAAAATGCTGGAAAATCTCAGCATCTGTGACAAAAGGACAGAGCTAACGTTTCTAGCCTGGACGTGGTGTAGGTACACCCACAGTGCTGTTAGCAAAGGAGTTCCAGGATTTTGACTCACCCACGGTGATGTATTTCCAAGGCAGGATGGTGTGTGACTTGGAGGGGAGCTGGAGTTGGTGTTCCGGCCTTAATTTCCTAGCTGCTTGATGGTTACAGGGTTTGTGAGATTCTGTTAGGGAAGACCTGGTGAGTTGTTGCAGTGCACAGTGTAGATGACATGTTGCCACTACAGTGCACGGGTGGTGGAGGGCGTGAGTGGTCAAAGAGCTGGATGAGTTGTCAGTCAAGCCCCTGCTTTGCCATGGATGGTGTCGAGCTTCTTGTGTTGTTGGAGCGACACCCGGCGAGTCAAGTTATTCTATCCCACCCCTGACTTGTGCCGTATGGATGGTGGACAGGTTTTGGGGAGTCAAGAGGTGAGTCACTTGCCACAGAATACCCAGCTTGTAACTTGTTCTTGTAGCTAGTACACCTTTTGGATGTACGACTGCCACTGTTGATCAGTGATGGAGGGATTGGATGTTTGTGGAAAGGGTTGCACTCAAGTGGGCAGCTTTGTCCTGCCCTAGATGGTGTTGAGCTTCTTGAGTGTTGTTGGAGCTGCACTTATCCAGGCAAGTAGAGAGTATTTGATTACACTCCTGACTTGTGCCTTGTAGATGGTGGACAGACTTTTGGGTTCAGGAAGTGGGTTTCACGCCACAGGATTCTTGGCCTTTGACCTGCTCTGGTAGCCACCATATTTATATGGCTAGTCCAGTTAAGTTTCTTGTCAGTGGTAACTGCAAGATGTTGACCGTGTGGGATTCAGCAACAGTAATGCCTTTGAATGTTAGCTCCTCGCTTGTTGGAGATGGTCATTGCCTGGCACCCAAGTGGTGCAAATGTTACTTGCCACTTGTCGGCCCAAGGCTAGATATAATTCCGGTCTTGTTGTATTTGGACAGAAACTGCTTCTATATCTAAGGAGCTGTGAATGGCACTGAACATTGTGCAGTCATCTGCAAACATCCCCACTTCTGACCTTATGTTGGAACGGAGGTCATTGATGAAGCAATTGAAGACGGTGTGGCCTCAGACACTACCCTGAGGAACTCTTGTAGTGATGACTGAGGACTGAGATGATTGACCTCCAAATACCACAACCATCTTCCTTTGTGCCATTTATGACTCAACCAGCGGAGAGTTTTTCCCCTGATTCCCATTGACTTCAGTTTTGCTCGGGATACTTGATGCCATACTCGCTCAAATGTTGCTTTGATGTCAAGGGCAGTCACTCTCACCTCACCTCTGGAATTCAGCTCTTTTGACCATGTTTTAACAAAGACTGTAATGTTGTCAGGGGCTGAGTGACCCTTGTCGAATCTAAATTGAGCGTCTGTGAGCAGATTATTGTTGAGTAGCAATGATTGCACTGTCAGTCACCCCTTCCATCACTTTGCTGACGATCGAGAGTATACTAATGGGGCAGTAATTGGCCGGGTCAGATTTGTCCAATTTCTTGTGTACAGGACATGCCTGGACCATTTTCCACATTGCCAGGAAGATGGCAGTGTTGTAACTGCACTGGAACAGCTTGGCTGGTGATGCAGCAAATTTTGGAGCACAAGTTTTCAGGACTATTGTCGAATGTTGTCAGGGCCCCTAACCTTTGCAGTATCCAGTGCCTTCAGCCATTTCTTGATATCACGTGGAGAGAAATGAATTGGCTGGCAACTGACATCTGTGCTGCTGGAGACCTCTGGAGGAGGCAGAGATGCATCATCCATTCTGCACTTCTGGCTGAAGGTTCTTATAAATGCTTCAGCCTTGCCTTTTGCACTGATGTGCTGCACTACCCCATTATTGCGGATGGGGATATTTATGGAGCTGCCTCATCCAGTGAGTTGTTTAATTGTCCACCACCATTCACGGTTGGATGAGGCAGGACTGTAAAGCTTAGATCTGATCCATTGGTTGTGGAATTGCTTAGCTCCGTCTATTACTAGCTGTTTATGCTGTTTGGCATGCAAGTAGTTCTGTGTTGTAACTTCACCAGATTGACACCTCACTTTTAGATATGCTTAGTGCCCTGGCATGCCCTCCTGCACTCTTCATTGAACCAGGGTTGATCCCCTGGCTTGGTGGTAATGGTAGAGTGGGGCATGTGCCGGGCCATGAATTTACAGATTGTAAGTGAGTACAATTCTACTGTTGATGGTGGCCCGCAGCCCCTCATAAATGCCCAACCTTGAATTGCTATATCTGATTGAAATCTACCCCGTTCAGCATGGTGGCCATGCCACACAACACGATAGAGGGCATCCTCAGTGTGAAGAAAGGTCTTTGTCTCCACAAGGACTGTGTAGGGTCACTCATACCAATACTGTCCTGGACAGATGCACCTGCCATAGGTAGATTTGTGAGGACAAGGTCAAGTATGTATTTCCCTTGTGTTGGTTTCCTCACCACTTGCTGCAGACCCAGCTATGTTTTTCAGGGCTCAGCAAATAGTGGTACCAGATGAGGGGATTGACCTATGAGGAGAGATTGCAAACGCAAGGCCAATATTCTCTGGAGTTTAGAAGAATGAGAGCTGTTCTAATTGAGACATATAAATTTCTTAAAGGACTTAATAGGGGCCATGCTTACAAAATGTTAACCCCTGGCTGGGCAACCTGGAACAGAGGGTCACAGTCTCAGAATAATGGGTCAGCCATTTAGGACTGACATGAGGAGAAATGTCTTCACTCAATGGGTTGTGATTTTGGAATTTTCTCCCACCATCACTGAACATACTAAAGACGGAAGTCAATAGATTTTTGGGTACTCTGGGAATTAAAGATTGAGGATAGCTCAGGAAGGAGTTGAGAATGCAGGTCAATCCTGGCCTTGGTCAATGGCCCAGCAGGCTCGAAGGCTTAAATGGCCTACTCCTGCCGCTATTCCTTTACAATTTGTCATTGGAAACATGCTTTATAAGTGAAATGCCATTAGTCAGACTTCACTGTCTCAAAGTGGCACAGTAGCACAGTGGTTAGCACAGTTGCTTCACAGGGCCAGGGACCCGGGTTTGATTCCCGGCTTGGGTCACTGTCTGCAGAGTCTGCACGTTCTCCCCGTGTTTGCATGGATTTCCTCCGGGCGCTCCAGTTTCCTCCCACAAGTCCCGAAAGATGTGCTGTTAGATGAATTGGACAATCTGAATGCTCCCTCTGTGTACCTGAACAGGCGACGGAATATGGCGACTAGGGGTTTTTCACAGTAACTTCATTGCAGTGTTAATGTAAGCCTACTTGTGACCATAAAGATTATTATTATAGTAAGAATGTCTGCTCACAAAATACTCTAATGCATGGGTCGGCAACCTTTCACAATCACCATGTTAAGCCTACATTTATTCACTCTAATTTGGGGTTTTGAGTATCAGTCATACATTTTAATGTTTATGAAGTGTCTATATATAATTAAACTATTGTTGTATGTCAAGTAAATAAGGTTTTTAAAATTCTTAAAAAGCTTATTTTAAAATTAACTTACAATGCAGATTTAGCCAGGTTAGTGTACCCTTGCTTTTCTTTGCTGGGTTTTCCAAAGTATTTTGATACGTTAAGCTGCACACAGGCTTCCAAATGATCGGTTGTTAACCAACTGCAAAAGGGACAGATGACTGACTTAATGTGTGAAAATACCAGTTCATACCGGTATGTGTATCCAAATGCTGAAAGTATTACAAACACAATTTTCTTTAAACAGTTAAGTTTCACTGGCAGGGACATCCAGCAGGTCAGAATAGAGGCCCCATGATCTCTTTCGCGACCTTCACTCCGCAGATCTCTAAACTTTGCCCATAACTCCCTTTGCCGAGAAAGGTTGTCTCATGATTCATTTGAAAATGTCATTGAACACTTGATCTGAGATAAACAACACTGTCACAACAGGAAGCACAGGCAGCATGATCCTTCTTTTGAATAAATCCAAATATGTCTGTCCAAGAAGTCTGAACGGACATCTAACTTTGCTTTCTTAGGATCTGGCATTTTTTCATGTATATACCTCTCAATTTACAGTGAAAGAAATGACAACAGACGTCAAACGTAGTGCCCTGTTCCACATTACATGATATTGATGTAAGCAGCAGATTGGGTCTTAAAAATATCCCAGTAATTAATAAAACACAACATTTACTATTTAATTCTATCCATCATTTATCAATGTGTTACAGACAGGAGGGGGTTCAATTTAAACTGCCCCAATTTCTCCACTCTACCCATCCGTAAACAGAAAAATGTTTTTATATTCTGATTTCTTCTTTATAACTGGTGGTGTATTGTCCCCAACCCTTAAATTTGGAAATGTTCCAATCCTCTAATTAATGACTTGCACGCACAACTCAAGGAAAGAGGAAAGTTTTACGCACACGCACGTGGAGTTTCACAACATCCACCCCTTTTTACACACACACAATAAATGGGGGATAAGGAAAAAGGAACAGGGCACGGCCACAATAAAGATACAAGTATTTGTTTTACATGTATCTAGAGCCAGAATCAAGAGTCAACCCTTCCGACGGTAGGTTGGCTGATTGTAGAAGGCGTCACCTTTCAGGAGTGAGACTTGCCTGACATGAGAAGGTGTGTAGAATGATATTAGTTTGGAGGCACGAGCTCCGAGGTTCCAGCAGTTGGCAGGTTGGATGAGGGTATGAGGTCTTTTCTGCTGCTATCGACTGGATGGTAGACAACACAGCCTCTTGCCTGGAGTTCTGTTCAGAGGACAGACAGTAACTTCTGAAGTTAAATTCCAACAGACGTTATCACAGTGTAACTTGGGGGTGGTCATGTTGCATACCTCTTAGATGATGGACCCAGGATGGATATTCCCAAGACTGGAATCTAGGTGTTTAATTGGAGTCAGGATTCCTGTTTGCTTTTGGAGACACTGGTGTTGGGTCATAGAATCATAGAATTTACAGTGCAGAAGGAGGCCATTCAGCCCATCGTGTCTGGACTGGCTCTTTGAAAGAGCACCCTACCCAAGCCCACATCTCCACCCTATCCCCATCACCCAGTACCCCACCCAACACTAAGGGCAATTTTGGCCACTAAGGGCAATTTAGCATGGCCAATCCACCTAACCTGCACATCTTTGAACTGTGGGAGGAAACCGGAGCACCCGGAGGAAACCCACGCACACACGGGGAGGATGTGCAGACTCCGCACAGACTCAACTAACTGCTGCTTTCTTTGTTGAACCCATGGTGTTAGGTCTTTGGCCATAAACTCCTTTATGGGAGATTACATCTTGCAAAGATTTTTCCTTTGTTCGGAGGTACAAAGGTAGCTGAACCAGGTGCCTCATCGCCGTGGCCATGGTTACCTTGAAACTGCTCAAGGCATCAGATGACTGGCTGAACCATTTGTTAGTTCAGCAGTTCTCCATTTTTAACAGTACAGGGGGAAAAAATTACTTTATAAAATAATCCAGTTGATGAATAAATATATATATATATATTTTCCATCACGCTTCGACTGTGACAAATGTAACCTACCTTCTCGGGATAAGTAAATGACAAAATATTAGATTTAGAACTTTTTGTGCCATTAATTGGACTAGCAGTGGGAGCGCCACTCAAAACCATATTGTGCCATATGTTGTCAACCCCTGCTCTAAAGACTGGGAGGTTCCCAAACTCATTGTACATTTCCTAATTCACCAACCTGTTTACATGTATTATCTTACAGGTCTCCGAACATACAGAATTAGCTTGGATTCTGTGTTGTCTGACGAGTATGCCACGATTACGTCATTTACCTCAGTGGAAGGTACTCTCTTTCTTGTTGAATCTCTGATAGTAAAGTCTGTCAGAACCCATTACTTTGAACAGCTCTTTTTCTCTGGTGATATAGGTAATGATATTGGAAAATGTCAAGGGGAATTGGGGATGGGCAACGCCAGCGACACCGACATCCTGTGAAAGAAAAAAAAAATACAGATTGCAGTTGTGCATCTCTCCCTCCATGCATTAAATTGAAACTTCTTTTCAATTAAGTTAAATATTAGTATTTCAGAGTTGGCCAATGGCAATTGGGAGCCTCACAAACAAATTGTTTAACAAGGGAGATGATTCCTGTAATTAATCAATGGAACAAATAACATTAATTTTATTGTTTCAAGACCCCACTGACCATGCTTCAGCTTGTTTTCTTGCAGTTGCACAAAAACAAAGTTACACAGTGACCAAACTCTGAACCGGTGCAACTCATTTTGCACTCTCACTCTACAAAGTTAAACTGGAGTGTGACGGTGTAAAATGAAAAGTTAACTTGTAATGTTAGCTTTGCTATGTGGTTAAACAGATGCCTCTCAGTCAACAATTCAAGGGTTTAAGCCCTACTAAACCTTGAGCATCAAAATTGGCACTTCAATGTATTACTGAGAGCACCATGTTACTGGGTGTGATTTTCTTTTTTTAATATTTTTATTGGCATTTTCCAATTTTAACAATTTAACAATTAGACACAAAACACATAATATTTACAGAGTTTCTTATGTACAGTTTGACATGTATCGCTTTCATTGGCCCTCCCCCTCCTCCCTCCGTTGATAGTCGGGCTCCATCCTGGCCCCTTCCGCCCTGAGTGTTGTATTGTTATATCCTTTACTTCATTTTGTGATTTTTGCTGTTACCCCTATGGCTTTGTTGGGGGGGGGGGGGGTCTCTATCTGCCACACACACACACACGCACACACACACACTGAAGACAGCTACTCTTGGACATGGCTCCACGCCCACAACCTTGGACATCGCCTCAAAGAAGGCCACCCAGAACCCAACAAGTCTGGGGTAGACCCAGAACATGTGGGTGTGGTTGGCCGGGCCTCTCTGGCATCATTCCCATTTATCCTCCGGAAAGAACCTGTTCATTCGGGTTCTGGTTAGGTGGGCTCTGTGCACCACTTTAAACTGCATGAGGCTTACCCCTGCACAGGAGGAGGTGGAGTTGGCCCTACTTAGTGCTTCACTCCAGGTTCCCACCCTATTTCTATCCCATGTTTGCCCTCCTGTTTCTGTTTTGGGGTGTGGTTTTCTTCAGGTAAAAAGTGAACATGATACCCTGTCTGTTCAGGGAAATGTAAAAGATCCATAGCTCTCATTGGCAACAAAACAGTGGAATTCACCTAGTGTCTTTCCCAACACTTTTTCCTCAACCAAAATCAGCAAAAGCAGATTTTTCTACTGTTTGTGGGGTCTTGCTATGTATAACTTGGCTGTTGTGTTTCCCTAGACAACAATAATTACTCCTAAAAGGTCATCCATCGGCTGTAAAGCATTTTGGGATATCCTGGGGATATGAAAGATATTTTCTCACGTGTTATTTTATCTTACCCAAAGGGTGAATCATGATATGTCCTTCAGCATTTTGATAATTATAAGCATTTTCTTTATTTTGTTTTGAGGAAAGCAAAGGGCAACTTTAGGACATTCCCTTATGTACAACTCTAGTTTTCTGAACGTATTCTGCATCAGAAGTCCAGCCAGAGTAAAACTATTGATAGTAGCAAACGTCTTTTAATTAAAAGCAAATTGCCCAATCCTTGTAATGATTAGTATTTTTACTAACTTTTTACAGGTGAAAAGCTCTGGCCAGAAGGACGAGGGAAGTTTGGGACTGTTCACTTACCCAGTCCTGCAGTCTGCCGATATTCTGTTATACAAGTAAGAGATATTCATCAGCATACTAATAGTTCTAATTAAATTTGTGGATTTGCTCGTCAGTCTCTTGGTGAATATCACATTTATACTGCCTGGATGGAACTCCAATGATCCTGCCCAGGAGAGACCTCTGAGCACCTGCCTTCTGAGGGTGGCAAGGGTGAAGAATGTTCTCTGGGTGGGGGACTTCAATGTCCATCAACAAGAGTGGCTCACTAGCACCACTACAGACTGAGCTGACCAAGTCCTAAAGGAAATAGCTGCTAGACCGGGTGTGCAGCAGGTACTGAGGGAACCAACAAGAGGGGAAAAACATACTTGACCTCATCTTCACCAATCTGCCTGCTGCAGATGTATCTATCTATGACCGTATCAGTCAGAGTGATCACTGCACAGTCCTGGTAGAGACGAAATTCCATCTTCATATTGAGGATACCCTCCATCGTATTGTGTGGTACTACCACCGTGCTAAATGGGATATTTCAAACAGATCGAGCAACTCGAGACAGGACAACCGTCACACACTGTGTGCCCTCAGCAGCAGAATTATACTTAACTGCACCCTCATGGCCTGGTATATTATCCACTCTACCATTGCCACCAAGCCAGAGGATCAACCCTAGTTCATTGAAAAACACAGGACTACTTACATGCCAATCAGCATGAACAGCAAGTAATAGAGCTAAGCGATTTCACAACCAAGTGATCAGATCTAAGCTTGATAGTCCTGCCAGATCCAGTTGTGAATGGTGGCAGACATTTAAACAACCCAGTGGAGGAGGAGACTTCAGAAATATCCCCATCCTCAATGATGAGGGAGCCTAGCACATCAGTGCAAAAGATAAGGCTGAAGCCTTCGCACAATCTTCAGCCAGAAGTTCTGAGTGGATGATCTATGTCAGTCTCCACAGATATCAGATTTCAGCCTATTCACTCCACATGATATCAAGAAACGGCTGAAGGTACTGGATACTGAAAAGGCTAAGGGCCTTGAAAATAGTCCGGCTATAGAACTGAAGACTTGTGCTCCAGAAATTACCATGCCTCTAGCCTAGCTGTTCCAGTACAGCTACAACACTGGCATCTACCCAGTAACGTGGAATGTTCTGCTCGGGTCACTCAGCTCCTGACCTTACTACAGTCTTTGTACAAACATGGATAAAAGAACTGAACTCCAGAGGTGAGGTGAGAGTGACTGCCCTTGACATCAAGGCAGCATTTGACCGAGAATGGCATCAAGGAGCTCAAGCAAAACCTGAGACGATGGAAATCAGGGAAAAACTCTCTGCTGGTTGGAGTCATACCTTACCCAAAGGAACATGGTTGTGACCATTGGAGGTCAATCATCCCCGTTCCCAGACATCACTGCAGGAGTCCCTCTGGGTATGCCCTAGGTACAATCATCTTTTGCTGCTTAATCAATTAGCTTCTTCCATCATTTGTACAATCCCAGCTAATGTTATGACTGGACAGTCAGGTCCCCGATCGCAACCCTGGCTTAATAGATCGTAGCTTTTATTTTTTGTTTAGAAACATGGATAAACAGAGTCATAGGACTGCCAATTAACTTTCAACAGAATAATAAAGCATTTCTTAAACAAGAAAAGATTATCTATAGTAAACTACTCCCTCACCCCCACTACACCTTTACAAGTATATACAAATTTATAAGGATTACACAAGTTACAAAATAACTTAAATTCTAATGTTCTCAGTAAGTACACCGTCCATGTAAACCAATAGGTGAAATGTGGTCAGACACACCACACTTTGAAACCAAGTGGCAGATGGCACCCAGAATAACTTCTATGGATTTCTCATCAAATCCCCCAGATGCTTGGCACACTGAGCGCCAACTGATCTCACTGGAACTCTGACTTCCACACGAGTGTTTCCAAACTCCCCTAACACTAACTCCACTCAAAAGAAACATGCCTTGGAATCTTCTCCCAAACGACACTTTCTCTCGGATGCCTGTACCAAGGATCTGTGGTGATATGCCTAAGAGCCATATTATAGTTGGATGGTATGAGACCTCCAAACAGCAGGTGGCAGTACAGACACACCATGCGGTCTCAAGACCAAGGTCATATAAAGAGAGGCTCATCCGACCATCTGCAGAACATGAGATCGAGGGTAATAAGACGTACATGTAACAGGTCAGCAGAAGTTGTAAGTTCCAGAGCAGTAGCAAGACTCCACGAAAATGTGCTCCATATCGGATTGCCATCCTACCGCACAAGACATAATAAGAGGAACTTGGTTTGGCAGATCATGAAGTTCAAGGGACCAAACACAACCGGATCCACTTCCAGGATTTCAACCTCTCCTTTTAGTCTTCCTCTGCCTTGGATTGCCGCATGCATTCAAACTTCCACACAATCTCTCAGGTAAGCTTGGCTAGCCAAGCCAACGGAACACTACTGCTTCACAGGTTATATTAAATCATCACCAAACTGTTAATTTACCTTGGATGTCTGGCTTCTCATCTTAAATCTGATTCATCTCGCTGTCACTTTAACTCCAAGCACTTTCTGCTTTGTTCTTTAACTTCACCCAACAGGATCTTGTTAAACTTGTTGTTCTTTGTTCCTTTAACTTAACTGTCTGCCTGAGACATATTTTTTGTCCCAACTCCCTGATTTCAGAACTTTCTTTTGGGAAGTCTGCTCCCTGCGGTTCCCTTGGCCTGTCGAGCTTCCTCTGGTTCCAACTTAAAACAAAGCTCAAGAGTTCTTTCTAACCTAATGTGACTTCTGGTTGCTATGCAATAGCTTCATCTTTCTTTAAATACTGTTTACTTTCACATCGTAAACCCTTTAACTACAATGCAGGCTCAGTTTGCAGTGACTAAAACCCACAAAAATGGAGGTACTTTGTTTAACATGAAGTTAACTAAAGTTTTAACCCTTCCTTCGCAGCGGCTGCAGATAGTCCTCCATTGGCCGGCGGAGGGATCTTCTGGTCCAACTGCTATCAATGGGGTTTCCCATTCAATGCAACCCTTACCGCCGAGAAACCCACGGCGAGGGTGCGTCGTCAGCTGGACTGAAAGATCCCGCCAAGGTAAACGAAATGGGAATGTTCACCAAGGCAGAACGGCCCACATCCCATGGATGAATTTTTAAAAATGTTTAGGGAATTCAGGCGCACGGTCAATATTAAATTAACTGAAGATAATTTTTTTAATGGACCAAGAGACCCAAGTACCCATGGGTACTTTGGAAGTCCAGTTTTCCACCACACTGGAATAATAATATATAATAATAATCTTTATTGTCACAAGTAGGCTTACATTAACACTGCAATAAAAGTTACTGAAAAAATCCCCTAGTTGCCACACTCCGGCACCTGTTCGGTGACGCAGAGGAAGAATTCAGAATGTCCAAATTACCTAACAGCACGTCTTTCGAGGCTTGTGGGAGGAAACCGGAGCACCCGGAGGAAACCCACGCAGACACTGGGAGAACCTGCAGACTCCGTACAGACAGTGACCCAAGGTGGGAATCGAACCTGGGACCCTGGCGCTGCGAAGCAACGGTGCTAACCACTGTGCTACCATTTTTTGCAAATTGCAAATCGTTTGGCGACAAATTGAATTGGTGTGAGACTGCCCATTCTCCACAATGTCACACCACTTTTGATGCAAGATTCAGGCCAAATTCATAATCTGAATATCGTCTGCAACTTTCATCTACTGCTTTACAATCTCAAAACATTTTGCACCACTGTGTCATGAGCGATCATTCAGGGCTCTTCACAGGTACAACCTTCGACTTCTGGCTGGAGGAGGCATGAAGTAGGCAGGGTGCCTACACTACCAACATAATGTTATCATTGGGAGGTTCAAAACATTTTGGGGTCCAGGCCTCATTTCAATGCCTCCCATGGGTTCTGGGCACAAAGTTTGCTATTTGTTGGAGAACAAGAGTTCTCTAGGAACCCCGTTTGCATGTTAACCCGAGGAGTCCACTGCTTCAGACAGGCATTGTGCATTATCGGGTAGCCACAGTACTTGTTATTAATCCTTTCTTTGAACTGTTAGCTATTTTATTCTTTTGGAAGGATCTAATCGTAATTGATTTTTCTTCTCCTATAAGATCAACCCATGTGCCTGTTGGAGAGGATCAGATACAACACCTGGAGCTGGCGCAGGATATAGCGCGAATCTTCAACAATCAATATGGCTGCTTTTTTCCCATACCAAAAGCTATTCTAAGTGAGTACAAGATGAACTACTAACACTCTTATAGCGCCTTTCATGTAACACATGACCAAACAGTTTCACAGGACATTGGAGTAAACCAAGTAGGAAAAAGTCGTAACAGGATTTTTGTTTGTTATTCTTTCACATGATGTGGGGATCTCTGGCTAGGTCAGCATTTATTGCCCATCCCTGGTTCCCTTTGAGATGGTGGCAGTGAGCTGTCTTCTTGAACCACTGGAGTTCATGTGGTGCAGGTACACCCACAGTGCTGTTAGGGAGGGATTCCAGGAATTTGACCCAGCAACAGTGAAGGAATGGTGATATTTTTCCAGTCAGGGTTGTTGTGACTTGGAGGGGGATCTTCCAAGTGGTGGTTTTCCTGTGTATCTGCTCACCACCTTCTAGATGGCAGCAGTCGTGGGTTTGGAAGGTGCTGTCTAAGGAATACCGGTGAGTTCCTGCAGTGCATCTTCTTGATGGTAAATCCTGATACTCTGATTCAGTCCAAGGAAGCAGTCAGGAAAAGGGATGGAATGGAATCCTGACGTATGAAGTTTATGATCGGAACTGAATAGAATTGATTTTATCTGGTCCATGTTGAAGTGGAACAAGATCAGACCCAGTGGCTGTTAGACCGAATTTGCACAAGAAAGATTGCAATATTGAGTATTAACTTATGTTTCAATATTACTTTACAAATAAACATTTTTATATTAATCCCTCCTCTCATTGCAGGTGAAACTAAAAAAATTAAATCATTGAGGAACCCTGTTGCAAAGATGTCAAAGTCGGACCCTCAAACGTTAGCGACTGTCAATATCACTGACACGCCCGAGGAGATATTATTGAAGTTTCGCAAAGCAGTAACAGACTTCACCTCTGAAGTGACGTATGACCCAGAGACACGTCCAGGGGTATCAAATCTGGTAGCAGTGCACACAGCAGTGACTGGAATGACTGTCGAGGAGGTTGTGCATCAAAGCAAAGGGCTGGAAACTGCACGCTACAAATATGTGGTGGCTGAGGCTGTCATCGAGAAGTTTGCACCAATTAAGAATGAAATTGAAAGACTTAGGGCCGAGAAAGGTTTCCTCGAGCAAGTCTTAAACCGTGGAGCTGAAAAAGCAAGAGAATTGGCAGGCCCTATGTACCATGATATCCGAAAACTGATTGGCTTTAGCTAACCATCTATCAATTAGGAACTGTAGCTACTGAGTTATGTGAGCAAGATAGTCAAATCTGCTTGAAGTGGAAGAGTTAATCATTGTGTACTTAAAGGGGGGGTCAGTGATTATTTATATGTGTATTTAGAGTCTGTACTTTTTTTTAAGTGTATCTTGACACCCACACATTTTTTAACCTTTGGGTAATATTGTGGGGAGGAGTGGTGGGTGGATTCCCGAGCTGATTATCAGTCTGTTGAACTGTAGAATCCGTGGCCAACAAGCCTTGGCATTGGACTCAGACCCAGAGCATCTGGCCCAACAGTAGGAACGCTACCATTGTGCCACAAGGCCTCCTTAGGATCTGCACTGGTTATCATTTACTGAGTATAATTGATCAGAATTGGAATAATGATATGTGTGGCTTTTTTAAAAATGGAACCTGTGAAGCATACCTTGGTTGGCTGGTAAATGGAGGGTGCCCAAAATCATGACTTGGGAGTAAAAATAAGATTTTTGACCTGTCTGTCAAAGCCTAATTGGATCCAAACTAGTTCCCAGAGCAAGTGAAATGTGTACAATCAGACTACATTATAAGAAGTTGGAGCAGGAGCCGGCCATACAGTACCTCGGGCCTACTGTGCCATTCAATAAGGTGATGACCAAATTTTAGCATCAACTCCTTTCCCCCTGCACATCCCTCTCTCCCTGCAAATTCCCATATCCCTTGAATTTCTTGGGATCCAAACATCTATTAATGTCTTAAATGCTTAAGAATCAATCTGTGGGGTACAGAATTCCATAGATTCACAATTCCTGAGTGAAGAAATTTCTCATCTCAGTCGTAAATGGCCTTATCCTGAGATGATGACCCATGTTCTAGACTCTCCAGCCAAGGAATCTGCCCCTCAGCATCAACCCTGCCAATTCCTCTTAAGAATGTTGTATGTTTCAATGAGATCACCTCCCATTCTTCTGATCTCCAGAGAAAATAGGCCCATTCCACTCAATCTCTCCTCATAGGACAGCCCTCTCATTTCATGAATCAACCGAATGCACCTGTATAATACCCCCTCCAAGGCAACTATATCCTTCCTCGGGTAAGGAGATCAAAATGGGTCTGAGGAGGGGAAGACGGGTCAGGGGAGTAGGGTGAGTCAAGATGGGTTGGATAGGGGTAGGATGGATCACTGGGCTTCATGTTGTCCAGTGACGGGGTGGGAACAGTAGTCAGTGGGTCCACTGTGGACTCAGCAAGAGTCAGTATCATAGTTACCCAGGAGTTAGAAGTGGTTTCAATCCTTCTAACCTATTTAGGTAACTATTCATGAAGAGAGCTGGAACCATCCAAAGTCTTTGAGTTAAATCAGAATATTGAGCAGTTCCAGTGCAGGGCAATTGCCCATTAGAAGTTCAATCTTCCTGGGTAATTCCCATGTCGGCCTCATATGGGGACTTACTTCCAGGTGATCCCCCAATGTATTTTCTGACTTATCTTATGAGTAAGATCAACGCCCTGGAGATCAGAGGTTCTAGGCCATTAACATTTAAACCTCTGGAGAACAATTCCAACGAAAAGCCATTGTTGCTAAATGTGCAAGTTTTCATTGAAAAATAGAAGCAGTATTTATAGTGAAAACCAATGAAATCCAAATCCTCAAATTTATAATTAAAATAGTTGTGATATGTATTGGATTGTGAATTCAATAGTGGCCTCATTTCACGATTGATTGGAATGAAAACACATGGAGTTCAGCATGACCCCGTGACTGTGTTCTCATAATAAACAGTGTAATCAAGCCAGAGATGGTAAATAGAAAAACTGTGGACTTTTAGAGAATGCGAAATCTCCAGCAGAATCTAAAATCTATTTTATCATTTAATGATCTCCCCAGCTGACGGCACGACTCATGCTGAAATGCCATTGCATGTTAAGTCTGCCATACCGTGATAGATCAGCCGAGATGATGAGTTTTGGCATCTCCGCAGTGGGAGGAGGATTCAATTAGTCCAGTCAACCCTGCCCTCACTCAATATCAATATATTTTTCAAAAAACCGATCAAGACCAGGTACACCTACGTGATTATTTCCCTCCTACACACTTTCCCGTCCATCCTTTACATGGTTGCTGGGTGTTGAGGCCAACTGTACCATCCTGACAGCTTTGAACAGCACACATCAAGGGTTAAACCTTGATTTTCCTGTTCTCTAATCATTACATCTCTGTTACACCTTGGATTTAATTACTGAAGCATTGAATTTAATTGATCTCTTTTGGCAATAAATGGAACACATCGGTACATAAGGCAATAAAATTATTGATCTCAAACTGTGGGGACTTTGGGCATATGCATCATTAGTGGATACATTTCAGGGAGAACTTTTATTAGCATCGGGAGCTTTGGAGATATGTATGTTATGGGAATGGGAATACTGATATAATGTTTACATTTATCCGAGTGCACTCCATGTTGTTCCCACATTACTTTTGAGATGCAGACATTGTTGTAATTAATTAGCTGTTAAGTGCTTTAGGACAGCCTGAGATTGTGGAAGGTATTATATAGATGTGAGTCTTCCTGCTTGAGATGTTCCTGGGTAACCTATGAAGTCAACAGACTTCAACACTCTGAACCTGACAAATATTGAGAATAACTGCTGTCCGCAACAATGTGAGAGTTTCCTGTATGGTTTGTATTCCTCCCAGTTACTTACTTCACAGCTGAAAGCTAAAGAGTACGTGCTACATGCCCAAGGGATACACCATAACACCAAATGATGCATTGTATCTGTTATTGATCTCGTTTCTGGCATTTTGGAGTAGCTGCTGACTTTGTCTAGTTGTGCAAAATTCTTTACATCTGACATTTGAAAATGAAATGAAAATTTTCCGTGACCTCATCCAATCTGGCCAGTGAGTTCCCGTTAACACAGCCAACAGAAGACAGATGGTTCATTTTGGGACTTTAAGTTTTCAACTTTAGCCACATTGGCTTAACAATAAAAGAAAGTCTGTGGTATGGTAAATTCTGTAACTTATTTTATAATTGCACCATGTTCCCAGCTCACAAAATAAACAACTTTTTCTATCATATATTAATCACAGAATACTACATGGCAGAAGAGGCAATTTGGCCGATTGAGTCTGCACCAACTCGTGAAAGACACCTGACCTCCCTATCTAATCCCAGTTGTCAGCACTTGGTCCATAGCCTTGAAAGTTAAGACATGCCAAGTGTTCATTCAGGTACTTTTTAAAGGCTGTGAGGCAACCTGCCTCTACCATTCTCCCAGGCAGTGCATTCTAGACCGTCACCACCCTTTGGGTAAAAGATTTTTTTCCTCAAATCCCCCCTGAGCCTCCCACCCCTCACCTTGAACTTGTGTCCCCTTGGAACCGACCCTTCAACTAAGGGGACCAGCTGCTCCTTATCCACCCTGTCCATGCCCCTCATAATCTTGTGCACGTCGATCAGGTCTTCTCTGCTCCAGCAAAAACAACCCAAGCCTATCCAACCTCTCTTCATAACTTAAATGTTCCATCCCAGGCAACATCCTGGTGAATCGCCTCTGCACCGCTCCAGTGCAATCCCTTCCTATAATGTGGAATAAAGTGAAAGAATGGTGGAGAATCTGCTCATGAA
Organism: Scyliorhinus torazame; assembly: GCF_047496885.1. Classification (NCBI taxonomy): domain Eukaryota; kingdom Metazoa; phylum Chordata; class Chondrichthyes; order Carcharhiniformes; family Scyliorhinidae; genus Scyliorhinus; species Scyliorhinus torazame. The sequence goes on along the minus strand of NC_092714.1, from coordinate 65,068,280 downwards.
CTGCCGCCAAAGTCATTAGAATCTCATTAAATTTCAACTTTAATATGTTCCAACCAGACTAAAGATCTGCAAAATGTTGGGAAGCAAGATTGGTGTTTTTCTCCCGCACCTCGTGGTGCACGAGGCATATTTTCCTCTGTCCCCAGAGCGAAGGTTTTACCTGGAACTGGTCGCCAGAAAGAGAAAGCAGGATAGTCTACAGTAAATCTTTGGGATGCACTGCATGCCGAATTAATATAATATGGTGATTTCTCAAAGTAAAATAGCACAGTTACACGGGCACGCAGATAACCCACGCTACCCAGTAAACTGAACATTGTTTATTATCACAAATCACTCCTAGCCCTTTCTCTGACTTGTTCCATTTCTTTATATGGCTCCAGAGGGAAAAATATTAAAATTATATATACTTATCACCTCAAGTGATCTCAGTTAAATTGTCATGATTGAAATCACATCCGATTTAAAAGCAAGTGCAAGTATAGCCACTGATGCAGAAACCACATGTGCGGACACATATGGGTGGCTTGTGATATGCGATTTTTTTTCCATGAATCATCTCATGTGGAGGTCGAACCCATGTGTGAAAAAGTACTTGTACGGCAGGCATCCAGTGGTCTGCACTGTTTGTGTGACTGCTTTCATTTTATATGTACCATTTTAAAATAACTCGTTTTGTCGGAGTTCCAACGTTTAGCTGTTTAATGGGTCGTGGGAGTGTTTCAACCATTGTCTTATGCCATAACTGCAAGTTTAATTGCAATTGCTTCATGGGCCACACACACTGCAGTAAAAGCACAATGTTCCATCTTGGAGAAAGCTAGCCACAACTTTTATTGCAAGTTAGATATGCGACTTCTCGGGTTGATTCCATTTCCAGTTGCATAATAGCTGCCATTGTCTTACGTACAAAAATGGCCAGGGGGTGTTGAGGGGAGGCCATGTATTATCGCCCACTAGATCCTTTTGGCTGTGGATAATTGCAAACATGTCAGCCTTGACCCCGTATATTCATAAGTTGGCCTCGCTGCGGTAGAGGGTGGGATATTCATAGTGTTTCATTCTATTCGCGATGTATGTTCACTTCTATTATATAAAACAAAGCTACTTTGGGAATAGTGTGCGTGGTCTACAATTCATCTGACCTTTGTTGTCTTCAGTCTGCACTTACATTGAGGCACTGGAGTAATGCATGATTTGTTTTCTCCAGTCATACAGCGCTCAACAAATTCCCAGAGAATGACAGAGTTGTGACAGTACTGAAGGAGGCCAATTAGGTCTGTTCTGTCTATGCCGGTTAAAGCAGACCTCTTTAGACTTGCCACATCTTAACTGAGCGGTGGTGGTTCACCAAGAACCTAACAGGAGGTGCAAATCCCATGAGCATTCCCATCAGATGATAGGGCCCAACATGTGAATGGTAGAGTCGAGGCTGAGATGTATGCGAGCACCCCCAGCCAAAAGGGCCAGTTGGCAGATACTATTTGGCCTCCTCGGTCCGTCCCGACCTGCATAGATGCTAACGTGAGCTGAAATCGTTCATTCCAAAAGTAAGTGCATGAGACCCACCAAAAGACTCTTGGCCCTGGAAGCATCTTGCTATGCTGCTAAATACATGTGCGACAGAGTTGATCCCCGGCCATGCTGTTTCAGTATAACTACCGCATCTACTTGACAATGTTGAAAGTGTTAGAGAGGGTTTTACCTGGAACATTTCGCTAGGAGTTTTCTCAAATTTCCACTCTGGTGGGGTTATCAGGACAGTGCTACTGAAATTACAGCTATGCAACTAAGTCAAACTAAGCATTTATGGAATACCTTTAAATACACGTTCTCAATTCAGGAATTTCAAGCTAACTATCCTTTACAAGCAGCGCTAGTTTTTTCTTTGAGATTTAAGAACTGTCTTGTTGGATTTTTTGCTAACGCCCATGATTAAATATCCTAGAAAAGAGTTAACTGGATTTAATGAGCCTCATTTTCATTTGAGCACAAACGTAAATCTCGTGGTTGAAAATCAGCCCTATAGATCCTGCTCTGGTTTCATTTCCACTTGAGTCCAAACTAAAAATTCCTCTCGATGTTTAAAAACTAGTCATTAAAATTCAACTACAAATTGTAAGTTTGATGCAACCTGTTCCCAAACTGTGTCTTGGACATCCTCACAAACCTTGTTAGCAGAGCAAGCACACCGATCTCTGCAACAATCATGCCAGGATAGCCCAATCTGTTGACTTCAGTTTTAGCTGGTTGCGAAATTTTATCCGCACATTCAAAGCATCAACCCAAATGTTATTCTGAAATGCATTAATTTTGCCACAGTAATATTCCAGTAAGTTATGGTGCTATTACGGTTCTTGAGCTTGTATAAAATACTCTCATGTTACACAAATTAGAGCACAGCAGGGGGTTATTCGGCCCATTGTGTATAGTCTGATCCAAGCGACGCATTTGGAGCTGTCTAATACAATTTCCCTCCCATTTCGCTATCCTTTAATATTCTTCTTTTTCAGTATTTATCCAATTTCCTTTTAAACGATATAATTTCTGCCTCAGGGGCTGCTTGCCATATAAAGCATTCCGTATTCTAACAATCCTCTGTAGAAAAACATTCTTCCAACTTTCACTTTTGCTCTTCTGGTAACTATCTCGAAACAAGATTCAGTTGCTGATAATTTGCCACCCAGTGAAAACAAGTCATTTATTTTTGGTTCTCTCAAACCCTTTTGTAATGTTGAAAGCTTTGTAAGATTTTCCCCCTTTAACCTCCTCTGTTACAGTGAGAAATGAAGTTGTTTTCAAACATTCTTTCATTTCAGATATTATTAATGAATCTTCTCAATACTCCTTTCTGGGTAGTGAGGTCCCTGGGCTGCTGCAGGCAACATTCCTAACCAATGTCCTAAAAACATAATTTTCTTGCTTTTTTATTCCATGCCATTTGTGAATAGCCTAAAATAGCACTTTGTCTTTTTGAGGTCTTAGTGCCTCTGCACGGCCACCTTTAAAGATCTGCACACTAGAGTTTATTTATTTAGGGTCTTCCTGTTTATGGATGTAGTTCCTTTCATTTTTTCCTCCCCTGAAATTTGTATGTGACATATTATACTTGTGCTCCGTGTCTTTAGGGTAATCACATTAGTAAAATATTCTGAAAATTGTCAAGAAACTAATAAATATTTGGGTTCTGAAATATGAGAAGAAAATATTGGAAAAACAGCATATGGGTTAATTCTGATGAAGGGAACACACCCAAAGTGTCATTGCCCATGCTTTTCTTTACAGATGCTGACTGACTTGCTGTTGTGTTCTGTAGCATATTCGACTTTCCATGTTGTGTGGAATTATTGTTGCTTAGAGAATAATCAAATTTGCTCATGTTTCATTGTATCGTTACAACTTTTACATTGTGTTGAAGGCCATGCCTCTCCTCAAAAAGGATGGTTGGACTGAGAATGTTTCCCTAAGGAACTCATCCAGCAAGAAATATAAAAACAGACAGGAGATGCTCCTTCTAAGTATAACAAGGAAGAAAGTCACTAAAGTAAGCATTGGTACCTTAGAGAATGAGACTGGGGAATTAATATTGGGAAACAAGGAAATGGCAGGGGATTTAAGCAAGTATTTTGTCTTCATAGTAGAATATCCAGAAAGCATCCAAGAATAGCAGCAAGTAAAGAGGCAAAAAGGAGGGAGGAATTTAAAATGATCATGATCACTACAGAAAAGTATGAGGAAAATTAATGGGAATTAATGCTGGCAAGTTGCCTGGACCTGAGGGTCCTAAATCTTCTGAAATTTCCTAGATTCTGGAAAAGTGCCAGCAGATTGGAAATCCACAAATGCAACACCACTATATAAGAAAGGAGGGAGACAGAAAGCAGGAAACTATGGCCGGACCACGCTGGGTCGGAGAATCGCCGGGGTAGGGCGAATCCCAACACGCCTCTCTGACGCTGGGCTGCCGATTCTTCGGCGACTGGAGAATTGGCGCCAATCGCGCTGGTGCAGTCGCCGTGGCGCAGGTCGGGGCCGCTGAAGGCAGCCCCCCGCCCGGCGATTCTCTGCACTCAACAGGCCGCGTGCGTATGCTCCTACCCGGCGGGACCTTGACGTTCAGGCTGCGGGGGACGTCCTGGTGGGGGAGAAGGGGGGCGCCGACTTGGGGGGGGCATCCACGGTGGCCAGACACGCAATTAGGGACAACCGATCGGCGGGAGAGCTAATTCCGGGGGGGTGCCTATGTTCCTCCATGCCGGGCCCCTGTAGGGCTCCGCAATATTGCATGGGGGCCGGCGCGCAGATGGCCGTGGCGCGCATATGCGGACCTGCACCGGCTGTGGCGCACACATGTCTGGACCCGCGCCCGCCAGCTTTCGGCGCTGAAGCAGCGCACAGCACTCCGGCACCATTCTAGCCCCCGAGGAAGGGTGAATGCCTGGGCCTGGAGACCCGTTGACGCCGGCATTGCTCGTGCTGGTTTTGACACCGGCATCAACACTTAGCCGGGATTTCGGAGAATCCCGGCCCATATGCCAGCTAGCCTAACATCCACCAATGGAAAAAGGGTAGCAACAGTTATTGAAGAGCAGGACATTTAGAAAACTATTCTACAACCAGGCAGAGTCAACATGGTTTTTGAGAAAGTGAAATTGTTACAGACAAATGTATTGGAGTTCTTTGAAGATGTAATAAACAGGGTAGATAAATGGGAACCAATAGATGAAGCAATAGTATTTGGATTTCGAAAAGGCATTTGACGCGTGCCACATAAAAGATTATTACACAAGGTAAGAGCTTATGGTGGGGGTGAGATGTTTGCATGGATAGAGGATTTGCACTGAACAGGAAACGAGTCGGTATAAATGGACCGTTTTCAGTTTGCAAACTGTAACTAGTGGAGTCACAACGATCAGTGCAGGGGCCTCAATTAGTGATGAAGGGATGGACTGTATTGTAGCCAAATTTGCTGATGATACAAAGAGAAGTTGGAAAGCAAAGTGTAAGGAGGGTACAGATAGGTTAAATTAGTGAGCAAAAATTGGCAGGTGCAGTGTGAGGTTGCCCGCTGGAGCAAGAAAATTAGAAAAACAGAATATTATTTAAATGGAGAGAGACTGCAGAATGCTGCAGTTAAGAGGGATCTTTCCTGTTCTTACATGAATCACAAAAAGCATGCAGGTACAGCGAGTATGGGAAGGCACATGGAATGTTGGCCTTTATTCAATTCAATTTCACGTCATTGTCAACATAGAAATTAATGTTAACATCGCTTGTTCATTAAAAAGTTTGCATATAAATGAATAATAACAAAAAAGAATATTACCCTGTCTAACTTTAATTAAAGTATGTATTAAAAACTGTTATAATACATTACAATAATCAAGTCAGTGAGTCTCAGCATGAGTGCATATCCTTATCCATACATCAAACTTATGTTCAAAAGGTCTCACAGAGAGGAGCACAAATTAGTTCAGGAATTGATTTGTCCTGCATTTACGAAAGTACAAATTAGGAGCAGGAGAAGGCCACTCGGCTCCTCGAGCCTGCACTACCATTCAATAATATTATGGCTGATCTGATTCTCAACTCAACTCCACATTTCCACCTACCACCTCTCACCCTCCCTGCATACCAAGAACCTCTCTAGCTCTGCTTTAGATATATTCAAAGACGTTGCTTCCACCACCTTTTGAGGAAGAGATTTCCGGAAATTCACAACACTCTGAAAGAAAAAAATTCTCATCTCTGTTTTAAATAGGCGCCCTGTTATTTTTTAAAAAGTGACCCCTAGTTCTGGATTCTCCCGCAAGAGGAAACATCTTTTCAACATCCTACCTGTCAAGACCCCTCCGGGATTATAACCTTTTCCTTGAACGCAACCAGCAGTAGACGAGGAGTGGTTTTTATTGTTCAAGATAATCTTTACTTTCATCAACATTTTTCAAGAGCAGATTTCATCAAGAAAGATCTGCTCTTCAAGTATCCCCTCTGTCTAGTTCAATAATCTTGGTACCCTGAAGAAATTTTCCTAAGACACCAGTATCAGGAGTGACATCCAAAAAGGACAACACTTTCAGTGCAGCCGTGTGGAAGAATTTCATGATTGCAGGATCTACTCGAAAGGATTTAATTTAATAATTGCAAGGGGAATGGAGAATAAAAGTTGGGATATCTTGCTACATCTGTGCAGGAATTGGTGAAATCGCACCCTGAGGATGGTACACAGTTTTAATCTCCTGACTTAAGGAGGGACATACTTGCATTGGAAGTAATTCAGAGAAGGTTCACTAAGCTGATTCCTGGGCGATGGGGTAGTCTTGTGAGGAAAGGTTGTGCAGGTTGGTCAATGCTCTTTGAAGTTAAGAAGAATGAGAGGCACTCTTATTGAATCATGAAAGATCTTTTAGAGGTTTGACAGGGTAGATGCTGAGATTATGTTTGCTCCTATGGAGGAATCTAGAACAAGGGGGCACAGTTTCAAAAGAAGGTGTCTCCCACTTAAGATACAGATGAGGAGGAACTTATTCTCTCAGAAGGTCATCAGCCTTTGAATTCTCTTTTGCGGAGAGCAGACGTTGGGTCATTGAATGTACTGAAGGCTAAGTTAGATTTTTCAACGACAAAGAAGTTGAGAGTTTTGGGAGACTGGTGAGAAAGTGGAGTTAAGGCCATAATCAGATCAGCTATGATCTTGTTGATTGGCAGAGCAGGGTCGAATGATCTACTCCTGCCCCAAGATCTGATGATCTGCTGCAGTGAGCTATTATCCTAGTGATTAGCCTATGACACCCTTGGCTATCTTCCTTGTAACAGACATGACTTCACCACTGGCGATACTCCTATTGAACATCCACTGACTTCAGTTTTGGTGCCATACAAACAAATGAAAATGATGGACATATAAAGACTAGATAGTACATCAAGCTTGTCCCATATCATCTTGGTATAATTGGACATTCTGACTCCCATTGTCCCTAACTCACCAGTAGACATGGTCTCCTGGATGTGGTTGGGGGGGAGGGATGGGGTATGGAATTCCAAAAGAGAGAAAGAAAATATGAATGAAATGTTCTCTGATGCCCCGAAGATGATCAAACGTTTCCAGGAGACCGATAGCCATGATACAAATTGCCCAATGCCTCACCTATCTTTTGTAAGCAGCAATATTGACCATAGCTCAGAACACATCCAACTCCCTTTAAACACTTGCAGCGATTCCAACTCTTCCAGAGTTCAGTTACTCTTCTATGTAAAGAGAATATTCCTGATCTCTAACATAGTTAGTTCTATGCTATTGTAATTTATATATCTATCCCTTGGTCAAATGCTGCTTTGATATTGAGTACAAAAACGTTCACTGCATTCCATTCTTATCTTGTCTGCAACAAGGTCAGTTTTGGATGGAAGCTAAACTAAACATGGACATGCAAGTTATTGGCAAGTGGGTATTGCTTGGTTGCACAATTGAAGATTCCTTCCATCATTTTGCCATTTATTGGACAAGGTTGAAAGTTGGTAATTATTGGCAGAGATAGATTTGTTGTGCTTTTTGTGGATGGGGGCTACCTGAGAAATTTGCCGCATGGCAGATAAATATCTGTCATAGCTGTGCTGGAATTGATTTTCTAATGCACATTTCCCACACTGCAGCTGAGATCTTAAAAGAGTCCATACCTTTTGCTGTTCCAGTGTGCTCAACAACATTAATGTCATGAAGAGTGAATTGAATTTACTGGCTAATAGCTTCTCTAAAGACGGGTGACTGGGCCTAGCGTGGGTGCTCTTTCAGAGGACCGGTGCAGACTCCATGGGGCAAATGGCCTCCTTCTGCACTGTATGGATTCTAAGGTTCTATTAAGTCACCCTTCAGTTGTTTTTCAAGAGAAAAGACCTGCACCTGTCAATCCTTTCCTTATATGTGCACCCATGCATTTCTGGTATCTCCATCCCCAGTGCTTAGACTTGACTCTTCAAATAATAAGTGACCTTCCTATTCTTCCTACCAAAATGTATTAGCTCACGTTCATGCTTGTTGAACTTATTTTGCTAATCATTTGCCCATTCTGCATATTTATTAGTGCCCTCCTATAATTTATTGCAGTGCTTCTCAATATTAATTATCCCACCTCCACCCCCAAGTTTGGTGTGATCCGCAAATTTAAATATTGTGTTTTTGATTCCAAAGTCCAAATCGTCAATGTAAATTGTGAACAGCAGTGGCCACAGCGTTGCCACTCTGCCAGTCTGAATCACTGCCCTTTTACTCCCAACTCCATTTTCCATCTTGAAACCAGCTAACACTGGGCGGTTTTCACTGGTGGTTTTGCAAACACTTAGAACGCGGATAGCCCTGTATTCACTAGTTTGCAGCCTCATTCACACGTGTGCTTCTGCCACTCCCAGCAACACTTTTGTATACTGCCTGTTAAACTTGCATTAGTCCCCGGACTTGAGGGAGATGGAGCTATGCCACTATTGATTGTGATACACTGTCCTTTTGGGGATGATGGCCCTAGCACCTCATTGATGCCGAGTTTGGGTTGCTGTTTTTAGTCCATCCCCAATAGATGGTGCCATCGGACATAATGAATGATGCATTTACAGAACAACTACGCGTTACAAATATTTCCATTGCTATCAGAACTATCTTTAGCAGTAGAGCAGGTAGAATAGTGAGGAAGAGGCAAACAGTTTACCCCTATATTAGTTTCCTCATCACCTGATGCAGGCCCATTCTGAGGTCATTTTGTGCCTTTTCTTCAGAGTGCTCCTTCCAATTGCCATTCAACATGAAGGAATACTGAACCACCAGTGGCTCAGTGGAAAGGGAGTGGTGGATGGTAATCAGCAGCAGGTATCCCTGACCTTACTTGGTCTGAATCAGCCCAGACAGGGTTTTGAGTAAACGTTGAGAGTTCTCTAATGTCATCAGATTGTGTCCTCATTCCTGATGGGCCTATCTACCAGTAGGACAAGACATACCAAAGGATTGTGATGGAAGAATTTGATATTGGCTGGAAGATATCACTCTGTGAACAGAACTATGCCAAGATATTTCCTGACTAGCCTGTGGAGCGGATCTCCGAATTTGTCGGGCACCAGTCCTTAGATATTAAGGAGGAGGACTTATCAGGGTCGGTGAGAATTGTATTTCTTAAGTCTTGTCGTGATCAGATGTTGAGCTCAGTTGGTTGAATTATATTTATCTTCTGATTTTATTTAACGATCAGCAATAGAGTTGCTTAAGAGAAGACATCAAACATCAGACGAAAATGTGGCACTGGGTATCGGCAGTAGGTTCCTCCCCGAAGGTATTCGTGCATGTTCGTGAACCTGTTATTGCTTTACAACAACCCAGCAGCTTTTAGCTCACCAATTACTTAATTTACTAAATTTTATTTCACAATTTGAGGTTTGAATGCAGGACCTCTGAGGACCCAGGGCTTACTGTAATACACTTTTCTATGTTTCCGCAAGGTGGTCAACGTTAGAGCTTCTTAGTTTTTCCTTTCAACCCTTTTGTTTTGAATTACTGCTGCGTGACTCCGCTCTGCCAGTAGAGGACACTACAGTGTGTTTAATATGTGTATACAGCGGGAAACAACACAGAAAATATCAACGGAAAAATAGCCTTCCGCCTTCGGGGTAACTGGGACCCACAAATTCCCTGAGTTGTGGTTAGCTGCTCGAATGCATGGCCAAAGGAAATTGAGCCAAATAGAGTTAAATAGACATCTTTACTAATACCGCATATGTAAAATATATGTTCTGGAAGAAGTTGTACCGTGTCTGTCTAAAACCACTTCATTCGATTATGTTAGGATTGTGATAATAACGTTTTATTTTGCTAATTAAGCTATTTATTCCCTCAAACTTATAACGCTATTGCTCGCTTGGGAGCAATCAGGATTTTTACAGAATTCCGTGATTCTGTTAGAAATGTATTAAACTCGTTTTCTTTCTGAGAAACCATTAGGGAATCCAAGAATAATTATGAAAACCGTTCAAGATGACTGTGAATCACTTCATCCATACGTCGGTTCTGCTAACAATACAACATGGATTTACAATCTTGATGCCGAGTAATGGGAAAAAGCCTATGAATAACTGAAGACTCGGAACACTCTACATGGGAGGCTGGAGACTGTCTGAGTAGACTTGTAACATTGGAGACTGTCTGAGTAAACCTGTTACACTGAAGGTTCTCTGATTATACCTGTCGCATTGGAGACAGTCTGAGTATACCTGTAACATTGGAGATGAGCTGAGTGTACCTGTAACACTGAAGACGGACTGTGTATACCTGTAACTCTGGAGACTGTCTGAGTATACCTGCAACATTGGAGACTGAGTGTACCTGCAACTATGGAGACTGTGGTAAACCTGTAACACTGGAGACTGCCTGAGCATACCTGAAACTTTGGAGACTGTCTGCTTATATCTGTAACATTGGAGACTCTCTGAGTATACATGTAACATTGGAGACTGTCTGATTATACCTGTAACATTGGAGACTGAGTGTACCTGCAACTATGGAGACTGTGGTAAACCTGTAACACTGGAGACTGCCTGAGTATACCTGAAACATTGGAGACTGTCTGATTATACCTGTAACATTGGAGACTGAGTGTACCTGCAACTATGGAGACTGTGGTAAACCTGTAACACTGGAGACTGCCTGAGTATACCTGAAACATTGGAGACTGTCTGCTTATATCTGTAACATTGGAGACTGTCTGAGTATACTTGTAACATTGGAGACTGTCTGATTATACCTGTAACATTGGAGACTGTCTGAGTATACATGTAACATTGGAGACTGAGTGTACCTGCAACTGACTGTGGTAAACCTGTAACACTGGAGACTGCCTGAGTATACCTGAAACATTGGAGACTGTCTGCTTATATCTGTAACATTGGAGACTGTCTGAGTATACTTGTAACATTGGAGACTGTCTGAGTATACATGTAACATTGGAGACTGTCTGAGTATACTTGTAACATTGGAGACTGTCTGATTATACCTGTAACATTGGAGACTGTCTGAGTATACATGTAACATTGGAGACTGACTGATTATACCTGTAACATTGGAGACTGTCTGAGTATACATGTAACATTGGAGACTGACTGATTAAATCTGTAACATTGGAGACTGTCTGAGTATAATTGTAATATTGGAGACTGTCTGATTATACCTGTAGCATTGGAGACTGTCTGAGTATACTGTAACATTGGAGACTCTCTGAGTATACATGTAACATTGGAGACTGTCTGATTATACCTGTAGCATTGGAGACTGTCTGAGTATACTGTAACATTGGAGACTGTCTGAGTATACATGTAACATTGGAGACTGTCTGATTAAATCTGTAACATTGGAGACTGTCTGAGTATACTTGTAACTTTGGAGACTGTCTGATTATACCTGTAGCATTGGAGACTGTCTGAGTATACTGTAACATTGGCGACTAGCTGAGTGTACCTGTAACATTGAAGACAGTCTGAGTATACCTGTAACATTGGAGACAGTCTGATTTTACCTGAACACTGGAGGCTGCTGGATTATACTTGTAACATTGGAGACTGTCTGAGTATACTGTAACATTGGCGACTAGCTGAGTGTACCTATAACATTGAAGACAGTCTGAGTATACCTGTAACATTGGAGACAGTCTGATTTTACCTGAACACTGGAGGCTGCTGGATTATACTTGTAACATTGGAGACAGTCTGAGTATACATGTAACATTGGAGAGAGTCTTATTTTATCTGAACATGGGAGACTGCCTGATTATACTTGTAATACTGGAGTCTGTCTGCAAACTACAATCCTGGAGACAGACTGAGTATACCTGTAATACTGGAGACTGCTTGAGTATACCTGTAACACTTTAGAAAGGCTGAGTACACCTGTAACACTGGCGAATGTTTGAATATAGGTAGTACTGGAGACTGAGTATACCTGTAACATTGGAGAATGAATGAATACTGGTAATTGTCTGAGTAGACCTTTAAAGTTGGAGATGTATGAGTACATCTATAATACTGGAAACTGTATACCTGTAACACTGGTTAATGCCTGTGTCTTCCTGTAACACTGGAGAGTGGATGCATATATCTTTAATGCTGGGAACTGTCCAGGTATTTCTGTAATACTGGAGAGAGTATTACTAGAGACATGCTGCATATACCTTTAGTGCTGGAGACTGATTGAGTAAACCTGTAATACTGGAGGTAGCCTGATTTTATCTGCAACTAGGAGTCAAACATTACCAGAGGTAGGCAAATTGTGGAATTGAGGGCACAATCAGTTCAGCCATTATCTTATTGAATGGCAGAGCACGCTCAAGGGAGAGAGGCCTATTCCTGCTTGTAGTGTGTTTGTATACAATAGTGGGGAATGCCTGTGTTTTGCTTGTTACAGGAGACTGAGTATACCTGTAACACTAGAGACTGCTTGAGTATATGTGAAATTCCAGAGGTTGCCTGTATATACCTGTGATACAGGAGACCAGCCTGTGTATAGTTTAATACTGAAGGCAGCCTCAGGCGACATGTAATATTGTAGAATGTCTGTGAGTAGCTATAACACTGGAGACCATCTGTGTTTACCTGTAATACTGGAGACTGCCTGAGTATATCTATAATTCTGGTTATGCTCTAAACTAAAAGTAGGCTGTCAACAGTAATAATTTCTGGATAATTTCCCAAACCACATGCAAACTGGAATAGGTGCAGACATGTCAGGATAATTAGCATGTGGCTGGAACACTGTTATGGGAAAGAGGGATTCCTTTTCATGGGACACTGGCATCAGTTCTGGAACAGGAAAGAGCTGCACTGATGGGGCATCCTCCACTTGAATTCAGATGAGACCCATGTCCCAGCAGAAAAGGTAAACAGGGAGATGGCAAAGGTTTAAACTAGCAAAAGGAAAGAGAGATTGACAAGAAGCATAAACAGCCTGAATATTAACAAAACAGGACAGAAGAACATAGAAAAGAATAAAGTGAAGAAGGACATTGATGGAATGGGAATAAATAGAGTTATAGAATAGGATTCTAAAAAGATGGTTGAACAAACAGGGAGAGGAAATTCTAATAAAAATGAGTTAAAATGGCTGTACAGCAATGTGCACAGTGTCCTTAATAAAACAGAGGAACTGAAAGAAATCATGCGTTGGGAGGAAACAGACATAATAGTGATTACTGAGATGTAGCTACATGAAAGTTAGGACTGGGAATTAAACATTGTAGGGTATAATTACTGAGAAAAGATAGAGAGAAAACATGGGAAGGTGCAGTAGTTTTACTTATTTGGCAAGAAGCAGTGTCAGTGGAAAAAAGGGAGCTGCTGTCAGTAAGACAGATGTAGAATCCACATAAATACAGATAAAATAGCAACAAGGAACAATCATAATCATATTACATCTAGAGACCACCTAATTGTGGAAGGGAGGTGAAGGAAGAAATAAGATGACAAATTAGGGAATTGAGTGAGAAGCATAGAATAGGGAATGCAACTGGTGATGTTAATTCTACAAAAGTAGAAAAGGGAAAGGCGATAAAGGAGTAGGGTTACTATAACGTGTGAAGAACTCCTTCCTAACCCAATATATAAAAAGGCCAACAAGCGAAGATTTGGATGCAGTCATGGGGAAAGGACCAGGGCAGGTGAGCAACATCTCAAAGTTAGTCACCATAATAACACACTTTAAGGTGATGTCAGAGACAGACATAAACATGACAAAAAGAAGTTAAAATATTATAGAACATTTTATTTTGAAGGGCTAAGAATAGATAATAAAATGAACAACTATATTGACAAACAACAATGTAGAAGAGCAAAGAAAAACATTTAAAAGATGTTCAATTGAGTGCAGGAAAATATATTCTGCTAAAAGGAAAATGCAAACTAAACACCAGTGGGTCTCCATGGATGAATAGAGTAAGTAAGGGAATGATTAAGGGTTCAGAAAGAAGCATACATTAAGTACATGGACAGAAGGGGAATGCATGATAAAAAGGAATATGAAGAACTTAGGAGAGAAGTCAAAAAATTAGGAAGGCAAAGAGAAAGTATGAAATTAAATCATCACAGAACATCAAATAAAATAATAAAATATTTTACAGGCAATCAATAAAAAGCAGAATTTGATAGGAATAAGGCCCTTAAGGGATACACGTGATAGTACAATGGTCAATGGTAGAGAAATGGCAGATTTAGTGTACAATTATTTTGCTTTGATATTTATCAGGGAGATAGAACAGGTAGGTATGATACTAAGGTAAGATGAGTAATGAGATGTGTACATTTCAATTAAGAAAACAAGAGAATATATTGAATAAATTAAAGAAACCCAAAGATGATAAAGTCCCTGGTCTAATTCAATTGCACCCATGCACTTTTAAAGAATTTAGAGAAGAGATAGGAGAGGCATTCAGACTCATAGTTAATTAGAAAAAAGATGTAGTGCCAGAGGACTGACAGATAGTTAATATAATTCCTACATTTAGGAAGAGGGACATAGCATGTCCAGTGAATTATACAGTAGTCAGTTTAACCTTACTGGTAGGAACCTAACACAGAACCTTTACTAGAGGAGAAAAAAGAGGAAGGTCCGGAAATGCGAAATTTAATAATGAAGTCCACCCGGATTTTAAAAGGGAACATTTTGCTTGATCAACCTTTTTGATTTTTTGAGATGGTGACAGTGAAAGCAGACAATGATACTGTGGTAGATGTAATTTATCTGGATTTTAAAAAGGCCTTCATTAAGGTGCCCCATTACAGACTAATGACAGGGGTCAAAACATATGGATTCAGGGGCAAGTGCCAAAACTGATGGTTAGCTGGCCTCAAGACAGAGAATCAAGAGTGGAAATAAAGGGAAGTTATTCAAGGCGACAAAATGTGGCAGGTGGTGTTCCACAAAGATCAATGCTGGGACCACTGTTGTTCACAATTTACATTCATTGCCAGGAATGAAAAACACAATTTCTAAATTTGCAAATCACTCCAAATTTCTGGGGTTGGGAAGTGGGGCAAAGTGGAGTGGGTGGATGGGAGAAGGGAGGGTTAGTCACTATTAAAAACAACTGCCACAAATTACAGCAGGACATTGCTAAACTTGTAGAATGGGCAAATAATTAGCAAATGAAATTCAACACTGATAAATGTGAGGTGGTACATTTTAGTGGG
This sequence comes from Scyliorhinus torazame, assembly GCF_047496885.1. Lineage (NCBI taxonomy): Eukaryota > Metazoa > Chordata > Chondrichthyes > Carcharhiniformes > Scyliorhinidae > Scyliorhinus > Scyliorhinus torazame. Next base: position 65,053,073 of record NC_092714.1, on the reverse strand, counting down.
AGGAATTGAGGGGTCTATATTACTTGGAAGGTGCAAGTCTAGGCAGGGCATATCATTAACACAGGAGACTGTCTGAATATACCTGTAGTACTGCAGACTACCTGCAAATGCCTGTAACACTGGAAACAACATGAATATGCCTTTAACTCGAGACTACCTGTGTATATTTATACTTTCTAAGCAAACCTGTAGCACTGGAGCTTCTCTGAGTATACTTGTAATGCTGGAGACATATTGAAGACTCTTTGTGTGTCCCTGTAAAACTAAATACTGTCTGTATACATCTGTGACACAGCAGAATGTCTGAGTGTACCTCTAACACTGGGCATTATCTGTGTATATCTGTCTGAATGTGCCCGTAACACTGGAGACGGTGTATGTATAAGACTAGGAACTCTCTGAGTATACTTGTAAAGCTGGAGACAGTCTGAATATACCTGTAACATTGTAGGATTTATGTACACCTGTAAGACTGGACACTCTGTGTATATCTGCAATACTGAAGACTGCCTGTTATAACTATAATCACGGAGACTGTCTGAGTGTGCCTGCAACGCTGGGGACTGTATGTTTATACCTGTAAGGTTGAAAACTGCCCGAGTATACCAGTAGTACTGGGATTGTCTGTGAATACCTGCAACACTGTATCAGTCTCACTGTACTGACGGAGTAAATCTGGAGACTTGGAATGTCTGAAACAACCTGGGGGAATACTGTCCGTCCCCCTCGTATCGCCTACATTTTAGTTAAGATGTATATTATATGTATATAAAGGTTCACTCGAGGACCGTAAACTCAGGCAAATCGACTGGGATTAGGAACTCGCTTATTCCACATATGTTAGGCGTTTGTTTAATGTCAGCCAAAGGTATAATCCAATAAATACACATGTGTAATTACCATTAGCAATAATGACCCTCACTAACTGTACTGAACAATTACATATTAAATGTTTCAGAAAAAAAATCTGCTTTAACAATGGCATCGATGGTTGCAAATTCTGTAAAATAAAGAATTAATTTTTAAAAATACAGCTTCTGGCCGTGCTGGGCATTATATATTTTTTTTAATATTCGCTGCAACCGGAGCCGCGTAAACTTTCAAAGTGTAGCACACGGAAGTTAAAACGTTTTAGTAATTGCTAATATTTAATATTCCACGATGAAGAGGATTCAAGGAGCAAAACTGTATTGGTAAAACCCGAGTTAGACATCGATTTAATGTTGTCAATGAATCCCCACAATTGCGATGAAAATTCACCCGCTTTCTAATCCTCCAGTCTCTCTGGTTCATGATGGTTTGCACACGGAGAGACTGCACTTACACGGGTTTATGAAGCGGATGGTGTTCAAACAGGAACGGCTCCCTATTAGGTGCGTTGGTCACCGCTCCGCGGTATAATAAGCCTTTGGATCAGTTTTTCCATGAACTGATACCTGGGGGCGGTGGTGGAGGGGAGGGAGGTTGGAGAGAGAAATGTAGTTTTCTCTTCTACCGCAACACTTCCCCCAAGGGCGGGCGGGGGGCTGGAGTGAACTGGCAGTCACTGGAACAGGCAATTGTGAGGTATGGCCATCGAAAATAAATACATCGACAGCGCCGCTCATTCATAGTTATTATATTGGGAAGAATGAGCTGCAAATACACGCCTTTAGAAGCAAAGGCAGCAAGCTGAGTTTGTTTCATGTCTTGATCAACAAAAAAATTATGATTAGGAATTCGCCGTCGCTGTAAAAAAGGGATTGGGTTGAGTTTATCAGGATTATTCCAAAAATACATTTGCGGCATGTTTGTCTTGTAAACAACCCCTTTGATTCAGTTGTGGGTTGATGAAAAGGTAACTCAATGGTTTGGATTTGCAAACACGCGGTCCAATACCCCGGGAATGTGTACAGTAGGAAGTCTTACAACACCAGGTTAAAGTCCAACAGGTTTGCTTCGAATCACTAGCTTTCGGAGCGCTGCTCCTCCCTCAGGGGAATGTGTGTAAAGGGACCCGCCCGGACGGGTTAGAGATCTCTGAATGTTGCTCCAGAAGGCAGCCGGTATCTTTAGAACAAGATTCCTCAGTGATATTATTCCAGGAGTCGGGTGCCCTGTAGAGATGTCTGAGCTGAAGATGCAGCCAGGTTCCGTAAGGATGGCCCCTGTATAATGCCCAGTCCTAACCAGCTAGCTCACAAGTTCACTTTCACACTCGGCCTGTGCATCCATCTCGGGCCGATATCGGGACAAGATCGCGGCTCCTATTCAACCTGACATGTTCCAGCTAAATAAAGTCAATGCTTCCTTATCTGAATCAGTCTTCTCTGACTTTTTTTTCAGTCCCTCTGCATGTCATTTATTTAGCCCGGGGGTTGGAATAAAGACATGGTAATGTTCAATGTGGTTTGAGCTTTAGGAAAACGAACTTTCCCCGGCCCAGTTACTGTCCTGGGGGGAGGGGGGCGCAAAGCTGCACGAGCCTGCTGAAACTGGCCCTTTTGACCCTCAGGCCAGACACTTCAATTCCCTTTGATCTGATAGGACAGACTGTATAACCTAACCGAAAGAAACACGTCCTGCACAATTCCTTGTTTTATCGAAGGCGCTATTTTTTTTAACCCCGTCCTAAAAAAAATCAAAATTACAAAAGCCATCGTTCACTCGCCGTTCTTCACAGGTTTCTAACTTCAAGCAAGCTGGTTCCCATCACTCTCCCACCGCTCCGTGTTAAAGGCCACCGGCAAAAAGAGAATTCAGATCACTGGGTGCAGGGGCTGAGGTTTCGACAGAGCCGGAGCTGCAATAAACCATTCCTAAACTTTCCACAGGAACACACACGCGCGCGACCAGGAAGCGATCAAACGCCGGGAAGAGGTGACTTTTACTGGGGATGTTTTTTGATTGACGTGTTCAGGGGCATAGGGGAAACGCGTCTTATTATTGTTCATGTTTGGCAAGTGGAATGGACACAAGTGGGGTTGAAAATTGTTCTGCGAACGCTCATTTCAATCAGTGACACTGGCCTGCAGATTCACTGCGGAATTCTGAAATGCTGCTTTGACCGTCCCCTCCGCAACAGTAGAAACATGCAGTGCGGAGGAGAGAAGGTTTCTGAGAGAGAGAGAAACGTTTTGAGGTTGGAGTCTAACCGAAAGATTCTCCTGTCTCCTTGGAGCAGGCCTCACTAACCCCGGTGAGCTTAGAGCGCAGCAGAATGTTTGAAACTCGGCCGAACTTGTTCAGGTTGTATTGTCAGAGTGAAGTGGCATTTCTGGGACAGCACATAGCTCTCCCAGTGTCTAGGGCAGCATTACCCCTTCAGTAGCGTACTGTTGGACTGCAAAAGCAGCCAGTGTTTTGTGAAGGTAGTTAGGACGTCCTGAGAATCTACTAAGGCGTGACATAGGCGTGGGTGCTTTCTTTCGTTGTCTTCAGGTACCAATCGAACCGGTTAGAACATTTCACCAAAGCATTGATTATCACTCAGGGCAGGTTGAAATGTGACATGATGCTGCGGTCGTCCTTATGTCAGTGACCTCACTACTCAGCTTCCTCTCTCAGATCTTTAGCGATGGCACTATTGATACCCCCCCCCCCCCCCCCCCCAGATCCTCACTGCACAGCGCCCCCCCCCCCCAAAAAAAAACCCTCACTGCACAGAATAACCGTCCTTTTGCAGGGTGTCACACACCATATGAAATGAAATGAAAATCGCTTATTGTCACAAGTAGGCTTCAAATGAAGTTACTGTGAAAGGCCCCTAGTCGCCACATTCCAGCGCCTGTTCGGGGAGGCTGTTACGAGATCAACGGGCTCTGTGTGAATGGGAGTCCATTGTAGCGGTGCGGCAATGGCGAGTGTGAGGGGACCCCAGCTCCAAGCTATATCATTAATAACCCACACACAGAAAAGGTCTCCAGTTTTATTTTAATTCTATATTTAAAGGTGACAACGATCCTTTCGCAATACTTTAGTGTCACGATTAAAATCAAGTCAGGGAGCCAAGGAGACGGGAATTATCCGCTGGCTGTCAGGTGTTTGTGAATCGAGCCGGCAATTTCCTCGATCTGGAATTCCGTGACAACTCCTCTAGGTTCACTATCCCACAGTTTCCGGCACAATGCCTACTCTGTGGCGCTGAGAAAGGGCGGGGGCGCGAAAATAAGAGTCCGCGAAAAGAGGGAAAACCCCTTTAAAACTGGCCTCCTTTTCTGGATTAAAATAGTAACCCCACAACACCGAAAGGCGGTAGGCAGCAATCTGTAAACCCACTTGGCCTGTGAGGACATGTCTTCAGGACAGAAAGGTGTTGGGGCTTTGTCCTCCACCGAACTTCACCCAAGTCTTGTTTCTTGTGCTAGGATTCTGTGATTCCCTGATTATGCTGATGGAGAGATTTGCTCTTTGATAACGGCTAACAAACCAACGAAAATAGAGCTAATTCCTATTACAGCAACACGATAATGAATGGATAGATAACTAGATACTGACATATGTAAATATTAGTGGATATTGCAAACATGTCTATCACTGCATATAGTGTACACATTTCGAAACGCACATGTACACACATAATTGTGTTTTATACAGTATGCCTTGTGTATTAGATATAAACATTTAGGCATTCCATAAACTCGGAATGTAATGTGCTGAATTGCAAAACTGTCGGAAACATTTCAAACGATTTAATGTACGGAATATACAGAGCTAGGCGCTAATGTATGACCCTCACATCAGACCACTGCCATCCGGTTTCTATACTTTCACAATAACTAATCCCGTGGCTTCACGTACTGTATTCCTATTTGTGCAACTTGTCCATGTGGATACTGTCGCACATGTCCGTCTGTTCTAGATGTATTTTAGGCCCAATTATATATATTATATAGCAGAGCTTGAGAGATTTAGCAGAATTGGAATTGCTAAATTAGATGTAAGAATTCATTCTCATTTTTTAGGGGCGCCTGTGTGTGTGTGGGTGGGTGGGTGTGAGAAAGGATCATTTTATTTGGATCTGTTTAGTCTCTGGGTGGGTGTAATTATTGTGAAGACACATTGAGAGAAGTGAGGCAAAACAACATGTTCACCCACTCTTCTGTCTGTAGAATTACAACAAAATGTGCTGTCTCTTTTAAATAAACTCGTTTAAAAAAACTAGCATTGTTGGCATTTAGCAAAAAAAATGAGGTCGGTTGAAATGCAACATCTGAAAGTTACCGGCGTTGGAGGAGACACTCAGCACCCGGTTTATATTTCGGAAACACACAGAAACCCGCCTTTTCCTCAATATCCTAATTTCCTTCTGTTATTTCTGGACATTGTCGCTTGCTTGTTTCTTGCTACCCCGGTGGGATTTTTGCAGAGTAACGGCAACGTTTTTGTTTTCGGCCGGGGAGGGAAGGAGGAGGCGGAGGGGAGGAACCTCCTTGATGCGAAACCAGGAAAACATTCGAGGAACAACAGTCCATCCTGCTGGGGACGAGTGGAAGAAAGATATTTCTGGGGTAAATGTTTATTAAATGGATTCAAAACGGTCTGAAGATGAATTGTACTTTGCGAAAGGGGTAACGGAAAAACAGTTCAGAAATAAATTGTCCCTATTGCTGACTAATATTTGCAGCTAGACTTTATTCGATTATTTTTGATTGCGTATGTGAGTTACACGTTATGTGTAACATATACATACGTCTATTGTACATCCAGATGTTTACATATGATATTCGCTATGGGCATTCTGTTAGTTCCTGTTAGTCTTGATTTAAATGTTGTGCAATGAGGAATTTGGTTTGTGAGTCTATTCGGGATTATTTCCCAACTGAAGTGGTCTAATGTAGTAATAGCGAACAAAAAACAAACAACGAATTAAGGCGCCGATAATATTGTGAAAAGCAAATTCGGCAAAATTGCCGAATGCTCCCGCTTACAAGAGCTGGTCTTCAACCAAACAAAAAAATCCAAGTTTGAAATCAAGCAGAAAATTCGATAAATACCTCAAAGTATGTGTGTGTGCGAGGTGGGGAGGGTAATGGATAAAGGGTAATGGATAAACCTGAACCGTGAATCTGTTCCTGTACATTCTGACGGAGCTGGCATCTATGTCCAGCATTTCCCATTTTATTCCGTTTCATTCGTGGCGCCAAGAACAGCCAGCAACTTGTGAGCTGATCTGTCTACCTTCCTATACAGTCCTCGCGAGGATTAGTTTGAAACAGTTTTGTTTTTCTGTTTGCAGATGTTGAAATCAGAATATTTCTTTCAAGTTAATTCCGGTCGGTGTGTGCACCAGCAGCAGGGTGCCAGAAGCAAAGGGGGGGGGGGGGGGGGGTTAAATCGGCTAGACTCACATTTGATATATATAACTGAATACAATTACTGCTCCCTCGAAATCATTCAGCGTCCCCAAAGCAAACGTGAATGCCATTAATGTTATATACATTCGAAATGTCCAATGCTAAAATAACTACGGCGCACACAACACCGGTAGGCAACCTCCCTGAAGAAAACCAGAAATGGCAACAACTCAACAATGTTGAATACTCAAGGGAGATATGAAAGACTGGCGCATGTCGATTTGTTTGTCAGACACTTTGTCCGTACCGTTTGGTTTGTTTTAATCATTTCTCTGACCAGAAATCTTGATTCTTCAAGAGCACAAATAAACTCGGCCAATAAAGGGCAGAAAACTGCTTTAGTTTTAAAATTCATTCTGAATGTTGTTTGGAGGAACCTGAGGTTAAAGCAGCGCTTCAGTATTTCTGGAACTTAGCAGCGAGTTTGCTTTATCCCCGTTATGTTTCGCTGTAGTTGTCACTGCTTCGCTCTCCTGTTCCACCGCAATAGGACAAGGGGGGTGGTGGTGGGGGGGGGGGGGGGGGGGGGGAGTGGAGCACAGATGGCAGGTTAACCATTAAGCAGCAGGGAAAGAATGATAGAATCTGCAGAAAATTGGTGTTTCTTTACATGTTGCGCTGGTAGGAATATAGTCCCTCGGGCAGCATATCACCGGCGTCAGAAATTCGCCAGGAAATCTAACGCAGTGGCTCCCAATGTCGTTCCTGACAGAATTTACAAGACCGACACGGGAGCGAGGTCAGCAGCGGTTAAATCGTTAATCCTCAATACCCCTGCTGCATTTTGAAAACAGCGCACGGGACATGGGGGAGGGCAATAGCAGCGGTTCCAATTCTGTTGGCCACAGAGGCGGTAGAAGGGCGCCCCACGGTGCACACACGGTTAAACCTGAGCACTGTCTCGAGTGGCTGTGAAGATCAAGGTGTCTGGTGCGGACCGTGGCCACATTTGCGGTTGTTCGTCTTGGAATTCAGGTGGCGTGTCATTGGATACTGGCTGCTGGCTGAGTGTCTATTGGACGGGAGGGTTTGACAGACACGGGGTGCTCTCCCCCCCCCCCCCCCCCCCCCCAACCCTTGCAGTAAAAATGCGGCAGAAGTTTGCATCAATCAGCCAGGGGGAGGGGGAGATGACAGAGGCGAGTGCAGAAAGTGGGCTAAGTTCAATTACTGCACTCACTCAGTCAGCAACATGCTAACTGGGACTGATAGAGATGTAATCAGCTCTGGACCTCTTGTGCTCCGTACCTGCCTCAAGTGCTGAACTTGCAGCCCTCATTTCGATCTTGATTCGTTTGAAATTCGGAAGTTGTGACTGGGTGCACGCCTGCAACTCGGCAGCCTGCTGTCTTTGCAGGGAAGTTTGGTGTTTGCTCATTCTTGGACGGTCCTTGTGCGGGCGATGAGTGAGCGGAGGCGATCGGCCGCTGCCCTCAGTTCAAGGGCTCACGCCTTCTCCGTCGAGTCACTGATCGGGACAAATAAAAAGAGGAAAATCCAGGAATGGGACGAGAAGACCATGGAACTGAGTGTGGACTCTCTGAACCCGGAGTCGGGGCTGGCAGACACCGTGGATTCAAGCCAGTGTATGGAGGTCAACTCCGGTTAGTCTCCATGTCGATATATCTTTTTTTTTACAAAACACTCCTGTTTTCTCCAACACAACCCCCTGGCTCCAGCTCCACTCTGCACACGGTTACAAGTTTGAAAAGAGAACCCGGAAGAGTGGCGGTAGATCAGTTTCTTTCGACAATCATATTTCCCTTTTTCTTAAAAAAAAATATAATTTAAAATTTTCCGGAGCCTTTTTGCAACCCCCCCCCCCGTCTCTCGTTTTCAGGGGGGGGGGGGTTGCAAAGTATATAATTCTTGGTGGAAGGAGCAAAAACTACCCTGTGTGCCCCCCATTTAACACAAAAGCAAATCTCCGTTGTAAATATGTTATCGCTGTCGAGACAAGCGATTTGCCGAAGTTGCGCTTTAGAACTCGAGGCTGTGGCGCTTCGAGCGGGCCAGGCTGCCCCAGTGTCGGAGTGCAGCAACTGGGGCCACCAACTCTCTGCAAAAGTTGGTCGTTCAGCCCTTCGCCGTTTTGCTGGGTCGCGCGAGGTTTCTTTCTGTAACAAATTGGCACGTTTAAGATGTTAAACTCGCAATAAGATGTTGCCCGACAGTAAATATCGCTCTGCCCGGGTACCAGGAGCACATCCCGGGGCCGCTCTGGACACACTGTGCAGCCAGTCCAACTCAGGACTGCGGGTATGGACCAGTGTGGACCAGTCCAATGATTATTTTACTGCCCACTTCTGAGTCATTGGCATTAAACATTGCAACAGCTCGAGTGATATTTAAGCGGAATAATCAGAATAGCAGAGGCGCTGTTTACGCCGCAATTCTCATGCATTTTATTCCCAATGCCGGTGACAGTACTTGTTGCTGTTCGATGGTCCTTGTCAAATGCCAAACTCTGTCCCCAACAACCAACACCCCCCCCCCCCCCCCTCCGCAAAAAAAAATACATTTCTCACCCCTTCCGAATCCGCAGTGATATCTGCTCAGCAACTCCCAACACCTTTCAAAACGTGACAATTGTGTTGGAGGAGTTACCGAGTGCATTTCAGGTCTATCTGTTGTGTTTAGCTTCCAGCCTGGAAAATAGATTTTTCTTCTGATGCTATATCACTAAGCTTTCTTTGCACGCGGTCTCCGATCGCTGTAAATGGTGTTTCTCGGTATAACTCCTTTCTATTTAGAAGGATTTAAAGTTTACACAATCCCTATTTGCTATAAGTGTGAACGGTCTGTCTGTGCCCAGGAATCTAGTAAGTCGCCTCTCCGTGCCACCCCGAGAAGCTTTTCCCAGTCAGGGAAAGAAATAAGAGTTGTCTGTTTCTCCTTCACGCGAGAGTTAGAAACGGGCTGACTTTAGATCTTGTAGTTTTTCAATAACATTTAAACTTTAAACAATCGGATTAGTGCGGCGGGTATGTCCATAATAACCGGTCACCTTGGCCCCTCCACCCATCCCTCTTTCCCAGTGGTTTATTGGATTTTGATATCGATAAAGGACTGATCCGATTGGGTGTCACTTTACAATTATATTTGGTGAGCCACCGGCCACAACGCCGTGAACAGCAGTCATGTTTCTGCCAGCTCCTCCTGTATCCCCCTTTCACACGTGAAGCTCCAGCGAACAGGGAATTCATGTTTCCAGGTAGTGTGCAAGGTGACAGGTGCCTGCAGGAGTGGCTGGCACTGGACACTTGGGAGTTTCCTCTGGGCATTGCAGAGGACAGACGCCGGCCGCTACTAGTTCCAGATATTGGAGATGTAACACGGAAGTGTGTGAAAGATTGGGACAGCACTCACTCCTCTCACGAGGATAGAAGGGCCCGGCTCCCCAGCACCAGGCGGCTTGTGATCTTACCGTTTGGTGGGTTTGAGGCAAAAACAGAAAATACTGCCACAACCTCAGCAGGTCTGACAGCATCTGTGGAGGGAGAAGGGAGCGAACGTGTCGAGTCCGGGTGACTCTTTGTCAAAGGTGAGTTTAAGGAAAGCGCCAACAACGCCCTCGGCACATTTGGGGTCGGTCCCCACCCGGAACTCCAAGTCAATAATTCCTACTGCAGAATATTCCTGTAAATGGGTATGATTGGAAATAAAGAGAGAAGGAGGTGGAGGGGGGAGAGGGGCGCCATCTGAAATGAATGAATGGAGAGGGGGGGGGGGGAGTCGGGCAATGAGCTTTTTAGCTCGAGTCCCTGTTGAGTGTTTCCATTTCAATTTTGAGAAGAGAACCGCAAAACCTTTCAGTTCCTGCCTAGAATTGGCACCAGAAAGGCTTTGGTTTTTTAAAAAACCGAGTGGGATATATTATTACCATTGTTATTTATTACTCGTGTACATTTACCGCAGCCTCCCCTCCTTCACCGCCTCCTCACAGGCGCAAATAGGAAATTGTTGTCAGGTCAAATGATTTCGGCCAATTTTCCAAATGTGATCTGAGGGAGAAGATTATTTGCCAGTCATGGAACACACTCGCCCGAAAGAAACGCAGACGTGCATACGAGCGAACCTTTCCTATTTATCGCCAATCAGTTTCTTGTATTTGAAATCACTCATTCATCAGTTTCTGCTGGTGGATCCTTTGATTTATTTTGCCTGTTTACTCCAGATACAGCTTTTTAATACACGCTTTGCACGAAATAGAAGTTTAAAAAAAATAGGATTTAAAAAAATTAATCTGACTTATTTTTTGAGAATGATGCTGAAATGACCTTGCCTGAGTTCTCGAAGTGGCCGGGGGTGTGTCCCCCGTTGCACTGTCTGTCTGAGTGTCCTTTGCTGGGCTAAGTTCCTCTTTCAGTGCATCACTGGCATTAGTTCTGAAGAAACCAACTTGAGTTGGGAGAATGCTTTATTTATCAGCTACATCTGAGGCTGTACAAGAGAAACTGACATCTTGCCGTTTCTTTAGCGTAGGCGAAGAACCAAAACAAAATATAAAAGGACCGGGGTAGAAACATTCTAAAAGGCGCGGGAGATTTTGTTCAAAAAATACTCTAGAACGGGCAGTGTTCTGCGCTCCGTCGATTATTCTAGAAAGGCCGTGTGGGACGGCGGTGATATTTTGGAAAGTGCGCTCTGTATTCCGCCGAGTTGGCTGAACGGCGCGGCGGGCTTGGTTCCACGATGTTTCATACTTTGAAAGATGCATTCTGCTTTTACTTCCAGAAGGGACGGCGCTGGGTGCTGTTTAATATTTTAGAAGACAGAAAATTGGAATTTGGGTTCAGGCAATCGCTGAACTCCAGATTAATGATTTATTGGACGCCACTAATTATGAAAATGACGATTTCAGTTAATTCTTTAGCTCCACGGCACTTTACACTTAATGATACAAAACACGGTTTATTTTTAATACCTAAACAGAATTTCTGTGTAATATTTCTGCATGGAAACAATGTGGACTTCGCTGTATAATTTATTTGATCAGCGGATATTTGCTTCGCATCTTTGTTTAAGACCTTAGAACAGCCAGTGCAAGGTTCTTAAAAAAACTATTTGGGAGCAGGCTGTCGTGTAGCTCTGATGAAAAAAGGTAATCTTCTAAATTTGGGTACAATAGTTGAGAACAAGATATTCTGTAAATGCAATGTACTTTTTTAGAGATACAATTTTCCGAATACTACTTTAGTAGATGGGTTGCTGAATAATCTGTACAATATTTTGGGATGTTTTCTGTGTGGGAACAAGGCTGCGAATTCAACGCCATTTGTTAGAAGAAGCAAAACCTCTACAACATGATACGGTCAAGAGGTAGGGCTGTATTTTCAGGCATTAACTTCGAAGCGGCAGATATTTAGTCTGAAACAGTGTTGTTATTTGAATGAAGACGGAGGGTTGCGATTTGAATCTGACATCTTAGAAAAAGACAGTGTTGTCCTTTCTGTGTAGATTTGCTGAAAATGCATTGTTAAATTTTTAGCTGATGTCTTTCCGACGGGGAAACCATGCGTGTTCGGCGTAATATTTAAAATTGCCAGTATTGTACACGTATAGTGGTATTTTAGCAGAAATACTGTGATTTCAGTGTAATACTTTAGGGGCTGAAGTGCGATTCGGCAGTGGTCCTTCAGGAAAAGCATTGCAATTTCAGGGCAACCATTTAGACACGGCAATGGTGTAATTTCAGTGTACTAGTTTAGGTGGAATAGTGTTGGTAATATTTGGGTGGCGCTCTTTACAAGATGTAGATTTGAAATTTTTACGCAATACACTAGAAGAAGCAGGACTGTAAATATATATTTAATATATTGGGACAGTGTATTTTGGGCCCAATATTTTAAAAGTTAAGTAATTTCCCTATATGGCCAGAGAGGGGAAAGTGCAAAATCAGGAGCAGCCGTGATGCAGTCCAGTTTACTACACTTGAATCGGCAGTGTTGTAATTGCAATACAATATGATGGAGGAAGCAGCATTGCAATTTTGACTCATTGGTTTGGATGAAACACTTCTGCAATCTCAGTGTAATATATTCAGAATGACAATACATGTTAAGTATGTTGGTTGGGACAGCATTGCAAATGCCATATAATAGGTTGTAAGAGGAACAATTGTCAGTTATGTATAATGTGTTGAATAGACCACGTTTTAATTTCACTGCAACATTGTAAAGGGGACTGGGTTGTACCTCGAGTGCAGTAATCTAAAAAAGACTGTAATGGTTTAACTGGATTGGAGATTGGAGCTGCTGTGACTCAGCAACCAATTTTTACAAGAGGCCAATTTTCAATGTGATTTGTTAAAATACACAATGTTGGCAGTTAAGGTTAATCTTTTAGAACTATAGTATTTTAACTGGTGAGTGTGATATTTAAGCATCGATGGTGCTGCAATTTCAGAGCAACATTTTAGAAAGGTTGTGTGGAAGAAGTAGGTTCCAGAAATCAGAAGAGCAAGAGACTTTGTCTCTCCATTTAACCCCTCAGCTTAATACACTTTCTAAAGTTTATGGAAAACCATGAAACAAAAACTACAATAGTGCATAGTTAGAACATTGTTATTTCCCCTCTCACACTCCCTCTTCCCCCCTCTGTCACACTCAAACTTCTAAAAAGGTATACTCAATATTAATTTCAGCCCAATAAAGCTTTTGAAAATTGTCTTCCCAGTTTTCAAAATTATTATTTGAACCAACTGAGTAGATGATGCGAGAATCGATAGAAAAATGTTCCAAAAGTAACATTGACTGATGGTCATGCTTCCTAGGGAATTTGTTCAGACGTTCTGATTCCAGAATCCAAATTCAGCTCAGAGCAGCATTGCTGTGGGCAAAACTATTGTGCCGAAACACAAGCTATGGGGAAAGTGTTGTCTTCAAATAAAAGCTTTGCGCAGGCATTAAAAGACACAGGAGAAATACAGTAGCTAATATTACCAATTATTGATATATATACATATATATCATATATATGTATATTTAGATATAAAATGTTCACATTTTCATTTAAACCTCACTTTGGACATTAGAAATTTCAGTTACAGAGAAAAAATGCAAAAAAAATCATTGAGCATTTTGATCAATTTGGGTGTATCTAATTGTGCAATCAAATGTAAATACTTACCATAAAATGCAGCTATTCTGTAGTGCAGTATTAGACCTTGAACATTGAAAAGATACATTGCAGTACCACCAGCAGGAGTAACAAGGAACTTTCAATGAAAGGTACGTACATGTACTGAATTTAATATATTAGAGGTTTTAAATGTTGCAGTATTAACATTTCATTTTAACAGTCAAGAAGACACACTGTTGCAATATTAATATTTAAGAGGTAATGTTGTAATTGAGTGAATTATCAACAGAATACTTCGGAATACTTTTGTATTTGGTATTGTGCAATATAGTAGAAGTGACAGTATCATAGTTTAGGTGTAATATTTTTGAAATGTTGAAATTCTCTATGATGCTTTAATAATGGAAACATAATTTCAGTGCAATATCTTAGGAAAAGGGTTGTTTGATAAAGTGATAAAGTCCCTAAACAAATATTTTATTAGTTTTATTGTAATATTTTGGCATATACGCTGTTATAATTTGTTGCAATACTTTACAAGAAGCAGTGTTGGACTTTCAGTACAATATTTAAAGAACATAGCCATCCAGCCAGTCCAAAAAAACCCAACACCTATCGATTTCCCAGTTCTTCTTCTATCTATCTTATTCTTCTTTAAATCTTTTCACATTATCTGTCTCATGGGCTCCCTGAGCAATTTGTTTGACATATTCACCACCCTCTGTGTGGTTGCATTTAAATTGTGTATCTCCCCATTTCTAAGCAGGAACACATGTCCTTTCTTCTAGAGTGGAACATTTGAACATAATATCAATTCAAATTTGTCTACAGACTTTAGAATTTTTAATACTTGAATACTTTTTATTCCATAGCATACAATTCAGAGTCTGCATATCACATATGTCTTAAGGTAGTTAGGAGTTTTGAATCCCTTTTCTCCACCACTTCCAGTGCTCAGATATCCTTGCCGTTGTAGTGCCCAGAATTACACAGTGAATCAAAGGCAATAGATTGCATTTAGTGCCTGTCATGACATTAGGATGTCCCAAAATGCTTTACAGCCAATGACTTAGTTTTTAAGTGGAATTATTGTTGCAATGCAGTAACCAATTCACTAAAACAAAGATGCCACAAATGCAATAAAACAATGACCAGATAATCTGTTATTAGGTGTTGGTTGAAAGAATAATGTTAACCAGCACATAGGGCAGTTGGCACATGAATGTGGAGATAAACAAAAAAACCGTCAAGCGCTAAAATTCTGAAATATGAACAGGGAGAGATACTAATGTACTGGTCCGTCTGTATAGGTTGTGGGGGAAGTTGGGGGGGGGGGGGGACTCCCTGGTCTGTTTCAAACAATGCCATTAGATCTTTTACTTCCACCTGAAAGGGCAGAGTTTAATGTTTCCAACAAAGAGGCACTCCCTCGATATTGCACTGGAGTGTCAGCTTTGATTTGTATTCATGTCTCTGGAGTGGAACGTGAACCCACAGCTTTCCAACTCATGGCTCTGCCACTTGGCCATGGCGTTACTTAAGGTTTCTTTAGCAGCCATATTGCCACCTCTGGGCTTTTGTGCTTTATCCCTTTCCTCTATATCTCAAGATATGGATACTCTTCTCTCCCACTTTCTTGCACTGTGCTGTAAGTTTCAGTTCAATCCCATCAATGATCCCAGGTCAATCCTGGGGCTGCATCCTGTAGTCTCGACCCATTTAGTTCATTATTTAATTTCTGTCCATGGAATTATTATTGTGCATTCACCCATGATGAATGGCATTTTCCACTCATCATCTCATCTTTTCAAACTACTCAGACCTTTTGTAATTTGTCTACTTATTCTGGATTGTTTGAATGTGCACCATCCTGACCCGTGTCATGGTGTCATCTGACAACATAAACACCCTTACCAATGTTCTTGAATCTGAATCATATATAAGCGTTGGGCACAACAGTCCCTTTAGCACTTAGGGATGCCCTGTTTCCGATCCTTTGCCATATTAGTGCATCTCTGTTCAGAACACTGCCACCTTCCCTCACCTCAATTTGCTTTATCTGAGTTTGCCAAATTCCAATTAATCTCAGAAACATTTTTCCTATGCCATACCACCCTATTTGTGGCAAATCTTTTATCTCATTGTTTACTTTCCTTCCCTAGAATTGTTACAGTGCATTTGTCCATGGTGAATGGACAGCTGTGGAATAGAAACTCAGTTGATTAAGTAACATTTTGAATAAAAAGGTAATATCAATAATGGTGACCAGGTTGTTGCAAAAGCTATCTGGTTTACTGATACCCTCACAGGAAGTGTGGTCCATTTGTGATGCCAGACGCTCAGCCATGTGCTTGATTTATAGTTGGTCACTGAAATAGCCTAGCAAGACAACAGCTGTATAGGAATAGGTATGCCAGCAGTGCCCACATAATGCCAACAAATAAAAAAATACATTTGTATCGTGCAAGTATCAAAGGTTTACATTAAATCTGAATATGTTACTTTACACATTCTCTGTTGTTATTTTTTCCAAGAACTCCATTAAATTTTTGGCAGATTTCCCATCACATAAGTCGATGCTCACACTCACTTACCATGTCATCACCATCTATGTGTTTAGCTATCTTCTCTTTCAGGGTGCATTCTTACACTTAACCCACAACTAATGTTTGTCACATGAGCCTTCAGTTTACTAAGACTCTGGCAGAAAATGCACAATATTTTTCTGCAAAAATTAATCATCAACAACTTAGCTTGGTATAAGCTTCTTTAATTTTGTCAGTGCATTCTGAGTTTGAAAAAAAAACAACTTCACTCACAGAAAAATGCTCCAGCTCATTTTTGTTTGTTGCAGTTTTTAGTTGTAATTTATCTAAAGGAGGGTGTCCAGGAGAGGGCCAAGTCATTTAACTCAGAAAGGATTTGTTGAAATATACTTTTGAACCATTAGCCAAATTCTGTTAAGTTTCAGTCAGAAGTTATTTATCAGCTTGTCTTTTTAAATGGATTAGTCTGCTAGAGTCGCTGAAGATAGATTTTCTGGAACTTTCAAAGGGAATTAATAAGGACAGGTAGCTTCTGTAATTCAAAAGAGCACAAACTGCTCTGTCTAACTAAAATGTATAACTTTGGTTCAAAAAGTAGGTGTAAACAATATATTGTTTTCTACAAAAAAAATAGTTAAGCTTTACAACCACTCTAAAGCAAAATGGTTAAAATTCCACCATTTATTGTTCAATTACTATTTGATAAGTGTATTGATCAGTTAAAGACTAAAAACAGGTTGATACTGTGGTCTTGTCCTGCCTCTTCAAAGACAGGAAGAGTTGAAGAGTGTTTTGATGGAACAGGATGGAACAAGTAGCTAAGTATTGTTTGTGTTTAAAAAAGAAAGGATTTTCTTGTTTGTTACTCATGGTTCCTTCAAATTTTCCCAAGACAAAAACTTTCTCTGAAACAGAGTTACAGCTCATGTGTGAGAATCGTCTGAAATATGAAGCTAAAAGTACCGAGAGCAAAAAGATTACAGGAAACACAAAAAATGTTCCAGGCCCAATGCACCTTTAAAAAAATGTGTTTTACATTAACTAGTTTCCAATCTTCAGGCATTATTCCAGTTTTTAATAATCCCTATAAGAAAGCACCAAGGACATGGCTTTGGTGGCGAAGCCATGGAAATCCGTGGGAGGGCGGAAATCTCGGCTGGAACTGTTTGTGCCATATGCTATTTCTATGGCATTTTTTCCACCAAGGGAGCAGCAGACAAGTTACGGACCAGGACAGGGTTTCACCATCATTCTCTGTTTTTTTTATTTGTTGCATTACTTCTGTTGTTGCTCAAATTGATCTTTGCCCCCAGTTACCTTATGATACATACCTTGGGCGGGATTCTCCACTCCCGCGCCGAAGTGGCCGCTCCATCGTGAACGCCATCGAGGTTCACGACGGCGTGAAACGGCCCCGGTCCCGACCGATTCAGGCCCTAGCAATGGGCCAGGATCGGGGCCGCGTCATCTACACATGCCAGGCCTTGTCGCCCGTGTAAAAGCGGTGCCGCATAGATGACGCGGCCGGCGCCACATAACGGGCGTCATCCGCGCATGCGTGGTTGCCGTCCTCTCTAAGTCCGCCCCACAAGAAGATGGTGGACGGATCTTGCGGGGCCGCGGAAGGAAGGAGGTCCTCCTTCAGAGTGGATGGCCCGACGATCGGCGGGCACTGATCGCGGGCCACCCCACATCTGAGGCACCCCCAGTGCAGGATCCCACTCCCCCCCCCCCCCGCAGGCCGCCCCCCCCAGCGTTCACGCACCGCTCACGACTGCAGCGACCAGGTGTGGACGGCGTCGGGGGGAACCCGCCATTTTGGCCTGGCCGCTCGGCCCATCCGGGCCTGAGAATAGCGGGGGTGCTGGAGAATCGCCATTTTCGGTGTCTCCGCTGATTCTCCAGCCTGCGGCCCACGAAACTCGACCGGGCCGTTCCCGCCTCTTGGGAGAATCGCGGGAGGGCGTCGGATTGGCGTCCCGGGAAATTTTGGCGGCCCTTGCGATTCTCCCAACTGGCGTGGGAGTGGAGAATCGCGCCCCTTATCTCTATTTTATTAAACAATAATTGACTTCACTTTCACTCTAACAATCCTATGGTCAGTCCAGTTTCGTTAACTCATCTTAAAATCTGCCAAGTTTACTAGCAATCAAATTGTTATCATTCAAGATCAGTAATCAAATCCAACAGAATCCAAAAATTGCACCTGTTTTCTCTTCTTAATCCTAAAATTCATCTTGCCGAAATCAATGTTCTGAAAGTATTTGCTGACTTGACTTTTGTTCCCAGCTCCTGGATTTAACTCAACAGTCAGTCCAAATTGTGTGATTTCCCTGACCAACTGTTCCCTGTGACCATCCAATATGGTACCAAGATTCTGATTTCACACCTATTATACCTTTAATAGATTGTTATGGGCCAGGGTTTAGAGAACCCCAAAGTGTGTCATGGAGTTCACCTGACCCACAGTTTTTAATAGATTGTGGTATGGGGAGCACACGGCCCACTCTACAGGTGTGGTACAGCAGAAATGGAAAAGTATTTTTTAAAGTGAACATCTTAGCAACCATTAATTCAAATACAACCCCTAAAGAATACAACACTAAGTGATCCTTAATAACTTCCCAAACAACATCCAGAAGACAAAAGAAACACCTTTTAAAAGAAGCACATCAGGTTTACATTCACTACTGGGAACATTTATAATTCTGAATTCACCAAATGATCAAGAGATAGTCTTTTCATGGCAGTGAGAACAGGTCTACACCTGCTTTGTCTGGCTTCAGCTCCAACACTGAAAACAAAACCAAAAAAACACAGACACACCCAAGCTTTTCTCAAAGTGAAACTAAAAAGCAGAGCCAGAGCTCAGCTCCACCCACACTCTGACATCATAGCAGTAACATGAGCAGCCAAACATTTCTTAAAGCGATATTCTCATGACAAGATTTCCCAATCTATCTCTGTCAAATTAAAATCACTCCTAACAACTACATCTCTTGATGTGCATTGTTTTTTCTTCTATAAAAAGTTCTTGGTCCAATCCTTCCTGACAGTGATCTATATCTGATGTCCATTGTTAATTTGCATCCCTTTATGCCTCCCCTCACTTTGCATTTGCATATTATTCACATCCAGACTAGATAGTTATGGTTATATTGTAATATGATTTTATTTTGTACAATGATTCATGGCATCTATTGAGACTGTGTTCATGTTAAACTATTCTCTTGCATCCTTCTTGACCCGTCTATATCCTTTGACACGGTTGTCTGCAACATCCTCCACCAACATGTTTTCTCCATTGTCCAGCTGAGCAGGACTGCATTGCTTGGTTCCACTCCAATCTACATCATAGTCAGAGAACCACCTGTAATCAGCTTTTATCCCATTTTTGCACCATTATCGCCAGACTTCCCCAAGGATCTATCCTTGGTCCTTTTTTGTCTACATGCTATTACCTATAGACCATGTGCACTGATATGGATGTTATCCCACATCACCTCTTATGAATCCTCCTTTTGTTCTGATTTTGATGCTTCTCTGCTTCTCTACCTTTCTCTTCTCTGTTTAAATGTACCTTAAAACTTACTCCATTACCTGCATTAATATTTCATTAAAAGGCTCACATCAAAGTTTCTCTGAACTAGCTCCTGTGTAGCACTTGAATCATTTTGCTACATTAACAGCAGTGCAGTTGCTGCCATTGAACCAACTGCTCCTGGTTTGGTATCTGTATCCATGTGATGCCAGTTATATCTGTGCACTTCTATGTACCCCATGGCAATTAAAAAATTGGTTTTGGCTGTGGACTACATTGGTAAGGCAATATTTATTGTCCATTCCTGGTTCCTCTGAAGTTATTAAGAGTCAACAATAAAGTATGAGGCTGGAGTCAGATGGAGGTCTGGGGTGAGAGGTTCCCTTGACAAGGACAATAGTGAACCCATTGGGTTTTTACAGCACTCAGCAGCTTCAATAGTATTTTTTTTTGGGGGGGGGGGGGGAGGCTTGCAGGCAAATGTACCAGATTTGTTGAATTCAACTTTCCAACTTGCCCATAAAACCCAACATTGACATTGTCTGGGTGAACACGCAACTCGCTAACACAGTTTACTTTACACAGTATATTGAGATATAAAACCAAGGCGAGTGTATTGATTTTATAGTAATATTTTTAATATGCTGGTTATGTCATTTGGATGAAGTACATTTGAGGAGATACTGTTGAAATTCCAATGCCATCTTTAGATGGGACAGCCTAAAGATAGTTCTACCAGCACAAAACTGAACATCCATTTGGGACTTTGGGCTATTACAGCAGCTATATCTGTAACCTCAGAGCCCAGCACATCCCGAACTCCTCCACTATCAGGTACCTACCCCATGAAAGGATATACAATACAAAGCATTGCAAATTCTGTAAAATGCTGTATGAACCTAGTAAAGCCTGCATGCTGAACACCAAAAGTATCAAACTATGGCCACAGCCAAGTAATTACACAAAAGAAAACAGATCCGAGACCAGATCTCTAGTGTTATCACATCCATTTAAGAATGGTGATGGAACACCTGGAAGCTAACAGGGCAGGTAGCACAGTGGGTAGCACTGTTGCTTCACATCTCCAGGGTCCCAGATTTGATTCCTGGCTTGGGTCACTGTCTGTGTGGAGTCTGCACATTCTCCCCGTGTCTGCGTGGGTTTCCTCCGGGTGCTCCAGTTTCTTCCCACAGTCAGAAGTTGTGCAGGTTAGGTGGATTGGCCATGCTAAATTGCCCTTAGTGTCCAAAAAAGGTTAGCTGGGGTTACTGGGTTACGGGGATAGGGTGGACATGTGGGCTTAAGTGGGGTTCTCTTTCTAAGGGCCTGTGCAGACTCGATGGGCCGAATGGCCTCCTTCTGCAGTGTAAATTCTATGATTCTAAGTGGCAGAGTCTTCATGAACATTCCTTTTTTATTCATTCATGGGATGTGGGCGTCACTGGTTGGACCACCATTCATTGCCCATCCCTAATTGTCCTTGAACTGAAAGGCAATTTCAGAGGGCATTTCTTTTAAGAAGTCAACCAGATTTCTTTGGGTCTGGAGTCACATGTAGGCCAGACCAGGTAAGGATGGCAGATTTCCTTCCCTAAAGGGCATTAGTGAACAAGGTGGGTTTTCACAATAATCAACAATGGTTTCATGGTCACGTTAGGCTTTTAATTCCAAATCATATTAGAACATGGAACTTGGTTAAAGTTCTAAAAGTGCACAGTGGATGATCTCATGTGGCTTCAATATATATCCCAGCCTTATCATCAATGAGCAGTGTCATCAGGTGATGCTTTCACTCCGGGTTTCCTCAGTGGGCTTAGCCTGGCTAAACTTTAAAAAAATAACATATTACATTGCAAGTGAATGAATGTTCATTCTCGTTCAGAGTTAAAATAAAGCAGAAACGTTTGATATGATGCGGACCTGGTTATTGGAAGCATTCTGTGCTGGGGAGAGTGAGGGGCACTGACTATTCAAACAAAAAACAACCCTCCCTTTCTAAACACCGTTAGAAAATATCTTCACCACATCCAACTTTATCTGAAAAGCAGCAAACTTTTCAACAGTGTGTGAAGTTTAATATTCCGAGGAACGCTTTACAATATATCTGCATTAGGCTTTGATCGCTTGCCACAGACAGACATTTACTTTATCGGCCAGTAATGACATTCAGGCTGTTGAAAATAATGAAGCTGAGCGCAACTGGAAAATGTATGAGGTAATACCGGGTAGAAATATTAGAGCACGTCTCGTTTCTGGGAATACATCTGAAAGGGGACTTGGAGACCCCCTTGCCTGGCCTGGAAGATCACACCAATTCTTTGGAGCAGGAATAACACGGAGATACATTTAATCCAGACTATTCTCTGTCTCTCTGCTCTTACATGGTTCATTGCAGGCTCAGTGAAATCCACTCTCTTAAAAAAACATCACAACCATAACCTTCAGATGAAAACGGAGGTGGTGATCTAATAAACACTAATAGTCCAAAAATGTGCAGGTTATGTGGGGCTACGGGGAAAGGGAGGGGGAGTGGGCCTGCGCAGGGTGCACTTTCAGAGGGTCGGTGCAGACTCGATGGACCGAATGGCCTCGGTCTGCGCTGTAGGAATTCGATGGTTCTATACTGCACGGTTCTGTGCTGGGAAGAGTGAGGGGCACTGACTATTTAACCAAAAATAGTCAATAAATAAAAATAGTCAATGAATAAAACAGGAAGAGCTAGTTCGAGTGCTGTAACACTGTAAGGTCGCCTACACATTGGATGAAAATAATTATATTAAATTAGTGTTGGGCTTGGATTTAAAAAAATATATACAATTAACGCCTTGGTGAAATCGGGAGATGGGGAGGTTTCTGTAGTGTCCAAAACCTAATTCAATCACCAGTCCGATGTTTTCGTCTGAGCAACGGGTTGACATTGAACCCTCCGAGTCATCCCAGGCACTCTTGCTGCTCTTGTATCAATAAAGGTCCGACATCGAGTTAAATTAATTCTGAACTGTTTAGATGAACGTGTTATGTATTTGTTAGAAAGGAAATGATAGAAAGCGAGGCGAGGTTTAAGAGGTTGGGTGGATTTAAAAAAAATCAATATCAAAGCCTTTTTTCTCTTCTAAAGTTGAATAAGTATTTCAAGAAAACGATTAACCGAACAGGGAATACTCCAGGCCTAATGTGGAAGATAAAAGGTCACTTGAAGCGAATGATAGCCTTCACAGTGAACAGCCTCTCCGCTCTCCAGTACTGTGTAATACTAAAACGCATAAAAGTTGTACTTTTTATTATTCAGCCGAGCTGGCAGAGACAATGTAGCCGTTGTGTGTTCTATTTGCAGTGAGAGATATTTGTTGATGTCAAAACATTGCAGCAGTTGTTGGGTATAGTTATGATACATTGATGTGAATATATTCAGATCCTTGCGCTCTATTGGGTCATGTTTAACCATTTGTTTATTGGATCATCTCAAACATCTTTCTTGCGACAACGAACGAACTAGCAAAACAGAAACAACCTTCCAACGGCATCTCCCGACCGGAGACACAAGGTCCAAAAGACATCGGAGCAGAAGTAGGACATTCGGCCCATCGACTCTGCTCCCCTATTCAATATTTCGATTCCCTAAAGTACTCGGGAACAGGGGTTAATCGTCACACAACCAACCCGAAATGAAAAAGAAATCATTGAAAACGACAGCACAAATGGATATTCTACCATTCAATTTGAAAAATTACCATCGAAAGGGGTCAACTTCAATAGGAATCTCGAAAGTCAGCCGTATTTCAGTGATCATCGAACATCTTAATGTGTAAACATCCTAACATCCTTAAGATGTGTAAACATCTTACAATATTCCTGAATGCTAATTTCTAGATCATCAAAATATCTCATTAAACAGCAGGCAGCATTCCGACAACTGTTCGGTAAAAAAACCCAAGTAGAACAAATGTGCAGGTGATCGGGGCAAAGACCCAAGTCTGTTCGTGTGCCCCGGTCCAAACCCGGTGGAAACAGTGTTAAAGGGTGGGGCTGGATATGGATATGAATCCTCTCTCCTGTGTGCTGAGCAAGCCTTGCGTGTGCAGTGTGTGTCCATTTGGAGTCCTGGGGTTGGGAGATTGCCTCGTTCCTTTGCTATCCTTCACTGCTTGTTCCAAACTGACTGCATCGAATTTCAGAATGCAAAGGGTATGCAGAATATATATTTTAAATTACGCTAAACATACATACAGAGCTGTAACTATTAACTGATATTTACATCCAGACCCAAGGCGGATATGAGGAAGAGATATTCTCGTATTTATGGAAAAATATCCTCGTTTGCTCATGTCTGCTCATTCTGATTTCTTTCAAACCTGAACAGAATTAGAGAAAAATGCAACAGGAGGCTAATTCGCTCAGGGAGGCCACATCGGAGTTCCTTTAATTCTTTCATGGGATGTGAGCGTGGCTGGCTAGGCTAATATTTGTTGGCCATCCCTGATTGCCCTTGAGAGTAATGTTCTTCAACCGCTGATCCGCTGTGGTGTAGGTACACCCATCGTGCTGTTAGGAAGGAATTCCAGGATTTTGACCCAGTAGCAGTGAAGGGACAGTGATATAGTTCCAGGTGAGGATGATGTGTGATTTGGAGGGGAACATGTGGGTGATGGTGTTCCCCTGCATCTGCTGCCCTTGTCCTTCAAAGGGGTAGAGGTCTTGGGTTTGGAAGGTATTCTGTGTACACAATTTGGGAGAGCTGTTTCAACAGCTTGGCAGAGTCATACTCACAGAATCATACCTTGTAGAATACGTTCCAGACATTACCATTACCAGAGCAACAGAGGTGGTTGCACAATGGTACATAGTTGGATTTGACCTGGGAGTCCTCAATGTCAAATCTGGACCCCATGAAGTTTTATGGCATCAGCTCAAACGTGGGCAAGGAAACATCCTGCTGATTACCACTAACCTCAGCCCCCCCCACCCCCACTGATGAATCAGTACTCCTCCTGGTTCAATACCACTTGGAGGCTGCTCTGGGGATGGCAAGGGCACAGCATGTGTTCTGGGTGGAGGAATTTAGAATCTATCACCAAGAGTGAAAGATTAGATCACTCGATAGAGCCACTATAGAGCTAGCTGGTCGATTCCTAAAGGACATAGCAACTAGACTGGGCCTACATGTGACTCCAGATCCACCAATGTGGTTGACTCTTACAAAATGCCCTCTGGGATGGGCAATAAATGCTGATGCAGTCAATGACGTCCAAATCCCACCAATAAAAAATATGGCAAGTCACAGGCTTGGAGGGCCTTTTCTTTGTTCGCACATTCACGCCACACAAGTGACAGGTAATGATCATCTCCAACAAGAGAGGATCTAACCATCGCCCTTTGATATTCAATGGCATTACCATTGCTGAATCCTCTGCTATTAACAACCTGGGGGTTAGTATTGACCAGCAACTGTACTGGGCTCAAAAAAGAAAATACTGGACAATCACAGCAGATCTGACAGTATCTGTGGAGAGAAAAGGGAGCTAACGTTTCGAGTCTGGAAGACTCTTTGTCAAAGCTAGAGAGAACTGGAAATGGGGGTCAGCCATGGACTAGCCATATAATACAGTGGCTATAAGAGCAGGTCAGAAGCTAGGAATCCTGCAGTGAATAACTCACCTCCTGACAGCCCAAAACCTGTCCACTACCTACAAGGCACAAGCCTGGTATGTGATGGAATACTCTCCACTTGCCTGGATGAGTGCAGTTCCAACAACATTCAAGAAGTTTGACACCATCCAGGAAAAAGAAGCTCACTTGATTGGCACCCCATCCTCAAACGTTCATTCCTTCCACCACTGCCGCATAGTGGCAGCAGTGTGCACCATCTACAAGATGCATTGCAGGAACTCACCAGTGCTCCTTGGCCAGCACCTTCAAACCCACGACCAATACCATCTAGAAGGATAATGGCAACAGATAACAGCACATCTGGAGGTTCCCCTCCTAGTCAATCACCATCCTGACTTGGAAATAGTCCCTTCACCTACTCTGGGTCAAAGTCCTGGAAGTCTCTTCCTAACAGCACTGTGGGTGAACCTACACCATGTGAATTATAGTGGTTCAAGAAGGCAGTTCGCCACAACGTTTGCAATGCCAATTATGGATGGGCAATAAATGCAGGCCTAGCCAGCAATGCCCACATCCCATGAATGAATTTTTAAAAACCTCCTGACTTTTGCCTTCTGGATTATGGACAGGCTTTGCAGAGTCAAGTGATGAGTTATTCCTCCACTCCTGTAAACACAGGCCCGAATTCTCCGGCCGTTTGAATTCTCTGTTCCCGTCGGCAGCGCACCTCTGGTCGCTGGTTTCCCGGCGGCGTGGGGTGGATTCAACGGGAAATCCCATTGACAAGTAGCAGGAATAGAGAAACACGCCACCAGCGAACGGTGCGCCGCCAAGAAACACAAGCCTGGGGGACCGGAGAATCCCACAGTATTTATTTGTCTGATCCAGTTCAGTTTCTGGTCAATAGTCATCCTGCCAGGATGTTGATACTACAATGGTTATGCCATTGAATATGAAGAGGAGATGGTTAGATTATGTCTTGCTGGATATGGTCATTGCCTGCCAATTGTGTAGCAAGAATGTCACTTGTCAGCCCAAGCTTGATTCCTATTGGTGTATTTTTGTATGCGGACACCAACTGTTGCTCTATCTGAGGAGTTGCAAATGCACTCCACATTGTGCAATCATCAGCAAATATCCTTACTTCTGACCTGATGATGGTAAGAAGGTCAGTGATGAAGCAGCTGAAGGACACCACCTTGAGGAACTCCTGGGACTGAGGTGATTGGCCTTCAACAACCACAATCATCTTCCTTTGTGCAAGATATGACACCAATCAGTGGAGTCCTCTGATTCCTGTTGACTTTAACTTTGCTAGGTCTCCTTGATGACACACTTGGTCACATGTTACCTTGATGTCAAGGGCAGTCACTCTCACCTCACCTCCTGAGTTCAGCTCTTTTGTCCATGTTTGGACTAAAGCTGTAATGAGGTTAGAGGCTGAGTAGCCCTGGTGGAACACAAAACCGAGCATTAGTGAGTAGGGTATTGCAGTGTAAGTATTGCTTGATAGGACTGTCGATGTTGATGAAGGGTAAACTGATGGGCAGTAATAGGCCAGACTGGGTTGGCCTGCTTTTCATGAACAGGCCCTGTGCAATGTTCTACATTCTCTGGTACATGCCAATGTTGTAGCTGTACTGGAACATTGTAGCTTAGGGCACAGCTAATTCTGGAGCACAAATCTCCAGTACTATTGTCAGGATGGTGTTGGGGCCCATAGCTTTCGCAGTATTCAGTGTCTTTAGCCATTTTTTAATATCATGTGGAGTGAAACAACTTGGCTAAAGACTGCCATCTGTGATGCTGGGGACCTTGGGCAGAGCCCGAGATGTGTCATCCACTCACTAAAGATTGTTGCAAATACTGCAGCCTGATGCGCTGGGCTCCCCCCGTCATTGAGAAGGGACAGGCCCACCAATCCGCGGGCGGGCCTGTGTCTGTATGGACTTTACCAGAGCAATCCAGTGTGTCCCACTTACCCCTCTCTTTCCCTATATTCCTGCATTTTCTTCCTCCAAGTATATTAGATTTACCATATAATGTCAATGTACAATTTTGTCCAATTATGATAAATTAAAGTTATATTGAAGACTTTTAGATCAAGGATATAATTCTGATGGCACTTGGCTTCACCCCAAAGTGTAAAAGATGACCAAAAAGTCATCCAACTCTGGAATCTGGGGCGAGATTCTCCGACCCCCCGCTGGGTCGGAGAATCGCCGGGGGCTGGCGTGAATCGCGCCCCCGCCGGTTGCCGAAGTCTCCGGCACCAGAGACTCGGCGGGGGCGGGAATCGCGCCACGCCGGTTGGCGAGCCCCCCCGCTCGATTCTCCGGCCCGGATGGGCCGAAGTCCTGCCGCTAAAATGCCTGTCCCGCCGGCGTAAATTAAACCACCTACCTTACCGGCGGGACAAGGCGGCGCGGGCGGGCTCCGGGGTCCTGGGGGGGGGCGCGGGGCAATCTGGCCCCGGGGGTGCCCCCATGGTGGCCTGGCCCGCGATCGGGGCCCACCGATCCGCGGGTGGCCCTGTGCCGTGGGGGCACTCTTTCCCTTCCGCCTTCGCCACGGTCCCCACCATGGTGGAGGCGGAAGAGACTCTCTCCACTGCGCATGCGCGGGAATGCTGTCAGCGGCCGCTGACGCTCCCGCGCATGCGCCGCCCGGAGATGTCATTTCCGCGCCAGCTGGCGGGGCACCAAAGGCCTTTTCCGCCAGCTGGCGGGGCGGAAATTCGTCCGGCGCCGGCCTAGCCCCTTAAGGTTGAGGCTCGGCCCCCAAAGACGCGGAGCATTCCGCACCTTTGGGGCGGCGCGATGCCCGTCTGATTTGCGCCGATTTGGGCGCCAGTCGGCGGACATCGCGCCGTTTCCGGAGAATTTCGCCCCCTGATCCTGATCTGACTCAGGAATGTGGGGCGAGATTCTCCGACCCCCCGCCGGGTCGGAAAATCGCCGGGGTCTGCCGTGAATCCCGCCCCCGCCGGTTGCCAAAGTCTCCGGCACCAGAGATTCGGCGGGGGCGGGAATCGGGCCGCGCCGATTGGCGGGCCCCCCGCTCGATTCTCCGGCCCAGATGGGCCGAAGTCCCGCCGCTAAAATGCCTGTCCCGCCGGCGTAGATTAAACCACCTCTCTTACTGGCGGGACAAGGCAGCGCGGGCGGGCTCCGGGGTCCTGGGGGGGGGGCGCAGGGCGATCTGGCCCCGGGGGGTGCCCCCACGGTGGCCTGGCCCGCGATCGGGGCCCACCGATCCGCGGGCGGGCCTGTGCCGTGGGGGCACTCTTTCCCTTCCGCCTCTGCCACGGTCTCCACTATGGCAGAGGCAGAAGAGATTCCCTCCACTGCGCATGTGCGGGAAAGACGTCAGCGGCTGCTAATGCTCCCGCGCATGCGCCGCCCGGAGATGTAATTTCCGCGCCAGCTGGCGGGGCACCAAAGGCCTTTTCCGCCAGCTGGCGGGGCGGAAATTCGTCCGGCGCCGACCTAGCCCCTTAAGGTTGGGGCTCGGCCCCCAAAGATGCGGAGCATTCCGCACCTTTGGGGCGGCGCCATGCCCGTTTGATTTGCGCCGTTTTGGGCGCCAGTCGGCGGACATCGCGCCGTTTCCGGAGAATTTCGCCCGTGTTTTGGACTTGCCCCACTCTGACTTACATTACCTGCATTTGACATTAGTTGGGATATAACTCAAGCATACAATCAGGATACTTTTACAAGATGGTTACACTTCCTCAACATTTTCTAAACTTCAACAGAAGTTAGTTGAAATATTTCAGGAAAACAGGAGCTCTCTAGCGGCTGCTAGAAGCTAAAAGCAAGTCACTGCGGATGCTGGAATCTGAAACAAAAACAGAAAACACTGGACAATCTCAGCAGGTCTGGCAGCATCTGTGGCGAGAGAAGGGAGCTAACATTTCGAGTCTGGATGACTCATTGGCAAAGCTGGCTTTGTCAAGGTGACTGGCAATCTGCAGCATAACTCTGCTGTGGCAAGTTGCAAATCACACTCTGCAGATATTAATCTCAGATCAGCGCACTAATGCACAACTGCAGTATAACAAGTATCCAGCACACATGCAGCCACGCACATGCTTTCAGAGTTAAATTTAAATTTTTGCAAATTATTGAAAAAATCTTAAATGTGTTGTTACTGATTTTCTGCAATGTACAGCAGGCAAGGATTACAAGAAGTTCTTATGCCATTATCAGTTATATTTAATGACTTGTTATGTTATTATTGGCAAAGCCATTGGTCCCACTGTAGGCAGGCGTTAGAGAGACTTGGCTTGACCTGTAATTCCAGACTGAACACTGGTTAGCCTTGTGTTTCATAGATGGATAAAGATCAGTAGAAGAAGTATGAAATTATATAAATAATTTTAACTGCTTAGACATGAAAAAGATTGCATTTATTGCAATTTTCTCGAGGAATCTGAAGATGCTTAAATCGAAATGAGAACAGGTTCTCTTATGAAATATTTATGATTTTATATTAGATTGGAATTTTGTACTCCTTGTTTACCATATGGTTTTTTTATTCCCTAGACTTCATTGTCAGAAAGATTTAAACAGTACCAAGTAGAGCTGCATTTACTTAGAGACATAAATGCCAGTTGCAAAATATTATATAATTCGAGGAGGATTGTATTGGATTTGTTCATTGTCATGTGTACCGAGGTACAGTGAAAAGTATTTTTCTGCGAGCAGCTCAAACAGATCATTTAGCACATGAAAATAAATAGAAAATACATAAAAGGGCATCACAAGATCCACATGTAAATAAATAGACACCGGCATCGGGTGAAGCATACAGGAGTGTAGCATTAGTCAGGTCAGTCCGTAAGAGGGTCGTTTAGGAGTCTGGTAACAGCAGGGAAGAAGCTGTTTTTGAATCAGCATGTACACATATTAACATTTGAGACAATACCAAGCAATTTTAAAATAATTCTCGAAAACTGAAAAATGATACTCGTCTCACAATCATGAAAGAGACTAAGGACAGTGATGGTAAACTTCGGCAGACTTGTTGCTTGTTGTTCCTGACAGGCCCACCTCCTGAGAAAATTGTACTGAGGCTCCTATTAAAGAGCCTTGTAAATTGAGCTTTTTAAATCGGTGAAGTACTCTCTATGTGATTTCTTATCGTTGGCCATAGCTATCTGATTCCACCAAGAACCTGGTAATATCATATAATAGATAGTGGATCCAAAGATGGAAGAATGGGCAAAAGTGAAGCCTGAGGGACATATGAATCTCAAAAGTAGTTCAAGAGTGTCTTAAACAGTTTGGCAGCTACCTACTGTTATTTTTGGAGTGCGGTTTGATTAAAGGAATAACCTGTTTGTTTATTTTTTAGATTGTTATCGAACGAATGTGCAAAGACTCAAGGCTAAAGAGTCTCAGTTACATTTATGTTTAGCATCTCTGTGAAGCTGCTTCTGCTTCAACGTGGCACAATTGTCATAGTGTACCAGGGTAAAAGCCTGAGATCTTCTGGAGGAGGCTGCCTCATACTCCATGGAATACAAATCAAAGTCAAGTGTGGTGTCTAGGCCATTTAAAAATGTGTTCAGTTCCATTGGGCCTGCTTTGAATGTTGGTAATGTTGGTAAGATAGAGTTTATTGCCCATTCTATGTTGGCTCAGAAACATTTGGGGCTGGTTTAGCACAGGGCTAAATCGCTGGCTTTGAAAGCAGACCAAGGCAGGCCAGCAGCACGGCTCAATTCCCGTACCAGCCTCCCTGAACAGGCAACGGAATGTGGCGACTAGGGGCTTTTCGCAGTAACTTCATTTGAAGTCTACTTGTGACTATAAGCGATTTTCATTTCATTTCATGAAGACTCAAGTTAGTGAACAATGCAGGAAGAAATTGAACATTTTCTTCCCTTAAGTACATTAATGAAGCAGTTGGGTTTTTACAACCCAGCAGCTGGCTCAATTGATGGGCAGAGTTACCAAAGTTACTGAATTCAGTGCTACAACCTACCATGGGATAGGAACACACTCATGCTCTAGCTTATTGGTATCCATTATGAACTGAAACCAAAATGATTTCGCTAACTTGAGTCTGAGAACAGTCTTCCCTGAGAACACTCCTCAATCCGTCGAACATTCTCTGCTCAAGAGCCGAGTTCTGCATGGGTCAGGGTGCACGTATGCACAGATTCTGGCTCTTTCAAAATTATCCTGGCTGACAGAATCAAATGTGCGGTCAGATGGTATAAACAGGGAGGTGCTGCTGCGAATGGACACCTGACTCCAGATTCTAAATCATTCTCTGATAGCATAAATTTATTACATTTATATTTATAAATTCTTATATTGTAGGTTAAAAGCATCTTTGTTAGGTTGTTCGGTCTCAGCATGGTGCTGGAGTGTGATGATTTTTAATATTTTCCCTTGGCTCAGCTGATCTCCTGTGAGTAAATGGGGACCATATTGTTTAGTTGCTAGCCTGGTGTGCCCCTGTAAGACTAGGTCAGGTACTTCCTCTGGGGAAGTGCTTGAAGTAGTCCCTAAAGTCAATTAGAGGCTAATTACTGTTGTTGGAAAATTTTGTAAATGAACAGCTGCCTAGCCCCTCTTTTTAAATCTCAACAAAAACACAGGTCATCCCAAGACCAGAAAAGGAGTAGAAAATAACTAGATATCTTTTCCATTTTGTGTATTTAAATATGTTAATTCTAGAGTATTAATTTAGAAAAGGATCTCTCAAAACTTTTATATAAAATATTGATAGATTTGACGAAGGAATAGGGTGGCAGATAGGGAAGAGCCTTGGGGGAATTTTGTAAGAATGAGTTAGTGGATAAAGTAATGTAAAAGAATCAGCAAAGTTTCAGTATATTGCTGCAGGGGCAGAAGGTATTCACTTGTTAACCATTGGATCAGTACCCTGTTGGAGAGTGTTTCTTGTAGAAATCAGAGCGGCTGCACAATTTTTGCTTACTGTAAACTCATTAAGCATTGAGCTTCTGGGTGAAGCTTTTTTTTTACACAAATGGATAACTTGACGTCCATTACATAACTGCTGTGTCAACATCTGGCACACTGAATCTTCAGCAAAAATTCTTCACTTAATTTCAGTGGCAGTAACAAATACAGAAATCCGGGATTCTCCGTTTCACAGGCTAAATGTTGATGCCGGGACAGAATTGGTGGATTTCTATGACAGCAAAGTTGGTGCCGGTTACGGAGCAATTCCAGAACTGTTAATGGGCTAGCACCAGTGCCATGTGGAGCATGAGCGATTCCAATGAAAAACGATGTCCGATTAGCTCGGATCGGGATTCCCACTCAAGAGGCTGACAAGGGGCAGCCGCATATTAGCACTCCACCCCCCCCCCCCCCCCCCCACACCCCGTCTCCCCCCCTCCCACACTCTTTCCAGCCAACAAGATGGCACTGGTTGCACTGGAGCACACCCATCCTGTTGATGGGTCGGCTGGGGCCAGAAAATACCTGGGGGTTTCGTGGAGTACACCCATATGACCTGTGGCACCAAGTACACAGTGGGTAGTCAGTGGTGTGTGCAGCCATATGGCTGTCTTGCAGGCTGCGACAATGGTGGTCTGTGACCGTCCACCCCGACCCACCTGGTCACACCTTGCTACTTCCCCGGCCCGGCCAGAAGCCCCACCCCAGCCCAACAGAACAACTGTCAGCACACTAGAGCGATGTTGGACGTTTTATGTCCCCCCCTCTCTCCCTCTCAGTAGCCACGGTGTCTCTTCCGATTTTTAAAACCATAAGTGAAACTCGCTGTCAGTAATTCCTCCTGGCGGAGGCGGAGCAATGTGGAAGCCCCAGAGAATATCGGGTCAGGCCCGCTAATGATATGCCAACGTGTTTACTGTACATGCAGAGTAGAATGCATTGATGCCACTGTCAAGGCACCGGAGCATGGTATTTTGTCGGGCACCCAGTACCAGCCACGATTTTCACCTCACGTGTGACCTCTGCCCAATCGCATTTCCCGATTCTGCCGTTGGTCGACAGAGAATCCCACCCCTGAATTTTAAAAGAATCAGTCAGGCTTCTAACTGTTGACTCGCAGCACACAGGTATGGGTGTGAAGTAAAGATAGAACGGGTCATGTTAACTGCCTTTCATCATTAAATAGCCACTGAATATGAATATATTCAGAGTGGCTTTCTGATCATGTCCCCTTTATGAAAGTATATGGCGCATATTTTCTATTTCTTAACTGTTCTTTCTGAAGCTTTTTACAGTGACAAGAGGAAGTGTGGTAATTGTTTCTTGTATTTCAGAGTTTGTAAGAGTGAATTTGGCCAATTACTTCATGTGCTGTGCCAGTAGATGACCCTGCAACTGTAGGCACTGTGGGTACTGATGCAATGGTTGCATGTGTCCCTATGTTATTTGATCATTTACAGTCACTTTAGTGGGGTGACTGGGTATGATGGACATGGCGCTATTATGAGAAACATCCCCATCATCTTTGCAAGTCCCCACAATTCATCTGAAACTGGATACTTCCTCAGTGATCTGTGATCTGTGTGAGAGATTTATGATGTTATTGAAAGCACATGTTGTGACCATCTCAAATTGATTGCCAAACATGTTGAAATTTCAATGTGGACCCTCATTCACAGCATTCAGTAAGGAATCTATGGTTACAATTAGAAGATCAGGCAAAGGTGCTGTGGCCAGAAGCTGTCACTTTGCATGGACTCCTCAATGGATGTCTCAAATTATATTGGTTTCTTGCTCGCTCTCAAATAGCTACACTTGTCAGCTGCACAAGTCCTTTACCCTTGAGCCTGTAGGTTCCAGTTCCTCGAAGTGTATCTGTACTTTCTTTGTGCTCTCGGTTGGAACCATCTCTTGAATGTATTTGGATACATTACCATTGGAGGAGTGAATGTTAAGATATGCTTGGTTACGACTTCATGCTGTATTCTAGCACATTCTAGATGAACAGGAGAAGAATATATTTTGGAATGCTGCAGTAAGGTACCCTTTGGAATAGGGTTTAATGTGGCTTTTGTAGCATGGCTGTCTAGGAGGGAATGAGTGAATAAATACGGAGAGAAAACATGATATTCTATACACAATACAAACCATGAATTTGGGGAAGGCCTGCAAACACTTCCTACCATATTCTAGCTATTGTCAACATTTCAGCATGTGCCGCACCCTCTCCTGTGAGTAATTAATGCTTGCAGCATCAGTGACCGTCTTCCTTTCTGCTTTTCTTAATGCCTAAAATGTGTCAGAAAAAGCAGTCAGTGAGATTTGTGTGATCCAAGGGCCCAAATGAGCAGCCTCCTTATTTAATGATGCCTACTTGCAATTGCAACAATCCTGTGGCAACATGCTTGGTGTTTGTAGTTTTCCATATTTCTTGGGCTACATCTTGCTGGCTGCACAGCAAACTGATTTGGTATAACATGAGTATGCTTGTACATTTGGAGAGTACATGAACTATATAGAGCTGTACATTATAACAGCAACTGCAAAAATACACACCAAAATCTGGTTTGGGATGTCCTGAGGTGGTGAAAAGTGCTGTATCAATGGA
The DNA here is from genome assembly GCF_047496885.1 of Scyliorhinus torazame. Lineage (NCBI taxonomy): Eukaryota > Metazoa > Chordata > Chondrichthyes > Carcharhiniformes > Scyliorhinidae > Scyliorhinus > Scyliorhinus torazame. The sequence goes on along the minus strand of NC_092714.1, from coordinate 65,018,412 downwards.
AGTCTTTTGTTTTTAAATCTTTGATGCTATAGTTGACTCACATTACATTGCAAGAGAAAACTATTGAATTCTGCATACCGTGAGCAGACTTGCCTTGGCAATTTGGAATAGACCACATTTATCCTTCTCCTGCTCTTAGGCCTGGAACATAGATGAGGCATGATCCACTCTACCTACCACACCTACCTAGAACTTCTTGCCAGTATCCTTGACTTCAGGGTGCCCTTCCATATCAAAATATCCAGCCTACTCTGTAGCACTTCCTATAGGTGCACCTCCAAAGTTGCCTCCTGGAGTGGCGTTTCTCAAAGCCTGTGCCTTACTTTGGCATTTTATTACCTTTTAAATTAGTTCCATTTGTCCCAACAGCACCTCATTAGCTGCTCCATTGACATAGAATGCAATTCCCCCCCCCCCCCCCCTCAAAGGCTAAGGCGAGATTGCCCACAGCTTCCTGGTCCGTTGATAGGGACCACCACAGACGCAACAAAATTCAGTTTCATGGTTGCAAATTCCACCACAGCAGATTGAAATTGTTAATTTAGTTTTTAAAAATCTGACCATCAAACTGTCGGATTTTTATAAAAACTCAAGTGATTCACTAACGTCCTTTAGGGAAGGAAACCTGATGTCCTTAGTCAACCTATATTTGTCTCCAATCCAGTTAACTCCTAATTCCCTTCTGAAGTGACCTAGCAAGTCATTAGTGTCAAATCACTCCCAGCAGTTCAAAAAGGTGGTGGACTATAAACATCTCAGGGTAACTAGGGAGCAAAAACAGGTAACCTCGGGAATATCACAACCAGATCCATTTCTGTCCTAACTTCTTGTTGTAAGATAACAATTATGAGTGAATCTTTTGTTGGTTCTTTTCACCTCTTTATCCCAGGGTAAATGCAACACCACTCCCACCAGTTTTGGTTACAACAGTGTGGTGCAGGAACTAAATCTGAGACCATCCCTATTTATTAAAGTAAATACTACAGAGACCAAGTGCTCTTACTCAGTGTGTAAACATCTTGATTAAAAAACAGATTTGAAGATAGATTTTCAATATTTTTGTGGTGCTATGCTGCAGCATGTGATATATGGAATTTATATAATTTATTTTAATGTTACATTCTGATTATGGGGTGTTAATATTTAAAGTGAAATCTGAGCACCATGTGAATAACCAACAGACTACATCACAAGATTTTTAATTTTTTGACAAAAATACATTTATTGTATATAAAGAAACCTTAAACAAAGGAAACTCCATAAACTTAACATTATTGTTTATAAAGACCTATGCTAGTTTACTTTTTAATCCACCCCCCCCCCCCCCCCCCCCAAGTGTCCCGTTATATTTCAAAATCTTGAAAGTTCATTCACTTTTCCTGGCAGCAACCCACAGCTCTCAGGAATTCAATTTAATTCTCCTCAGAGTTCCAGCTGTCTTGCGAGGTAAGATTCTCCAGGGTCCTTCCATTGGCTTTTTGTTTACATGGCCCTCCACCCTTTGTTTACAGAGCTCATGATTGTTGATGACTCAGCTCCTTGATCAAGTTGCCAGCACATACCCAACAGCCTTCCCAAGCTAACTCCACTGACTACTTTCTGCTACCAGGCCCTGGGAGGATCTCTGTCGATTTATTCTACTAAAGCAAATCTTCCAACTGCTTTTCCCTCACACCATCCAAATTTAAATAGAGCCCTACAAAATGAAGTTAGTATTTTCTCTACTTAAGGGCTGACAAACATTCACTCCCTTCATCTCTCCCCATGCAGTGAGTAGCAGCCTGCACAATCTTCAACTGCCTCTGTCTGATCATAAGCTGAACTGCTTGCTTCTATCAGCAAACACACAGAGATAAATTAAACAAAATAACCTTTTAACCAAGGGCCACCCTGAATCAATATCTCTATGGCAACATGGTATGTTTTGGGATTTTTCATACTGAAATGCAAAAGAATCATTTTGCCTTCAACACAGCTCTTTGATTCAATGGGGTACTACGACACTCTTTCCCTGAATGTCTTGCTTTTGTGGACAGAACTGCCTCTACCAAGAGATCCAGAAATGGGTCACCCAATTTTTAGACTTTTATTCACAATCAACTTTGGACTGGCAAGATAAACACAAGTTACCTTTTAAATATGATTAATCCTAAGCTTGTTTGAATTGCATTGACTACAGGTTTTTAAAAAATCAGTTTCTTACCAGGCTTTTCCATTTATCTTACATTTAACACATAATCTCCAACCTAAAAGTTATATTCCTAAAGCTAAAAGTTATATTCTAAAACATATCAATCATGAATCAGATTTGTTTCCAACATTCACAATACCTAATATACTTAAAACATACGTCGTAATTGTAAATACATCTATATAGTCTGAGTACATTTTAAGAATGACCTTACTTGAAATTTAAAATTCTTTTGAGTTATGTAGCACCCAAATGTACAACACACATAAGATTTATCTGAAGTTTATTTACAAAGAATTCAAAACATAACAAAGAGTTTGTTCTCGTTTGCTAAGAGTTTGGGCTGGATGGCTGCATGTTTTAAGCACAAGATCCAGTAAAATTAAAATCTCCATGAAAGAGCTGGAAATGAGGCAGAATACAGGTGGCAGTGCAATTTAAAAATACATCCTTGCCCCCTATGATTAATGTGAAGAATAGCAAAACAGGAATTTTTATTAAAATCACATTTCTGATTTTGTTTTGTCCTTTTTTTCCATTCAAATGTCACTTCTGCCAGATGGAATTTCCAGTATAAGTGTTCACACATGTCGTTTTGAATGATAGACAGAAATCAAAATGTGTGCAATGACTGCTATTGAAATTTGAAAATAAAATAAATGAAAAATAAACACTTTATTTACTTCCAAGCTGCATGGCCTATCTGATTTTCAGGTGTTACTTAATTTATTCCATACATTATATTTTAACAATAGGTGACAAAATAATCTTCTGTGTTTGACTGTACATTGTCACACCTTGATTATACCATATGAAATGGCTACACCAACCAAAGGAGAAATTATCATTGACATGTATAACATACACGTGAATTCTCTTTGTACAATGAAATATACGCTGTATATTGAGCAAATAAATTGATGCTAGAATAATCAATTCAGAGGAGAGAAAAACCACAGAAACCAATAGCTTAGTAATTATTTATGTCCATTGACCCATGGCTGAAAGAAGGAAAATCAGCAATCGTTTTTGCTCCTCAACATCATCCAATGAAAGGAGCATGTTTGTTGACACACAAGGCTTAGATACAATGCCCCCAACAACCCATTATTCAAAAGCCATTCACTAGTTAGATTCATTCATGAAAATGTCCACTTTAGCAAAGTACTAGAGAGCAGTAGATGCTTGTGGAACTCTTCCAAGACTGACTTGTTGCATTCAGGAAAGGGTGAGAGAAAAGGCTAGAAAAATTGTGGGAAAAATTCATAATAGAAACATTAAGCTTGTTTGCTCATCAAAAGGTGTCCAAGTAAATTTCTGACATTTTAACATTTAAAAAGATACTTTGAAGTACTTATCTTCCTTTTAATTTCTCAGTCCCATTTGCGAGTAATACAAAATGGATTGATAGATGCTTTCAAATTTTATAATAGGGACGGAATATAGAGAAGTCATATTCAAAATGGAGGCAAATACAGATCTCACAAGTCAAATGTGGCTTGCCATGTTTAGATCTTGGTTAATTTAGTTGACATTTGCTGAATGTCCTTAGGCAAAGTATTGTTCACATTGGAAATTGCTTCCATGACATCCTGGGGTCACACTGTTGTTCAACCCAAAGATGATTGTTAAATATTTGAAATGTGAACAGAACTTCCATCATTTCTTTTTGCCCTAAAGGCAAGCTTCTTTGCTTCCCACCTGGCAGCTGGAATGAGAATTGATGAAATTGGGAAAGTATTTTTCTGTATCAGAGGGATTTGGACTGGGAAGCCTTTTGTCGCAGAAATCTATGACTTAAACCAGTTACAACGTTCAACTATAATACTTTCTCAGTGGATGCAAATTGTTACTCAGTTTAAGAAAGCTAATGCAGTCAAGTGACTTAATATATATTCTGTCGTATTTATTTGTAACATTTGATTAATTTATCCAATATCAAGCTAATTTAACTGTACAGTGAGAACAAGTAATGTTGGCACCAGTGCTTTAATCTACTTTTTTGTATAGGTAACAGCCCTATTTGTTTTTTTTCTTGCTTTACTCCGTTGGACATTTATACCCCATGAGCATGTCACAACCAGGGAGGCTTGCAACCAATGCTGCATCAAGACAGAAGAGTGGCTGGCTTGTTTTCCCTGGCCCTCTTCCCTGCAGGGAAACTGCTGGCCTCTATTTTATAGTTCAGTGCTGTGGGTAAACATTTCAACTCCATGGTGCAGGGGATCTTTGAAATCAATACACATCCCACCCTTTTGGGGCAACACGCAACTTCAGTGTGTCACTCCACAGTGCCTTATCTTGAACCTACATCTAAATCCAAGTGGATTAATCTATTTCACGACGTATACTTTTAAAGTTGGAAGTTACATATATTGACAGTATACATGGAGGGATCAGATGCATGTGGAGCAATAGGTGAATGCCAGTGAGTTATAAAGTTGTAATTCAATTGAGTATTTCTGAGAATCTGATCAACAGCGAGAGAGCCTGAGGCATTTTACAAATCCCAATAGGATTGCCATTCTTATTTACTATTTTCAATCTGCCAGATGTTTCATATTCTATATATGATGTAGTTTGTAATTTTTTTAAAGTTAAATTTCTCCACCATTAAATGGTTACTGCTTTGCCTTATAGTTAAAGCAACGTGTTAAGGTAAACGTGTAACAAGAGTTTTAAAGTAATACAGTAACACAGGTCCTAAATGCATAAGTCATGTGTTTTCAGTTCCTACATCACAACAGCAAACAAGTGGTAAGTGGTGAATTAAAGCAAAATACACTGTGTATTATATGCTTATAAGTGAATAATTCAACATAATGTAATGCACTTCCTGTAAACTGCTGCATTTGTTTATTGACATTATTCAGTTACTTAGATATGGTATTTCTTAATATTGTATTGCACCAGAATGTAAAACACCCTGCTTCTGATCTATCAATTATATTCTGTGTGCTAGTCTAGCTTGCCTTATGAACTGCTAAATTTAGATTGTTGGAGTCCCAATGTCTTGGACAAACTATTTTTCAGGTCGGGAACTGTAACATTGTAGTATTTCTTAAATTTATCTTGTGTTAAAATGGTATTTACTTTTCAATTTATAACAACAATAATTTGGGTTTTTTTCCCCACCATTGCCAATATCATTTAATCAAAGTCAAGATAATAGAAAGCAATTTCAAGTGTGTTATTCTAGTACAGCACAGAATCCTAGCGTACCGGTCCACATCTAATTCTATTTAACGTTGACATACCATTTCACATCCCCTTCACATCCATCATACCAAATTGCTGTACTTGTTCCATATATCCATTGTCCTGTGGTGGAACATGGTTTGAATTGCACATGTTACTTGTATAATGTGTATTCCTTTGTGCATGTTCTCTATTTCTGCAATCACAATCTAAGTTAAATTAATAATAATAATCTTTATTAGTGTCACAAGTAGGCTTACATTAACACTGCAATGAAGTTACTGTGAAAATCCCCTCGTCCCACATTCCGGCACCTGTTCGGGTACACAGAGGGAGAATTCAGAATGTCCAATTAACCTAACAAGCACACCTTTTGGGACTTGTGGGAGGAAAGCGGAGCACCCGGAGGAAACCCAAAACAAACAGGTTAGCAGTGCCAGGGGTCGGTCTCGGAGGAGCCTTGCCACTTGCAGGAGGGATGGAGGATGGGGGGGGGTTCCCGGGGCCTCCCCAAGGTTTGGGGAAGTGCAGACAAACGTGTTTATTATTGATTTCCCTCAGTATTTTTAAATCTTGGATAATGTTCACTTTGAACCTTTTATTTATAGTAAAAACACATTGACTTGCTGAAGTTTCTTGTCATAACTTGAAGCCATAATGTTTTGCATTATTCTCACTGCTATTCTCAGTCTGTTCACCTGATAGGAACCTGAAATTTCCATTGAGCTTCTCTTCAATCTCCTGCTGTAACAGTAGTACAAATTCAATGCAGTAGCCATTTCTCCCATTCACCCGGACCCCAGTACTCAATAGCTGTGCCTGGGAGACTTTGTCAAGGCACCGTTTAGTACTTGTCCACATAAATGGCATAACAGCACCTGAGGATCTCCCAGGTTATTGGAGACCCCTGGCTGGTTTATAGGACAAGATTTTACCCTGGCATTCCCCCTGTTACCTGGGCACCTTGGCACTGCCAGCCTGGTACCCTGATAGTGCCACTCAGACACCCTGGAAGTGCCACCCTGTCAGTGCCATGGTACCTTGGTGGCACTGCCAGGGTGCTAGGGGTACTGCCATAGAACATAGAACATAGAACATTACAGCGCAGTACAGGCCCTTCGGCCCTCGATGTTGCGCCGACCTGTGAAACCACTCTAAAGCCCATCTACACTATTCCCTTATCGTCAATATGTCTATCCAATGACCATTTGAATGCCCTTAGTGTTGGCGAGTCCACTACTGTTGCAGGCAGGGCATTCCACACCCTTACTACTCTCTGAGTAAAGAACCTACCTCGGACTTATATCTATCTCCCCTCAATTTAAAGCTATGTCCCCTCGTGCGAGACATCACCATCCGAGGAAAAAGGCTCTCACTGTCCACCCTATCCAATCCTCTGATCATCTTGTATATAGTGACAGGTTGGCAGTGCCAGGGTATCTAGGTGCCAGAGGTCAGGCTAGGGGAACCTTGCCACTTGGAGGTGGGATGTTTGGGGGGGGCGGGGTGGTCAATAAGGTAGAGTTGGGGGGGAGACGCTGAAAGGGGATAGGGAGGAAAAAGCAGAGATGCCAGCCAAAATGGCTCCCCGAACTGCGAGCAGCATTTAAGTGCTCCAAAAGAAGCGGAAAAGTGCTGTTGGATAGTGGGATATTTCTCGGCGCAGCCGCCAAAAGATACCCCGTTAAATGTGCCGAACAGCGGACTTTAACTTCTGCCTGCTGAATCACAGCCATACTCTCTATAATTTCTGTGAAGCATATATAAGATTCAACCTGTTGTCGATCTAATGATTTCTGCAAATGTAACTTTGCATTGTATCCTATTTATGAATCCCAATTGCAATAGTTCCAAAATGCACTAAGAGCCACTGTGGCTTAGCATTTGAAATTGCAGAACTTGATTTGAAATTCTGACAAAATCTGGTCCACTCCACAGATATCTGAATTGCTAATCCATTCAGAGAATTCAAATTCACAAAATCATTTCAGGTGGTTCCTGTTATATAAGATTCCTAATTGAAGCCATCAGTGCTTGGTACTTGGTGGCACTCTTGCCCCTGAGTTAGGGTGTTGTGGGTTCACAGCCCCTCTCCAGAGGCATGAGCACAAAAATCACAAACGCCAGAGGTGTAATTTTTCAGATAAGA